>NC_092671.1:2257500-2922500 GCF_964355755.1 Antedon mediterranea
ATTGACGAGAAACCTAGAAGATAAAGGCATGTTGTCCGTCTGTGAATAGACAACCTAACTAGGCCTCTCATCCTCTGAATAAATAATGTACATGTACAGCATCAATGCATTTAGCTATTTATACGAAGATATAAACTATACCCGCTAGTTCTATCAAAAGAGATATTTTTATAACTAAAATTGACAAAGTAATTTGTGTTCATTTTACATTCTTTAAACTCGGTAGGTCATCCATTTCTCGAGTAATCTCAAGTCATTCATATTCACTACCCGCATACATATCTACTCTTAACGTGACAACGCTAGAAGGCACTCTGCGGAGAACTATCCATTTATAACTAAATCATGTGTCTCGCTGATGACACATAAAAGCGACACATACGAGTAATTTACGCCGTATTTTGACGTTTATAAGCGCATCAATATCATTTTTGTATACCTGACGGTGTTGGCTTTTACCTGACGTTTACTGAATTTGAATAATCTAACATGGAGTATGCATAGCTCTTGCGATTAATCATTTCTAAATGACAATCTGTAATAATTAATTTTCTGGGCATAAAAAAGGTTGTGAACTTCAGTAGATATAATCAGATTGGATACATTGAATGAACAGCACTCACAAGCACTCAACAAGATTGTTGCTACATTGGACATTTCCAAAGCGTCACTGTTTATTTATTAACTTTTATAATTTTTAATCAATTCATCTATTAACACCCTCTTAATAATTTATATTTCTAATTAATGCGTGAGTGAATAAATTATATTGGACCCAGTAGTAGTATTTGGTTCAGCAAATTACGTGATCAAGATGTTTTTTTCCGTCCCTGATAGTAAATCAAATTAAGACAAGTAAAACATGACGATGATCGTATTGGACGTCTCAAATGGGAGAAAACAATGGTTTATGAATACTCGCTGATTGACAAGATAAATACACATTGACAAGCAGTTTTAAAGCATCAGATGACACAACACAAATATGCCATAAGAAGAAGAAAATATTTGTACTTGTCAATTATGAAATTTTATATTTTATTGTTAATCGCAATAAAACATTTATTTCCTTTTCTGTCTTTTTGTAAATCAAAATGCATCTAAAAAATTCTTCAAGAAATTAATATGGAATTAGACATTTATTTATTTATAGGCTTTTGTTTTTATTTACTTTTCTGTTTTTTGTTGTATTTTGTTTATTGTATCTGTCCCAAATGATCAGCAATTGCTGGATGTATCACCCTCATTAAATATGGTTCAAATATATAAAATAAATAAATTATGAACTCTGTGAGAATAAAAAGTACTGTAAGCGGCACCAATCAATATTACAGTATATATTTTACATAAAATATTCTAAATTTGAATACATTACTACATACTATATCAACATATCATAATTACATGTATAACAAAATAGTAGTAGCAAGACAAAGACAAATATATATTATTTGATATTAAGAATCTAGCGAGTCACAGAGTTCAATAATATCCATACATAAAAACTATTTCAATTACGATTTACAGGTCATTTGTGAGCACGTTGACGCGACAACAACAATTTGAAGGGTTATACGTGGACTTAATAGCACATTTCAATTAATAACGCGCGTTTAGGACATAGATTCCGAGTAGAAAATGAATATCTTCAAGTAAGTATAAAGTTGATGGAGATGAATGGTTATAGCAAGGCTGCTTACTAATTTATGATTTATAATCACTGTGAATGAGACTTTACTTTGAAAGTAAATATTCAATGCTTTTGATATTGAGAAACAAAAAGGATACCTCCAAATAAAGACCAGTTTTTATTAATGTTAATAATGTTAATGTATATAGCGCATGCAAACTGAGCTGATTTACATCCACAAATGCGACTTTCTTAAAAGTTATTAATGATATTGAGAAACAAAAAGGACACCTCCAAATAAAGACCAGTTTTTATTAATGTTAATAATGTTAATGTATAGTGCATGAAAACTGAGCTGATTTACATCCACAAATGAGACTTTCTTAAAAGTTATTGATATTGAGAAACAAAAAGGATACCTCCAAATAAAGACCAGTTTTTCCTGGTTAATGGTAATAATGTTGATGTATTTATTATATAGCGCATGAAAACTGGAGCGATTTACATCCATTAAATAAGCCTTTATTGAAAGTAAATAATGAATGATTTTGATATTGATAAATAAAAGTATACTGTACTTCCAAATAAGGATCAGTATTTCATGATCCCCCATGTTGATTATTGAAGATTGAAAAGGCCAAAAAAATTGCAATTTGTAAAGATAATAATACTATTGAAATTGATCAATAAATTGCCTAGCAAAAATGAATACCCAAATACCTTTAGTGTACTGTCTCCGGCAGGTACCGCACGTAACTCGTGAGGGTGTCTGTGTGCGAGTTCTGGGTCAACCATCGATAACTTTTGCATTTGCCTTTTGTGTTTATGTCGAAACAAACATAAACAGAACAATATTAGAAACGTTAGAGCAACAAATGGACCCAAAATGGAGGTGACTAATATTGGTACATTGTACTTCGCCATCGTCATGTTCCCGCCTGTAAAGAGAAACAAATTATGAAAATTAATTGAAAATAAATTTTAAATGCTACAATTGTAGGTAGTGTAAGATCATACATTCTCCTTTTTTAATACATGTTTAGACTATTGGTGTAAAGTAAACACTGTTTTATGAGAAAAAAAAAGCATTACAATCTTTGCTCAAAAATGGGATGAAAATCACAAAATCTGTTGTTTTTCATATCCTAATGCCATTATACATTCACAAAGCATGGGTGGAAACTCTCAACTTTGACCTCAAAAGGCCCGGATGGACTGCCATTTAACAACCGAAGGAATGATTAATGACCGCTTTATGCGAGGATGGACGTCCTCAGAACTTTAAATTTCTTTTTAAAAAAAATCGCTGTAGTCAGTTTTCGTTGGATGTTACTAATTAAAATTTTAAAGTAAGAACACCTTTGAACAATGTACAATTCAAAGAAAGTGTCATTTGGGATTTCATTCAGATGAATAGGTGCTAAGCCTGTGTTTTAAGAACCCTGTTGAGTGAGTGATTTACTTGTTAATTTAGTCATGTAAATGGTAAATCTTTTAAGCCATCTGAAAGTTTTATTCTCAGTTAGTTATTCTATGCCATTAGCACATTTACTATCCATCCGTATATTATCCAATACTCTTACATTTGACATTATAAATCAGTTTATAAAAATAAATTTCAGGTGAATCATCATCGTAAGTTTCACAATCAATATATTGATTATTACAGAACTAGGAGGCCAACTAGAAGGCCTACTTAAGACAGTGGCTGTATGTAAACTAGTACACCTACTTGTCTCAAAGATGTACTAGGTTCTTTAAAGTTTATATTCCTTGTCTGAGAAGACTCGTTTTACCACCAGAGACAGTGGCTGTGTGTGAACTAGTACACCTACTTGTCTCAAAGATGTACTCTAGGTTCTTTAAAGTTTATATTCCTTGTCTGAGAAGACTCATTTTAACACCACCACCATAGTGGCTGTGTGTGTACTGTACTACTCAGTACACCAGAGTCACACACTATTAGTCTCAAAAGATTTACAGTACTACAGTAAATCCTAAATACACACAAGGATTTGGGTACACTGGACCTACGCTTTATAGTTTTTGTCAGAGAAGACTCATTCTACCACCAGAACAATGGAGTGAACCACAAATGGTCATTTATATAGAATTTAGGTGGAAGAAATATAGGCTGGGAAGAATTCAGGTTTAGTATGTCATCATATCAATAAATAAAAGTGAATGTTACCTGGGTCTGTTGATGCAGGTTTTGGTGTAGGAGATGTTGACAGTGACACTGATATGTTGACATTACACATGTCACCCTCACAGCACTGTATACTCAACTTGCTGTTAGATCCTGACTTACATATAAGTATCCCTTGCTGACCATAATTAAGACAACCCTGAAAAATATAATATAATGAAAACATAAATTATATATCAAGGGTACATTTTAATCAACTTTTGTTTTGAGGTAATCCTCGTTTTCAAAGCTTGGCCCGACTATGTGGAATAACCTCACTAAAAGGATCCCCAATTCATCATCATGAGTGCCAATCTTTTAAAAACACACCTTGTTACCAGATAATCGTTTATTGTAAAGCGCTATATATGACACTGTAATGTTATGCAAGAGAAAGGTAAATATTGAGTGTTACGAAATCCTATGACAGCTATTAGAGTATTCAATGATACAACTTAAATACTAGATTTTTTTTTGCACTTTCTTAACCCTTCTGTTTTTAAAAATATTTTAAAATTATTCTTCTACATTAATGAATTGCTATATATTGAGTATGTCAAGACCAAATGCCCTTCCACTACCTCATTACGCTCTCATGTATGTATTAAGAATTTGAGCCTAGGAATCTTAAGATCTAAACCATCATCTTGCTAAGTTAGTATCTAGAATATATTTAACTTGCATTGATTCATGGACGTCGAACTGTACACGTCTTGTTGTCGGTAAACATTAGACGGTGATCAAACAGTTACATTGCTTCCGTCATTTCTACGTAATTAGCAAAAACTTTGAAAAGTTCTTGTCTATCGTGGAGTTTTACAGTAATAGATCGGTAAATTAAGATTTATCCTGAACACTGTAATATTACGCCACAGTTAATTACAATATATTCATACTGACTGTTTAAAGTCACATACGCCGAGAGAAAGAAGAGCGAAATCGACTAATTGTGCTCATTCTAAAGAATCATGTCTCACAGTCATCTAATCACACAGAGCAATGCCTTTAAGATGGTTCAAAACGACGACCTATCTTTATGACCAACCAAGGCAGAGTTGACCGAGAGTGGAGACTTGACCGAGAGTGGAGACTTGACCGAGAGAACACTCCGACAAGAGGAGTATAATGGCTAATTCACCGGTTCGACCCACGAAAATGTTAATGTAATGAAAATTATGTTTTAGATGTTAATGCTAACATCTAAAATTGTTTAGTGCCTTGTACATACACTTGTATGGAATGCTGATAAAAAAAGCGTGAAAAGATGTTTATATACCGTAGTTAGTTTACAAACGCAGTTATAGATGTTACTGTTTAAAATACATACATATTCTATATATTTTATGCTTGTCTTCCAGCAACTCACATAGTTATTCAAATTAGCTTTCATACAATTATTAATAATGCCTTTATTTAAATTCATTTTGTGGTCGATACAAGCAATCAATCAAATAACACTATAACTGTCAATTAACTGTCAATCAAATCAATGCATGTTTTGAAATATTAGAATGCTAAATGATGTTCATATCTAAGCCATCGGCACAAGCTTGGTGGTCTAGAGGTACAGTAGCAACTCCTTGCTAGTAATCTGGAGGTTGTGGGTTTGAATCCCACCCGAGAATCACTTGAACTTGTATCTTAGTGTACGAAACACAATTTACAAATTACTTTTAAAAATGTTAAAACTTTCAGTTTTGAGAACTTCTATATTAAAAAAACTTTCATAGTTTGTTTTTATAATAAACTTTCAACAATTTAGGTAATTTTCATTTGATTATTATGTCAAAATCCCACTGTTGAAGAAGTCTAGAGATTAGAGCAGGCCTGGATTAGAGCATATACATAATAGACCAAGGAAGTCAAATTGTTTTGTCTTTTATGTATAAATATATTGTTTATTAAATACAGACATTACAGGCAAAGAATACATTCTAAACCCCTTGGTGATAACTGAAAACTATTCAATTAATTATTTTGAAACCAAACTTTTATTTTCAAAATAATAAACTGTATGAAGTTTTCTTTGTTTATGAATTTATGAGTATACCAATGAAAGAAATGATTTTATTCTGAAATGGAACAAAATTTACCGCAAAGATCATAGCACCAGAAGACATAAAATGGAGTCTTATCATTACACTGCTAGAGATTGTACTTGAACACAGTTGATATGGGATATCAAATACCTACACAAACATTCTGACCACTCCGTGCTACCTACATTTCAGATGTGAATACAAGTAGCGTGTAGTCTAGTTTGGTATTTCATAAATACAGATGTTACTAGCAAAACAAAATACATGTCATCTGCGTTTGAAAATTCCAACTCCTTATATAAATGGATCGTTTTCTTCCGGCCGTGACTTTTCTACAATAACTCAACATCTGCTCAAATTCAAAGAATATACTTAATCGTTATTGTTTGCTAAATTTTATATTTAATACAGCTTCCTGTGGACTGGTTTAATAGAATTTAGTAAAAACATATTTGTATGGGGCAGTGGATGGACTAACACCATCTGCTTAGAACAATAGAAATGTAGATAATGAATGATTCAAATTTGTGGTTTCTCTCATTCTATGAATTAGGAATTTAATTTAAATAATTACTTAATAATATTTGTGGTTCTCTATTATTTATAAATAAATAAAGCATTTAAATTAAAAATTATTACTTAATATTTTATTTATTTTGAAAAACTAAAAAATAATTATAATTACCAAGTTACTGTACTTCATTTTTTTAAATCTAATTAGAAATGTTACCAAAAACTATTAATAATCATAATTTTATTTCAATGTGATATTAAAAGATATCTCCCTTGAAAAGATAATTGGACAATTTTTTGCTGTTGTTGGCCATTTTAATGACATAATTTATCCAATTTGACCAAAAATTGCATGGAGAAACAAATATAATATTTACCCAATAAACCATGATTAAAAGACAATATTCTGTTGTTTATTTTTCGGTAAAAGTGAATAACTTCATGAAAACAACATTTTTATGGTCTTCTGTATTAAAAATTTGATTTTTTAGTTTAGTAGTCAATCTGATATCCCCATGTGCATGGATTTATGCAATAGTAAATACTTATATAAAAAATATAAGTCTACCTTATCCAGCTCTAATTTATATATAGATATAAATTCTTTTTTTTTTTCATTTTATGTTTCTAAAACTAAATCGTCAAATAAATAATTCATTGAATAACAACATTCCAAATATAATGATTGAATATTATTTATATATTCTTTGAAAAGAATATTTTGCTAAAATGCATATAAGCATCAGTTCACGGACATCTTTTGAACATGAAGTGCTCGTTGTGGCTGTAAAACATGCCGTAAAATCTATTAATACTGCCATTACTGCTATTAAACATACTCTCTACACTACTTATGCTACACTTATAAATCTTGATGATATATCAGTTGATAAACTTCGATGAGAAACTCGTTGCCAGAAGATAAATTTTTCGAAGAATGATGAAAATTAAAAGGTTCGAGATTGAAAAACGACATTGTGAATAATTTATTTACAATAGTATGTTGAGATGAGTAGAGAGATAGATACATAGTGAAGATGCTTTAACAATGATGATGGGATAAAGAGATAAAAGATGAAGATGATGATGATGATGAATGAAGAAGGAGTGAAACGTTAGTGCTTGGGCCTATACCTCAACTTGTCTTTCTTTAAGAGTTCTTGTCGATCAAGTGATGATGCTGTGAATGATTGTAAATCGTTGAATAATGAGATAAGAAGAAGAGATTTACTACAACCTATCAATAAACCTATGTAGAGTTTCTTTTAGGCCTAATATTTAATCTTTACATAAAAACACAGAGAAATAATCCTTCTACCATACAAGTATACTGTAACTATTATAGTTACTTCATATACAATAATATAAAATATAACAGTTCACATATAAACTCATATTTGCTGGTAATTAACTCTATAAATAAATAATCTCATATTTTAAAACAAGATTTACTGAAATCACACACTTCATCAAACACACACTTACAAATATTATCAAATTCTCACGAGAATCACTGAACTAATTTTCTTCGTAATATTTTGGTTTAAAAATTAAAATATTGAGATGGAAATTCTTGGATTTTTAGTAATAATTTGAAAATGTCACACCAATTAGAATCTAGCGCAAGATAAAGTAATTTAAGTTGAAGCATTAGGTTAGAAACTGACACGATTTCCTCATAATGGCAAGTTTTATAACACATTTCATAGAATTTAATGAGACGGTAGTAAGACCGCCACAATCTGGAATTTGATGAGCTACTGTACGCAATCTAGTCTAGCACAAGATCAGTTTTATATCGAGTATTTACGTTTCACAGATTCATTTCTTCTCGCGATTCAAAAGACGTAAATCTGGTTTAAAGCGTTGCGTCCTTAGAGAGTTAGCTCATAAGAACATGGTGAAACGGCTGTATCATCTAACAGAGGTTGTACATGCCTATGTCTGTTTCTCGCAAAATAATTCACAGATACGTTCTCCAATGACCACTAACTTTGAATTTCTTGTATATATTTCAAACAGAACGATAAAGATTTGAGTATTTTTACAGCTATCGTATTTTTATTCACATTTTATTCGTTTACGGTGTAGGTATGAAGTAAGTTTTGCCAATTTAGTGAATATAATGCTTCTTGCCAAAGAAAAAAAAACAAAGCTTTGTGTAATAATATAGTTTTACAATTATAGCTATAACTTTGTAAAGAATTATTTTATGTGAAGTACTGTATGTTGATAATAAATTATATAGAAGTATGTATATTTTGTAAACTTCTTAAAACGTCAATGTTATCTTTGTGTGTTTTTAATTGTAAACCTGCACACAGCTATGCTCAACAGTACAGGTATGGGAATTAGAATATTATTATCGTCAATGCTGTTATCATTGAGTGTCTTATATTCTAATTCTGCACATAGCTATGAGCTATGTATGTCTTGATACAGCAATGAATTATTTGAATTTAGATTCTCATATCAAAGCAAAAAGGAGACGTCTCATTAATCAAATCCAAAACTGAATAAGCTTTACCTACTCAAAAAATGTTTTCAATTTTAGCAGATGGATAGTAACTCAAAGGGCACTTAAAGGGCTTGTACGAGTGAGAATCCTCTAAGCTGTGGTGACGCAGTCTCTACAAGGATTTCAGACTGAAACTGTGGCATTTCAAGTAGGCTTGAATCGAGAACGTCCTGATAGGCCTCGCCGTGAGTAGGCTTAAAAACCTGTTTTCTTTTAGAAACCAATCATAAATGAATACATCAATAAGCACTCCAATCGAGCCTATCAATCTGCAAGTCATTTAATTTAATTTACAAAGATATTGAAGCCTTTTTTTTTTGTGTACAGCTGTTGCTTTCAAAATTCTGATTCTGATGATGAGTGGAATGAACTTAATAGGAGATAATTAATCATCACTATTATTAATTATTTTTATTGTTTGTGGTTAAGATGTACTTTTATGTAGATCCTCTTTAAAGTTTAAATAAATATAAATTAAAAAGACCAAAACCAGATTCTTCAAATATATATCGTACATTGATTTTACCACAATTAATATGATGGCACCACCAGTATTGTTGTAGCCAATATTGATAAATTACAGACAGACAGATGAACCCCATTTAAGGGGACACCTTCAGTATGTAAAAAGTGTCCTCTAAATAGGGATGTCCCCTGAATAGGGGTTGGCCATACAGTAGGAGTGTTAAAACATATATTGCACCTCGTTTGTTTAATAGGAAAGTGTCCCCTAAATAGAGTTTAAACATTGTTCCCCTCATTCTTTTCAAGTGGAAGTGTCTCCTTATTAGGGTCATCTCAAAAGAGAGGTTCTACTGTATATTGAGACTAACTACAGACTTAAGCTCTGTCTACACTAAACCTGATGTGACAAAAATATGTGATGTGCCCATATATGGACATGATGATGTCATATCACCACCATATTTGACAAGATTAATACCATATTTGGGCATATCAATCTAGTTTGATAGTGCAGACAGAGCTTTATGAAACTGATAAATAAAAGTATGTTACCCTTCTCCTACTAGTCTGTCCGTTTCCGTCATGTGATATTGATACAAAACATTTGCCGGTCGTTTCGCATGGCTGCATACCATTATCACACAGCTCATCACAGGCGCAAAAAAAAGATTTTCTCGTTGTCATGTTGGCATTGAGATCTTGATCATCAGCTATTTAAAAAAACGAAATACATTAATTATCAAACTAAATAATGTCAAAAATGAATATAAACCTTTAAATTTAAATATATAACTAATAAAATATAATAAAACATACATTTAGCTTGCTAAAAATCAAAGTCTTATTGACAAAAATCCCATACATTGCAAATTTGATATAGCGGCTCTTAGAATGAAACCATATCAAAAGAGCTGTACATTGAAATTACTGTATTTCCATAAACTTGTTTAGTTATCAAAGCTAGTTTCTGACCGATTTGACACTGGAAGATCGTTTCCATCAAAATCTTTTGATATTTTCAATTTATTTTCATTACAACATATTTTCATTAAAAAAGAAGAAACACATTCCATTGCAAGTTTCATGTCTGTTTTCTTTGAAATCAGAATCATAGAAATGTGTCCACCGGAAGAGAAAGCGGAGAAGACGAGGCAAGATACACATCTGTCAGGTTTCTCAAATCCCCCTGTTGTCATGGAGATATGGATTGTTTATGGTGAATTGCGGAAATCACCTGCAAGGGATATTGTGTTATAGTATCATATTTTTTTTATGCTGATCACATACAATTATTATTCTATTTCTGTGTGGTATTCCTGATTTATGTTATAGATATTTGTGATATTTGTGAATACTAAATGTTCCCATAATGGTTTTAACAACAATAAATAAATTTAGATTAATTGGGTTGAAGAATAAAGCTCTGTTTACACTATTAAACTAGTTTAACAAAAAAAGTGTGATGTGCCCAAATAGGATAGTGATATCCCCAACTATGGTCATGTTATGACATCATCATGTCCATATATGGGCACATCACATTTTTTGTCGCATAAAGTTTGATAGTGTAGACAGAGCTTGGGAGGGGTGTGTTTATTAAAAGTACTTTTGCTGATTATCTCCTAACAGAAAAAGATATACAGTATTCCATATCTACAGCAATTACAGAAACATTCTCAATAGGGAGTTAACAGCCTCCAATATTCACAGCTTTTATAGATAAGCTATATAAATATTACATTAAAAATATGTAAAGAGTCTACTCTACCTGAAACATTATCACAATCCCCTTAATTGAATTTTTCAATATTTTTTGTCAATCCGACAAAACCTATCCAAAGTGAATAAATTAGCGGAAAACCCAGACATTTAATACTATGGTAGATTATAATTAAACCAATATTAATTATTCATATTCATTAAAAATTCAACAAGACTCATGGTTTGCCGACGGGAAAAAAAATTATTCAAACTCTAAAATACCCGGTTATTGTCACACGCGCAATGCGACGTAAGAGATATTGAAAGAAGATGATGTCTTGAATAACAATATAGCAATTTACAAATGATTAATGAAATTATTATTCTTATACCATAATAATTAGCGTCAGACTTATGAATGGTGACGTTCCATGAGTATGTAAGTATGAGACACACAGAATATGTATATTTTTCGGAGAATTTCATTTAAACTGTAGTTTCTCTAAATGTTATTTTTGGTTTTATTGTTAAAAAAAAAACATAGGAAAGTCTATTGTGAATCCTCAACATAATCTGTACTGGATACATGGTTTAATTTATATATAAATACTGTAGTCTTATAGTACGAACCGAAATACCTATTAACACAAGATGAAACATATCAGACAGGTTCTTCTTATATAGAGATAAGTGGCATAATGAAGAGGAAAGGGGTCCCTGGTTTAGTACTCCTAAGGGCCCTCTAATGCTGGGCAGTTGCATTGACGCTGCTCATGTTTCTGTACCGTCTAATCTCTGATTCCCCTGGGTTTAGCCAGTGAGCACTCATATCTATTACGCCATTGATAAAGATATTGTATATCGATCCTCCATAAACATAAAAGTCGGGATCCTTTAATCTTCTCAAATGTATTAAACCAAGTAAAGCAGAACTTAATACATTTCTCACTACTCCTATTAAAAGAAGGTGGTGAGCCTTCACACTAATAATACCATTCACACGTCGGCATTTATTCTTTCACGCTCAACACCGGCTGGTTACTGATAAACTTCACACTCTCGGCTAAACTGTAAAAACGTATTCTTTATAATTGCAAGCTTCAATAACGTTGAAAGCTTTTATCACAGGTTTTAATTCTATAATAACATCTTTCATAATATTATATTCTATTTTCGTGAAATCAAATAAAAGCATATTTTTTAATTTGCTTGGCACGTGCACCCAAAATTAAAAGCCTTAAAATAGCCTAAAAATAACTTACATGAATAAAAATCTTCATGGAGCACAAATTTAGCACTAATAGCTACCCCTGTATGGGTACAATAATCCTTAAAAGATTCAGTATATATTACATATAATAAAACGCATCATTATCATCATAAAGTTATATAATACAAACTACTGTACTGTAACTACCGTATATTAAACCACATATACCTGGATAAACCAACAATAACCAAACGAAACAAAACAATTTTACCTTTACCCACAAATGGTATAATCCATGAACTTCCTATGAACATCCAGATGAACATTGCACGACATATCATGACAAAGAATGTAAAATATTACTGAATATACCTATAGTATCAATGTGAATCGTTTGTAACATAAACAATTTAAATCCACTTTGCATTAAACTAAGAAAAGCATTTACAGAAACCAAATAAAATCATTTGTTACTCACTATAAAAGCACTTTAAAAGTCATATATATCATTCATGTACACTAAAAACTGTTTTGTATCATTTTATATTAATTCAGTACTACTACAAAGAACTCAACTGGATATAAATACTATACATACTGTAAAAACGACATACAATTAATTAATTTATTAACAATATTTAACCAGGATGGCCCAATCAGTCAAAAAGGCTGGTCTCCCTTGGGGCCCTGGGTACAATAGTACATTTTAAACTAAAATATAAAAATAACAGTAAATACAATACAACTTAAACTACAGTAATGCCTTAAAGTTACTTTTAAAAACATTTAAATTACTTGACAATTTAGTTTCTTCACTTAATGTGTTAAAAAGATCAGATACAACTGTAGCTAGGCTAGTATTATAATATACTGTAGTCAACAAATATAGGGCCTTTTATGCCCTTTATATTCAAAATCCTGGATCTCCCACTGATCATTGGACGACTGTAGCCTAAATATCTGTTTATCTAGGCTAAGCTACTATAGGAATGAAATAGATTAACTGTATTTGGTTTAAGGAAAGTGTCCAGGATGTATTTTACATGGAAAGGAAATGAATGATGATAGTAAAGTATATTTCA
Organism: Antedon mediterranea; assembly: GCF_964355755.1. Classification (NCBI taxonomy): domain Eukaryota; kingdom Metazoa; phylum Echinodermata; class Crinoidea; order Comatulida; family Antedonidae; genus Antedon; species Antedon mediterranea. Next base: position 2,270,847 of record NC_092671.1, read on the forward strand.
TAAAATACAAAGCTATTTCTGCATTCTCTATCCATTCTTGCGAATCTATACAGATGCTACTACTGTGAGAATATGTTTTCAATCATTGTCCAATATTATTATAAACCTCTCTTATAATGTTGATGCTTATATAACTGCTAAAAGTAGATATCATTCATTACACAATAGAAAACCATTAAAACCAGACTCATTAATCTCCATTAAACTACAAAGAATAATATGACCTACAATAATAATAATAATAATAATAATATTATCATCATTATTGCATCTATGCATTCCGGTAGTTTATTTAACTGTCTAGTCTAGCTGTATTCATTTAACTGGATAAATAATGAGTTGTTTAAAGTCAACACTTCCAAGTGTGTCCTATACAGCTAACATTCATATCAAGTGGATACTGCTGCCAGTTAATGAAATATTAACTATAGCAAAGCATCATTAATCATAGAAAAATTGAGTGTCAGCCTTATTGTACATTCAGGCTTGGTTATAAATGACTGTGTTTCAATTGTTACCAAAATACCTAGTGGGAGTAATTAGGGAAAATGTTCATAATTGGCAAACAAAATGCACGATAATGGAGAGAAATCCATTAAGTATTAAAATCTATGGCAGGTGAGAAAAATGCATACGTTTTATATAATATTATGCAAAAATGCTGCTCACTTAAAAAATATTTGACAGACTTGCTTCTACGATAATAACTGAAGAGTTGTGATGATGCAGAAGTTGATAAGAAGGATGAAGTGAAGGAAGATGATGACAATGAGGAGGATGAAGATTGATGGACAACAAAGAGAGAAAACTGATGAACAGTTAAAAGAAGTGGTTGAAGAAGTTGAAAATATCGATGGTGACAAGGACACTGATGACAATTTACAATATAATAAGGAGGATGATTGGTTAATGACAATAATAAGATAATGAAGAAAATGGTTTAAGAATTGAGGCTCAGGACAATGACAAAATTCATGGTGACAATAAAACTGATGACAATTCAATGACAAATATTAATATTAAATGACAATTTTTCAACTGCAGCTGATGACAATACGAAATGACAAAATTTATAGACGAACATTTCAGGTACAAAATACTAGAAGACCTGGAATTTAATCATTTCCCTCTCCTATACATAATTGGACTGTCAAGTAATGTTCTTAATTAAAAATCCGAAATAAATATATTCACCAGTTTACGCACCATATATCACTGATCAATTTTATTACATCAGGTTGGAATAAATTGGGCAATAAATCAGTGACAGCCTGTCAATTATCCGCTCATCAATCCATGTTGTGTTTTACTTGAATGCCAGGTCTAGCAACTCATATCATTTGTAACATAAACAGTTTTTTTTTACGCTACACTCAAAACAGTATGTTATGCTACTCACTACTAGTTCTAATACAATTTGAACACAGAAGAAAATGAGATTGAATTTATCATTATTAACCATGTTTTCCAGTATTGTTTAAAGGTTTTACATGAAAAATAAACAATATTAAAAGTAAAGTTTGTGCTACACCAAAGTTTGATTAAAAACAAAACAAGCCAACACCTAACATTGTCATATACCACAAACTCTAAACAATGGTACATTGTCATACACTCCACAATGGTACATTGTCATACACTCCACAATGGTATAATATAATATAATGGGTGGGTATTGTTCGATTTCCTATTACATATTCCATTGTCATTAAAAAGCCCTTTCAAAAAGACCCTCGCAAAACATTTAAAAACTGTTACATAACATGCACATCTTCATATACAATGCAATTATTATTACACTTTATTAACGGGTACTGTATTATCTACTACAATAGCACTACTGCGATAGTTATTGTCTTTAAAATATAATGTTACAGTAATCAGATCAATAACACTAAAAATATATTTGTTTATCATATCTATCTTATAAGAAATACAAAAATAATACCTACTAAATGAAAGCATTGAAAACAATCTCATGAATAGAAAACTGAGAATAAAGCCTAATCCAAAACAAAAATACTGTTAAAAATATCCAAAAAACATGAATATACTGCAATGACGGCAATTAAACTTGTATCTGCTATGGTAGTAGTATCAATTATGAATAAGAAAAATAAGCCTGATACAGAGTGCCGGCTTTCTTTACCATATGTTCTTTGGATTCTTGTAAAGCTTTATTCTATTGAACTTGGACCATAGCCTTTGTTCACTATTTCTATGAGATGATCTCTTACTAATTGTCTCAATGACAAAGAGATGATGTTATCCATTTGTCTGTACGACCACTAATCCTCAATTCTTGCAACCAGATCAAGTACGGTTTTCCTAAATGCATAAATCTAATAACATTTATAATTTTTAAAAGTATTTCTAAAGGAATGTGTTGCTGGTAATACTCATAGAAGATCGTGAATCATTTATTGAGAGTATCCAAGTATAATTTTTCATAAGATATAAATTTTGGTGACGTTATGAGAACCGTGGGAAGGGAAGGATGCATTCTAAAGAAGAGTAAAATTTATGAGTTGGTTTGACTGACAAATTGAAGACAAAGAGCAAACCAGATTGGATTCCCAAAAGAAGGAAGATCAAAAGGAAGATGTAGAGGAAGTTGGGAAGGAAAATGAAATGGAAAACAGGAAGGACAATAGCAAAAGAAAATGGGAAAAAAGATGGAAAGGAAAAAGGGAAGGAAGATGGAAAGAAAACTGAGAAGAAGTTGGGAAGGAAGATGAGAAGAAGTTGGGAAGGAAGATGAGAAGAAGTTGGGAAGGAAGATGAGAAGAAGTTGGGAAGGAAGATGAGAAGAAGTTGGGAAGGAAGATGAGAAGAAGTTGGGAAGGAAGATGAGAAGAAGTTGGGAAGGAAGATGAGAAGAAGTTGGGAAGGAAGATGAGAAGAAGTTGGGAAGGAAGATGAGAAGAAGTTGGGAAGGAAGATGAGAAGAATAAAGAATGGAAAATACAGAAAAGAAATTGGTTATGAAATTATGAAGTTTAATGGATTTTTTTTATTGCAATTGCAAATATAAGACGTTTTAATTATGAAATTATATTTTAAATCTGGTTATACTTATGAAATAAATTATGTTTGGGAAATATTTGAGAATGTTTACATACCTTAATTTTTAAACTAAACTGTAAATCTTAATTAAAATTTCTATAAGATAATACGGATTAGGAAATATTTGAGAAATTTTATACCTTAATTTTAAAACTAATAACTGTAAATAAATGTAAATTTTTATATGAAAATACAAATACATACAAACTTAAGCATACACATGAATAATATTATATTATATCTTCAACATTTTGAATCAGAAATGAAATTTAAAGCAAAGAATTTATTGTCAATTAGGGAACACATTAACAATAGAAAGTGGTTGATGAGAGTAGGATAGCAGAGACTTGGAAAAACAGGCAAATCTCTTGAGATTGTTAAACGGTTATTAAAATCACCCAGGATTTATCCTGCAAAATGGCACAAATTAATTAGAACAAATTAGGATGCTATCAATACACCTCTGTCAAAATTCTTGGTGCATTTGGGAAAAATGATCATTTAGCAAATATGATATTTTTGTTTGTCTTGCATTTGAATTATCTAGGGATATGAACAAATTCTTGGTAGAAAAATGTTTTTACATAAAAAGTACATATTTAAATTAGGGCAGACAGAAAGAAAGTACAATCTATAAACATTAACATAATTTATATCTTTACTTTTTTTAAACGTGGAAGGAGGAAAACCATTTTAAAATCCCAATAAACAAGAAGTAAACAAACGACGATTCAAAGCAATGAACACAATGTTTAAAAGTTCATTGCTAAATATATTACAGTTTTATTTAATATTTTTAAAATTTTAGATTTTTTTTAGGGAAGAAATTATATTTATCTGGAATTTTAATAAAAAAATAAGTTATATGATAAAATGCATATGTTTTTGAATTATTTTAACCCATTTTTAACCAATGTTCACATGAATGACTGTATGTAAAAATCCCTAGTATTTATTATTGCACAGTTTACAAGAGTTTGCTAAAAGCTTATGGTCGCACTACACTGGACTTTGAAATCTATTTCGCTATTAGATTGAGCCTCTTCAGTGGACAAATGGCAAATTATCATTTTATTTTAGAAGTAATCTATCATTTCTACGGATATCATATTCTTGACAAATTACCTCTCATTTTTATTTCAGCTTAGCCAGGGGCCTTTCTCTCGTCATCGTTATCGTTGATACGTGCTCAATGATTTCAATGATGTGCAATAAACCACCAATAGAAATTTTACTAACAAAAATTTAATAAAAGCACTTTACTACAGATAACCTTCTTTGTTTTAAAAATCGCTTTATTTACATTAACAATTTTACAAAATAACCAAGTATATATGTAAAAAAAAGTAAATGATAAAAGGTAAGTCCTGTATTCATTTATGAACATAGGGTAACAAGTTGTTAGGAGTTCATTGTACTACAGTAGCCTCGGCATTTAGTATGTGGTAGGGTGGCCAGTTCCTTTCCACGCCGCCTTATCCTCCGTAGTATTTTTCAACCAGGTACTCATTTACAGCTGAGTAGAATGGGATTTGTCAGGAATTGAACCAAAGTCTCTCTGTTGTATGACAGTTAAGTGTCCTACCTAACTCCTATATAATATATTATATTTTACAACCTGCAGAAGAATAAAGTGTACATACATGTTTAACTACAAGACATCCTCTATCCTATTTCCATTAGATTATTGGTAAACCTTACAGAGTATCAGTGATATAATGTATTATTTTATATACTGTACCAGTGTATCAGTTCCAACAATAGTGTTTATGAAACTTCAATAATTCGCACGTCTTTGATGAAAATCACAGATTGAACGAATTAATTATAAGTATTAAACCAGGTCACTTGAAACTACTCCCTGTACTTATCCATAAGCCTAGCTATAATACATGACCTCTCAATTCCTGGACATCTGTGACAGAAAGAAGAAGGTCTATACCTTTCAAGTGGACAGGTAACAATACTATTCACGGCCTAGCACAACACACAGGATATTCACAATAACAATAGGTATAGTAAAATGTGTTTGCTAAACACATGGGAAACAATAGTTGTATAAAGCTGCTGTTGGTGCCTGCATGTCTGCTACCTTGAGGGGGTTGTAATAAACCACCCAAGGGAGACTTGAAGAGAATTCTTCTGAACCTGCATTAATCACTCGTCTTTGTAAAGTAATTTTAAATACCAATCAGGGGGGTGATTTAAACGTCAAGCGATCTACGAAGCTCATTTTGACTCTTAAAATGTTGTTAAAAACCGCTAGATGACGTCAATTATGAATTAGAAAATGTTAAATTTACACGCACTTACCCAAGAAATTAGTAACTACATTGCGAAAAAGATAAATTGTTATACATTATCCTAGATAGCTATTGACAACTATAAACAGGCTAACAGATTGTTATACAAAAACAAATTATTTAGACAATATAACAACATATTCAATTTATGGTAATATTATACAGACGCACATCAATCATAATCTCTCTTTTTTTAAATAAACAAACTTCAGATTCTGTTTATTTCCACAAAAAAATCATGCTTGTGGGTTTCCCTCCAATTAAAGACTACAGAATAAAGTTTAGCAATCTTTTACTAATTTTTAAAGTTGTCTAAAGCTCTGTCTAAACTATCAAACTAGTTTGACAAAAAAGTGTGATATGCCCAAATATGATAGTGATGTGCCTAAATATAGTAGTGATATGACATCATCATGTCCATATATGGGCACAACACATTTTTTTGTCACATAAAGTTTGATAGTGTGGACAGGGCTTTATATTAAAAATGCCACCAAATATACAAATATACACAGTACAACTGAGTGGAAATATTATAGTCATTTTCCTTGAAATTCAGAATAATTTTTAAAACTAATCTCAACAAAGTTTTCCTTCGTTTCAAGAATAAAAAGTAATTTTTTTCATCATTAACCTTTTAAAAAAATCAAATTAAACAAGCCATCTGTTCAAAAATAAAAACCAAATTTTCAATTCTTAAATTAGTTAATCGTAGCAATAATGGAAAAGCACAAAAACATTGAAATTAATAACTTTTGTCAAATTCCTAATGAATGTTTTTTTTCGGCTTCACTTGGCAATACAAATTATAGCAAACCGAAGTTTACATTAAAATATGAAAATATAGTTCACTTGAAGATGCTAATAAATCTAAAAATAGGTCATGTCGTAGGAATTCAACCTAACCATACTCACATAATTTATTTTCTTAATTATATCTAAATGAGAATAATATAAAAATCTTGTTGACTGGATAGAAAGTAGTTTTATGTGGTGATATGTTGATAGTGATGTGCCCAAACATGGTAGTGATATGACATCATCATGTCCATATATGGGAACATCACATTTTTTGTCACATAAAGTTTGATAGTTTAGACAGATATTTAATGGCAAAAGTCTTACAAAACTGTTATCTTGTGATTGACAATCTGTCATTATGATCAATTCTTCTCATTTGTTAATTTTATCATATTTTAAATATCATTAAAGTATTTAAAGAAATCATCTTTATGGACAACAATGGCGATGAAATTACAACTGAACAAGCAATGGAAAATGATGCTAAAAGACAAATTTCAACATAGTACCAAAATTAGGAAAATAACGCAAAGTTCAAGACATTTCAGAAAAATATGAAATAGAGATGGGCAGGAAACTGGATGAGGAAGACACATACATCTATTTGTACACACAATATCAATAGACTTTGTAACATCACCTGACCTCTGACCTCATTAGTATAACCTATTACAATGCAAGGTAAACCACAAGTAATTTTACAAGACAGAGGGAAGGAACTGCCACATTAGACCCTAAACTCACCTCAATAAATAAACCACAAATCACAACATTGGTAAAATTAATACCTGCACAACTCAACACCTTTATAAAATGACAAACTACTGTATACTGTCTATACTGTATAGTATAATCAATATAATAGATATAATATATACAATTTCTACACAACTTACAGGTAGTAGAACAAATACTTACTGGTACTACTTAACACAGTTACATAAACGCTTAACTTGGATAGCAGACAACACTGTTTTCTAAGAGTCTGCTTCTCAGAATTCATTAAATGGGACCTAAAAAATTATGGTCTGAAGAGAATTTGTTTGTTTTTCAGGGAGCTAAAGCTAATAGCATTGACCATGCCACACGACTATTCAGCTGTCAAGTCGAAAAGTCATTGTATACACATTTAAAGACATGTGCATTTTGTTAATTTAATAATACATTGTCGAGTGGTTGCTAATTGCAAGTAAACACTGATTCAAATATTCAGAAATAACCAGTAGAAATTCTGACTATATAAACTGCATCATATTGTAGGTAAAATATATCAAGAAATTAAGTAACATGCCTAGAACTATAGAATACATTACCTGTTCAAAAGAGGTTTTTCTTTTCAATATTTTTTAATCAATTAAAACCTTCAACATCTATGAATGCATGTACAAATTGTTAGCGATATATTTAGCAATAGTCAAGTTGCGTGCGTCCATATCTTGTGATGCAATATCAGCAGTTATATTGCGTGATTGATTGCGTGCAGTAACACTATGCGTACACATTTATCATTCTTCGACAAAAAAAATTATATGAAGGATGCTGAAAAGAGCTTATCGATGTTAGCTGTAGATAATGTTACTAAGTCTTAAACAAATAAAACTCTTGAAATTTTACGACGATAGAAATTATGTAAGATAATGCTGCAGATGGAGGATTTTAAGACATGAAAAGTAAAATTATAGCGAGCTCTAGATATCATAATTATTCATAAGACTATATAAAATTCTTTTAACATCTCAAATTGTCGAGGAAACTTGATTTTATTAGGAATATTTTTTACTACACTTAAAATATAACTTGAAACTACAAGAAACTTCTGTCTTCTCCAACTACTTCAACAATTCCTATTTTTATTTTTTTATGAATATTAAAGTTTTTTTTTTTTAAACTTTCTTCAAGAGTACAGAAGATTTTCACAATACAATATAAAAAACGGAAAACTTTTCTTGAGGTACAAAAGGTATCAAATTTGTTTTCACCATTAAAAACACATTCAGATTACCTGTACCAGAATTTTTGGAGAGACCTACTGTACTATAGTAGGCCTGCTGAAAAATGTCCGGTATTAGGAGAGTTTGTATGTATTCCTATACTATGTTACTGTATATTGGAAGTACAGAACGATATTTGTTTTTTCTAAATCATTTTTTCCTGTTTGACAATCACAAAATACAATACTATTACAAACAGCTATTCATTCATTCATTTATGACAAGGAAATATTACTACAAAACTCATTAATATTAATATCAAAATTGATTATCCCTGTTGACAGCAACTCAATTCAGGAACAACATCGCACAGATTGAGCCTAACTAACTATTTTCAGAAGTACATTAATAAGTAGAAACAACATTTTTTGGTAAATTCATTTATCAATCTGCTTAAAATCATGAAAAGAGTCACAACAAATTCCAAACAGGCTTAAACATTGCCTCTCATGGGCACGCAGGGGTTTATCAGATTTGGAATATGAACTGAAATCACCTTTATGAATAGATGTTTAACACAGACTAGAAGCCAACAAGTCTGCCCACAAAATCCTAACCTGGACGACTAATGTGTTTCAGATGGGCCTACAATCCGACCGATTCCAAAATCATGTACATCTTACGTGAAGACTTAAGTATGCAATTTGTGTAATAAGTACTTAACAGAAAAAAAAAGAAAAACACAAATACAAGAAGGTATTTATCAGCACACATAAAAACAACAATATTTTTTTTAAAACACAATCATTTTTTTCAGGAGTGTATAAGAATTATCATAAATATATTGAACATTTTTGGCATTTGGTAACTAGAATCTTCCCATTGGAATGGGACATCTTAAAATCAATCTCCAATTGGATGTAAATTGGAGATTGAGGGAGGGGGAGAGGTCAGTTTGTATCCTTTACACATCTAGTAAAAACATTATCATATTTAGTTTTCAGATAACAAAATGAATAATAATATTAAATTCCGCACTAATGAGTTGAACTCTGAGATGTGCATCCAGTTTGTACTGTACTATTGCAAACAAATCATAAACTTAACAAATAGAAGTAGAAACATAAAAAAGATGCATAAAACAATCAGAGGTCACGCCAAAGGTCATTTAAGTATTTATTGTACTGTACCACCTCATCATGTCTACTATTGTTCAATCAATCTTAAATAAAACATTCTATCATAATTATTGTCAATTTTATGACATGAAATGATAATGTATACATTTATTATGATTAATTAATGCAATTAGTAGGTGACAAATAACAACACTGTACTTTTTTTAGGCTAAGTAGAATAGAATCAAAGTTCACTATTATCATTAACATCATTATAATAGTATAAGATATCATATCAAAAGGATCATTATGATATTAATGATAATATTGAACTTATAATTACATATCCCATGAAGGGTTATTACCTTTTTCTTGAGGTACACAGTACTGTAAAAAATATAAATCTGGGTGAGTATACAATAACTTTTGATCTTTATGTAATACTAAATGTCTTTGCACTTTGTACTTAACATTTTAATATCAGGTCAGAAAGTCAAAACACACATATGGTTGCTGGGATATCATAAAGGGCGCAATCAATATCATAAAATGCTCTTCTTTATTGTAATATTAAGTTTAATCGTCACCAGTCTGACGAAGGGCTGTTGAATATGATAATAAAACATTATGTGTCTGAACACTGCTTTTGGAAGAAGGTCACCAAGATTGTTTCGGAATAAACAGTCTACTATTCGCTTTTTTCTACAGTACTACAAAGTGCCAAATTTACTTCTCATTTGAAAATAGATAGAATTAAAAATTATATCAATCACATTTCTGCTAATCTCGAACCTGATTAAGTGGGTCGTTACCCAAAATCTAATTTGGTCAGACAGTCAAACATTCAAGGTGCTATTGGTAAGGAAAACAAGGGTTAATCAAAATAACCGTTATTTTGTGTTGCCATTAAACGGTTGTATAACATTGTAACACCAAAAAATGGGGTCAATTTATTCACAGACTTTTTTCGCAGCAGAAACAGGCCAAATAGCATTTTTACAATCATACTGTTGCTATTATTTCGATTATCAACTGACTTTTAATAGCATTACAATGATTATAACATTACAATGATTATAACACCAACCTTTAATTCTAACATTCATCTTTTGTTAAGTGGTGAATTTAGAGCACTTAAAATATCATATAAATTGTTCAAAAGAACTTTTATCTAACAACATTACTTTGAACAAATCAATAAATATACAGACAATGTTAAGTACTAGGGTAAAGTCCACACTTTTAATACATGTTTTAATCTACAACATGGAACAAAGTATCATTTTCTGACCAATGAAATCACAGATTTTCATGTACTTGATATCAAAGGTCTAGTTTTTGTTGTTTACTGTACAAGTGCACACACATAACTGTACTCTCTGTTTGTCATGGCTGTTTACTTATCACCTGAACAAACAATTGGAGAAAAGTCACAATATACAAAGGCCATAGGTCAATATAAAAATGATATTACATCCTCCATAACATGTTTAAGTGGCTACATACACTATAAAAGGAGTTGCATATTGTTGGAGAAAAGGCATAATATATACGAAGGTCTAGCTCAAATATATATGATTTTACATGTTGTATCCGCCCCCGACTATCATATTTTATGCTATCATTTTAAAAGAAAAGAAAATTCAAAGAAGTCTCAGTTGAAGAAGGAAATCCATAACATTTCTAAACAGAAATTATTTAAAAAGTCACAATTTGTTTACGATTCACAAAGAAAATCTTTTCCGTGCCCAGAGCGCAAAGGCAGAATGATACAGCATGCTGTGTCAAAAGTACTTTGAGTAAATATGTTGCATTTTGGCATAGAAAATTAAGCATGTTCGTAAAAATAAAGAGCTAACAGCACGCAAATGTCAACAAGACTTAAGTAACTAATTCTAGTCACGTATAATGTTTTCTCTTCAAATCAAAATGATTAACAACTTAAGCATGCAGTCATAGTACTGACTTAATGATGTGCAGAAAGAAAGGCAACATTGTATGAAAGAAACTTACATGGGTGTAACCTTTTATTTATAGTTTTTGTTATTTTTAATTTTTTTTCTAAAGATATTGCAATTGTTTTTTAAAAACAGGATACTGTATACTAAAAGAACTTACAATATAATATAAGAAAACTTTTCAACAAAAAATTGTGGAAAGTTAGTATTAATCATCCTCAGTACTAGTCGTCATTAGACAATGCGTCTCACTTGTGTTCGCCACTTTGTACATTTTAGACATTGCGTGTCTCACTTGTGTTCGCCACTTTGTACATTTTAGACATTGCGTGTCTCACTTGTGTTCGCCACTTTGTACATTTTAGACATTGCGTGTCTCACTTGTGTTCGCCACTTTGTACATTTTAGACATTGCGTGTCTCACTTGTGTTCGCCACTTTGTACATTTTAGACATTGCGTGTCTCACTTGTGTTCGCCACTTTGTACATTTTAGACATTGCGTGTCTCACTTGTGTTCGCCACTTTGTACATTTTAGACATTGCGTGTCTCACTTGTGTTCGCCACTTTGTACATTTTAGACATTGCGTGTCTCACTTGTGTTCGCCACTCTGTACGTTTTGAGCAAGCATGTGTATAGGTCCGCATGTGAACAGTTCTGTTTCCTTTTTTATGTTTGCCATCCATGAAGTATTATTATTAATATTATTTCAAAAAGGAGAAAAGATTGAATATATTTATGAGAGCTAGTTTCAAGACTCAATAATCAGTATTCAGAAAAAACAAAAAACAAAAAGCTGGATTACTTCATAAAGGAGATAAGTGTTTACTTGATAAAGTTTATTGTTAGCTAATGTTTATTGAGATTTAACGACCATTTTTAGAATATCACCAGAGACGTGATTTACTGTCGCACAGCTGTTTGTAATGAGAAACAACTATCTATCGTAGTTTACAAGACCAACTTTAACCCCATGAGCCTATTAAGATTTCTCATCAGTAAAATCCCATCAAAAGAGAATATAAAACAAGAAATTGGTAAACTACACTATTGGATATCTGTGCTTGTCACGGTGAATAAAAATGACCTATCTAAGAACATATTATGAGAATATGTACGAAATAAAGATAACTTTATCAACAGAAATACATGAACATCTACTTCTAAATTAATGTCAAATAACTGTACTGTATCGTAAGTAAGGCAAAAAACGTACTAAAAATAATGTCCCAGAAATCGGAGACATTTAATACATAGGCCAGCTCCGTTTGTCAGAATGTTGACTGCAAGTGGACAGTATTACTGATGATACAATATCATTTGGAATCTTAGTTTTATTCTTTTTATACTGTTACTTCTAGTGCAGACACTTCATATTATTTATTTATTCTTGTTTTATTAGTTTTCATACAAAACAAAGCACTCATGAAGTCATACATGTTATTGATAGTTTGTTTTCATTCGCTTGACAGAAGTGTGTATAGTTCAACAAATAGTATCAAACACTTTGTCCATCAAACATAATTGGCTCATTGCAATACAGCTGTATACCTAGTGTACCTACTGTCATACTAGTACCAGGATATTGCTAAACACCGCAAACCCTGCAAAACTCCAAAAAAACATAGCAACCAACATAAAAGTTACCGGTAAGTGAATCATGTAGTGTACTACACACCAAAAATGTTGAATTGTTTTTGTTTTTCTTACGTCCATGGGTCCGTTTCTTTTGCATTTATTTGATTGAAGATTACCACCGAATCTACTGTATACAACAACAATTTTTTTATTCTTACAAATTTTGATACATTTCTGATAAAATATTAATTTTTAAAAGTGATGTCAACTTGTTTGAAATTTATTGCTAATCTTGGTGTGGTGTTCCTATAAAAAACAAATTGTAACTACTAAACAAGATTAAATTTACAATGCATGCGTTGGGAGTGTATACATTTTACAAGATTAATTTCTCAAAACCACTTATAAGATTGTTTCATTATGTTTATTTCATGAAAAATACATAAATACTATGTATTAAATGTCAACTAATTCCAAGTCACGTGTTGGTTGTATTTTGTCTATTTTTTAATAGTAAAAATCGTGGAAAACTATATAAAACAATAACAATACAAATTCTGAATCATTGCAGAAATTTAAATTTAATGCCTTTAATGGACAGAGTAAACTAGCTAACCTTAACCCCACTTTTTACCTCTAAGACCTTACATCTGGCTTGAGTATTCACCCAAAGAAACCTCTTTTAAACCCTCCCCCACTCCTGACTACTGTCACAGTAGTATGTTCTGTGCTCACCCCAACCCCTTTCCTCCACACCCCAAATATAAATTTCTGTTTATAGTATTTATAATAATTCATAAATCTCTAATGGATTATATGGTTTAACATGACATTTAACGTTTTAAACAAATAAATGATTTATTTATCTATAAGTTTTGCCAGTTTATCTTTTTAATCTTCCCTCTTCTGCTGAACTCATTACCGACATTATCTTACTTAAAATTATATTATATAGATTCAAGATTCAAGATTCAAGAAATTTTATTTGTCCATAAAAATGGAAATTCACTTTGCTTGGTAGATTAAAACAACAATAAAAAACAAACATAAAAAATGTTGCAACAATTTAAAACGTGCAGTATTATAACAGATAAAATACAAGATAAAAAGTTAAAAATAAAGAAACTGTTAAAGATGTAAAACTATTTAAAAATTGCAAAAACAAAAACAAAAGAAACTCTGTACGAAAGTTTAAAAAAATATATATTGAAAACAAAAAGTTTAAAACTATGTTACATAGTTGAAGAAAAAAAATGTTTAAGAACTATTTGCATTACTGTATTTAAAAAAATGTCTAATGATCTTAAAAGAGCGTTTAGCGAATGATACAATAATGATGATGTAATAAAAAATGATTCAAAAGGGAAAATAGCTATGAACATTAATTTAAAACATATTTATCATTGATGCAAAATAAACTTTTTAAATTCAAGTCATTAAATGTTTAAGAAAGTAATTTAGTTGAAGCAATCATAACTAATAAGAAATGAGATATAAAGAAGTTTTAAGAGAGTAGATCTAGTACGTATAAAGTAATTTATCATCATGTCATTTTTATAATCGTTTTTCCATATTTTCGTGTAAATGGATTGTGCATACCGCTCAATATACTATTATGACCTGAACCAATTCTGCGGACCATTTGATGAGATAGTTTTCAGTTTGTACCGCAAATGACAACAAAAGCGTGAAATAATTATTCTAATCACAATTGTAAAATGTTGTCGGTGTACAGTGGAAGTCGTTAAACCGTACAAAGATAGCAGAGTAGCGAGTACGATGATCAATACTCAGCAAATAAAGTCAAATCACCACTTAACCCAGCATGAAACCAGAGCCGATCATCAGCTTTTAAGGAATGTAGCCGCTTCTTTTCGATCTTACAAAACGTGTTCAAATCCAACACAACGAGTTGGCTACTTTAATCAATATCCATTATCACCTTTGTGAATTAATTACCTTAACGAAAGCCTTAAAGCTTGCGAATTTTGCTGTCTTAATCAATTAAGACGCACTTCAATAATTATAAGACTTTACGCCCGAGTTACACGTATTAACAAAAAGTAAAATGTAATGATGTTATCTTCTATATTAGGATTAATCTACGAAGATGAGACCACTCATTGGTATTATTGTTAATTTTCAGCAATTTGAAATACTGATATTAACATATTTTTTAATTTGGTCATTTATACTACAATAACAAAACTAAAGAAAATGAAAACGATTAATTTGAATCTACTGTATGGTTTGTTACTATATTAAAGTAGTAAATAACTATTCAAGTGGACATAATTTAATGTCAAACATTCTGTATGTACAATTGTTATGACAATGATAATTGAGGAATTTTATTGAAATGACTATATTATTTAATACAATACAGTTGCATACTCAAAGTTGTACTATATCAGGCAATGTATAGCCTAATGGCAAAGTATAATTTGTATATTGAATGAAATGATATATGAACATTCACAATGTCATTCTCCTTAACAGAACAAAAAGAGCCCAAGGATATGCTGAATAATATAATAGAAAGGCAAGATCAAAGGCACAATGACCATATTAACTAGTTTTTGTGAAACAAACTGGTTTTAGGCAGAGAATTTATATCATCAAATATATCATTCTTTCTGTTTGTCGGTACCTTTGTCGTCGTGTCCAATACAATACAGCTAACATCATCTTAAATGATATTGCTTAGATTCCGGCTTGTTTCTTTATGCACAGGCATTATATTCAGCTTTATTAATATTTCTCAAAATTGATCGATAGTACAGATAGCTGCAGGCAATATAGTACAGTGTTCAATGCTTATTCAGGGCAAGTTATTGTTTGCGAGTGGGCTATTAGTGGTTCGTAATCAGATAAAATTACGATAGCAAGTACTGTATAAGCGCTGTGGAAGATCGTAGAATAACTTTAACATGGTTGAATCTAATTTGACAATTTGACAGGTCTTAAAATAATGGGAAAGATGAAAATTTACGAGAAAAAAGAATCTTATACAGTGTGTTGAATTAAGAAAACTTTTACATAAAAACATCAAATTTCATCAATGTTAAGTTTTTCCAGTACGCTTGCTTTCTAACATGCTTCATGTCATATTTATTATGTACATTTCTAAGGCATGTTCTCTCAGAGGAACACACATAAATCATACTCTCTTTTTAATATATGTATGATTCTATAAATTACTAGACATATAAGGAATATTTATAAAAAAAATATCCTTGCTTCCAACCTCAAGTTTATAATTTACGAGGTTCGATGAGTTTTGACTTTGATAGTCGAACATGAAAATTGGCAAGGAATCACGTATCATTTGTCGTGTTTTACAGAATGGTTTGCAATAAATGCACGTCCCTTGACAGCTGTTTTTAAATTAAAAATCGTATTATTTATTCAGAAGTCAGTAAATTTAAATTATAAATTAAGATTTAATATAGAAATTCCCATATGCAACATATACTTGATTTTTAACTTGAATCAAATCTGTCAAAGTGATGTATATGATCAATGGAGTATTATATAAATAAACAATATTACATAGTTCATTTGTATTTGATCTATTAATGTATTAAACTGTATGAATAAACAAGAAATTCATTTTAATTGATGTACATACTGCATTAACAATAATACATAATAGAGAGTAACCAAAACCAAAAGTGGTGTTGGTAGGAATGTACTGTACCATTATCTGATAGGGGTGTTTAATAACATTTTATATATTCGAGTTGTAGCTTTCTTCTTGAAGAGAATAGGCTAAGGTCAGTTTATCCAGGTAAGCTAGGCACGAAATATTGTAGACTTGTACCTATTACAAAAAAATAAAATTAGGTATTTAACATTAAAATATGAACAAAACATAAATACTACAGTATATGGTATTTATTGTACCTTATTATACCATCTCCGTCTAACAGGACACATCCCAATTAAGTGTACGACACGCTTCAATTAATTTTTGTCTCCCAGTGGTAAGTTGTGTGTCTGTCTAGATGGTTAACCTCAGTATTTTTTTTTAGGATGGATGTAATATATACTATAGTTAATAATAATCCATATAGTCTATAATATATTTTAAATATAAACATGATCCTATTGAACCACACTATCAGACAAATTACTACAGGTGTGACCATAATATAAAACAATATATTAAATAAATAATTGGAATTGACAAACTTTGAAATTGACATGTGCTACCGAATATTTTCATCTAATTGTAAAGAGATCAAATACCACTTTATAAACAATATACTTTAAAATATTCAGAGCAATAATTGACTAGGCCGAGATACGGCGATACCTGCCCCACATGATAATCAACTAAACTTAAAAGCTGTTGAACTAGACCGTTCTTTTGACCTTTGACTTCTTCATTTACAGATTGTGTTTCATTACTCATTAGCTCAGCTTTACCACTATCATTTAGCACAATAAATTACTCATAATTTTTATGTTATTTTTAAAAATCTTTCATAAAATTTCTTTAAGAAAGTATACAGTGTTTTTATAACAACATTAGATGTTTTTCTTTCTTGTTGGTATGCCATCCTTTAAACATTTATGTTATGATTGGTTCTTGCTGTAATAATGCAAGAAAATTATTAAAATAGTATATTTTTCCATGCACATACTTTAAAGTCTCTCAACTGAACCAGGCAACGGGCAAGTCCGACCGAAAAAAACCAAGTGCATACAAATTACCCATGCTGCACGGTTAAGCTTTATTTACAAAAATGTGTAGTGAAATTTGCCCGCGTTTAAAAAAATATCCGATCTGGTATTACAGTACATAAAGTACACAAGCACATAGTCTTACATCCAACCGAAAGCTTCTTATAGAAATCCTATAGCTAAATCAATAGCTACATAGGTAAACAGTATCTGACAACAAAAGATTTGCTAATTTACCAATTACAGGTTTCACACTCCATGAAAACAGGTGATATGTTAAGAGAGAGGGGAAATTATCATCAATATCAAGTCAATTTTCTTAGGTGTAAAATAACCAAGCAGTCACAGTGAAACAATAATAAATTAGAAATCTAATGATTTTCATATGTTTTTGACAATCTTAGGGTCATCTTAGTTTAATGCAAGATATTATATTTTTCTCAGAGTTTTCCAGTTAAATGTTTGTATATTAAAATTTAATATAATAAATGCCTACTATCACAGTGTGTTATACTGTATCTAGCTAGCACCAAACTATGTTGTGTCTATGAACAGTATCTGTACTGTAGTATAGGCTAAACTAAAAATATGTTAAATAATATAAGAAAATGTTTAATTTTTGTAAAATGTTAGTTTAAATAGTAAATGATTAGTGAAATAAACAGCTAACAAGCTCAACAATGTACAGAGGGAGAAATGCAGAAATTAAGTGTATATATTTCATTGGAATGGTTAATACCTTTTAGTATCTTTACAAAATTTGAATAGGAAGCGACATAGGCTTAGTATCATCCCTCATTATTCAGTCTAACTTCACTGTCATCATAAATTTCATTTAAATCCTACAGTTTAACGGCAAAGGTTTATTATACAAAATTCTTCCTATGACATATATAACCCACATTACTCACGGAATAATGTATAATTTAATGCTTTGGGTTTTCTTTCATAATTAAGAATATTAAAGTTGATAAATGATTTCTCGAGAATATTTTGTTAACTTTAATAAGATTTCAGTTAAGTTAAGTGTATATATATACTAAAGTGCTCAAGGTGCCTAAAGTTTCTACCTACTATGCACTTCAAAATGATAAAAAAGTGATCTAAATGTAATAATTAATACAGAAATATTCCAAGAAATGAAAACACAGAATCGCAACATGCAATATTTCATCATTAATTTGTCATTCTCAGGAAACAAATATGACCATAAAATTCATTATTATTTCATCTGAATAAAATATATGCAGGTACTGTACTATATATAATAATTATGCCTAACGAAGAAATAGTGTTT
The DNA here is from genome assembly GCF_964355755.1 of Antedon mediterranea. Taxonomy (NCBI): domain Eukaryota; kingdom Metazoa; phylum Echinodermata; class Crinoidea; order Comatulida; family Antedonidae; genus Antedon; species Antedon mediterranea. The sequence goes on from NC_092671.1 coordinate 2,289,588, forward strand.
TTTGAAATCTTGTCACTTCTTTCTGGCTGTTTTAATTTAAGTTATTTTTTTTATTTAGCTTTTTGCTTACTATATTTCATATGTTTTAAAAATTGTTATGTATTATCTCCATTGAAATTTAGCCACTGGTATCCACAGCATTGTCATTTTTTCAGTATAATTTTGATTTTTTTTTCTCTGATTGAGATTGAGCACAATTGCTTTGTACAATTATGTAAATCAACTATTGTGTGTATACAGTAGGTAGGTATGTGACGATACAGTTGGGTTCACCTCCCTGGATAAGGTGTTAATTAACTATCCCCAAATGAGTATCAATTTTAACCATACCTGTAATTAGTAAACATCAAAACATATGTACAGTATAACTAGCAATAATGAAAAATCTAATACCAAATGTCTAGTTAGAGTGAATTTTGAGCCTTGAATTATACTAGTAATGTAAATGTTGGAAATTACCCATATTAAAACTATTACACATCAAATGTGTGTACAGTATTATCATTCTAATATTGGAACTTACCCCTATTGCCAAGAAACCTTCCAAAACTCATCTATGATAGGTGTATTTATCCAACAGCAAATAAAAAAAAAGATTTAGAAAATATCCGTAGAGTACATGAAGGATAGCATGCAATGCTTTTGCTACATTAAAACTATTGGCTGAACACAACCAGAGATTTAGCTTATGCTGCAAACACAGCATACAACACAATGACTGAATCTCTATAGCCTACACAACTCAACACAGCTATCAGCCAATCAGGATCGTTCTATTATTTAGTCAGTACAATACACTCCCCCTCTAATGTGTACAGGTGTGAAAACCAAATTTGCTTTACCAGTTAGGTCAAACACGAAAACCTCCTTCAAAAGCTCAGTTTAAATATGTACCGGTTGTGACCTTTACAAAAGGTACTTTTTGAATGTTTGCCTCGTTTTTTAGATCAAATAACTACATTTACAATCTGAGCTTTGTCTTTAGGTTCTATTGTATTATTTACACATAAGATGGTCTTCTGCATACACAGTATATGCTATATGTGTATGCTATATGTGTATGCTATAGCAAGCCTGTGAAAACCCACCGTTGCACACTTCAAATTGGGGCACATGCATTGAGAGGTATTTAGAGATAATTATATGTGTATTTACACACAAAGCAGTCTTCTGTCCGTAACGTATGCGTTTACAAACCCGTGGAAACTCACCGTTTCACACCTAAAATTGGGGCACATGCATTCAAGTGTTATTTAAAAGAATTACTCATTCTGAATGGTAGATCCCAACAACAGTGCCACTACAGGTTTCACTCATGGGACAAAGAGGATTATCCTATATGACAAAGGGGATTATCCTATATGACAAAGGGATTATCTCAGGTGTGATGTAACTATAGATAAAGAATGCAACCTCCAAAAAGATTCAAGTACTTCTGTATATTACAATTTATGCAGCTGGGAACATAATCAATGTTCTTGCAGAATAAAATCAGATATCCACCATCATTTACAAGGTCATATTAATATTTAAAAATATATTTCTTAAGATTCCTTGCAATCTTTACCTTTATTAAATTTGAATGTTTCAATCAAGTATGTATATATACTGTAATTTAATCATAGATGCTTCCATTTGTTCGGAAATATTATGCAACATTTTGTTTATAAATTCTTTACAATTCTGTTTTTTTAGTGAACTGTGTCAAACCCAGAACTTAATAATCTCTATATTTTTAAGACTATATTAATATTAAATTGTGTACTTATTTATTAAAATAATTTAAATACATTAATTTTTCATAAATTTTTTATCTAAATTCACATAGTCAACTCTCCCAATATCAGACACCTTTGGCCTAATATGTTTGGTAATCAGAATGTGTTTTTAATGGTAAGAATGAATTTGGGACCTTTTTAACTATAAAAAAAAGTCTGGTATTGGAAGAGTTGACTATTTCTAAATGTCAATAGTTGGAAATCAAGAATAGTCTTTTTTTGTTTATTTTTCTTTTATTCCTTTCAATTCTGTTTTTCCTGGTAGCTATGTCTAACCATGGAGAAAGAAAGGACAAGGAGGTCTCTTGAGGTGGTTTTATATCTTAATCAAATAAATATATTGGTCAAATAAGTTTTTTGTCCTGTACTTTATAATTATAACAAACAAAATAAATATTGGAATATTGATGGATATAAATTTACATTATAAATAACTATATTTATGCGGGGAGTTGTAAAATATATATGCAAACTATTTAAAAATCAAGAATAAAGTTGATATCACTCCATCATTAATTAAACTCATCAAAGCAATAAACAGATAAGACGTAATCTTCATATAAAGATTAATCTATCAATCATAACAGATACTTTGAATGCATTATGCAAGATTCTCTATTTGACCTTTTCAACAAAACAAGGTGTAGATTAAAAGTCATTACAAATGTACATAATCAACTTGCCCATTTTATTATATAATATACTCACTTAAGCTCTGTCTACACTATCAAAAAAATTGTGATGTGCCCAAATATGGTAGTGATATGCCCAAATATGGATGACATCATCGTGTCTAATGGGCACATCACTTTTTTTCACATAAAGTTTGATAGTGTAGACAGTGTATCCCCTATACCTCTCTAAACATTTGAAACTTTCCCAATAAATTTCTTGAGGTCTAAAAGGCTTCTTTGTACCATTAAAAACGCATTCAGAATACCAGAATTTCCGCAAAACCAGACACATTTATTACAACCTGGTATTGTAGTAGTATATCAGCAAATAACATAAATAGGTGGGGTGGGAGATGTAAGGATATTAAACTGGGTACCATTGTGGAATCACAGCAAAATAGGAAAACACATCTGATTGAGGAAGTAAAACAATTTACAGTAAACAATGGCACTATATGGACCATAAAATGATAAAGGATTAAAAATAAGGAGGATTAACTAAATTGAAAAAAGGAAATCTATGCATGTAGGTTTCTCCATTGATAGCTTTATTTAGGAAACTTATAAATCCTACAGCCAATATTTCAAATCCTTGATATAAACAGTTCTTAAATTCAAATATCGAATGTACTTTAACAAACGATTTCTTACTATTGTAAGTAAACCTAATACTGTAAACAAATTTATGAATTGCTACAATTTTAATCAATAAAGAGATCAGTCTTATAAACCTGTCGCCCATATTTATTAGGTTCTCAACCAATCAAAATTAAGAACAAGAATAAAATAGGGCATAAGCTGGAATACTTAACCTACATTTCATTAATGTGTACATTACCTACATTTTATATTGTAAACTAAGGCGGACATAACCAGGGTAAATATACATAATTATTCCATCTACAACATAACATTTATTTCTTATGACGCATATTTTATTTATAATTCATTAAATGTGAATAGTTGTTACATATAATACCCTCATGTTTGGTTTCAAGAGCGTGTTCCTTTAACATTTTCACTATTCAGGGGACACTGGTTGGGTCTAGAAGGAGTATCTCTAATAGTGGTTACTGTGCAGTATTTTATGTTGAACCAAAGTACTGAACCATGTATCTACTTGGTTTTAAGAGTGTCCTATGTTCCTTTAACATTTTCAGTATTCCGGGGACACTGGTTGGGTCTAGAAGGAGTATCTCTAATAGTGGTTACTGTGCAGTATTTTATGTTGAACCAAAGTACTGAACCATGTATCTACTTGATTTTAAGAGTGTCCTATGTTCCTTTAACATTTTCACTATTCAGGGGACACTGGTTGGGTCTAGAAGGAGTATCTCTAATAGTGGTTACTGTGCAGTATTTTATGTTGAACCAAAGTACTGAACCATGTATCTACTTGGTTTTAAGAGTGTCCTATGTTCCTTTAACATTTTCACTATTCAGGGGACACTGGTTGGGTCTAGAAAGAGTATCTCTAATAGTGGTTACTGTGCAGTATTTTATGTTGAACCAAAGTACTGAACCATGTATCTACTTGGTTTTAAGAGTGTCCTATGTTCCTTTAACATTTTCACTATTCAGAGGACACTTGTTGGGTCAAGAAGGAGTATCTCTAATAGTGGTTACTGTGCAGTATTTTATGTTGAACCAAAGTACTGAACCATGTATCTACTTGGTTTTAAGAGTGTCCTATGTTCCTTTAACATTTTCACTATTCAGAGGACACTTGTTGGGTCAAGAAGGAGTATCTCTAATAGTGGTTACTGTGCAGTATTTTATGTTGAACCAAAGTACTGAACCATGTATCTACTTGGTTTTAAGAGTGTCCTATGTTCCTTTAACATTTTCACTATTCAGGGGATACTGGTTGGGTCTAGAAGGAGTATCTCTAATAGTGGTTACTGTGCAGTATTTTATGTTGAACCAAAGTACTGAACCATGTATCTACTTGGTTTTAAGAGTGTCCTATGTTCCTTTAACATTTTCACTATTCAGGGGATACTTGTTGGGTCAAGAAGGAGTATCTCTAATAGTGGTTACTGTGCAGTATTTTATGTTGAACCAAAGTACTGAACCATGTATCTACTTGGTTTTAAGAGTGTCCTATGTTCCTTTAACATTTTCACTATTCAGGGGATACTTGTTGGGTCAAGAAGGAGTATCTCTAATAGTGGTTACTGTGCAGTATTTTATGTTGAACCAACGTACTGAACCATGTATCTACTTGGTTTTAAGAGTGTCCTATGTTCCTTTAACATTTTCACTATTCAGGGGATACTTGTTGGGTCAAGAAGGAGTATCTCTAATAGTGGTTACTGTGCAGTATTTTGTGTTGAACCAAAGTACTGAACCATGTATCTACTTGGTTTTAAGAATGTCCTATGTTCCTTTAACATTTTCACTATTCAGGGGATACTTGTTGGGTCAAGAAGGAGTATCTCTAATAGTGGTTACTGTGCAGTATTTTATGTTGAACCAAAGTACTGAACCATGTATCTACTTGGTTTTAAGAGTGTCCTATATGTTCCTTTAACATTTTCACTATTCAGGGGATACTTGTTTGGTCTAGAAGGAGTATCTCTAATAGTGGTTACTGTGCACGATTTTATGTTGAACCAAAGTACTGAACCATGTATCTACTTTCTTCAAATCTAAATTATTGTTAATACCTTTAGGGTCCGTATGCACAGATTCCTACATTTCTTTAAAACTAAATTAGATATCTTATATTAAATCAATTTTTGGAAATTTGTAGTATACACTGGTGACCCAATACACAACGGCCTACTTTCATTCAATGTATATTTATTTCAATTAATTTAATTTACGATTCCTAACTCTTTGATATAGAAAAACAATGAGATGTGTTAAATTGGATAGTATGGTATTCCTCCAGGCATTTTGCGAGTCTTTCAAAATTTCTCCAGGTCCAGTAGTAATAGTAATTAATTTAATTTAAAACACATTATTTCTGTACCTGTAGCAGTATGATGAATGTATAGGAGTTGGATTGCCAATTTGCATAGTTATTAAATAACAACCGTATTGGATGCCATCTTTAGGACGCACAACATTATAACCTATAAGCGTGTGTTTCGTTGGCTCTGGCGGCTTAAGTGAAACTTATGTGAAATACACCACCTATTATGCGTTATATCATATTGCATAATTCTAACGTTGATATTTTCTTGAAATAAATTATTTGGAACTCTACAGTAAATCTGTTTGAAATCATAAATTGATTACGACTGTTAAAGTTAATTTAAATCTTAAGCCTCTTATAATATATCTTTGATACTGCGAATAGCACAGTGTTTACAGCCACTTTTCAAAATCCGAATCTTATCGTATGACCAGCAGCATGTTTTTATAACAGATTTAAAAGTAATGTTCTTATGGTAAAATAAAGAAAACACAATAGTCTTGAGAATAATAGGTAAAAGAAAATTAATTCCTTTGGAGCCACCTAAAAAGAAATTTGATATTTTATTCAATTAGATTGTAAAATGTATTAAAGCTGAACAATGGAATCTATCAATCAGCTTTACACCCTCTGTTTTTCTTTCGATATTGGAGATTAAGATTTGTATAGGAAATATAATAAGAATTTATTGGTATTAATGGTGGTAACCTAGATATGGTGATTCAACGATTTTGATAACCTTTTCTTATGTTCTAGTTCAATTGAACATAAGCAAAATAAGGAAACAGCAATAATACAAATTGTTGACATGATGTACTGTATTTTTAGACGCAGTCAGTACAGTAGTTGCAGAATAAAGAGACTTGGCAATTTATTGGTGGAGGGGGGGGGGAAGGTTATCAAAATGGAGAGGGATGCTGGAGGGGCCATTGATCCATCTGGATTTTACCACTCATACATGTTGTTATGGATGTGCCTACAGTGAAAACACTTTGGTCTGATAAAACATTTTATTGTTCTGAAGAGAACTTGCCTAAATTTTTCCTACCCAGTCTAAAGTTAAGCACTCATAAATCAAGACTCTTCATAAAATTAATATCATATTATTTGCAAAATCTTGCGAACAACATTTTCATAAAAACCATAAATGTGTCAGATCCAGGATTTGTACAATAATGCACTTTTTTTAAAATACTCAGATTTTATTTTTCATGAATTTTAATTATGCTTTATTGTATGTGACATAGGTTACACTTTACATCCATATTTACAGGTTTTTACTTTCAGTATGTCACTAAAGGTGAAACTAGAACCTACATTTACAATGCAGCTACTGCATCCAAACGTCTTTATCTAATTGTCTACAACGCAAAAAACAAAAAAAATATTACTGATCCCTTGAATGGGTAGTACTCATGTTTTACCATAGAATGCATTTGTTACATTTTTACAGTAATCTCGCAAGGTATCACTAGAGGCTGACTGTTTACCACTCTGACATTTATTCACAAGGGTTTATCTAAAACAACGCTTCTGTAATTAAGATTATCTACTCTTTTCCCAACAATTACATTAAAACGATTTTATTAATTGTGACAGTAATGATAAATAATAAATAAAAAACGTACTGGTCAATGCCCACCTAAGGACACATTACATTAATTGCTATTTTGACTATTCCATTTGTTTAAAGGGGTGTTTTTTTAATACTTTAAAAAAAAATATTTAAATAGTATCATTAAATGAATACTAAACTTTGTGCATACAAATTACAATCCTACTATAAAAATGCTTTATTGTGCAAGCATTATTCCAAGTAAAAACATGAGTTTTTTATGTTTAGTATTGAAAGGATACAAACAACAACATTAGTAGCAATCAGCAGTGGTTTTTGTTTAATTTTTGTAGTTGAGTACAGTACAGTAGTACCATTAACCGCATAAAACTAGTTTTTAATAAGTTATTTACTGTAATTAATGGCATTAACAATTCAAATAGGAAACATAGGTTGAATGATCTGATTAATTCTTCTAATTTACTTTCAATTATTCACGTTATATTATCAAATGTACCGAGTTCACTTCATAAAAAATAAGGAAGTTTTAATATATATCTTAATCGTTATTAATAGTGATCATTGGAGTAGAATAACGTATCGTAATCAGTGCCAATATGCAAAAGGAAGCTAACGATAGGACGCATAAATCTTGATTGAAAGTAATAGTAATAATATATAGGTTTAACGTGTAACTAGTGACTGATGCTAGCTTGCTACGGCATTAGAATAAAGATACTGGACATCACTGCTACAGTACATAACTCATCTGGGCAGCAACATCTTGTCATGTGATACAGGTAAACTGACCGACTACCTCATCGTATAGTGACCTATTTAAACATTTTGTTGTAGTAATGAACATTAAGGCGGAACGAAGATCAACTCGTGGAAATCCAACAACTAAAATTGAATATTTTGAATCATCGCAAACACTATAGCTTACACAAAATTCCTTTAGATTCAGTTTATAACTTTAAAAAAATTGCCTTGAATTCCGTTTATGTTGTTTATAATGTTTTTTTTTAATTAGTTAAAATGAAAAAGATTTTTTAAATTAAATGTCTAAAAATCTTTTTATCTTGGGTCATGATGTTAAATGTTTCACATTTAAATGTAAAGTGAAATATATTTGTGTTTATTTGTTTACTAAATCCATAACTTGTCACACATGAACGCATCACACAGTGACATGTTGTATGTGTTATACTGTAGAGACTATTTACCATGAATTGAATATCCAATTCAAAGTTAATTAACATTATTTAAAAGTCATTCTATTCAAAATGTCTAATTAAATAATTTAATATTAAGTATCTTCAGACAATTATATAAATTAAACTCAAAATTGTTTTTGACTTATTTCTTTCATTTTTTGTTCAATTATTTATAAAGATTAAATGTTTTAGTATTCCTAATTTTTATAATAACAATTTGGGTTTAAATCTAGAAACAGCTTTAACCTAGTTTGAATCTAACAACTTCATTCCACCGAAGAACAAGGTCCAGGTAAATTATCGAACAACTTGATCATTCCCGCGACATTCTCCCTCCGACGACACAGTTTACGCTAAACACCATCGATACTATCCTTGTTAGCAATTCTAAAATATTTTTCATGATCAATTTTTTATTTTTGATAATTATGAGTGCTTTACATGGAGGTTTGCAGACGGATCGCAGACTGCGAGTCTATGTACTGAAGGGTAGTATGGTCAAACATACTGTAGTAACAGAATTGATACAGTTATTTAAGTGTGAGAACAAACCATCGAATAAAATGGGCCTGAAATTAATCACGTGCAAAAAGAATCTGAAATGACGCCAAACCAATAAAACCATTTGGAATGGTCAGTTCACATTGGACTATACTAGAATAAAAAAAACATTTAACCTGAGAAAACATAACATTGTTCTTGAATGTGGTGTTACAATAATGAATTTAGCATTGTTTAAAATAACATAACTATCTACAGTATGAAATTTAAAAATAGTAAATGTTAAACAAGTCCTACTTTCTTTCCGACATTAAGGAAATTATAGAAACACAGCTGGCCTTAGAACATAATGTCACATTGATAATCAACCTACTGTACAGCTTCTTACTGACAGGGAATAGCCGATTCTCGGTACTGTATCTTGAAACTTTTCCAGTATCTTGGTAAATTCTGTATTATTAATAAATTAAACATTAATTACTGTTTTACAGTAATCACCTTACTTACAGTATTTCAATCTGCTATGATAAATAATCTACCAAGAATTTTGAGACATGATTTACTAGATACAAAAAATTGGCTAAAATATTAGAGAAAAAAACTTAATTAATTAAAATCTGAATAATGACTATCTATATGTTGATTCTTAAATTAAAAAATAATTGTATGGAATCTGTTTTTACAGTATCTATCAATTGTAAATAATTTAGACAAAAATATTAAAATTTATTTGCTTTCGTTTGTACAATTATATTGTTAAATATAAAAAACAAAATATGGTTCATTTTCTTTTTTAATTATTTGGCGACAGAATCAGAGTGGAAAGACAATTAAGTAATTGGTGGGATAAAAAAAAAAACACAAAAAGTCTGATTTAAGAATCAAAACAAATAATTGGGAAAGAAATTAATTGTTATAACGTATACGATGCAAGTCAAACTAAATGTAACAACGTATTGTTTTATTAAGTTCATGGTGATTTTTGATTTAATCATGTACAGTATTTATAATGAACTATTTTTCATTATGATTCAGTACTTTGAACATGAAACATGAAAATGAACACAAACAATTTAACTGAAAAATGTCATTTCCTAAGGTTGTGTAAAACATGGCAACTTAATATTTTCTTTTTTGCATATAGTAATTTACTTCCAAGGTCAGTGTTGCTACTAATATATTACTTTTCAAGTCTTACATAAATAAGTAGATTTCATCAATATAAGTGGTACATTTTGGGTTTTTATAATTTTTATTAAAAACAAGGATGATTTTTTTTTTCATTTGAATTACAGTAACATTTCTATTAATTTAACAAAGTTTCCCCTTCATAAATGTACAGTACATTGGAATTTTCAGAGTAAAGTGTCCTCTAAAAGGGGGTTCCCCCTGAATATGGGGTGGCTTTAGTATTGACCCTCACACATTTCATTGTAAAGTGTCTCCTTTCTAAATATATTTATAAATTTAATTCACATTGAATAAAAACAAAACAAAATATAGATGTTCATTAAATTTGTTTTTATGAAATTACTACAACCAAATGAATTTCCCTGGAGTTTGGGATAATAAAGTTTTATTCTATTATATGTATTGTATTAAATTGAACAATTAGAAGAAAAATGTTTACATTTTTTATTGGAAAAATACCTGTTTTAATAACAAGACAACTTCTATTCAAGGGACATTTGTTAGGTCCCAAAAGGTCTTTTTAGTTCAACTGTACTATTATTATGTCATGTTAAAATAATGTATATTATGTATTTGTCATGATTTCAATGGTTACTAGTTGGTAGCATATTCGACATTACTGCGATATGTACAGTACACACATGGTTGGGTGGGTATGAATGATCGTTTTAAGGTAGCGTGCAAGAAGAGAATTATTTCTAATTTTTCGCTTCACAAAATCAATTCATACGCAACACATATTTGTTTTTGGTATAGTTAGAATACAAACTAGAGCTGTTAAACCCTCAAGCTAAAATGATACAATACTTTAAGTTATGCTATCATATCACCACAGTCAATATTATGTGCCGTATTTCCTATATACCGTAGTATGTAATCAATTTCATGAAATGCGAACTCATCAAGGAAAAATTAAATCTAAACTCTGAATTTTTTTCTAACGTGAAATGAAAGAGAGCTGCGTACGTGTAGGTCATTTTGGTAATCAGTTCCACAATAGAACATTAATCTTATTTTACGAGAATGGGCGCCAATGACAAATGAAGTTGAAATAAAAGAGAGTTTAAAGAAACTTAAATACTATTATGATGTTTTTATAACAATTCATATTTTGCCAATAAAATGGCATTTCAAATGGGATATCCTTCTCTTAATCGAGATAATCGGTGAAGATGTCAAAAATACTTTTGAAAACGATCACTAACGAATTCACAATGAGCTTCTTTGTTGTACTTTTAAGGTTATAAAAAACTAATGTATGAATTTAAACAGCTTTACGTAATTATCCATGTAGTAGAATGAGGTCAAAGAGGTATTTTTCATTAGCTAAATATCCTTTATGTCCAATTTGTTTTAATTATTGAATAAAGTGGCACATTGCCAAACATATAGGATAACAATAAATGTATCAACTCAATAAACAAAGCATATAACTGTATAAAGACCAAATGGGAGTTTCCCAACGGTGTATTAAAATTAAATATTCAAATTTAATGAATGAGTTAGAGTGCAGATGTTTCTAGGTATTAAATCGTGTCATCTTTTTCTAAATTATGTATCAAAAGAGTTAATAAAATTGCCAACAAAATCAATAAAAACCATCTTGAGTATAGCAACCCTATTTGAATTAACATAACATTAATATTATAAAACATCACATACTTTTAAATCGTACAGTAGCAGAAAATCTACATGTGTATATCAAATATTATTATCTAAAAATATAAATTCTGAAATAATTTTTTTTAAAAACTTGTTTTCAAATTGTTATTGGATCTGTTCAGACTATTTTGCAAACATACATGGGTATAGATGCTGGAGAAAGGTGGACAGGATCAAATGTTATTAAAGGCCCTTTCACACAGCATCATTTTTACCTAATAATGTATGAGCCAAGATCGCACAACCTGTTGTTTTACGACATTACTGTACTACAGTAGCACAAAAAGTCTTACTCAAATCGCTAGGTGAGTTTAGTACAGTATACTCCAACTTGCCCAGTACTGTACCGTGTAACCTTAGACCTTAGGTCCATGGTCTAACTAACCATGAGTTAGGTGCTGTCACACTATTTATTGTGCTAGTTTTAAGAATCTCGATTCATAAAATGTAATGATTGCAATGCTACAACGTTTATTAACATTATAATGTCCTAAATGTCTTAAAATATGATTACTAGTGTAATGTCTACAGTACTGTAGGTGAAAGAAATGGCTTTCTTTTTAAAAAAGGCATGTACAGTAAACATGAATAAAACGTTACTAAATAATTACTTAATATACACTTACTTAACATGAATCGGACAGAAAGTGCCTGGCATGCTCAGCTCATGCCTTCAACTGGACTTTGGTGACAAGATATAATCCATACGAAATCAAATCTGACGATAACGTACACTTAAATGTATACCAGTATCTATTTCTCGGACTGTAGAAATTGGATAAACATCTCACTATCTCTCAACATGATTCGACACAGCTGAAATTTCCACTGAATTTTCTAACAGTCAGAAAGTGCTATATTACCAGTGGGGAATGTCTACTTGAAACCGGCTAAATTAATAATGTGTGAAATGCTAAAGGTATAACCAAGTCAAATAGGAAGTCATGCATGCAATAGATAATTTTTAAATGCACGAAAACCAAAGATCTTGCACGGGAGAACTATAAGATCGTTAACAAGATAAATTTGAGAACTCTCAAACTATAATGCAAAAATAGCTGTCTGTCATACAGTACCATTACTTTGACCATGTGTATAAAACATATATTTAATCAAATGCAACCCAATTGGAGAAATCACATAGGGAGTGTAAAGCTCTGTCTACACTATCAAACTTTATGTGACAAAACAATGTGATGTGCCCATGTACTGTATGGACATGATGATGTCATATCACTACCATATTTGGGCATATCACAACTATATTTGGGCACATCACATTTTGTTTATCAAAAGTTTGACAGAGTAAAAAAATATATTCCTCTCATTAATACGATATGACTGCAGAGGCTGTGTTGCATCCTTATGTCAATGTGGGGAAGGGGATTGGATATGAACAGTGGGGACAGTATAGTGTTCCTTATCAATGTGGTACTGGGGTCTGACTAACAAGCTCATTAGCAGTTTATATCATACATAACATGACAGTAAATATGGTAGGGGTCCAGTTAAGTTCTCTTATAATTAGATATTTTGATTATTGCTTTAAGATACACATCACAAGATAGTATAAAGGTTAGGAGGTCAAGCAAATGCTAAATACAGATTAAAATCACGATGATGGCCACTGTAGCAATGTAATGCTATATATTTAATACTTCTGGATTCTCAGTTGAGATGATTAACTAAATAATAAATTAATTCTGATAGTACATTTTATTTAATTAAACTTTTAGCAGATTTTAAGCAAATAGAAAATCCATGGAAATTCTGCAGACTACTTAAAGATTCAATGTTCAGATTTTTCACCCAAACGACACCAGGGCTATTGCATTTACTAGACTCCGAATACTGTACCAACATGCCTGACCATATATAGTACAGTAAGATGTTCCATAGTACATACAGTTTATAGAGGGATAACTAAAATGAAAAACCCCTCCTGAAGGCATAAGATCCTCTAACTAACCCCTTACATTTAGAAACTAACCCACTATTATTCCAAATCTGGCTGCATGCCTAAAATCTGAAGATATTTTCTTTCAAGTTGATTGGATTTGTTGACACCTTGGGTGTTTTCACACCCTTGAGGTTTAGCACGTTATTCAATTCAATCTAGTAACCTATTCAAAACTCATTTGAAAACTGATTAAATGAAGCAGAAATACTAAATATATCAAGATTTACGGTACTCCACATGAATGAAGGAATTTACACTTTGCTACGAAAGCATGGACAGTAATTGCGCCCCTCAATATGACCTCCTGTAAAGTACAAGTTCTATTGGGCAATTTTCAGCCAAAATAATTAAATAATAAACAAAGTCACTACACTAATTTTTAAAACTTTAGATTTCATTTCATACATTGATGCAGTATTAAATTACAACATATTAAATAAAAAAAAACGAAAGAATTTGCAATAAATATCACTTAAGATATTTGCAAATTACCAAATAATAATTTCTGCAACTTATCTTAACATACAAACTATACGTACTATTTTCAGAATGTATCCGATTACAGAATGAAGTATTAGCAACAATACATGGCGAGCGAAAGGTAATTTTCCTTACCCTAGTTTTCCTAGCACTGTCATCATAACGAACATAGGAATCTAGGACTAAATAGCAACAGAAACCAGGTTACATTCTCCATTTCAAGTTCTCTTTCATTGCCCGCTAAATTGCCAAATGGATGCCTAGATTTTGCTGTCATCTTCGATTCACTCGCAAACGTAACAAGTCTGTTTTTTTAATCCAATCAATTCGAAAGTTACTCGTTGGCATTTTTAATTTCTTTTTTGTTGATCAATGCTTCAAAATGTAGATGTTTTATTAAAAGAAATTAATGGTTTTATGTTGAGGCAGGTGATAGTGGAGAAAAAAAGAAAAAGCTCTTTTAGCATGACGATGTCAAACTACACCAGTTTATAACAATAACACCTTTTATCATTACTTTTAACCCACTTTCTCTTGGAGTTCAGTAAGATATAAGATCACAAATATGAAATATTATTTTCAAGATATTACTGGAGAAAACTAAAAATAATAAAGCCGATAAGAAAACAGCAGACATGGGCTGTGAGTATTATACTAGAAATAAAGATACAGTACAGCCAAATGTCTAAAAGACAAGGCAAACTAGAGTACATTGATACTAAAGTATGTAGTATACAAAACCAAGTCTAGCCAACAAATAATTAGCTTAAAAGTAAAAAAAAAAGTCAGAATGTTCAGAAATTACTGTAAAGAAATAAAGTAAATTTGTGGAAGATACAGTAAAAAGTATAACAATTTAAATCTATTTTTAAACCTAAAAATCATAACACCCAACCATCATTTGAATAATAGAACAAGTCACACATCTACACAATCAAACATCGTATACTCTATCTCTAACAATATTTCAATCTTCTATTGACTAAAGCTGAAGTATAGTCGTTATCTTGGGACCGTTCTATGGCCACCACCAGGTAGGCTTACTTCATTAAGGCTTCTATGAATGGATGTACTGGTTGGGAGCAGGAACGCTAGTAGACCAAACCCAGTACCGTTTCGATTACGATCAATCAGGAAATTACCTCAAGAACATTAGAAAGTTTGTTTACAATGGAATGCAGATTCTCTTTAAATTAAATACCATTAATGTATTATATATTTTTAAAAGTAACTTATTAATTTATGATAAGATCAAATAAAATCATGGATTTTACTATTGGGAATATTGGAAAAAAAAGAAAAAAAGATTAAAATAATGTTTATAGCAGTTCTGTCTGTCAGCAAAATTCATTAAAAGCTTGAACAGAACAAGCTTTTAATTTGACTACATTTACAGTTACTATCAAATGTCGATTAAACCTGAACATTCTCATTATAAAAAACAAGAAATATAGGACAGAAAAGTATTGCAAATTTGGTTAAATGACTACAGTAACCGTACATATATTGTACAGTGCTATACAAAAGAAATAATATAGTTATTGATATTCAAAATAATACAATATATAATGAGCAGGGAAGGTTTACAGCAGCAGCATACAGTAGCAAAATATTACATAATATTGTATTAATGTTTATTTACAGTATCAAATGGTCAAGCCAAAAATGCTGTTTTCAAAATTCAGATTTATCAACAATTTACTGTATTGCTATATCAAATTTGATTTAATGAAAATGCTTCATGTACAGTATAGTTGGACATGGATTGGTCATAAATATATTTAATAAAAATGCTCCATGTACAGTATAGTTGGACATGGATTGGTCATAAATATATTTATAACATATATTCCAGTGTTACTGGTATACTGTAGATGAGTCTTAGCAAATTATGTAATAAATAATTTTTGTTTAATTTGGAATAGAAAGAGATTACCTCAATATATCACACTACCTTTAGCAGGTTATAATTTGGTATACTGCATACTGTACTTTTTAAAAAAATGTTAGGCCTTGGGGGTAATTTTCATTATCAAAAATCGAAAAATAAAACAAGACTACTTTAAATGGTATCAAAAGTTAGCTGTCATCCATGATGCAATGAAACAAGATAATTGGAACAAGCACAATTTGCTGAAATCTAAGTAATTGTAGAATTGAAGCACTGAAAAATTAGACAGCCTAACAACAAAGGAAGGACCCAATTCTAACATGTAAATTATATACTTATTGTTAAATACATTTCAAGCTTGGAACGCATAGTCTAAACTGACACATTTTCTATTCATCCTATTTTCTATTCATCATTATTTTGTACAGAAAGTCCACAAAGAAAAAAAATTGTATTGTGGCTTAACGTTTGTAAACAGGCACATATTTAGTTTTTTAGAGGGAAAGTAAAAGCTGCTTTAAAATGGGTCACACGCTTAAGACCTTCTGAATATAAAAGACCTGGGAATATTTTAAAAAGTTGATATGTTGCAAAACATGTCTTCAAAATATACATGATTCTAATTAGCAACCACAGTTGTACACTGAGAGTTGGAATGTTTGTTTGATTTTATTGCAACTGCTCACATGCAGGTAGTTATGTGGTAGTTCAATAACATGAATGTAATTGTACTGGGAAGTTTTTAAACTATATTTGGACCACACCTAGATACTGTACTGTAAGGAGGGGGAGAGTGTTAATTAGGTAACAAAATGCCCTTGCAGTGCGAAGGGGGACTAAATGCTCAAGAGCAGGTTTCTTTTTAAACTGCAGGCTGGAGAATTGATGCAATCACAACATGGACCAATCAAAAACTGGACCAATCAAAATTTATCATTTATGGCTGAGCTGTAAAACATATCTTATCCACCATAATACTATGCTTTTATTATTGAATATTTTGTCATAAAATTTCACAAATATTTTATTAGTTGCTATTTCTGGAAGATCTTAAAACAACTTTGCTTTTAGAACAATCTGCAGGATAAAGAAAAAAAAGCATTATTAGCACGAAAACTTTCAAATTTTAAAGGATAATATTTTTACTGTCGTGAGGTTCGATGACCGTTTGCACAGCTTTTGTTGCATCAACAAACACAATACTTGTATCTTATTCAAAGCAACGATTCTTACATGTTGTGTTTTCGTAACTAGAAACCAATCATTTCGGACTTGTCAGGTGAATAAACTTACGTAAATCTTGATTACCGAACCTAAACATTTCTCATCACCTACAGAAATAACACACACGCAGAAGTTGAGGCATTTTATCAAGATTTTATCAAGTTTAAAAACCTGTAGGAGCGCCTCAATCAAGATCAAATCTAATTTTAAAAGTATTTTATATACAAGCTACAGACTTTGTTACTGTGTATGACACGTTTATAGAGTGCTTAAAACAATACTTTGAAAGTGAAGTGTGTAGCCTAGGGGAAAAGGGCCTAGCATGCCAACTGGGACAGGTTTTAAACACTCCTAAAATAACAAATCTACACAAAAACCTCAAACAATGAACCACCAATATGAAAAAAACCTGCATAACTTATGATCAATGAATTTCATATATTTCATCGCCATAGGCATAAAATAATTTCTTTCATCTTTTGCATGTCATTTATTAAATAAAAACCACAAGTGCTGGGCTTATGTCTGTAACCTGTATACAATGTATAGCCTTGCTTCAACTCACACACAATCAGTAACCGCGATAACAATAGTACATTATTATACAATGAAGGGCCGAAACATATTTATCGCTTTTGTAACGTAGACTTGCATTGTTGCACCTGAAAAAATGGGATGCTTTTGTTGTGAGTTCAGCTAAGTTCATTTAGAGACATAGATTGACATCATTCTCACTACTGCCTATATTTTATGACCGAATCTAACAAAAGACCAGCCTGAGAAAGCAGTTTGGTGGCAGTTAAAAACTTTGATATTTATAGCATACTGTACAGACACTCTACTAGACACCCTAATGTCAGTTTTTCCTGAAATTCTGGTAACCAAATGTTCTTAATGGTAAATAAGAATTTGATACCTTTTGTATGTCATGAAAAGTCTGCTTATGAGGTTCTGGTTATACTGTAGGAGACTGAATTTAGAAAAAGTTTTATTTATGTAGGTTAAGGTACTGAATGCAATGCAAGCCATTAGAAATTTGTTTACTGTACAATAGTTCCCTTTCATGACATCATACAGTAACTGCCACAGTATCTGAAGTTAAGTTGCCGGAGGGATTTATTTTTTAGCTCAACACTGCCCTCTATTCGAGTCAGAAGTGTTGTGACAAGCAATACCACGGTACTGTAGCTATAAGTAAAGGGAAACCCCTTCCGTTCGGCCAAAAAAATAAATATTATGACCGCATGCTGTATGATTGTATAATGGCTTAAATATCGTAAATATAATTATGTTTGGGCTTTTTTGTAACTGTTTCTAGCGATTAAAATTTATCGTCGTATCTGCCAACAAATGTAATAAGCAGTTGTATATGTTAATGAAAATTACTAATTGTTTAACTAAAAAGAAGAAATTGTTAATGTTTTTAATTTACTAAGACTGTTACTTACTGTAAACTCAACGATACAAGTACACTGAAACTTTATAAACATTGGTGGCAGCAGACTAACTAATAATCAAAACAAAAAGCCTGAAGCTCATCTCAGCATGTTGTCAAAAATATATGACAAAAGAAGGCCTTAGATTGAATTCAACCCCCTGGGAGGAAATATTCCATTTTGCTAACAAATCAAACTTGGTTGATAATAAACTTGACATGTTTTACAATTATTTTATTTTAACAACTTAGAGTACAGTAATCTAGATTCAATTGAATGTACAGTACAGCAATGTTTATAAGTACATTATTCTTTTAATAATATTAAATACAGTACTTTTAAGTACTGTATTATTTAAAAATAATTAAAGATATTGAAAAATATTTAACTTATACTAATGTATATGTACAAATTGTTACATGGTTATCTCCTGCTTGTTTGTCATGCAATTTAAATGCCATATAATTAATTAGTAATGTATTTTAATATGCAGCTATAGTATTTTCACAAAAAATCCTAGTACTGAAATTGGTCAATTTTCAAAGAATTACTATACTAGAGAAGAAAATGACAATAGAATAGACTCCAGACCATACAGCAACACCATTGTTTCGTGTACCTGTACAGTAGGGCCTAACACAGTTATAGTAGCGTACAGTAACATGTATAATTTCCATATCTTTATTTTTAAGATCAGACAATCAGACACCACAACTTCCTTTTAAGTTCTAATACAAGTTCATCTTTTCTTTGTATTTAACCAAAACATCCCTTTGTTCCAAAAACTGTTTTAACCTTCAACTTTTATTACGAATACAAAAATAACCTAACTTCTTATCCATTGATCTACCCTTGATCTTGGCCATGAAATGTTTTGCAATATTCATCGGCATCGTTTTATTAATATGCTCGGATTATTTACAGATACCCACAAATCATCAGCGCATTAAGAGATTATTTTCAAGGGTAAAGGAACGAAAATAGTATATAAATTATTAATCAAAACAATTTAGGTCAGATTATTTGCACATTAAATTCCAAGGGAGATGTATTTTGAATTTTAATGACATACTCTCAAAGGTCACATTAATGATCATAATAATTATCAACATTTAGTTATATTTTGTACGCAGATGACCGCAATATGTATGTCACTTTTTTCATTAGGAAAAGCTATTGTACCCTACTTTGCCGTGCAGTAGCATAAAAAATATTGATTTTACTTAATACTTAGTGTATCGTAATGAATTGATTTTGAACATGGAATTATTTTACTGTAAAAATAAGCTACTTCATCTTTTAGTACTGTACATCACATTCAGATTCTCGGCACTGTCTAGCTTCTTCCTTATGTTTTAAAATGTAACATTATTTATCATTGTAAAACAAAATATTATTTGGAAAATAAAGTTGGAAGTTGAAGTATCTAGATTTCTCCAGTATCATATAAAACAATTATTTAATACATATTTATCACACCATAGACCACAACCTAACTCTTAACCTAGTATGTTACAGGCAAAACATGTTTACACATAAGATACTGTATCACAGAATCTTCACATGATACTGGGCAAGTATTATCAGATTTGGACAATTAAGGACAATAAATAATTTAGACATTATCCTATCCTACTGTACTGTAATATCATAGTACTTTACTGTACACATGGTTGAGTGGTCGGTAATCAATGCAATTAACAAAATCTGTTTATTATTACTGAATATTGTAAGATTCATGTCTGCAATTATAAAAAAAATCAATCAAATAAAACATTAAACATATTTGTACAGTAGGATTAAAATAAGAATAAATGAAATTTAGCTAATTTAGCTACTGTATGAATCTACTGTATAATCAGGGAGTTGTATAATCAGATACACTGTAATACAGGTGTATGGACTACTCATATACAGGCTAATCCAAATGTATTCAAGCTACTTTTAATACACTAGTAGTTTTTAAATTATTTTGCATTAATTGATGGAACTGACTGACTGATTTATTTACTTAAACAATGCATTACTGGATTATCATCAGTGAATACATTTTTTAAATGCTAATACTACATTACAGTACAATATCCGCATTTCACTATCATGTTTTAAGTACCTACAGTACAGTACGTACAGTACAGTACAGGATAGCACACTACTGTATACAGAAACAGAATTCATTATGCATACTGTAGGATATGCTCCTTTAGATTATTTGACTCAGTTTTGGTGGATAATTACTACTGTACCTAAGTCTACAGTAGGTGTTTGTCTGAAATAAAGCTGAATTGAATTGAATTGAATATACAAATATATAATACTGTAAATATAACAAAATAATGACAAGAGGATAACCCTATCAGTACTGTATACTGTAAGCTCAAAAGCTTGTTTTAAACAATTTATGCAATTAAGATCCTACCGTAGTACAGTATAGCCAATCGAAAGCTCCCTATTATAGGAGACAGTACTCTACTCCAACTCACTACTACAGTACTGTCCACAACAATCTTTCATAATAAGGTTGAAAGGTTACAATTTGCAATTCATCAACATTCAGATATTGCAACCTCCAGGGCCTGTGAAATTAGCTCAATTTTGTCAGGGTACCATTTTTCTAATTCTGTTACATCACCTATGGGTGTTCACAAATCAGGTTAATATCGACTCACACTTCAATATAACAAACATATGAGACTATCTAATGAAAATGTGTTCTCCACAGCGTGAAAGCAGAAACCCTAAATAAATTATCAATTTCTGTTATATAGTAGAGTAGACAGAATACAGTACTGTAGAATACATTCCATATGTTTTCAATGTGTTGTGGAGATGGAGTGGTTAACCAACATGGGGTCTACTGGTAGGAAAATAAACTGGCAATCAAAACCAACACAAAGTAATTTAGGTAATATTAATAATAATACATTACACTGCACTACTGTAATACTGTACAAATTATGCATTCTTTTTTGTAGTAAAAAATACAAATCAATTTGAAGGCAACTGTACTTTTAAACTCTTACCATATTATCATCATCTGCAGTGCATTTAATATACATACAAGAATACATATGTTAAACCATTCATTAGTAGAAGCCAAAGTGGCAACATGGGCTAATTAATATTATTGCAATTAATGTATGAATTTACAAAATCAATAAATACAGTAAGTACACAGCATCTGTTGGGTATTGCTAAACACCGCAAACCCCCGCAAACCTAAAAAAAAACATAGCAAACCCCATCGAACCAACATAAAAGTGATTGAATCATGTAGTGTACAACCCACTGGGTATATCCATGTAAAAAAAATATTAAATTTCTACTGTTAACCACTTATTTTTGGGGTAAAACATCATTTTTTGGTAAAAAATGATTGCTAATTTGTAACCAAAAAATTATGTTTTATCCCCAAAAATAAGTAGTTAACAGTAGAAATTTAATAATACCCAGTGGGTCGTACACTACATTATTCAATCACTTTTATGTTGGTTCGGTGGGGTTTGCTATGGTTTTTTGGAGGTTTGCGGGGTTTAGCAATCATTTTTGACCAAAAAATGATGTTTTACCCCAAAAATAAGTTGTTATCAGTAGAAATTTAATTTTTTTTTACATTGATATACCCAGTGGGTTGTACACTACATGATTCAATCACTTTTATGTTGGTTCGATGGGGTTTGCTATGTTTTTTTGTAGGTTTGCGGTGTTTAGCAATACCCCATCTGTTCAATTTGGTTGAACATAAATTCTTCTTATTGCTATCAGTGTCATTTCCCTACCTGTTGTACTGTACTGTAATGAGTATTTTGACCAATATCCATCCAGTAATTTACAATATTATATACAGTAGATTTGAGAAACTAAATATGTGTAAATATGATGGTTTGATAAGAGGCCTAAAGCTGTGTATACTAAAAAAAGTGTGATGTGAGAAAATATGGTAGTGATATTAAATCATCATGTCCATATATGGGCACATTACATTTTGTGGTTTGATAAACAAGAGGCCCTAAAGCTCTGTTTATACTTAAAAATATCACATCACATTTGTTGTCACATAAAGTTTGATTTACATTTACTGTAAGATACTGTATACTGTTTAGTAGGGCCAGATTTTGATAAATTTATTCATTCCACAAAAAAGCTAGTTTTGAAATGTTCAACTAGCTAAGTGATTACTGTATGAATAAATCTAGCAAATTGCTTACTAGGGTGAATTTAAAGCCGTAAATCGTGTAAAGAATATCCACTGAATTTGAAGAAATGTGAAATTTAGTTCAAGGCCAAGAATTGGAGACTTAAAACGATTAATTTACAAACTAAAAGGATTTCATTTTCAGATTTAAGAATCAAATTGTAAGATGTTTTAATTTCCTGAGGGCAAATTGCTGAAAACACTTTGCACTGTGGGAAGGAAAACACTTTGCACTGTGGGAAGGCTGAATAGAGCTTCAGTAACATTCACTGTAAAATAAACTTTCTACTGTACATAAAATTTATACTTAATGTACCTACTTCTTGATTATTGTGAACATTATAAAAAAGCAAAAAAAACAAAAACACTGATTCATACAGAATGTACAGTATTGCAATAAAGTGGGCGATCTAGGATTTCTTTAATTGGGGGAGCACTAAAACAATAATTTAGTCTGTCAAAAATATTCATAATTTTTATTTCATTTTAGGTGTCAAAGGACCCCCATAGCACTACTGCATAACTGCTTCTGCATCTTTGTGTAGATTATTGTTGAATAAAAAGCGATATGGAAGAAAAGTTTTTAAATGATAAAAAGTTTCCTCGACTGACAAACAAATAGCTTGACATCTTGGGCATTTGTGTCTGCCACTATTTGTGGTACAGCGGAAAAATACTCTTGATTTTTTGTGTGACATAAACCATTATAAAAGGACGATTAAAGAAAAGGATGAATAACAATATAATGCAATAACTAATTACAGTTAAAACTGAGATTATTAACTTTATTATTTTGCATGCACTACATAAACATTTCATTTATAAATGGAAATACAATAATAAAAACACCATTACCGTTACAAGTACTCGTTCTACCCAGCTGGGATAAGGCATTATAACAAAACATTTGTTAGATAGTCCCCCTTATATTTATATTTAATTTAGGCAAGCCAAGGTTTATAAGCACTGTAATTTCCATTAATATTTTGGACAATAAATGAATCTGTATCTGTTGTATTTGTATACACAGTAAAGTAGATTCTACATTATTATACTGTAGGCAGAATGTAGATGTTTGCTCGTTTGTTTATTTGGATATGCACAGTACATTCCTAAACAGAACAGTTGGTAAGAGACTGGAGTGTGTGCTGTGGTGCGATACTGGCCACAGTAGGTCTCAAGTCCCATCATCTCCAAATCGTTTTCTTCATCATCATGTTAATCAGTGTAGTACTAGTAGTGACAACAGTGACAATGTATTTTATTTCAAGTCATCAATATAAGAATATATAATATTAATATGCATTGGCCTAGTCAAACACTGGACGGAATCAGACATTATCGGTTGTACATAGGCCTAGGATTGTGAAATTGAACTAGACTACCATTTTGGCCTAGGCCTAGTATAGAGTAGACAAGCACACGGCCACGATGACCACGTACCCCTCATGAGAAGAAGCATTGACAGCTATTGTTTACAAAACATAGCAGACTATCGAGGGACAAAATGGACACTCGAATTTGATGCAAATTTAAAGCATCTTATACTTGCTTAATTTACAAGAAAAACGAACAGTGTGTAACAAACAAATGTATCTATAATATGAAATTAAAAAAACTTACAATCAAGCCCATGAACACCCGTGGCAAAGATGATAAATATAAGTAGGCTGACCGTCGCCATTTCTATAGTTATCGCCTCGCTTTCACCACTGTATGACCTCAAACAGTGGTTAAAGGTCATAAACCCCGACATATCGACGCCAGGGTCATCTTATCAGCAGAAAGCTGTATATAAAAACGCCGATATGTTGATGGCGTCCTTCTGATCTGTATAATAACATTTTCATGGCTCAACATTTATATAATAAATTTATTTTATAATATTAATATTAACAATATTAATTTTGTATAACGTGTAGATAGATTGTGAGAAATAGTTTTGTACATTATAACTAAACTAAACATGGAGGTATCAGTTTTATACCTCCATGGTCCATGTATCGTGTCGCGCATCTCGTCGTACGCACGTCCAGAAAGCGTAGACATAATACGCGTTTCCGGTATGGGTACGCTGTACGCGTATCCGATACGCCAGCGCGCGTAATCCAGTATGCGCTCGCGTTTCCGATTTTCACGATTATTTGATGAAATAAAACGTCTAATTAATAAAAATAATATCTGTAGCGCAATAAAACAAAATTAAACTTCATTCCCAACCATATTTCTACAAAGCCGTTTACAAGATTTTGCTCAAGTCGTTTCTAGACTTAAATTGCAAATCGATGCGATTTGAAGTTGATAAAATTTCGTAAATTATAAAAGCGGCTTAACAACAGTTGAGCTACTCAAAAGATTAATATGATAATTCCAAGAATTAAGGATTAAGTTATGACACTGTAATTAAGTTTCAGTTCTTGAGATCTTTTCAGGACTTTATTTTAAAAAATCGATTCGATTTTTCTTTGTATAATTATATAACATCTCCCATTTCAGTAATTTACCTTTTTAGAGGACATTTAAAATATTGATGGTTTTTAGCTCTTAATTTATTTGGGGTTGTAAAAGATTTAAACGGTGTATGCAGAGAGTTACCATTATAAAAATGTTACCATTGCTCTACTATTTATTCGGTTTATTAGGCTTTTTTCTGGTTTATTTTACATCAAAATTTTCATTTTTACACTTGTGCCAAACAGTGCATAGAGTCTAGGCCTATTTGTATTTTGCGTTAAATACATTTAAAACCATTTATGTTACTTGTAATGTATTTTCCGTATGCCTCGGTTTTTGTAACATTTTTAGTTCATTTTAAATCTAATAGAAAAATGACACAGTTATACTCTGTCGTTGTGTCCAAAGGTCTTTTTAAGTATTTAAGGTTAGAGGGTTGAATAAATAGACAGTCTACAGACCAGGTTCTTCTGAACTTGGTTACTGGAGACAAAAGATGACCAGTTACATTTAAATTGTACAAATGAGTCATTGTCAGGCCCACGGTGACGTCCGCTAAACGTATCTTCAGGGATATTGACAAAATCTTTGGCGTCTCTTAGTCCACGATTTCAAGAAAAAAATTCAAATTCTTGAATATTCATGAAATATATGAATAAATATTTATAATAATACTTTCAACGTTAATCTCTCACAGCACTTAAAGTTTTATCTAAAACTGAGATGATGCATCAACGTACAAACGTAATTGTATTGATGGAATATGTTGAATTTGACCGTATTAGGTTAATAGATGGCAAACGTATACATTGTTGTTAATCACTGTTAGCACAATTCAGTCATCAATCTTGTTCAGGAATGGGGGTAAGAACAAATATATTGAGAAGAAACGTTAATGTTGTTTCTAAGGAATTTGAAGCATCTCCACTAATAACGGTAAATAATGTAATGTGTAACGAATCAACGAAGACGTACGTCGTCGGGGAAGACGTACGTTCATTATTTTAATGTTAAGAACGCAGCGCAACGTAACGCAGCGACGTATCGACGCAAAGTGGTGTATTGCTAATCACAATTGGGAACAGATGATGAAACAGTGCTGGAAACATCGCAGGTTTGATTTCACGCAGGCCAGGCGAGGGAAAACACAATTATTGGAAGGGAATTTTCTTACGTTGCCCAGGTTGCGTCGCTAGTGGGAACCAAGCTTTAAAAACTATATTGGTGTCAAAGGCTGTTTTCCACTAAGTACTGTATTAAATTTCGTCATATGGGTGAATAAATTTGCATGGTTGAAGACTGGAATACATCAAAGTATCAATTTTTAAAAAATATGGATGATCTGTTGGTATATATCTATTCAGTAAGATTATTTTTCAATATTGGGGACGTTATAAACAATTTGCAATGCAATAAATTAAAATTTTAAAACAGACAATTTCAAATATTTTTTTAAACAATTATCAGGAATTGTAATGGTTTATGCTTTCTTTAAGTTGTATAATTTGTAATTGATGAATAATAAATTAAAGCTAAACTATAGAACACGACAGGAATCATTCACATTTAATCAAGAAACAAATTAACAAAATGCTATCCTTATAATTGTCTATATTTAATAATCTCAGAACTTTCATTAAATGCAGTGAATAAGGTTCGATATAAATGTAATAACAAATGAAATGTCAAATTTATGAGCCAATTATTACGACTTTATGAGAAAAATTTGACTTGTGTAATATGATTAAATCACAGCTATATTAAAATAAACTGAATCTTGTTGTTTTTTCTTTCTGTTTTAATTGGTTGACATTTGGTATAATTTAAAAAGCCTTTAATACAGTGGATAAAATTGTTTTTTTAAGGCTCCAAATGTCTCTATCAAGAGGGAAAATAATTAAAACAATCCGGATGAGATCTATTCAGCTCTTTCATTCAAACTATTTAATTACACTTTCACATTTTAAATCTGTTCGTCCACCTTTACATCTGCGGTAAACTTAGTAAGGTTTGTTGTCCTGGAGGCAAATACGAGACGTTTCTTGAACGTGACATTTGGAACGCAATATCTTCGGCGGCCTCTAATTTACGAAGCTCTACCAAGCCTTCTCCAGCTTTGTTGAACGCGGTGGAGAGTAGTTTAGCTGCGATAGAATCACCTTCAGCTGTCGTGATAGCTGCACTTTTGACATGCTCAGCCTAGGGAGGTAAAATGTAGAAATTCACAAATAAAGCCTAACTCTATTTAGTGACAATTAATGTGACATTGTGTTGGGCCCAAAGGTGTCCCTTTGATAGGGGTTATAATGTATTATTTAAAAAAATTGTGAATGCCACTCAACCTCAAGATAATTTAAATAAATATACTTTTTTGCTCAGTAGAAAAATAATCTGTTTTCATTTAAAATTATCAATGGATTGACAGATATGAAACATCATTGCAAAAAAGGTATACTGAAAGTAGTGTATTAAAATTACAAGTAACTTATTATAATTAAATTAAGTTTTAACATCAGGAGTATCAAGTAAAGTTGTAATATCAGACATGAAATATACTAATACTTAGTATGCCTAGTGGTTGTAAATTCTCTCTAAAGCTCTGTGTACACTATCAAACTCTATGTGACAAAAAAAATGTGATGTGCCAATATATGGAAATGATGATATATCACTACCATAATTGGGCACATCACTACCATATTTGGGCACATTTGTTGTCAAACTAGTTTGATAGTGTAGACAGAGCTTTACAACCCTTTTACGAGGTCACTTGCATAACATGTAATGAGTACATGGGGAAAAATTCACATCACACAGAGAAATCTTATTACCTTTTCTACCAAGAATCTGGCACGTTCTGCCTCTTGTTGTGCAACTTGTTTCATTTCAACGGCTTCTGTAAACTCTCTTCCAAATGACAAATGAGTCTAAAAAAATCAGTGGATATGACAATTATTACAAATTCAGCTTCCAAATACACAATTTCTTAAAAATGCGTTTATTGATTTTTTGTTCTATATCTATTATGTGTTAAATACAAATGCTGGTAAGATGTGAAATGTTCATTTCATTTATTTTGCCAGTCATAAATTAGATTACCAAAGAAATATCATCAAGAATGAGTCCGAACTGCCTAGCCCTTTCAGTAAGCTCTTCCTGAACGCGTTGCGAGACAATTTCTCTCTGTGTGATCAGTTCACCAGCATCAAATTGTGCCTACAAAAATGGGACAAAATTTAACTAGGTTAATAAATAATGATTACCTGGAGAGAAATTGTGTTATAATACAGTAATTGTATATTTGCCCTGAACCCAAACTCTAGAGGGCACTATGATATTTCAAAATAATAATTATTTTCAAATAATATTTGTAAAATATATTAATTTAAAATTATAAGAACTAATCATTTTTCTGCTCAGTTAAAAAAGTATTTTTTTCATATATTTATCAATGGATTGACAGATTTATAACATCACTGCAGAAAACAAAAAGTAATCAATGTGGATTACAATTAGGAAGAATGTTCCCAAATATGGTAGTGATATGCTTAAATATGGTAGTGATATGACATCATCATGTCCATATACGGGTACATCACATTTTTTTGTCACATAAAGTTTGATAGTGCAGACAGAGCTTAATGCATACAAAATAGCACCTACCACAACTGCTTTGAGGACTTCACTTGTGATGGATGGAAGTACTCTCTCATCATAATCTTCACCAAGACTCATGTACACTTTGGGTAGTTCAGGTGCCATAGGTCTGAACAGGACACGTAGTGTGATGTTTACATTCTGCAAGTCTAGTACAGTGGCAGATAAATCAAAATGTTAAATACAATTTCATATATATTCTGAAATGATATATATTATTAACAGTCCTTATTTTTTAAGGATGATAATGTGAAAATTCTCTAGAATTCTTTAGTAGGAGAGTAACTGTTCTCCTTTGAAATTTAAGGAGAGCAATTTCAAGCTCTCCGACTTTTTACTTAAACGAATAAAGGACTGCATTTCTTATTGTTGATTTTATAATAAACACAAACTGAAGGTAAAATCATTAGGTTAAAATATTGGTTACTCCTCTATTGTTCATAATACTTAAAACCCAATTTAAGAATCTTATCTTTTTGGATAACATTTAGATTTCTGCTCAGAAATATAAGATTTGTTTTCATTGTTCAAATCAATGGATTGACAGATATAAAACATCATTGCAGAAATTTATATTTAACTAACAAGTAAAACATACTTAAAGATGTATTGTCTCCCAAAAACATAAAAAATGAAGATTAATTAAATCAGAATTTGAATATATTATTTTTTAGTTTTAATTAAGTTAATCATTTCCATAAGAAAAAAAAAATGAAAAAAATAATGTTTTCACTTGTAAAATGACAAAATAAATGGTTAAATTCAACCAAAAATCCATTGGCTGGCAGCCAATTTGACCATTTTTTTGGTTTAAATTACATTTTGGTCAAAGTGGATAACTATTATGTTACATTAAAATGGAATATTCAACAACAATTTTTCAGGGGGACAATGCATCTTTAAATGTTTTACTTTACTTATTCTAAAACTGTTTTAAACAAATTTAAACTTTAACATTTTGTTTCAACTTTATCAAGTCATAGTTCACCTTTGCTTCCTGTAACGACAGGAACGTTGCGGGGCCTTGAACGACAATCAAATATGATTGGACGCTGAACCCAGGGAATTAAAAAATGGGTCCCCTCGCCCATTACATAAGCTTTGACCCCTGAAAGTCTGTCAAAGATAACTGCACGATGCCCTCCATCAACTGAAAGACAAATATTAAAAAATTCAGCATCATTACAGATTTAATAATTAATGTATTTTTTCTCTAAATAGTAAAATTTAATAATTCTGCTCAGAAGGTAAAATTGTTTTCATGTAATTCTCACATCAATGGATTGACAGATATTAAACATCATTGCAGAATATATTTATTTATTAAAATAAGAAAATATTCATCCAACATTTTTGCCTTAATAATACAAATTACAAAAAATACATAAGAAAATACATTTTTAACATTAAAATAATATGATTCAAAATTAAAGTTTAAGAATTTAATTCACCATTATATAGGGCGGTATTTACAACACTACCAACTACAGCCACGCCAATACCAAGAGCTCCCAACTGAGTAAACAACTTGTTCAGGGCTGCAGCCATGTGTTCGCCGCTGTCTTTTTCTGCACCAGGGTAGGCCTACCTGCAAGATATACAAAAAAAATGATGAAATCACTGAGTTTGGCCTGACTGCAAGAGCAGACGTCAGTAACAGGTTTACAAAGATTCGATCATTAATTATGGAACCTCTTAGACTTTATTAATGTCTACTAGTCATTTACAATATATAAAATATCTGAAATTAACCCAAAATTAGCAATTACAGTAATGTTTTCTGACAAAAATTCTCTTCTTCTTCGCCGCCGACAGCACGTTGGATGAAAATAAACTGCGCAAACTCAATAATCTGACCTTTAAAATAATTGTTTATACTGCACTTATTTTATTCAGAAAATATTAATAATTAAGTATAATATGAACAATATTCCATATAATATTTATTATACAGAAGGTGTAATTTTAGTGAGAGATATACCTAATTAATTAAATTTAATATTTCTACCTCTCATCATAACTTTAATTTATTTTTAGAGATGACCTTTTCTTTTCCCACATGTGTTTCCTTCTTTTTAGTTAACGTTTGTTGACATCAGACTGATGCAATTAACTAGCAATATTTCTTTTATATAAACCAACATTTTAAGTTTTTGTTTCAATTTATTATTGTATTGTGAAGAACTGAAGTTTATCAAGTCGTGTTTTAAGGTAAGAATGTTTGTGTAGGCCAATAATAAATGCTCAACATTTAACATTCTAAACAACGCGACAGTTAGGCTGCAGGGCGATTGATTGGTGGATAAGTAGACTCCTCGGTCACACGGTGTAGTGTGATGGAATTTCCGTGTAGTGTGGTTTGATGTAAGCATGGTCTGGGCCTAGAAGTTTTTTTTATTTAAACTTTTTTTTAGTGTGGTAGAATCATTTATTATGGCTCAAGCAGAAGCAAATGGTCAAAGTTCACCATCAGATCTTGAAAAGAAGATAATTCGACAAATTGAGGTGAGTTGTTTAATTAATTCTAACTTATTTTAAAGAAAAGCTTACAGTATTGTCCCCCTGAAATATTATTTTTTACAATTTTTATTTGAATATGCCATTTAAAAAAAAGGACTTAAATTGTCCGTCAGACAATGAATGAGTTTTTTGTTAAAATAAACAGTTTATTTTGTCGTCAATTTATAAGTGAAATAATTTTTTTTTCTATAGAATAGAAGTGAATAACTTTATTAATACTGCAAAATGGCCTATTAAAAGTCGGATTTTGTTAATTTTTCATGTTTTTGGGACAATACATCTTTAAACTTATAAATAAATTTTGTGTTGCTAATGTGTTGCCTTTTTTCTTAAAATAATAATTTTATTGTTTGTTTCAGTATTATTTTGGAGATGCAAATTTGAAGAGAGATAAATTCTTACAGCAAGAAATCAAATCAGACGATGGTTGTATCCTTTAAACATAAAAAAAAAGACATTCCGATCATGTGTAAAATTCAAATTGATTTAACATAGAATAAGATATAAAACAGGAGAATATCTTTATTTAAATTGGATTTTAAAAGTTGCCAGGTTAAGATGTACACATTTCTGGAATACCCTTGGGCACATTATAAATGTATATAATGAGTTATATTAGTAGACTATGTCTAATTCCAATTTAACGTATTGTTGCATTATGTTCCTTACATCCATTTATCTAGGGGTTTCTCTTGAAACAATGGTAAAGTTTAACAGGTTAAAGCAGCTCTCGGAAGACTTTGAGGTCTTGGTCACAGCACTTGCAAAATCAAAAAGTGGCTTGATTGAGGTATATGCATTATAAATCATCATCTCATCATCTGTTATGTTAATAATACACATATGCACACAGTTTTTTGCAAACATACAAAACCAAATATGCATGTATGTCAAAATGTATCCTTTTTCACACAGACTTATAATAGGTATACTTACTCCATGGCCTGATGACAGACTCCAGTGATGGACGTATATTCCGTCCTATATCCTTATATTCTTTTATCTTTATTTCTTCAATGCTGGAGTCTGTATCCGTTTGTAGCAGATCCACATATGTTATTGCTTGTTTCCTATTCGTCTGCTGCTGTATATATCGTACATATTAGACTTTTAGAGGTTTCCAGTTCAGATAAACATAACTTTATGTGAAACAAAACACTTATAATTTTACAGATAAGCGAAGACAAATTGAAAATTCGCAGATCAGAAAACAAACCAATTCCAGGAGATACAGAAGAAAACAGAAAAGACGTCAAGGCTAGAAGTGTTTATTGTGTAAGCTATTTATACATTATACTTTTTAAATGATTTTATTATTTACTTGATGTACTCTAAGTTATAAACTGTTTATTTACTTTTATTTGTTTATAGAAAGGATTTTCGTTGGAATCTACTCTTGACGACGTCCAAGATATTATTGAAAAGTTTGGCCCAATTGCCCACATCCAAATGCGAAAAGACGCTGACAAAAAATTCAAGGTAAAACAAACTATCCACAATATCAGTGGGCACAATTTAATTGTATAGAGTTGAACCCATCCTTGAGACACATTTTAAGTCCTAGTGAAGTTCCATTAATATGGGTTCTACTGTACAACCAACCCCCCTAAGGGGACACCAAATGTCCTCTTAATAGGAGTGTCATCTAAGTAGGGTTTAGCCGTAGTTTTATTTTCACTCATTTCACAATTCTATTTTTATTAAAATTTTATTTATCAAAATAAGAAATAATTGATTTAGTTTGTCATAATTGCATAGTATTATTTTAATATATATATTGTTTTATTTTTAACAAATGAAAGAATATGTTAACTTTATCTTTTTTATCTTAAGGGTTCGGTGTTTGCAGTGTTTATGAACGCAGAAGATGCTGAAAAGTTTTTAGCAGAGGAGAATTTTAAAATCGGAGAAGAAGGTGCCTTGAAAATGTCAAAGTAGGTGAAGACAAATAATAATTATACACAATTTTCTACATTTTTTAAACGTTTCACAACATTGAATTTTTTTTGTTTCTTTTGTTAGAGATGCTTATTTTGTTATGAAAGCAGAAGAAAAGAAAAAGGAGAAAGAAGATGAAAAAGAAAGAAAAGTACAGTAAGTGTCATTTGAAAATAGTACAAAAATAAATAACAGTTTAAATATAAAAAAAAATTAATTCACATAACTATACAAAATAAATCAAATTTAAAATAGATAAAACTTAAAAAAAAACAAGTTTGTGAAATTAGTAATCAGTGCGGATTCTGGATGTCAGGGAAAGGGTTTCAGGTTACCCATCCCAGCACCACTTACCTCTGTTTTCAGTGTTCAAAAGGGTAGAGGATTTAAGGGAAATAATGATAAAAACATTTATTTTTATTCATGTTTTTGACGGACAAGAAATAAATCTGATTTATATTTATATAGAGAGGCAATGCAAAAAGAAAAGGAAGAAAAATTAGCAGCAGACAAGGTAAAGCATGGATAAGTTGGTGTAATAAAAACCAAACAACAAAACACGCATTCTTATTTACCCGTTCCAGTATTATTTAACAAAAAAGCAAGAAAAGTATAATGCTTGTTGAAGCTTGTTTAGTTTCAACCATTGTATATTTAATTCCCTTTTTTTAAAAACCCTTTCACTGCAGTATTTATTTAGTACACCATAAGAGAAGTTGTTTTTTAATCAAGAGTTATTTTATTTAAAGAGTTGTTTATATTTAAAGTGTTTTATTAAATGTAAGTTTAAGTAAAAAGTATTTATGTAGTAAAAGAGAAATTGTTTTTTATTTTTAAGAGTTGTTTATATTTAATGTTTTAATAAAAGTAAGTTTAAGTAATAATGAAGTAGTGGCATCATTTTTTAATTTGTTTTCGTAATAAAATGCTGAAATCCTTTTCTGTAGGCAGCATTTGAGGACTTCACAGAAGGGTGTATCCTGCATTTCAGTGGCACGTCGGATCAGACATCCAGGGAAGATCTTAAGGAAGTGTTCGGAGAACATGGCACGGTGAACTGGGTCGATTTTGTTAGGGGTCAAACAGAGGTCAGTTATCTTTTGACATGTCAAATCTTTTAGATAATATTCAATAACCTTATATTTTGGATCCTTTATATATTTATATACTTTAAATATTTTCTAATAGAATTGTTGTAACATTCTCTTGGACATATTGTATTATTTAATATATTTCTATTGTTTTAATTCTTTAACATTTTATATGTTTAATAATAGTTTAAAAAAAAAATATTTTCTCTATAAATATTTTGCAGAAGAATAATTATTGTCTTCATTTTACAGATTTACAAATATGTAGCTATCTATTAATAGGACAACTAACCAAAGGCAAAGCATTGTACATTGTACATTGTATTTAAATTGTTCTGTGAAATGTTATCAATAAATTGTGTTCATTTGTAGGGGACTATACGATTTGATGACGATGTCAAAGCTGTAGAGGTGATTGAAAAGGTTAAAGCAGCTAACGATGGTAAAATACAAGTTCGGGGTCAAGACATTGCTGTGCGTGTTCTTGAAGGCGAAGAAGAGAAGAAACACTGGGTCAAAGTGTTCGAAGACAAAACGGCTAGCAGGCTACGTATGCAGGCTGGTAAGAATTTGCTATTTTTATGAGGGCGCTTTGCTACGAGAAAGGAGATTGCCAATAGTGAATTTTGTCCCTGATATACAGTTAAAAGACCTATACAAATATACTTTCAACTCTCCCAATACCAAACACATTTAGGCTGGCCTAATATGTCTGGTTTTCTGGAAAGTCTGATATGGAAAATGTGTTTTTAATGGTAAAAAAAATGTGGAACTTTTGGACCTCAAGAAAGTTTGTTTTGGGAGTTTTTCCGGTTTTCGGAGAGTTCGGTATTGGGAGAGTTGACTGTATGTTTTGTCTACATACAGTAGACAAAGTTTTTATGCAAAAGTATTTTACTTCTCATACAGGACGTAAAGGAAAGAGAGGAAGGTTTAGTGGTAGACGCGACAAACGTGGCTATGATGAGCCCAGAGGAAAGAAAACTAAGTTTTCTGACAGTGATAATGAAGGTTGGTTTGAAATAGTTGTATTTTTGCTGAAAATTTGTAAATATCCATATAAGGAAATGCTAAGAATGTTTTGGTGATTAAACATGGTAATTGGTACTGTTATCTTTTTGACAGATGGTGCAGAAACTAAACAAACTGAGAAAAAAGAAGTCAAAGTTGAAGATAAAGGAGGTTAGTCAAAATAATGAGAACAATTATATCATAATGCACAGTTCTCAACAACTTTATGCACTAAAGAATTAATGTCTCTTCCCTAATTACTATTATTACGTTACTTAAATTGTATTCAGATGCTGATGCAGGAACTAAAAAACGTCCACTGGAAGCAGATACACCTTCAGAGAATCCTCCCAAACAGTTAAAAGCAGAATGAGATATTTTAACAAAGAACTGTTTGAACCAAAGAGGAGTAGATGAGAACAATATTCAAGCTGGTACAAATAGACCAATCACAGCTGAAAACAGTAATCACATGACTGTAAACACTCCTCATATAAAGCTGTGTATATTTGGTAGTAGAGTTTTGTATCTCGTGCGGAATTTTCAGTTTTCTAAACTATGAACATTTTTGTACACATTACTTTTGAAGGAATTGTATATTCACTTTATTTATGCATTAAAAAAAAAACCATAATTAATATTTTGTTCTAATTTCAAAGTTCTTACGGTAGGACAACCACTTTATTTTAAAGAAACTGTAAAGTTAGAAAATAATATCAGGAAAATAAACTTTTTACTTTTTAAAATTAAAATTTTATAGTATGAAAGTTTTACATATTATGGATTAGATGTTTGTTTTAATGATTTTAAATTATTTTTAACCTTGGAGCCCAAGTTGTGTTGTCTGTTTCCATGACTACAATATGAAATCAGTGACTAGTTGCAGTATTTTACAGTATGTGGCATACATTATTAGGAGGATAAACTAAAAAGTTTGTGATACATTTGAAAAATAAAATTCCTGTACAGACAATTTTGTTGATTTTATTTAGTTGGTTTAGTTTGAAATGTGGATGACATGATTACACAGTGTGGGAAGAAGAAAACATAAATCTGACAATGATTTTGCAGTCGGTTTTCAAAATGACAAATTTTTAAGATAAAAAGAACTGGTTTGATCAATCTAAAGTTAATTCAAGTGCCTTTTAAACTATTTTATAATTTATCATGCTTATAAACCAAGTCTTAGAGAGTGGAGTTGAAAGAGTTGTGAGTTACAACCTTGGGATTGGAAGGCAAGCCTGTTAACCACCAAGCTACAGCTCCACTACAATCCTTCAATCAAATGACAAGAATCTAATCAGGTGTGTTATAATGCAAAATGATTAAAATACAATGCTAGTGGCTCATAATAATTTAATATGAGTGCTAAAATGGGACATACTATTTCAAAATTCAACAAAATAATAGTAAGAGTATTATATTTTTATACTTGTTTTCTCAACAGAAAAACAAATATTTATTCCTTTGATATATTCACAGTTACAATACATTGGTTTATCTTGAATATTTTTTAACCTATATATTTTAATTCACATGCTTTCTTTCTAATATACATCACTACATTATAACAATACAGTACACAACATTTTTCAACCTTTTGTTATTAAATTGTATGCCCATTGTACAGATGCAACATTGAGTACATTACAACTACAGATGGAAATAGCTAGAACATTTTGTATCCGACTCACAGCTTATAAAGTAATTGCATATTGCACATGATTAGTGTATAAAATCTATTTTTAGATCACAATATTTGAATACTATAAGAACGGTAAGAATGGTAAATCTACCATTATGGTGTTTTTATTACAAATGTAACGGGGAGCTGAGTCTCACATTTTACAATTATTATGCGACAATAAAGTATGTCTATTATGTCTGAGGTTGTGTTTACGAAATGTTTAAGCACACTCGGAACATGTAAGGGCAGCAGAGAACCAGAACATGAAGGAGACCAGGGAACTGTAAGAGCACCGGAACATTTAATGGCACAAGAGAACCAGAACATTTAAGGGCACCTTTCATGAACTAACCGCCGCAGGACTTTAATGGCACAAGAGAACCAGAACATGTAAGGGCACCTTTCATGAACTAACCGCCGCAGGACATTTAATGGCACAAGAGAACCAGAACATTTAAGGGCACCTTTCATGAACTAACCGCCGCAGGACAACATCGCATGATTTGCATATCATTCTCATAAAATCCATTGTTTATATCTAAAAAAGGTATCAAAGAACTGGTGTGTATCCTCCAAATGTGTTGGTTCAAATCCCTGGTCTCCAAATCCCGCCATTAACAACTTGTTAAGGATTGATTATTAACTGTTAACCAGTTACCATGGGGTGTCCTCGGTTCAACACACCCTAACAATTTACGCTGATTTCCCTCACAGATTATGCCTTACATTTCAAGCTTTTCACAGTTGAAATTTTATGGATTTTACAAATTAAAAATCTCCTGAAATTATTGTAAGAACAAAATAAACTAAATAAAACTAACAAACAAAATAACTAAAAAAATTTATAAAACTTGGTGAGTGGTGTTCGGCTTAAATATTCTAATTATGTAAACTGTATATTATTTTACCAGGATTCAATATTTTTATACCAATATAATTTATTAATTTTAATAAGTAATTCTATATTGCAAAGAAAAAATGCTGAGTAATAAAATATAAACTCTACTTATTACAATTATATAAAAAAAATATATATACACCCACCATTAATTGGTAAACATATCATTATTTGAAAGTTTGGAACCAGAAAATCAACCAAAACCTGAATTTTCTTACAGCCATTTCGAAAATCATTTTTTTGGGGAGAATTTGTAATCTCTGTACTGTAATATATCGCCACATATATGATTATCACTACAGTGATTCATCATTACAGTGTAACATGTGACTTATGTAAGATTAGCTCCGCTTATGGATAATATAGGCATCACATGTGATAAATATGTAACACTGTATTAAAGCGTTTGCCTATGATACTGGACAAATTATACATAGAGTGCAGAGAATCCTGCGAAAATCAGCTAATTTTGATAAATGAATTTTCTACATACAAATATTATGTGATTTTAGGCATATTTCTCAGTCGTTTGCATTAAATATTGAATGTACATAATTTGGAAGATCTACATTAGTAAACCTGAACGTTCCATAGATGGCACTATACCAAATACGAGATCTAATGGTAACAAGTCCAAGTCACAGAGACTCACTCATGATTAAGCTGCGTCGTTGACCAGCGAAAGCTAGAGTAAAAAACGTAAGTTTTACGAATTTTTTTTTACTTTGGATCATCCAAAAGAAAAATTACTTGAATAAGATCTACATTGCGACATACAGTATATACACATACTACATAAAATGGTAATGTTAGCTGCTATCTGATTTAGTTGAAGGTTTACCCTTCATAGTCCACATGGGGTCAAGCAGACTGAGGGGGTCATCCGTCTCGACCTCATGACCTAGTTTAGACTGTTGATTAAAAAAGTCTGCTTTGCTGATCTTTTGCTTTGTGTTTTCATTCTTAAGACTAAAGTTTTGAGGGTTGAGATCCGTAAGAAGGTTGTTGTGGTTGTTCCCGTTACTTGCTTCATCTACTTCTTGCGTTGCATTATTATCATCAGATTCACCGGGCACAAAGTTCACCATGCTTACGCCGAAATCTTCCAGATTTCTTTCTTGTAACGTATTTAAGGTTGAAGGTTTCGCTTCCACGCGTACCGTCGTCTTATCGCTGCCATTAGAATCCACAAATACAGCGCTCTCTACTGATACAGGCTGTATGGCAGTCAAGGTTTCACTCGGCTTTACAGAATCTTCTAATTGTTTACTATTTTGTTGGGAAAGTAAATCTTGATCGGGCAAGTTTGTCCCTGTTACACCATTACTGATGATTTGATTTTCTGTTTGTGAAGACTCAGTTGATTGACAGGTGGGTGTGGCTTGTGTTGCTATGCTACTAGATGACATAAAGTTCATTTGAGATATCTTACTTTGTAAATTGTCAATAGAGTCAACACCAAGAATCGGGTCAAAGGAAGTGAATCGCTGTGGTGGTTTCTTTTTATCGGAGGTCGTTGGTATTATTGGATGCAAATAAATTCCTCCTAAATTGAAGAGTTAGATATAAGAATTCAGTAAAAAGTGAAATGTTAAAATAAGAATCAAGTTTAAATAAAAAACATCAACAAACATTCAAGAGTTAAATAAAAAAAATATAGGAGTACTGATAACTAAAAAAAATAAAATGAAATAAACGTGTATAAAAAAAGTTAAGAAAGAACTGAAATAATCAAAGAAAGAAATAATGAGGGAAAAAATATTACACAAATTATAAAACAAACTCACAAGAAAACAAATTATCTATACACATTTCAAAACAAATCATAAAAAAATGATTCTAATTTTAGATAGGTGATATATTACATGAAATCTCTATGAGATGGCCAATTTAAATTCTAATTTTAGATAGGTGATATATTACATGAAATCTCTATGAGATGGCCAATTTAAATTCTAATTTTAGATAGGTGATATATTACATGAAATCTCTATGAGATGGCCAATTTAAATTCCAATTTTAGATAGGTGATATATTACATGAAATCTTTATGAGATGGCCAATTTAAATTCCAATTTTAGATAGGTGATATATTACATGAAATCTCTATGAGATGGCCAATTTAAATTCCAATTTTAGATAGGTGATATATTACATGAAATCTCTATGAGATGGCCAATTTAAATTCTAATTTTAGATAGGTGATATATTACATGAAATCTCTATGAGATGGCCAATTTAAATTCTAATTTTAGATAGGTGATATATTACATGAAATCTCTATGAGATGGCCAATTTAAATTCTAATTTTAGATAGGTGATATATTACATGGAATCTCTATGAGATGGCCAATTTAAATTCTAATTTTAGATAGGTGATATATTACATGAAATCTCTATGAGATGGCCAATTTAAATTTTGTTTTAATTGATTTCCCTTTTGATTCTATTTATTTATTTATTTTTAAAATATTTAATTGTTGTATGTTAATGATTGTATATTTGTGAGGGTCCCTAATAAACTTCGAATGGATGGACAACCCTCGTACAATATTGTTGAAATAAATAAATATTGGATTTGAACCAAGTTTCCTGGTATTATGTGAAAGTACATTTGCATACGCGTGACCCTCTTTAAAAAGTCAAATTTACTTACTCTTGGTTAAAATCTGCTCAGCGTAGCAAAGGATTGTTCCAAAACAAAATGACAATTGTTCCTGAAATGAAGATCCCCATAAAATATTTAATACAGAATTCCGCGTACACCAATGAAACTTTTATTTATTTGTATAAAATAATTTCAAAACGGAAAATACAATTCTCCTCACCTTCTCTAGCACCATCCATTTTCGTTGTTGTCTTTGTTTCTTAACAACCTGTGGAACATCTATGATGCCTGAACCAGCTAAGATCTCCTGAACACCAGCTAAAATGGTGCAAAATGTACCTGTCCTACCAACCCCACCACTGAAAAAAACACACAGGTACACAGTTAGAAACCAAATAGAGTTCCCATTTCTGTATTCTTGAATAGAGGTGTTCCAGATTATAGTTTTAATGTAATTCTAACTTACTTGCAATGTACTACGATGGGTAGTGATGTATTTCGCTGTTGCCGCTGGTAATTTAACACTTCTCCAACAAACTGTAATACTGAGCTGGAATTTGTGGGTACTCCACTAAAATTAAAAGAGTAAAATAGTCACTAGACATCAATACAATAGTCTCTACGGTGGTCAGTTATACAAATATTTGCTATTACACGCATTCACTCATTCATACACATATATAGGCAGATGATAGTGCATCTATAACCGGGCATGACAACCTCACCAACTCAAGTCACCCCTTTGTAAAAATAAATACATTTTTAAAAATAACAAAATAAACAGAATAAAAATAATAAAATAAAACTAGAAATAAATCAAAAGTAAACCCATGAAGATTGCCACCACACTGTTCCGTCAACAATGGTGATTGTGGGAACACAAAATGATGATGATAGGGTATGAAAAGACTTACAATTCTGGCCAAGCAGTAAACTGCAGGTGAGCAAACGTCTTCATTTGTCGTGTTTCTCGGTGACTTATTGTCATTAATCTTTCTACGTGGTAGTCAGTCGTCTTGGTTGCTTGCAAGGTCACGGAAATCGGCCCGTGCCTCATAATTTGACCTCGCTGCTCAGGCCAGTACGTTATGAAATCAGATTTACCCTGAAGAAAAAATAAGAATTTGTTTTTTAAGATTATAGACTTATAACATTTCTATTTTTAGATAATGAAATAGGAAATAAAAATGAACATAAATTAGCATAACTTACCTTTCCAGGTGGCTTTGATATCAACATAGCAATAACAGAAACCTGGTTTTCATAGATCATTGTCCAGAAGTCCAGGATGGTCATACTGGTTGGTGATTGAGTTGCTATTATTGTTGGACATGATGGCGTGAGATCATCCAGGTAGCTCGCATTAATGTAATCGTCTTTCAATCCTTTTAATATGACTCGGTTATGGTCATCTAAAATTTAAACATGATTACAAAAACAGAATAGATTGAATTTAAAAATTCAACATAATAAAGCATAATGAATTATTAATTAAAGCAAATATTTAAAAAGTTCTCTGACTGCAAAAAGAAGAATCATCAACTACACATGCAGCTGGTGGACAGACAGACCAACTTACATGGCATGAAATCAGGATAACGGTTTTTCAAGGAATAGCATCGAGCGATAGATATTGAATATTGTCTCGTATCCCTATCTTGGCTTTCAACCAATTCCTGCAAAAAGAAATTCACAATTAAATTTATAACAATTTTCCAAAATAAAAAAAAACCATTGTAAAATCAAAACAGTAAATCCTCCAACATCATACTGGCATTTTTTTTATACATTTTATTACTGTACTAATAATTCAGTTTATTTAATGCTGAAGTTGACTATTTTTACACAGTTTCGTTTTTATAGCCATGTAATAGAGTTACAAAAACAACTTACCCTCCAAAGACTGTCAATAACTGTTGGTCCACTTAAAGTCTGCTTGTTGAGTCCCTCAACATATTTCTCCAACTTTTCTACTTCCTCTACGAACCTATCCAAGTTCTCTTTATCATCATAAGGATCGGTACTTGGCATTTTCACAATTCTTAGTGGTCGTTCTTCTGGCACTGACTTAGGTTCTTGCTTCTTTGGAAGGAGGACGTTTTCCAGAGATTTTTGTTGGTTGTCATCGGGGCTTGTAGATAAGAGATCTGGTTGTTTCAATCCAGTGGCTTTGGTCGGTTGTAGTGGTTGTTGAAGC
This sequence comes from Antedon mediterranea, assembly GCF_964355755.1. Lineage (NCBI taxonomy): Eukaryota > Metazoa > Echinodermata > Crinoidea > Comatulida > Antedonidae > Antedon > Antedon mediterranea. The sequence continues at coordinate 2,332,336 of NC_092671.1, forward strand.
TGCTGTTGCTCAAGTTGTTGAATGTTCTGTATTGAGTGAGGTTGCTTAGCTAGACTTTGTCTTGGTTGTGGGACAGGTTTCCCACTTTGTGAATTAGGAGGCATCTGCATTTGAGTTGGTTGTTGTTGAGTTTGGTATTGAGCACCTGGGTTTGGGCGTGTAGGCTGAGGTGGCTGAACCATGGGCTGTTGAGTTTGGTGTACGGGCAGTGATGACTGAGCCATGGGTTGGCCTGGTTGTGTGGCCTGTGTTGACTGAGCCATGGGTTGGCTTGGATGTGTGGCCTGAGGTGGCTGAGTCATGGGCTGTGGGGTTTGGTGTACAACTTGTGATGGCTGAGCTATGGATTGGCCTGGTTGTGTAGGTTGTTGGTTTTGGTAACTCGTCTGGGACGGGTGAGCCATAGGCTGCTGGCTTGTGTATCTACCTGGCATTGGCTGATTCCCAGGCTGTTGTAATGATGTCTGGGCGCTGTACTGTTGCAATGGTGGATTGGTCATGTGATTTTGAAATGACTGTTGACTTTTATGTTGCATTTGTTGAAAGTTTCCCTGGTTTGGTTGCACAATATTTGTAGGTTGTTGATAAACGTGGGTAGATGTTGGAGGAACCTGTTGTTGGGGCATTGGGGGTTGAGAATACATTTGAGGCTGAGATGAAACTTGTTTGTAGCCTCCTACAGGGGTTTGGTTAGGCTGGTAGCTTTGCATATTTTGTTGTGTATATGGTTGGTGTGAATTCTGTGCTGGTGTTTGACTGATACTACCAGGGATATTATATTGTGGTGCTCTAGGCCGATGTTGTGGGCTACCATGCGGTGAACCAACATTTTGATAATATTGTTGGCCAGGCTGGTTTGGCTGAGGAAAGGCTACGGTTGTTTGCCCAGGCGTTTGCTGTCGAGTTTGTGCTACTTGCTGTTGCATGTACTGAGCCTGGTATTGCACTGATTGTGATGGCTGTGAAGGCTGCTGGTACATGTTCTGCTGACTAAATTGATGCTGTTGATGCATTTGATATGGCACGTTAGGATTTTGCAGTTGAGCACTTTGAGAACTTGGGTGATGCTGTAAGCTTGGATGCTGGTTATGGTTTAACATTTGTGCTTGAGACGTCATCGCCAGTTTAGGATTGTAAGCAGTGTTGTGCATTGGTTGATTGTATTGCCTTGTACTGTTTGGTGTTCTCATAGGCTGAGAAGATGGCGTAATCATTTGGTTATGGTGATAGTTTTGTTGAGAATATTGTGGCATAGATGCAGCTGGTTGTGAAACTGTTGCAACTTGTGGTGGCATGGATGCAGCTGGTTGTGGAACTGCTGCAACTTGTGGTGGCATAGATGCAGCTGGTTGTGGAACTGCTGCAACTTGTGGTGGCATGGATGCAGCTGGTTGCGAAAATGTTGCAACCTGTGGTGGTATAGATGCAGCTGGTTGATATGCTGATGCAGCTGGTTGATATGCTGATGTGTGTGGATGCATTGCTACACTATGAGGGGGAATGGATGTTGCTGCTTGAGGGACTGATGCAACTTGTTGTGGCCTTGATGCAGCTGGTGGTGGCATGGATAAAACATGTTGAGGAATGGATGTAGATGGCTGATGCATCTGGTGTTGCTGCATAGGCACATGTTGTGTACTCCTAGGCACTGAATACATTGAGCTGGGTATTTGCTGCTGTGTTGAGGCATGAGGATGTTGTACAGGTACCGGTGGTCGATGCATTGGAGCTGGATGCATAGATGTTGGAGGTTGTCCAGCAGACATAGGAACTTGCTGTTGTGAAGAAACAGGCATCTGATGCATCGAACCAGTCCTTGCAGGACTCGGAGGTGGTGCACTGGGCCCAGTGTTGTGACTCTGTGATATAGGTGTTTGCTGAGGAGGCATCGACCCAGGTTGAGAGTGCGCCCTCTGGTTTGTTACACCCCCTTGAGAAGACATTGGCGGCATTCCTGTAAGAGCTCCTCCACCAGCAGAGACATCAGCAATGGTTGCCGCAGTTGGATACATTCCTGTGCTTGATGGTGCATGGACAGGTGATGCAGGTAAACCTTGAGATGTCTTGGGTTTCCAGAAGTCTGATAGTTTCGGGCCAGCTGGTCCTGGTTCAGACTGCTTAGGTAATGGATTCCTCTGAGGACCTGAAAGATGGTAAAAGTAATTGTATTTATCTGTTGATTACGATGTTTAAATAAACAATATTACTGTAAGACTGTACTGTAATGACTGAGTGTAGTACCAGAAGGTCTGGGTACAAAATTTGGTGAAAGTTAGGGTGGATTATACACAGATTGCATTAATCATGGCATTGACCGAAGTCTTGTGTTCATATTTAGGCTAAATTAGGGGTTGGGACTACACTTGTTCATATACAGTAATAATAAAATGATCGAACAAGGGACAGATGTAATAACCACAATTAGAAAGTTACTCACTTGGTTTAGGTCTAAACCTAGCAATCTGTCTATTTCTAAGTTACTCACTTGGTTTAGGTCTAAACCTAGCAATCTGTCTATTTCTAAGTTACTCACTTGGTTTAGGTCTAAACCTAGCAATCTGTCTATTTCTAAGTTACTCACTTGGTTTAGGTCTAAACCTAGCAATCTGTCTATTTCTAAGTTACTCACTTGGTTTAGGTCTAAACCTAGCAATCTGTCTATTTCTAAGCTCTTGTCTTTCCTTCACAAGGTCTGTGCAGTTTGTATGTATTTTCATAATTCCTATCTGCAGTTTCTTGTAAAAATCAATTCCTTTGCGTGACTTGGCAAGAAGATCATCGTAGACTGTGTATGACATCACCAGCTCTTGAATTTTATCTTCCCTTCTAATAATTGGTAAAATTGAAATAAATTGCGTAAAATATTGCATGTACGTGGGCTTCTGGCTTGCGAGCTATAAAACTTCACTGTCTCTTTAGAAGCCCCAGACGTTTTGTCTGAATGAAATGTAGTTGTAACATGTTGGTTAAACTCAAATTAAAAAACAAAATCATTAACACCTTAAAAATCAGTAAAATGTTTTTTTTTTTTATCTAAGATCACTTTTTTCTGTTACCTTTGAGCTATATCAGCAGACATTTTTCTTGTATCAGCATATCTTGCATTGGCTTCTGTCACTGCCTTCAGAATGTTATCTTGTGCTGACAAATTCTGCTCAATGTAGGTGACAGTGGATTGATGTTTTGCTAATTCTTCTTCAAAGAATTTCTGCAATTTACATTGAAAATTTACTAAAATATTCCTTATATAACTCACTAAAATATATGCATTATTAAATAGATTTCGATCCAAGTCGGCCCTAAACCGTCTCAGCCAAAGTCAAGTCGGCCCCAAGTCAAGTCGGCCCCAAGTCAACTCGGCCTCAAGTCAACTCGGCCTCACGTCAACTCGGCCAAAAAATAATCGGTCAACTCGGCCCCGTTAAAGTATGGAATGCAAAAGGTGCAAAGGAAGGGGATTGATAAAATAATATTTCTTCACATTTTATTACCTATGAATAATTCTGACTTTTAATGAATATTAATATTTAGACAATAATACTTTTAGCAAAAAAAAAAAAGAAGGATTTCACGAATTTTTCTTTATTTACGTTTAATAAAATTTCAAATTGCACAAATTGTTCTGAAATTGCGCATAACAAACAATTGATTAATAAGCTAGCATTCATACTATTATTAATGATTACAATATGAACATTTGGATAATAAATAGGAACACATTGTAGGCATACACCCAATATTATTCAACCTGTTAGTGACGGTTTCATCGCTGTTGGTTGACAACTGAATAAAAAAAAATAAATAAAAAATATGATGATGCACGTACGTGGGCGCGTATGTTCGTTCGTGCGTCAAAATTCAATAAACATGTCCGATATGCGAGGACATATATTAGGTGTAATAAGATTGTTTGGTTGGATTGTTTGGTTGAATCATTGAGGTATTAATTAATGTTAACTCTATGGTTGAATCACGCGTAGATTTCTTCAGTGTATGCATTTAATTTGATTAGGCGACAACATCTGAAACCAATTCGTAGCTGCGCCTCCCTGTGCCTTTGGCAGCTATTTCGATATCTACAACTGCTACATGTTTTCGCTGATCGGGGGTTTCCCCTTTTTTAAAAACGCAAATCATGGACAAAAACGATATGTACAGTACGATCATTTTTCTATGGCCAAATGGTGGAACCATGGAGCTATAATATCTCCATGATGGTCTTCGATTTACTAAAATGTGGTACCTGCACGTGTTTTTGTAAAACGCGGGTACTTCTATTCATATCGGCAATGATATCATTTTTTTATTTTCTTATTTCTTAATTTTTTTTAAAGAGTGGATAGTAATAATCATAATAATATTAAGCACTTTTTGCGTTCCATACTTTATTGTGGCCTAGTTGACCGATTAGTTTTTGGCCGAGTTGACGTGAGGCAGAGTTGACTTGAGGCCGAGTTGACTTGGGGCCGACTTGACGTGGAGGCGACTTGACTTTGGCCGAGACGGTTTGGGGCCGACTTGACCTGCACCCATTAAATATTATGCATATAAAAAATATGATTAAAAAACAGAAGATAACAATTGGATCAAACTGGTTCTATCTGGTGAATGTAACCAGCCATTCTGGTTAAAACCAGATTTTTCTGGTAACCAGATGCTAAAGGTGTATTACACATTACTATATTTTGGTTAACTGGGTGGTAAATCTTACTGAATATATAATAACAATAGACAATATTATTGATATCTTTATTAGCCTTGATGAAGGAATAGTGTTTTCCAAAAGCTCAGCACTTTCTTTCTGGCTGTTTTATTTTACTATTTTTACTTAGCTTATTTTATTTTATTTGTATCTCAATAGATGATTTTCGTGCTACGAAAGCCATCTTTAACAGATGAAAAACAGGCGAATGTAAAAAACAAAACCCACATAGCATTTTCACAGGATTTATTTTCTTTAAAAAAAATTAAAGTAGTTTGTACCTTCCTATCTCCTTCATCCTTGGTTACTATGGTACTTGTGATGTCATCGTTCTGTAACTTTTCTCTTAGCTGTTTTTCAAGATGTTTACGTTGATTTTTCATTTTTTCTACTTTCTCAATCAGCATTTTGAGTGTATCTTGAACACCTTGATCTTCAGGTGCTAACATTTAACAAAATCATATACGTCACTTTGAGGTATGAGTATACCATAGTATGTTAATAATTTTAATTTATAAACTGTACAATATAAACAATTGTGCAAAAGAGTAACCTGACACTCACTAGAGGGACGTATACCCACTCTCAAGAGCTTCACACAGATGAAGTTCAAGTTGCAACCTGGTTCTCTTTTATACGGCAAGCGCTATATTTCCTTTTTTTCAAAGAATGACTTAAAGGATAGTAGTTCTATAGTCTGACATGACATCAATATGACAGCGATATGGACAAGCATGTAGGACTTTATGCATTTTAGATTTTAATACTAGATACCTTAAGCTCTATGTGCAATATGAAATGTATAAGGATTCACTTAGGGACCATGTAAAAATTACTCTACTGCAGTTACTGCAGTAAATAAATTTTGTTGACAGATTATGCAAGTATTTAGTAAGCTTTTATGCCTAATCATACACACTGTATATTGCAGTGACTGCCTCATAAACTTCTATATGACAGCTATATGGACAAGCATGTAAGACAGTATTTAGTAAGCTTTTCTGCCTAATCATACACACTGTATATCGCAGTATTTGCCTCATAAACTTCTATATTGAAACAAACTAAAATCATACATTCTTGCAAATACAGTTACTGCAGTAAATGCATTAGAATCATTTTGTCATACATTCTTGCAAATATAGTTACTGCAGTAAATGCATTAGAATCATTTTGTCATACATTCTTGCAAATATAGTTACTGCAGTAAATGCATTAGAATCATTTTGTCATACATTCTTGCAAATATAGTTACTGCAGTAAATGCATTAGAATCATTTTGTCATACATTCTTGCAAATATAGTTACTGCAGTAAATGCATTAGAATCATTTTGTCATACATTCTTGCAAATATAGTTACTGCAGTAAATGCATTAGAATCATTTTGTCATGATCCCTTACTGTACTAGACGAATATTTATAGTTCACTTACATTCTGTTGCTTTTTGTGATGGCAGAATTTCTTGAAGCTTTTCTAATGGACCGGCCAACAACCTAATGTTAGCCAGGTGGACCTCCATTGCTTTATGCAAATCAGTGTTAGATTGACTAGCCTTTGTATGTCCCTCTTTATATTTCTTAAGTTCCTTTCCTATATCTTTCACTACAAATTCAGGTTTGCTACTGAATTCTTTCTGTAAAAGAATTACAAATATATATTGGAAATAATAACAAACAATATACAAATTACTATACAGATCCCTCTACAGATAATGAAGGGTTTAGAATGCATTCTAACAGCATGTGTGATGGATGATTCCATTTTATTTTAAGGTGTGTTTTAATAAACATGAACTAATTGGGAAAGGACATTATCCTCTTTGTCCAGGTAAGGGGCAAAATTATTTGCACAGCATTTTGTTTGGATGATTCTATCATAATTCAAGGGGTATTTACAATAAATAACAATAGACTTTAGCATCTAGGTAAAGGGCATTATCCTATTTGTCCAAGTGAGTGGGCAACATACCTACACTACAGTGATAATTATTAATTTTTTTAAATATTTATTTGCACGGTATTTTGTAAGGAAGATTATATCATACTTTAAGGGGTATTTACAATAAACTCGAGCAACTAGGTAAAGGGCATTATCTTTTTTGTTCAGGTGAGTTGGCAGCATACTTACACTATATGATTCCTCATCTTGTTTTTCTTGATTTACAATAGCTTCTACTTCTTTGAGTTCCGCATCAACATCCAGTACAACGTTTGAAAGCTCTAGAATAAGTTGCCATAAAAATAAGAGGCTATTATTAAATTGGGTTTCAAATGTGCTTAAATTACATACCTGTACATAAACAAAAATTATAACATCTCTTTCTTTTAATTAAATAAGGAGATTGGGAACTTGTTATATAATATCTTTAATATTATTAATGACAGAAATTAACTTGTTCTCACCATTCATGGATTGTACAAGAGACTTGATAGCATCTGGTTTGACGCTGATGGCAGCGCACACTTCCAGAAGAACCTGCGGTAGTCTTTCTGGTTCCTTCTGTAATCGTAGCTGGTCAACTTGTAAGGACTCAAGATATTGGCTGGAGAAGGATATTATACCGTAAAACCATGAATTTTAATTAAAAAAAATGTTAATATAATTCTTTTTTCACTTTTACTCCTGAGGATGATCGAAACATATAAATAGAAACGTCCAGAAACTCAACAGTTCTTTTCATAACTACATACTTGGTCTACCGCAAAGTTTATATCAACATATTATATACGTCATCTTTTTTCATAGAATACTGTTGTAAATTGCATATGTTTGTGAACTCAAAAATTCAATCGTAAGAGGTAAAACCTCGAACCTAATGCTCCATTTAAGCCGATTTACACAGACAAGCGGTAACGGTAATAGAAATATAGAATCTATCTTATTCCTTATGACCATTTACACACAACATGGAGTGGACGGGCGGTTTTCCCTTTAGATACAGATTCTATGTGGAACAAGCTAGGCGGTTTTCTGCTTACCATTACCGGTTGTAGATTAACAAAAGACGCAATAACCTTTCTATGAAAAGATATTCAGTTTTAAGGATTTAGTTATAAATAAACACATTAAAAATATATTGATTAATTAATGAAAAAAAATTAAATAACATACTCTAACTGGTTGTTTTTTCCTTCAATCTTAGCACCTAACTCTCTAAGTAATTTAGCCTTTTCTTCGCTGTATACCGACGCCGCTGCATGGGCTTCCATTGGAACAAGCTTCTTAAATATATCAGGTCCTGCAACCGTCTCGTCGTATGCTTGAAATGTCAATGCTTTCACAAGCGATGCACCTGAAATTGATTAAATATAAATGAAAAGTTTAGAATTAAGCTTTCTCTACACTATAAAACTAGTTTTACAAAAAAAGTGATTTGCCCAAATATGGTAGTGATATGCCCAAATATAGTAGTGATATTACATCATCATGTCCATATATGGGCACATCACATTTTTTGTCACATAAAGTTTATAGTGTAGACAGAGCTGTAAAGTGTCTCCTGAATAGGGATGTCCGAAATGATGGGTTCTACTGTATATTGATACTAGATACATACAATGCCAATAAAGAGAAATTCTAATTTTTTTTGGTTTGAATAGACAACGCTCTAATACGAATCATTAACATTTTAACATGATTACCTTTAATATCTGGAAGACTTTCTATATCTGGTATTTTATCATGATAAATAAAATCATTGTCTTTTTTGGCAGCCTCATGTTTCCCTACAACCACATCTTTAGTAAATACCAAAGCTTCTGCTATTCCTTCTTTTTGCCCCTAAAACAGAAGATTTTAATATAATTCATTCATTCCTAGATTTTAATATAAATGATTCACTCTTACTCCTGAGGACGATCAAAGCACATTGATAGAAACGAAACAGTTCTTTTCATAACTACATACATGGTGTAAACGCAAAGTTTATATCAACATATTATATACTTCATTTTTTTTACAGAATACTGTTGTAAATTGCATATGTATATGTGTGTGAATTCAGTTGTAAGATTCACATTTATGAACTTTGGATTGGACCACTAAAATTTACAAGGCAACAGACAATAATGAACCTGCTTACAAACCACTTTAGAAAGTGGGTAGTCGGGGGAACTATCACAACGCAGGAAGCGAGTTAAATACTGTAGAATTCTCATTTGGGACACCTTATTAAAGCAACACTTTCACATGAAAAGAACAAAGAGAAATAATGTTTTAACACTATGGCCACTACTGAGGGGATACTTCTACTATGAAAAGGGTATAAAGGTGTCCCCTTAATGGGGGGTCTATTGTATCTCCTGCCTGATGTAGATAAGTGAAGACAAACTACCTTTGCTAGTTTAACAGCTTCTGAATGCTTATCCAGCGCCGCCTTCATGTAAGCCACTCTGTCTCCGTATTTCTGTTGTTCTTCTGCTTGGTTGCCCATGTACATCTTAACATACAAAACAAAGTGTGATAAGAGCATTGCTACAGTACGCACGAAAATTATAGAAGTTTTAGAGAATTTGAAGATTTGGGAGATGAAAGTAAACTTACATAAGCAATACTAGTGAAGTGAGCTATCTTAATTTGCAGTACTTTCTTCCACTGTTTATAGCGCCGTGATCCAACAATGATATCGGCTCTACTATCATCTAGACCTTTAAGGGCTAGTTTGTAGAAATCTTTTACTTGGCTACTAATTCGGGCTACTAACGAACTCTTTCTGTTATCTTGCATACTCTTCTCCAACAGACACTCTTGTGCCTGGCCCTGGAAATATATTGATTATTTTATTTTAAAAATGAGTCTGATAGTTTTAAATCAGTTATGAATACAGATGCTGAGAATATAATTAAATAATTAAAGATGATGGCTTATAAACTAAACATAAAGCTCTGTCTGCAGTATCAAACTTTATGTTATGATGTGCCCATATATGGGCATAATGATGTCATATCACTACTATATTTTGGGCATATCACTACTATATTTGTGCATATCACCACCATATTTGGGCACATCACACTTTTTTTTTTTCAAACTAGTTTGATAGTGTAGTGTACAGATTAGGTGGGTCCAGGCAAGCAATTTGACCATCGCACATACAAATATGTTACAAATAGTCAATAATTTATTGTAATGTTCCAACTATGAATTCTTGCCTGCAAGTTTAAAAATTCATGAATACTCTCAAACATTCTCAAATGTATCATATCATTAAAACAATTTCTTAAATAATCATTTTAATACTGACAAGTACAATTGTAATGAAAAACAAAATGTTTTAAAGCTATGTCTACACTATCACTTGTATTTATTCAAAAAAATGTGATGTACTCATATATGGACATGAAGATGTAAAATCTCTTCCATATTTGGGCACATCGCTATCATATTTGGGCACATCACTACCATGTTTAGGCACACCAAATTTTTTGGTAAAACTAGTTTGATAGTGTAGCTTACAACTTACAAGCATAAGGTTAATGTAAATTTGTAGAAGTTCCATTGATATATCAGGACTCTTATTTGATCCCACATGGTCCTTGAGGAAAGAGAACACGCCAGCAGCACACTGAAAGTGAGTGCACGCTACTTTCATCTCTTCTTCTGACGTACGCGATTCTCTTGCTCCAAGAATGGCATGCAAAGTGCCGAGGTTGTACAATATGGACGCTTGCTCAAAATGAATATCGCCCTCTGTCACAAATGTTTCGTCAAATGCATCCACCCTGTAAGTACATCACAATAAAATTAAGTGAACATCCGATCCTTTATTTATCAAAGTATTTTTATTTTAAAATGGAATGTTGCATTACATTTTATTTTTTTTAAAAGGGCCCTTGAATATCAGTTAACCCACTGGGCTAAACTGGAAGGGTTAACCTTTTTAAAGATGGTTAAAATAAAAAATGGACTTTGTCATCAAAGATGCATGAAAAAAGCAAGTCTTTTGGTGTAAGTGCACTTATATGTGTACTTTCTCTGAACTGACCATACAAACTGAATAAAGCTAGGCTCTCCTTCGGCCATTGGGAAGCGACTGGTCAACAAGTGCAGTTGACCATAGTATTTCTTCAAAGTACTTAAACCACCAAAATCTTGTGCAACATTGCTAGCACTCTGAAAAAGATATAATAATTTCTATTATTTATAGTAATCCATTACAAAAAAGTGGGGATATTCTGGTATAAGAGAGGATATGAAATAAAAAATTATTATTAAGTGTCATAAAGAAAACAATGTGATTTAAAATTTGGCCTCAGAAATTCACAGAAAAATATTATCATAAATTTAATTTGTTTAAATTTATACATCTTTATCTGTGCCAACTATTTTATTTACATTTTCAGTGAAAACATTGATGCTCTGTTCAACCAGATTATTCAGACGATCACTAATAGGTTACTTCCTCTGACATGACAGATATTCATCCTGTTATTTTCACTCTTTTTTAAAAACTAAATATCTACGTTCTAACAATATCAAAGTGATTAGGTCAAGATTGCCACAATTTTTCACCAGTGAAAATGTAAACATCTATTAGTTTACTGATTGCTTGTAATTAGGCCTTGCACTCCATCCAGGTTAGCCTAGCGCAACCAACCAATAAGGTTTGCTGTCGTTAAATTGTATCATCCTCTTACCGATCTCAGCTGCTCAATTTGTCGGATTTCATCGTTATATCGACTCGCATCTTCCATGTAATGTTCACTTATATACTGAGAAAAAAGAAAACACATTTTTTTCTTAAATACTGAAAAAACTCACAGAACAATTATCAAAATCCAAAACAAAAAATTCAATATATATTATATATATATATATATATTATTTAGTATTCAAAATGATAAGCAATTGTTTCTGAATCACAGAAGCAGACAGGATGTCAACTCAACCGAATAAATCGTAACCATTCTCAAATGCAGCAGATAGGATCAAAAGCTGGGCTACTGTGTGGTGCTCTATACAGAACATCAACTTGGTTTTATCAAACGCAACTGATATCATCATAAACCGGGTTTGCCCTATGTTGGTATATTTAAAGTCCTAAAACCATGTAAAGTTGCAAATTCAAAGTCGATCTTAAACTTATTTATATATCTCAATATCTTTTATTGAAATTCAACAAACATATAAAAATACAAAACAAAAAAATTGAAAATTATTAAATATTATTTAATTGCAAATGCATTGCAACCCAAGGAGCTGAATTGCAGTAATATTATTATTAAATAATGAAAGATTTTGAAACAAAACACATAAACCCAAACGAACACACAAACATTTTATAGATGAGCTGTACTGTACAGACAGGGTGGGGCATCAAATGATTGGAACAAATTATATTACAATCATAGATTGAGAATATATGGTCTGCCCACCACTTTTATTAAAGCACCATCCGTAATATATTTCAGAAGACTTTTTGCAAAAATGAAAGGCCTAGCTAGCTAGGCCTAGCCTATCTAATTTGTATGAAGGAAGGTAACAAATAAAGGTAGGATCAGGCCTACTACTAGGCCTAGTAGGCTTAGCACAACATGTGACGGAGCTGTAATAGTTATAATAGCTAGTTTAGAGCTAGGCCTGTGCCTTTTTGCAATGTCATTTATCAGTTTATAGAGACTAGGCCTAGGCCTAGAGGCTAGCCTAAGAACTTTATTCCCCCCGGGTAGGAGTCAAAATATAAACAAAAACATAGCAATTCAGTTGGCAGGTCAGCAATTTGATTTCAATAAAATGGCATTTAACGGTGAACTAAACAATTAATATTTAACTGGAGTAAAGAAAAATGTATAAAAAATGTACCTATACCAACCTTTTTTAAAACTGATGAAAATTCAACCTTTTCTGAACTTTGTTTTAGCTCTAAAAAGAGCATTTCCATTCGGGGAACTGCCTCCATTTTGGGTACGATGACGTCATTCTGTCACAAGGAAATCCTTCACCACAATTGACATTCGCCCTCTATCAAGCATTAACTTTGATCTGTATACTGTGTATATATATAGTGATCGTTTGTCTGTTTTGAATCAATAACCTATTTAAAAAAAAAAATTATGTAAAATTGTGTTTTCAGCCAAACGCGTGCATGTAACAATGGTTATGGTCTAAAAATAAATTTTTACAATGTTTATGATTCATATTTGTATCACCATCGATCTAGACCTATATAACATATTAAAATACTATGTACAGTAGGCCTAATGTTGAGCATTGATTGGCTAATAATGGATCTTATTGTAAGCACACTGTGTAGTGAGCTAAATGATATGTTTATAGTTTTATACGGTACACATATATTTAACATATACCTGTAATTGAAAAAATGAGAGGAATTGATTTTGATTTGTCCGTCCCGTATACAATAAGGACGGAATATCTTGTGTTCGATAGAGCTCAAAATCAAATACAGTCAACATACCCTTTTATTAGTTAATAGTTACGCACCCTGCGTAAAGACGACGACCGACGGTATCTCTCTCCCCGATCCCTCCCCTATCTCGTGGTCCTTCTGAATCATTTGGCTCTGGTGATACAGCATAAGCCTAGCCTTCCTAGCTATAGGGGCCTCGCATTCAAACGCCGCTTTCAACAGCTATTTTAACCTAATAAAAATGTTATTTCATTAAACAATTAAATTAGAAGTTCAAATATTATTTAGAGTTTTGAAAATTCCACGTTTAAGTGTAATTTGAACTGAATATTTAAGGTTAATTAATATACATTATTTCTAGTCGTCATCAAAAAATAAAGACAACGGAATTTCATGCTAAGATCCGCCCACTTTGACCACCGTTCTGTGGCTTCCCGTCGTGTTAATTGTTTGCCAAGCAACCCCATTAGACTAGGCTATGAATGAGGTAGGTGCCACCCGGAGAGGTAGAAATTCTCATATGACTTTTCTAGACCAGTTTTTTCTGGGGAATCCAAATATATTGGGTAAACGGGCTGTAACCTGAGAACTTTCGCGTGAGGGCGCTTTTTTCAAAATGGCTGCCAGTTACAGTAGACTATGATATCTTGGCAACCACTGGTCATAGAGAGGTGATTTTGGTGTCAAATTATTCGGAATGTACATGTTCCTATTTGATGTAATAGAACATTTTGTCAGAAAATGGCCGGAAATACCTCTATTGACCTTTGACCCAATATCTAACAGATATCATATCTCCGTAACTACTCGACACAGAAAGTTGTAATTGGTGTCAAACTCTCCAGAATATAGATGTTTATATTCAGACTAATAGAAAATTATCTGTAAAAATGACCGGAAATAACGTTACTGACCTTTGACCCAAAATGCAAGACATTTCTCCCATCTGATCACGTTAATCTTGTCAATTAATTCATTTTGTGCCAATTGGAGGTTGACATTCTCATATTATTTTCTTGACCAGTTTTTCATGTGCAATCCGAATATATGAGATAAATAAGCCATAACAAGGCCAAGAATTTAATTCTTTTACTACATACATGCTTCCCTTTAGTGTTTCAGACTGTATGTCGTGTATTAATCTTCAAGATCGCTCACATCACTGCAATCTGAAAAGTCTTCATATTCATTATGTGTAAACAGTTCCTGGACATCAGTGGGCATTACTGTCTCAATCCATTTAGGCTCCATTTGTTCGTTCCATCCATTGTGTGTACTGTTGTTGACAAAATCATTGAATTTCACAGAATTTCTATGTTTTTCCTAAAACAAATGATAATAAATGATATTTGACTTGACTTGACTTGACGTCTGCTGATTGCCATTCTTTAGTAATGAAGTGTGCTCTAAGTATATGAAACTCAAGGGTCTGCTGACATAGTGGCAGTAATTATAATTTTTATATCTGTAATCTTGTTGTGTCTGGAAAACTTTCTGTTGAAGATATCATATCTTGCTTGATTTACACTTTTTCCCTTCACTCCATACAATAGTGAAACATACTCTTCAAATTCCTCATACAACTCTTTTGATGGAACATCTGACACTCCAAGGTTGCAGAATGTGTCAACAAATTTTGCTTTTGATTCCAGAAGCTTCCAGCAGGTACGTTTTCCTTTCCGAAAGAAAGCGGAGTTATAATCGTTACTTGTGAAAGCATGGAATCCAATAAGGGATGATTTCTGCGCTTTTGTTAAATCAATGTCACTCAATTTCAGTACCTTTCGGTATTTCTCAGTGTTTGTATCAATAATTACCCTCTGCCCATCATCTATGAAATGAGATAGTGCAATGACTGGAATATCAATGTCTCAAGAATGGGAACGAATTATTGCTACGCCTTGATTGTTATTTGTTAAAGCATGCTTTGCATGCAGGATGACTTTCGTGTAGGCTTCTTCTTCCGGCTACTATTAAGCTCCGGAACCAATACAACATCTCAGTTAGTAACGTAGATGTATTCTTTGTACGATGAAAAGTAGATAATATCACTCCTCATATCTGTTAGAATGCTTTCTTTCTTTGACACTAGTACACAGCGAATAAGCTCAATCAATCTGGTCTTGTTCTCGCCGTTATTGGCAAGGAAATTGTTGAAATCACGGGCCAACTTTGATATTGTTGAGCTTACAATTACTTTTGGTGCAATACCGCGTATGTTTCTCTCAACAGACTTAATGCTTTTTGGCAGGTATGCATCGGTAACAATATCAACACGCTTGTATCCTTTAGGGATGCTGTTGAAAACCTTTGCTACAAGATCCTCGTACGTATCAGGGTAAGATGTAAATGTTCTGATTAATGCCATCAAGTCAACAACATAGGCAATGACAGTAGCCTTTGCTGGCAGTGCCCGACCAGGATCTATAACATCTGTTGAACTTTCGATGAGAATTTCCATTAGGACACTTTTCTGAGTTGTTCGTCTTGTCCCATCTGCATTAGCAAGGCTTAGCGGGACAGGGGTAAGTGGATACTCAAAGGCTTTCTTAAAGTCAATTATTCTACCATGCTTTGTTGAAGTGGCAAGAAGCTTTCCTAAAACATCCCGATTAGCTTATATTACTCTTACTTTCCCATTTGCCTTGATTTCGAGTTTCTTCCCACTATTCGAAAATAAAGTGAGATGATGTTATGGATCCTGGTCGAGCACTGCGCGAAACAGACGCGGTATTGCACCAAAAGTAATTGTAAGCTCAAAAATATCAAAGTTGCCCCGTGATTTTAACAATTTCCTTGCCAACGGCAAAAACAAGACCAGATTGATTGAGCTTATTCGCTGTGTACTAGTGTCAAAGAAAGAAAGCATTCTAACAGATATGAGGAGTGATGTTATCTACTTTTCATCGTACAAAGAATGCATCTACGTTACTAACTGAGATGTTGTATTGGTTCCGGAGCTTAATAGTAGCCAAGAAGAAGCCGACACGAAAGTCATCCTGCATGCAAAGCATGCTTTAACAAATAACAATCAAGGCGTAGCAATAATTCGTTCCCATTCCGGAGACTTTGACATTCCAGTCATTTCACTATCTCATTTCATAGGGTGATGGGCAGAGGGTAATTATTGATACAAACACTGGGAAATACCGAAATGTACTGAAATTGAGTGACATTGATTTAACAAAAGTGCAGAAATCATCCCTTATTGGATTCCATGCTTTCACAGGTAACGAGTATAACTCCGCTTTCGTTCGGAAAGGAAAACGTACCTGCTGGAAGCTTCTGGAATAAAAAAAAAATGTGTTGACACATTCTGCAACCTTGGAGTGTCAGATGTTCCATCAAAAGAGTTGTATGAGGAACTTGAAGAGTATGTTTCACCATTGTATGGAGTGAAGGGGAAAAGTGAATCAAGCAAGATATGATATTTTCAACAGAAAGTTTTCCAGACACAACAAGATTACAGATATATCATTACTGCCACTATGTCCGCAGACCCTTGAGTTTCATATACTTAGAGCAAACTTCATTACTAAAGAATGGCAATCAGCAGACGTCAATGATTTTGTTAACAACAGTACACACAATGGATGGAACGAACAAATGGAGCCTAAATGGATTGAGACAGTGATGCCCACTGATGTCCAGGAACTGTTTACACATAATGAATATGAAGACTTTTCAGATTGCAGTGATGTGAGCGATCTTGAAGATTAATACACGACATACAGACTGAAACACTAAAGGGAAGCATGTATGTAGTAAAAGAATTAAATTCTTGGCCTTGTTATGGCTTATTTATCTCATATTACTCGGATTGCACATGAAAAACTGGTCAAGAAAATAATATGAGAATGTCAACCTCCAATTGGCACAAAATGAATTAATTGACAGGATTAACGTGATCAGATAGGAGAAATGTCTTGCATTTTGGGTCAAAGGTCAGTAACGTTATTTCCGGTCATTTTTACAGATAATGTTCTATTAGTTTGAATATAAACATCTATATTCTGGAGAGTTTGACACCAATTACAACTTTCTGTGTCCAGTAGTTACGGAGATATGATATCTGTTAGATATTGGGTCAAAGGTCAATAGAGGTATTTCCGGCCATTTTCTGACAAAATTTTCTATTACATCAAATAGGAACATGTACATTCCAAACAATTTGACACCAAAATCAACTCTCTATGACCAGTGGTTGCCAAGATATCATAGTCTACTGTAACTGGCAGCCATTTTGAAAAAAGCGCCCTCACGCGAAAGTTCTCAGGTTACAGCCCGTTTACCCAATATATTTGGATTCCCCAGAAAAAACTGGTCTAGAAAAGTTATATGAGAATTTCTACCTCTCCGGGTGGCACCTACCTCATTCATAGCCTAGTCTACATATACTACGTGAAGTATCAAATGACCAGATTTTGACCACCTAACGTGTCGAGTAGAGAAAAGAAGAAAAGCAGCGCGTTTTGATCGATCAGTAGCATACGACTCATAAAAGGGCGATCGATTTAATAAACAATATATATGTATGTTATTTATAATTGTCCATGGAAACAATCGATTAATTACCAATTATCTGCTAAATTATAAATATTTTGGGTGCAGAACAGTTAATATACACATTTGCGGGAAAAAAATATAGGAATTTTTTTTTTTTTTTCTGATAGTATACCATATAGAATGTCATAAAAAATCCCCATCCCAGGGTCTTGGGGAAAATTTGTTACGGCACTTTTAAATTTTGGCCTATATAACACACACAAATTCCTATTAACACACACAAATACCTATATATAGGGGATAGGGAAATCAATAAACGGTTTTTGTTACTTGCAGTTGTGTTTTAATGATTAAAATTAGCATAGTAGTTGATGAATCAAGTCGATACGATGACATCATCACGTCAGAATCCAATATGGCGTCCAATTTGGCGGGAAAAACAGGATTTTGCTAAACCCCACAAACCCCCGCAAACCTCAAAAAAAAAAACATTCATTCATGTAAAAACAATCTTAAATGTTGAAACAAGTGAAGAAAGAAGTAAAAGACTGCAACCTAAAGTCTAACTTTTCATAGACAGTCTTGCAACCTAAAGTCGAGCGTTTCATAGACAACTAAACAAGTCATTTTCTTTATAAATGCAATGATACTTATAGCGTGATAATAATATCAGTGGTTAAAAATTTTTCTATGAAATAAGTTTAGGTTGCAAGACTGCCTATGAAACGACTTTAGGTTGCAAGACTGTCTATGAAACGACTTTAGGTGGCAAGACTGTCTATGAAATGACTTTAGGTGGCAAGACTGTCTATGAAACGACTTTAGGTTGCAAAACTGCCTATGAAACGACTTTAGGTTGCAAGACTGTCTATAAAACGACTTTACGTTGCAAAATGTCTATGAAACGACTTTAGGTTGCAAAATGTCTATGAAACGACTTTAGGTTGCAAGACTGTCTATGAAACGACTTTAGGTGGCAAGACTGTCTATGAAACGACTTTAGGTTGCAAAACTGTCTATGAAACGACTTTAGGTGGCAAGACTGTCTATGAAACGACTTTAGGTGGCAAGACTGTCTATGAAATGACTTTAGGTGGCAAGACTGTCTATGAAACGACTTTAGGTTGCAAAACTGTCTATGAAATGACTTTAGGTTGCAAGACTGTCTATGAAACGACTTTAGGTTGCAAGACTGTCTATGAAACGACTTTAGGTAGCAAGACTGTTTATGAAACGACTTTAGGTTGCAAGACTGTCTATGAAACAACTTTAGGTTGCAAGACTGTCTATGAAACGACTTTAGGTTGCAAAACTGTCTATAAAATGACTTTAGGTGGCATGGTGTCTTGTTATGTATCCTCAACATACCAATCTTCTAACGATGTTTGTTCTAATATTCAAGATAATAATCGTTACTCGGTCTATAATATTGATTTCTAAAAATGAACACAAGTTCTGAACCAATTAAGAATCTATAATAATTGATTTTAATTAGTAGCAAGAGTGTTCTATGTTCTATTAGCGGTACACTTCGATAACAGAAGCGCACAGGAATACCGTCATGTTTTTACCGATTTGTCTATTTCTTTTGATTACAACATTTCAACAAGGTAAGTTAATTTTACATCTGAATGATTCCTACTGGAACCTATATAAATTAGGTCGTTGCTGCAATAATGAAACCTTGAGGAATGAAAAGAAAAATCAGATGCTGTTCATTAACGTAATCACCACTACAAACTTTAATCAAGACAATTTAACAACAGGATGCTGAGCCCTGGAGATCAAACGGTTTATCTGTAGCTGCTGCTGCCGTTTAAAACTTTAAAATGAGTACTTTTATTGATCGTGTTTCATTCCAATTGTCCTCTTTCTGGAGATTTTTTTTCAAAAGAGCTCCCTCCTGACATAACCGTTTATTTCTTGGATTTTGCCCGATCTTTCGTTTTTATATATATGTAATCATTGAAAAACAATTGTTTTTGTAACCTACTCGAAAGAAAGAGAAAGTTTTAATTAAAAGAAAAATCAACATTACGTTAATATTAGGCTAAACATATAAAATAAAAACATGAATGACGGTTTATTTTTAAATAACCTAAATATTAAATCCACTTTATTACTCAATTTATTTAGTCAATGGCCAGGTTTCCTGTGCTCAGATAAAAAAAGATGGTGATTCAACGAATGGTATGAAAACAATCAACCCAGAGGAAACTGACCAATCAGGAGATGAGATAACTGTTGAATGTGACATGACGTCAGATTCAACTGATGGCAAGTTTCCTTGATTTTCTTTTATAAAGTCTATATTTCAAAACTAATCATTAGATCGATGAACAAAAAAATCACAATGCAGTAGTGTTGGATGATAGAGATAGAAACATCTACATTCTCAGCACATACACAATGCAGTAGTGTTGGATGATAGAGATAGAAACATCTACATTCTCAGCACATACACAATGCAGTAGTGTTGGATGATAGAGATAGAAACATCTACATTCTCAGCACATACACAATGCAGTAGTGTTGGATGATAGAGATAGAAACATCTACATTCTCAGCACATACACAATGCAGTAGTGTTGGATGATAGAGATAGAAACATCTACATTCTCAGCACATACACAATGCAGTAGTGTTGGATGATAGAGATAGAAACATCTACATTCTCAGCACATAGGCCTACACAATGCAGTAGTGTTGGATGATAGAGATAGAAACATCTACATTCTCAGCACATACACAATGCAGTAGTGTTGGATGATAGAGATAGAAACATCTACATTCTCAGCACATACACAATGCAGTAGTGTTGGATGATAGAGATAGAAACATCTACATTCTCAGCACATACACAATGCAGTAGTGTTGGATGATAGAGATAGAAACATCTAAATTCTCAGCACATACACAATGCAGTAGTGTTGGATGATAGAGATAGAAACATCTACATTCTCAGCACATACACAATGCAGTAGTGTTGGATGATAGAGATAGAAACATCTACATTCTCAGCACATACACAATGCAGTAGTGTTGGATGATAGAGATAGAAACATCTAAATTCTCAGCACATACACAATTCATGTCTTTCCTGACATAAACTTAACTATCTCAATATCTCGATATTAATAAAATTAACAAATAATGCATCTGGAGAAATGGAACAAATTATATCATATTTTTGCATGTTAAGGATACACATGGAACGCCTCCTTCCGACACCTGTTCTGTCCTCCTTACCAAATTGTTACAAAAACCATGTGGTTTGTGTAAGAAACCATGTTTTGTCTTTTAAATATATTGTTTGTCTTTCGATAAAAAGACGAAACCATATTTTGTCTTTTTCGAACCATTGTTTGTGGAACAGAGGTTAGGCAATCTAACAACATGATGCTAAGCTCCGGAGATCAAATGGTTTATATGCGACACCGCGCGCCCTGGAGAGTATAGTACAGTATATTGGTATTTGTCGCAGCCAGACATAAAATCAAAGGACTGTTGTGAGTTCCTATCTAGGCAAGTCGAGCTCAGTGTTGTTAGAGTGCCTTGGTTGGACGACGCCCTGTAATACACTGTGGTTAACTGGTCGGTCAAATCAACAAGTGTACCGGTACATAGACTACTGGAACCATTAAGCTTAGTTCCCACTCTTCGACGCAACGCAATGACGTAGCGCGCAGCGCAAGTAATTTGAATGATCACAACCTAATGGATCACCCGATCTGGCCCTTGTGATTGCTAAACTCACTTGCGTTGGCGCGCCTACGTTGTTTTTGTATCCAAGTAGGTACCAGACTTTTTCATAACTTCTTCTTACTTTCAGGCATCACGATCATTAAGCACGACACCAATACACGGTTACTAGTTAGCGGGGGTTCATACGAAAACCCAGGGTCGTATGTACGGACAATAACCTACACTGGGTACACAATGGAACAGATCACACAACTAGTGCAAAAATCAGCATCGTGTGAACAGTACATTAAGGTTATTATATTAATACAGATTTTTGTTTATTCTTTCTATACTATTATGCTTATTCGTTTTATTGCTAATTCATTTACCTAATTGTTGGCCTATTAAATCACTTGGTGAGTTACATAACTTTAAGACTTGCTTACTTTTTTATTTTAAACTTACTCCTTCACTCCTACTTTAAACACACTTGCTCACATTGTTGCCTTCTTGCTCACATAATTTTATTTCGTCTACTTGCTCAGTCCTACCTAAGCCTTCTGATCAAATCCTACTACTTCGTCTATTTAACTTTCTCACTCCTACTTATACCTATACTTGCTCACTCTTACTTAATCGTACTTTCTCACTCCTACTTAATCTTACTTGCTCACTCCCACTTAAGCTTACTTGCTCACTCCTACTTAAGCTTACTTGCTCAATCCTACATTGAGATTAAAGTATAGTCTTATATGTACAGCTTGAATGTCATCATTCGGTGATTCGACCTTACACGACGCCTTATACCTGGTGGGTGTCAAGAGACGGCACCGATATGATCATGTGGGGAGGAGGAAAAACGTACAACAGGACGTGCGCATGCGGATTAGATGGTGAGTAACCAAATAATAGTAATGATGAATTGTATGTGAGAATTCGGATTACATGATGAATGAAATCGGATTTGTTTTTCTTCGTTAGGACTATAATCCAGAACCTCCAGTTTTTTTAATTTTACTATAATTTGAAAAATTACTTCTGACAATTTCAAGTTTCTTCTTGAGTGCCTACCCATAAAAACCACACAGAATTTAAATAATTATCATTTTATTATTTTGTGTTTTCTGTATTCAGGAGAATCTACGGTTTTTGGAATTGTGCTACAAAATGTTTGACTTTGTTTATTTTAGGAACTTGTGAGAAACCAGGTTTCATCTGTAACTGTGATATAAATGACAGCCATTTAAGAAGTGATGGCGGGCTTTTGACTGATAGAAATCGTCTGCCAGTCACAAAAGTGTACATTGGTGACACAGGTGAAAGTTATGAATACGCTTTCTTTACTCTGGGTTCATTAAAGTGTAAAGGTAGGTATCATTATCATCATCTTCATCATTATCTTCATCATCATCATCACCATCATGATCATGATCATCATGATCATTATCATCATCAACACCATCAAAATCATCGTCATCATCATCATCATTCATCATCATCATCATCATCTTCATCTTCATCATCTTCATGATGATGATCATCATCATCTTCTTCATCATCATACATCATCATCATCTTCATCACCATCATCACCATCATCATCTTCATCACCATCATGATCATCATCATCATCATCATTTTCTTCATCATCATCATCATCATCATCACCATCATCTTCATCATCATTATCTTTATCACCATCATGATCATGATCATCATCATCATCTTCATCATCTTCATCACCATCATGATGATCATCATCTTTATCATTATTATTATCATCATCATCATCATCATGTTGGTCATTATCAGCTCACTGCGCAGACCGAAGGCCTCTCTCCAATCTACACCTTTTCTGCTGTCCTATGCAACTGCTATCACCCAGGATATGCCTAAAAAATGCTGCAGTCCAATCTAATCTCTCAATTTGGTGTGCGATGATTCGGTGTGTATGTGTGTTTGAACTAACGATTGGCGAAAGAACAATGGTAAGACAACATTTGTTTCAAACGGATAGAAGTGGCCTAAATTGAGAATGTATCGACGTTTCGGTAAATGGTTTCATCATAGCAACCGGCTAAACGCCGACACACATTCTTACCTTTACTTTAATTCCTTTTGGAAACACGCTGTACCAGAAAACTAACAATTAGGACAAGTTAATCATAACATTTTGATGATCATCTAAAAAATAAATGTAAAGTCTTGCATTAAAACAACCTCTTATTTATCACTCTGGTGTTGAAATTATTGTGATATTTTGTGATTATGATTAGTTATGTTCAAATAGTTATATATTATATACCGTCCCGATATATCTTCATCAACAATGAACTATGGAAACAACTGTATTTTATACCGTTGTAAAGCTGTACACTATCAAACTCTAAAATGCAGTGCCAATATGTGATGATTTCATATCACTACTATATTTTGGCACATCACACATTTTTGGCAAACTAGTTTGATAGTGTAGACAGAGCTTTAGAGTTGCATTAATTTATTATTTATTGTTCTGAATATGAATCTAAGATTAATTTTCCAATAGGTATTTTAGTAATATATATTTAAAATTATATCTATAAATTACTTTTTAGGGTTTGCGCCTCCAATTTTGGGTTCATGCGCCGAGGTGAAAGCGGCTGGATTCACAAAGACTGACTCTTATCTTATTGATCCAGACGGTGATGGCAGCGACAATCCATATTGGGCGTATTGTGATCTTGAACTTGGCAAAGATGAAGGTTTGTGTCTTTGCTATAAGTAAATGTTATTGTTTTAAGTTTTATTGGAAGATGTTTAGCGCCTATAAAATACATTTGGTTTCTACTTGCCGTTTATTAAATCTTCGGGGTTTTTTTAGGTGATCATTTAGAATAAAATGATCACCTATTGTTATTGTTTATTTATTAATTTGTTGGTACTTTTGTTATATTTTAGTTACTACTGCTGTGTTCCACGACGTCCCGGAACGCACTTATGTCCATGGTTACAACGATCCAAAATACAGCAAAGTGTTCAACTATCCAATCAGTGACACTCAGCTGCGCATGCTCACTACAGGTTCAAGCAAATGTCAGCAATATTTTGATGTAAATGTCTCGCTCTGTATATTTCCAATATATTTAAGTATATTCCAAGTTCATTTTGTTCACACAAAGAAATATAAGTATGAAACACATAATGCAGTAAATAGCCGCTGTGTCTGGAGAGCCCAAGATCCCAACAATAGTTCCATCAGGAAAAAAAATTGAGGATCAAGGAATAGACAAGGAAAAACAATCCTGTATAATATAATTATATTTTATCATAAGATTGACCGTGTTTATATAAATAAAGGATCAAGTAAAATTAGATTGTGCCATCCGCCTCCGCTGCTGTCGCTGGATACTATCTAACCGACTATTGCAATTCAGTTAGATACAAGTCTTGGTAGCTTAAAATATTGTTACTTATTGTTATATATTTTACGTTTCAGATTGACTGCTACCATGTATCCTTTAGTTGGTCGCGTTGGGTATCAATTAATGGAGATGAACTTGTTAACTGGGGAGGGTCACCAGGAAGTGATTCTTACCAATGCCCCTGCTCACTTGATGGTAAGTTTACCTTGTTGATGCCTTCTCAGTCATAATTTACTGGTAAGCTTGAACACACTTTTAATAATAGGTATTTACGGTAATCTAATATTGTAAACATTAATTATTGTTTAATATTCCATCTGTTATTCAGGAAGATTTTGGAATCTTCTTAGTGAATGTGAGTGTGTTTGAATGCCTTGGACAAACATTTTTTAGAACTTTGTAATAGGCTTATATAGGCTTTGTATAGGCGTCTCTTGTATCATATTTTCTATGGCCTTTCTTGTATTAAGGATCTTGTCAAAGTGCTAGCTACACCTGCAATTGTCAGATTAATGATAGCGCATGGCGGGAAGACCGAGGATATATTACAAGCAAGGAAGATTTACCGATGAAAGAAATACTAATAGCAGATACAGACGATAGTCACGAAAAAGCTTATTTCACAGTAGGGCCTCTTGAATGTACAGGTAAACTATTTGTTTACGTCTGGGGCCATATACGCCCTTTCCCACTATACGCGAATCTAATCGCGAATCAACATTCCTGAGCTAACGCATTCCGGTTGCGCATTTTCCGGTAAAAACAGGTGGAAAATGAATTACCCATGCGCATGAAACAACGATTTTGGCTCGCGCGAATAGATTCGCCTATAGAGTAAAAAATAAGCTTTCCGTCGTCGTAGGCGTTCCTCAGCTCTGACTAATTTCGTTTTTTCTCATGCCAAAAGTAAAAATATATATATACGTGCGCATAAACGACCAAATGGAAAGCAGGCTGCATTGACTTCTACCATATTCATTTTATTTTTATATTAATTATTTTTCTTTGAGGAAACGATCATGTTAGCAATATTAATTAGTACATAACTGGTTTATATTTATTACATAGGTCCTGTGGCCAAGACGATTACGTACGGAACATCTTGTTACAAAGTTATAACTGCACCAACTACGTGGCAAGAGGCAGCGAACGCGTGTAAACGAATCAACGCTCATCTAGCAACTATTGACGATGATGATGAACGCGTTTATCTGACTAAGTTGACGCACGCTCTCGTTGGACCACTGTCAACGATGTGGTCTGCTGCAGAATGTACTCCAATTGACTCTGCAGACAGTGTTAGCTGTGATGCCAAATATGGTTATATTTGTGAAACTGAATGTAAGTTTTGAATGTTTATAATCCTTAATACGATAATGCTTCCGCTATATTAAATGTGTTTATATTAATCACTGAATTTATTAATGTTTTCAGTCGGACAGTACAGAAGCTTTAAACGCGTCAGTTCTGACCAATCACCTAACACTATTCTGTCGTCTAGAAAATCCGTGAGTTCTGGTGTTTGTAGCTTGTATTGTGAAGACACTGCCAACTGCAACTCATTCTCGTACAACGCAGACATACATGATTGCAAGATGAGCGGTGAGACCATCGACTCCAGTGCCGTTTCGGAGGACGGTTATGAACTGTTTATTTTACAAACGACTTACGGAAGATGTCAAATGCACAATGGATTAGAAAAGATTTAATAGAAATCTAAAACAGTTTTAGTAAATCAATGAAGATAGCGAATGTAGCAAATTGTCACGCCTGTCATCTAAGAACACAGCATGTATCAACTGAAATTGACTCAACATTGTAAATATAAGCCTGGATCGAATCGAATAGTTTATCTTCAGGTCCTAAACTGAAATAATACATATTTATAAAACAAAAACAGGTTGGATTTCTTTACAGATAAATTATGCATCATCAGAAGTCTTAATAACAAAGTAATTCTCAAGCTAAATGTACAATAAATATCATATTTTGGTCATTATCAAAGCACTTTTTAATAGCCTGTCGAACGTCGGAATACAAGTTGTCGCACTGTATAAAAACTGAAATAATTCATCGCACTTTGATATTGAGCTGTCGCACTTGTTAAGGTACCATATTTTATGTCTTTGTTTTACAGCTAGAGTACTCAAAGTCTTATTACGTAACATCAAGTCACGTGCACAGCGCACGTATAATGCAAGGCTATTTTAAAATCTTTAACATCACCGGCAATATGTTGTATCTCTATTTATAATTGTCATAACAACCGATAATAACAAAAGCCTTGTAATTAGCAATGTATATAGTAATTGATTTTATTGATTGTAACTATAATGTCTGTATGTCTATTTATAGTTGTCATTTTTATAAGATATTGATTTCTGCACAATCAACAAAAGCTCTATATTAAGAATCTATTCTAATTGATTTAATTTATTGTAATGTTATTATGTCTATTTATAATTGTCATTTTTATAAGATATTGATTTCTGACATTTAATAAAGCTAATGTACTAAGAATGAGTAATTGATTTTAATAATTAATAATAAGATTAGCGAGAGTGACGGTTCCAGAGTGTCATTGTTGTGGTGAACTTCGATAAGGCATAATCGGACAAGAAGAATATCGTCATGTCTTTACAGTTGTGTTTATTACTTTTAATTACATTCAAACAAGGTAAGTTTGCTTAATTTTACTTCAGAGTGGAATCTTAAGCCTATACATTACGTAATTGCTGCAACAAAGAAGGAACATACAGTTGTACGATTTAAACTTAAAACAACCACGCGGCGCACATTTCACAGATAGTATGCCAATATTTATTTTTTATTTGTTTATTTTCCGAACTCATTTACAGTAGGGAACACAGACAAACATCACGCATAAAATACATATACATTCTACTACAGACAGCTACTTATAATGTTACGAAATGTGCGAAGATTATTGCTAAAAATACGCATGACGTTAAATAATATAAAACAATAAAATAAAATCATAAATTTTAATGTATCTTTAAGCAAACTTTTAAAAACAACCTTTTACAATACTTTAAACAACTTAAAGATGTATTTCCCCCAAAAACATAAAAAAACGAATATTAATTAAATCAGACTTTGAGGTTATTTTGTAATTTTAATCAAGTTAATCACGTACGAAAAAAACGAAAGTAATTTTTTCACTTATAAAATTACAAAATAAATGGTTAAATTCAACCAATTTGACTATTTTTTACTTTAAATTAAAGTTTTTTCAAGAAAATAACCATTTTTTTACCTAATTTTTATTGAAAGTGGATAACTATAATGACATTAAAATGGCGTATTCAACAAAAAAATTGTCAATAATTATACATCTTTAAGTGAATTCATTTTTCTCTTGTAATTGAGATTAGTGGGGAAGACGCTCAATTAGCCACTATGCATTTCTCTCTGAAAGGTGATTAGTTTTCAAACTTTCATATAAAAAACTAAACATCAAATCCACTTTATATTTCTCAATGTCTTTAGTCAATGGCCAGGTTTCATGTGCTCAGCTTAAAAAAGATGGTGATTTAACGAATGGTATGAAAACAATCAACCCAGAGGAAACTGACCAATCAGGAGATGAGATAACTGTTGAATGTGACATGACGTCAGATCCAACTGATGGCAAGTTTATGGTGTTTTCAATTATTTATCTAAGCATTTTTAAATTTATAGTTTTAAAATAGTAAAAAACCAATGCTAGAGTTGAGAGCACTTAAAACAGAGCATTACCCGTTACGCAACAAAGTAAGCCTACATGACTAAGGATCTGAAAATGATCTATTTATACGTGCTTCATATTACGTAATACATTCGTACTCCATGAATATGCATATTCATCATGACCGTCATCTTGACGGAACGAAGCGTGTATTAACCTGTTTACAAACAAAATGACCAGTTAGCTCAGTCGAACGAGCGTCGTGTTAACAACACGAATGTCGTGGGTTAGAGTCCCATGCGGGTCTGGTGGAATAGAGTTAAAGCTATGCGGGCTACTGTGTGCATGCATCTGGTGATATGGTGGAAACGACCTCAAAAAGGCTGTGACACTGGCTTTAGTGCTGAGGCAGGGAGAGCACACCATAACATCTTTTTTTCTGCTTACGCCACCTCCTTACGTCACCTCCTTCGATCTATCTATGTTTGGGCACGTCACACTTTTTTGTCAAACTATTTTGTTAGTGCAGACAGAGCTTTAGGTCGTATCACTTTGTATTGATAAACTAGTATAATATAATTGTGAAGACTTGCTATTAAAAAGATGGAGAGAAAACGGGAAAATAGAAGGAAGATATGTTTGGGCGTGAGGAGCAATCAACTAATTAGCGCTTCCCGTTTCATGAATCTTTCCATGTCTATTCTATTGTTTCCGTATATGGTATAAAAGGTATTTTCATTTGCAATGTCAAGAAAGGCCTAATTGCAGTAGGCCTGTATAATAAAGTGATCTTGATTTGTTCTTGCAGGCATCACAGTCATTAAACATGATATGAATACACGGTTATTAATTACTGGGAGTTCATACGTAAACGCTGGCTCGTATGGACGGACAATAACCTACACTGGGTACACAATGGAACAGATCTCACAACTAGTGCAAAAATCAGCATCGTGTGAACAGTATATTAAGGTAACACACTATCATTGGCAAGGCTTTAAATGCACATCTTTTCCAGATTTAGAGGTGACAGGATCCGAAAGCCTCTTCAAACATCCAACACGTACAGTAGGCCTATTTACTTACATGCCTATGTAAAATACGGGATAGAAGCTTTGCTTCAGGAAATATATTCCTTCGAGAAAAATATCATTCCCTCAGGATGTCAATATCTGTATGTTATGTATTATTTCTTTTCATAGCTTGAATGCCACGCTTCAGCAATTAAATTTCTAACAGTGTATAATTATCGGTGGGTGTCAAGAGAGGGAGCCGCTATGTACATGTGGGGAGGGGGTAAAACGTACAACAGGACGTGCGCATGCGGATTAGATGGTGAGTAATCCTACATAGTAATGTGAATTATATTATGATAAAGATGGTGAGTATCCCCACATAATAATGTGAACTGTTTTTTCTTAAAAAATAAGTTTACTGTAACTAAAAAGCCAACAATATTGGCATGGGTTCGAGGCCGACTCGCTCCTAGTTCTGGTGGTGGAACAAGTCTTCTCAGACTAAAAACCGTAGGTCCAGTGTTACACAGTCCGTGTGCACTATATAAAGAACCCAGCTCATTATTCGAGACGAGTAGGGGGTTACCCAGGTTATCTGATTCACAAAATAGCCCCTGTATCAGGATTATTACGACCTATCTGATAGGAAAGTGATTAATTTACTATTGGTAGCCTAATCCTTGGCCACATTGCCTAAAAGATATAAAATGAAAGTAAAATATTACAATTTATTTTCAGCCTTATATGATGAAATTTGTACGTAAAATGTAGGCTTCTGAAATTGACCGGAGATGTCCGTAAACCGACTGAAACTAACAGTTATATTTTATTTCAAAAAGTCTCAGTTTTGACTGCCTGGTTTTCTCGCAAGTTAGCAAACTAAGGAACACCCCAATCCCCACCTTCATTGAATCCCTCCACCGCCCCTGTCTTCACTCTTTATTCTTTTTTTCTACTATATCTTTGCTCTTTATTTATTTCAGGAACTTGTGATGACCCAGGCTTAGTTTGTAACTGTGATATAAATGATAAGCAACTAAGGAATGATTACGGACTTTTAACCGATAGAGCTCGTTTACCCGTTACCAAAGTTTACGCTGGTGACGTAAATAGTCAACGCGAATATACTTTCCTTACACTTGGTTCATTAAAATGTCGAGGTAGGTAACCAATGTCGAAGTATTCTGTGATGTGATGGAATAGAAACGTCAGAGAATTGCGTATAATATGGCGTTGCATGAAATAGACCTGCTACGTCACAACTTAATTGTATCCTACCAAAAAGTTGTTACCAGTTTAGAATCTAACTTACTAATCTAACAAATCTTACTAATCTAACTTATTACGATGGTGATTGATAAGATATTATGAGGTGTATTAATATAACGTTTATCTATTTCAATTTAGGATTTGCACCACCCGTTTTACGTTCATGCGCTGAGGTGAAAGCGGCTGGATTCACAAAGACTGACTCTTATCTTATTGATCCAGACGGTGATGGCAGTGACATTGCTTATTGGGCGTATTGTGATCTTGAACTTGGCAAAGACGAAGGTTTGTGTTTTTCGGTTATGGCTATCTGTTTGTTGTTTACTACACATAAATAGGCCTACAATTACAGTAATTCATAAAATATTTGTATTTTAATTTTAATTGAAGTTTTTTTATGTAGTTTTCTGGAACTTCTGAAAAAATTGACTCATTCAATGGTCACTATCTACTCCGACTTCCACAAACTTTGTATAAAACTTACGTAAGTATTTTTCTTTATTGCAGTTACTACTGCTGTGTTCCATGATGTCTATGAACGCACTTATGTCCATGGTTACAACAATCCAAAATACAGCAAAGTGTTCAACTATCCAATCAGTGACACTCAATTGCGCATGGTCACTACAGATTCAAGCAGATGTCGGCAGTATTTTTTTACTTGATATGTTGATATAAGTTTGCGGTACACCACGTACGCAAACTTATAACATTTGATTTCGCCATGCATTCCTTGATATGCTTTTTGAAATAGAATGGTACATTCTTGTTCTGTGACTGCTCGTGTATACCAGAATATTTAATGAATTGATTAGATTATTTTCCTCAATGAATCTTATAGATGGACTTCATTCTACCCAAGACAGGTTTGTATAATGAGATGGGCTTATATTCGAGACGGGTATTTACTTGTACAAACTCAATTGTTGATTGAGGGCGTCACCAATGCCACCAATTGACAGTATTTCATGGTTTTATAAGGCAATAAAGTAAAATTAATGAATTGTTTTACTGTTTTTAAATTCCAGATTGACTGCTACCATGTACTGTTTTCTGGGTCACGTTGGGTATCAATCAATGGAAATGAACTTGTTAACTGGGGAGGAACAGGAAGTGATTCCTACCAATGTCCTTGCTCACTTGATGGTAAGTTTTAATTTTTGACACCTTCTCAATCTTTAACAAAATTTCAATAAGTATAAGAATTTATGGCAATCTGACTAATTATGCTAATTATCTTAACAATTATTATAATTTGTAACAATATGTCATCCTATTCTGGAAAATGTGAGAGTTTTCTAAGTGAATGTGTAGGCTGTTCAAGATTTAGTAGATACGGGCAGAAAGATCGCAGTTTGAATGCTTTTGGTCACACAGTTTTTTAGAACTGTGTATTATAGTATAATATACTATACAATACATTAATCGCGCGTCTCTTGTATCATATTTTCTATGGCCTTTCTTGTATTAAGGATCTTGTCAAAGTGCTAGCTACACCTGCAATTGTGAGATTAATGATAGCTCATGGCGGGAAGACCGGGGATATATTACAAGCAAGGAAGATTTACCAATGAAAGAGATACTAATAGCAGATACAGACCATAGTTACGAAGAACTATATTTCTCAGTAGGACCTCTTGAATGTACAGGTAAACATTATTTATATTGTATATATTATTTATAGTTTTACCTTAGTTAAGCATAGTTAAGCTTAGTTACATTTTTTTTTCTTCACATTATTGATTGTCTCCATCCCCGAAACCTCGGCTAAGAAATACTGGAATGGTGTCCGGCGGGGGATAGTTTATTACCATTAGTTAAGGTCCTATGTAAAGCACCTAGAGGGGTCAGTGATCCATTAGGCGCTATATAAATACTGTTTATTATTATTTATTATTATTATTGTAGGCACCGTAGGAAATTTAATAAAATAAAATAATGCATATATTTTTCGCTTAAGCTCTGATTGGTCGGGCATTTTTCGCGCGTCACAAAAGTAGTTGGAAAATGAATTACTGTGGGTGCTGTATATACTGGAGAGTGATGGTGTAATGGTAATATTGGACTAGCATGTGATAGGCATGGGTTCGAGGTTATCTGTACCATACTAATTGCATCCTTAGGCAAGATGCTTTACTCTCATTGCCTCATCCTTCGGATGGGATGTAAAGCCGTTAGTCCCGTGTACTTAACAGTGCACGTTAAAGAACTTGGTACACTATTCGAAAAGAGTAGGGGATCGTCTCCCGGTGTGCTGATCTGGTAGGCGAGGCACTGCTGGCTGCCGTGGGTGGTCCGTGGAGGGCCTAATCCGAATTTTCTCAGTTTCCAGTTAAGCTTGAGGACAAATATAAATACCTTTACCTTTACCTTTACCTTCATAAAACAACGATTTTGATTCGCGCGACTACAGTATATTCGCTATTCGCCTAGTGGAAAATAATACGTCGTTTTCATGAATATAATTCTATGATAAATTATAGGTATTCCTCTGACTAATTGCGCGTTTTTCTCATGTCAAAGAAAAAATATAGATGTGCGCATATACGCGCGCATAAACCAACCGTAATTGGAAGCTTAGAATATTAGATTTCTTTGAGAAGAAAGGATGTTCCGTAGAACAGCACACGGTTTATATTATGTTTGCCTATTTATTACATAGGTCCTGTGGCCAAGACGATCACATACGGAACATCTTGCTACAAAGTGATAACTGCACCAACTACGTGGCAACAGGCAGCGAACGCGTGTAAACGAATCAACGCTCATCTAGCAACTATTGATGATGATGATGAACGCGTTTATCTGTCTAAGTTGACGCACGCTCTCGTTGGACCACTGTCAACGCTGTGGTCTGGTGCAGAATGTACCTCAATCGACTCTGCAGACAGTGTTAGCTGTGATGCCAAATATGGTTATATTTGTGAAGCTGAATGTAAGTTTTGAATAGTTATACTCATTAACACGATAATGCTCCCGATAGAGCAAATGTGTTTAGGTCTAGGCCTATATAAATCATTGAATTTACTGTTGTTTTCAGTCGGACAGTACAGAAGCTTCAAACGCGTCAGTTCTGACCAATCACCTAACACCATTTTGTCGTCTAGGAAAGCCGTGAGTTCTGGTGTTTGTAGCTTGTATTGTGAAGACACTGCCAACTGCAACTCATTCTCGTACAACGCAGACACGCATGATTGCAAGATGAGCAGTGAGACCACTGACTCCAGTGCCGTTTCGGAGGACGGTTATGAACTGTTTATTTTACAAACGACGTACGAAAGTTGTCAAATGCATCTGGATTAGATAAACTCTTAAGCGTGGTTCCCACTAGAACGTAACGCAAGGACGCAAGCGTTTTAACCCTATGACAAGCGAAGTTATATCACAAGCGAATAAGCCATCGCTTGTGTTGACATATGGTATTATTGTATGGGGTGCGGGAAACAAAGAAAATTTGGATCGCCTTCTTTTGCTTCAGAAAAGAGCTCTTAGGATTATTTGTAAGGTAGACTTTCATCATCCCTCTTCTCAGCTCTTTGTGAAAACGGGCACATTTAATATATTTGATTTGTATAAAAACAGTGTTTTAAATTTTATGTTTAAATACCAAAAAGGACAACTTCCAAAATGTTTTAATTCTTTATTCAGTTTATTTGATAATTATCATACATATAACACTCGAAATAAAGACAATTATTGTATAAAATTAAAATCAACTAATATGGGTCAGCAAAGTATAGCATATAGAGGACCTAAGCTATGGAATCAACTTATAAGAAATATAAGAGAGAGTGAAAATATATCAATATTTAAAAAACTATTACTAAATAAATGCATTAATAGTTATAAAGAAACAATATATCTTTGCGAAAACAACATTTGTAAAATATGTCTAACATTAACTTAATTAATTACATTTTCGTATATATTCTGAGACTGTGAAGTATATATATATATATATATATATATATAAATCATACTGTAAATTATAGAAACAGTGCTCATATTCGGAACATGATCTCATAATCGCGTCGAGCATAGCTATATATATATATATATATATATAAATCATACTGTAAATTATAGAAACAGTGCTCATATTCGGAACATGATCTCATAATCACGTCGAGCATAGCTCATTGGCGAAAGTTCCGTATTTTTTAGTTGTATGAAAAAATGTCTCTGGCTGGATTTATTTGATTAAATATATATATATATATATATATATATATATATATATATATATATATATATATATATATATATATATATATATATAAATCAATGATGTTGCGTAGCACTGTGTAAATTAGTGCTACGCAACATCATTGATTTATATATATATATATATATATATATATATATATATATATATATATATATATATATATATATATATATATATACATATATTATATTATAGTACGTTGTATTTTCGTTCATTTATTTAGGGTGCCACAGATTAAAAGCTTTGCTTGCTTGTGGTTACCCTGTTTTTCACACTTTATTGTACTTAATTTTTTATTTATATTTTTATGAATGTTGTGTGAAAAATAAAAGAATCAATCAATCAATCAATCAAATTCACTTGCGTTGCGTGACGTCCTTGCGTCGCTAGTGGGAACCACGCTTAAGCGTGGTTCTCACTAGCGACGCAACGCAAGGACGTAACGCAACGCAAGTGAATTGACCAATCACAAGCGATGGCTTATTCGCTTGTGATTGCTAACTGTCTATAACTTCGCTTGTCATTGGTTAAAACGCTTGCGTTGCGTTTACGTCCTTGCGTTGCGTTCTAGTGGGAACCACGCTTTATAGACAATAATATTTTAGTAAAGCCGGGAATAGCAAATTATCACTTCGCTCGCTGTCGTCTATTAATGTATTGCTTCAATGTTATTTATTTGTTTGTTTTGTTGCTTACCTTCTTGATGTTAGATAAAGAATTGAATTGAATTATATGTTATTGTATACTGTTCGGATGATCCATTGCATCGTAACTATAGATGTTAAAGCCAGTAAAACCGTAATTGAGACGTAACGTAAAATAAGTATTGTTTGTAAGTACAATTGTATTGTATATGCTTTTAAATATATATTTATATTTTATTCCATTCTGTAAGTTGCGGGTTTCCCGCTGTTGAATGAGATTATAAATAAAATAAATAAATAAAATAAGAGGCTACGGCTACGGCTACGGCTACGGCTCGGATAAGTCATACAAACTGTAAATCCCGTTCTTCATTGTGAAAATGAATCTATATCGTCTTATTGGCCAACATAGAGTTATTTTACCTTTCCGGGCATCTGAAAAAAATAAATAAATAAACAAAATCTGTTACCTGTACCATTCCCTAATATCAAATCAAATCAAATCAAATCAAATAAACATTTATTTCTTTCATTCATATTTGAGTAAAACATAATTTCTGATATTTGATATATAAATATTTTTTTTTTTTTTTGAGATATAATACAGAAAATTATAATGTATAAAAAAAAGATGATTCAGTTATATAAAAAAATGAAAGAGGCAAAAAAACCCAAGAAAGTATCGATCAATTGGAAATAAAAATCCAATTGAAAACTTGTATGTTGGGAAACCATGTAAGAAAATTATATACTTATATAATTATATACTTATATCAATCAACCCACTTAAGCGTGGTAACGACGTAACGTAACGCAACCTACGCAACGTAAGAAAATGCCCTTCCGATAATTGTGTTTTCCCCCGTCTGCGTGAAATCAAACCTGCAATGTTTGCAGCACTATTGCGTCGTCGGTTCCCACTTGTGATTACGCAATACAACACCTTACGTCAATACGTCGCTGAGTTGCGTTCTAGTGGGAATCAAGCTTAACTTCTACTACCATTGTAAATACCTAAGATGTACATACATGTTAAGAAATTAATAAATAAAATGCATCGATCAACAATCGTTTGTAAATCTATATTCAAACCAATTGATGTACTCTGAACAAAGATCGGTTTAGAATTAACAAGCGCTCTGTAAATAATATCATGTACGACCATCGATTGCTATTCGTTTTAATTATGAAGAAATGGTCACGTACATGAATATCTGTTTGTTTGTTGTGTAACTATCACATCGACACAAGATTTGGAGGACACATCGTCATGTTTTCATCAACGTTGTTGATATTACTTTTCATTCAGTTTGAACAAAGTACGTATTTTAGGTTTTTATTGAATCAGTTTGAATGTAAACCTAATTAAAACACTGTCTGCTAAACTTTTTTTTAATTCAGTTCAGTGCTATAAATTGTTAATTCTGAAAAACAAACATCGCTCTATTTATAGAGAACAGAATCTTCAGAAGATTATTATTACGGGGATGTACGGTAGTATAGGAATGATAGGAGTGCTAGTACACATGTTTAGGCTACTGTTTTTTTTTTTTTAATGTTCTTCAGTTAATTTATTAGTAGTATTAGTAATGCAGTTATTAATTCTACTTTGTATTTCTCAATACATAGTCAACCATTCATTTCTTCGGTTTAGTTTCCCTTGTAACTATTGAATCAACTTTACATTCTTCAATGTCTTTAGTCAATGGCCAGGTTTCATGTGCTCAGATAAAAAAAGATGGTGATTCAACGAATGGTATGAAAACAATCAACCCAGAGGAAACTGACCAATCAGGAGATGAGATAACTGTTGAATGTGACATGACGTCAGATCCAACTGATGGCAAGTTTGTGGTTTCTCTTTATCTCATCATATTCATATTTTATATAATAACAGCTAAATAGTAAACAACCAATCTATCGGCATGTGTACCAACCCTATACAATGTATGAATGACGATACTGTGACACATCCAATAAACAGAAAATAGTAAATTTTGTCGTACAACTCGACTACATTGATTTAGATTGATATATAACGTAATTACGTTTGTATTAGAGCTTCTGAATCAATTTTACCATGTTGACCTGTTGAATACAATATCCTGTGAGAAAAGCTCTCATGCTTTCGGAAAGTTAACTTAGCATATTTGACAAAACGAATGACGTATTTTTACAATAGGCCAAATCGCATTAGGCCTATGTACAAAATGTATATTTATTTGTTCTTGCAGGCATCACAATCATTAAACATGACACTAATACACGGTTACTAATTACTGGGGGTTCATACGGTGACCCCGGATCGTATGTACGGACAATAACCTACACTGGGTACACAATGGAACAGATCACACAACTAGTGCAAAAATCAGCATCGTGTGAACAGTACATTAAGGTAATAACACTGATAAGACTAATGCACGTCTATGCCAGGTTGAGAATGGGGGAGGGGGTATGTAGTACTTTTTACTTACTTCCTTTTGCTTATTCTGCAGTTGGAATGCCACGGTACAGTATTGAGATATAACAGTAAAGACTACCACTGGTGGGTGTCAAGAGACGGATGTGACACAATGCCAGAACATACAAAGCTATGAATCAAACATATTATTATCAAAACAAGAACGTTCAGATACCAACAAGAGAACGTGAGACGGGACTGGAGATGGATTGAACATCTGGTAAGACGGTGGACACAAGAAGTAAACAAGGAAACGAGGAAGACCCACAACCACGTGGTGTCGAAATGTAGAAGAGAATATGACCCAAAATAGACAGGAGTAGAAGTCTTTCATGCCTCCATGCCAGAAAGCATAAAATGCGGTTGAGGAAGTCAATGTACTGTTAGTATCACCGATCAATGTATTGATTGATGTACATTGTATTCATTTCATTTATTATACGGCTTATTCTCTTTTCAACTTGTTTATGATTGCAATAAAATAAATAAACCTGTTTTATTAACAATAAAAAAAATCAACCAAGTTACTATTTCTATATAAAACTATTTGTAACTTTATATTTATTGATATATACATGAAGTTTGTTCTATTCTCTCTTATCTTCTTCAATGTTTTTTTTTAATTGTGAAACGTTTTCATATACAATTAGGCTAAGTTATACCGGTAGTATTTTTTTAAGTGTGTTACGTCCGTCATTTATAAATAACGGTAAGTCGTACTTATCTTTTGTTTATTTCAGGAACTTGTGATGAACCAGGTTTAGTTTGTAACTGCGATATGAATGATTTAAAACTAAGGAATGATTACGGACTTTTAACCGATAGAGCTCGTTTACCCGTTACCAAAGTTTACGCTGGTGACGTAGATTCGAGTAACGAATATTCTTTCTTTACCCTTGGTCCGTTAGAATGTCGAGGTAGGTAATGTAAGAACTCATTCAATGTTGGAAATGGAATCGTCAAATGCGTAAAGACGTTCCATAAAAAAGCCTTGAGGCGTTCCATAAAGTACGTTAATAAAGTTCAAAATAATTATATAATCTACTAATTTGGGATACTTTTTCAAATGTTGTATGTTATAGAGGAATTTAAACAAAATTATGAAGAAAAAAAAACGGCGTGGTAAAAAATGGTGGTATCAAACTAAATATTATCCATGGTGTTTTAATTCAACTTGTTATTTTCACGCTATATAACAAATTTACTCACCCATTGAGTTTTTTTGCACATTTTTAATTTTCTTTGTAACTGTATATGTGCATTTAAAACATTGTGCTTGTGGTAATTGAAAACGAATTTAGGGTTAATAATAGAAGGCCTATAGTACCTATCTATGTTTATTTCAATTTAGGCTTTGCACCCCCCGTTTTGCGTTCATGCGCTGAGG
Organism: Antedon mediterranea; assembly: GCF_964355755.1. NCBI lineage: Eukaryota > Metazoa > Echinodermata > Crinoidea > Comatulida > Antedonidae > Antedon > Antedon mediterranea. The sequence continues at coordinate 2,371,698 of NC_092671.1, forward strand.
TGAAAGCGGCAGGATTCACAAAGACTGACTCTTATCTCATCGATCCAGACGGTGATGGCAGTGACAATGCTTATTGGGCGTATTGTGATCTTGACCTTGGCAAAGATGAAGGTTTGTATCAGTTTTTCGGTCATAAGTTGTTTATTCTTTGCCACAAACAAATCAATTAAAATAATCAATTAAATGTAATTGTATTTATTTTGTATTTTAAATGTATTGAGTTCGGCAGTGACGTCAAAGGCCCTAACCTTCTTTTATGAACTCGCGGAAACAGAACATTTCATTCAGGTGTCTGTTGTTTCTTAGGCTCTTAAGATTTCCACAGTTTCAGATGGGATGAGTCTTAGTAAACCAACTTCTTATGTATTTTGTTCAAAACATATTTTAATTTTTACACATTCATTCTGCTGCTGAGGAATTGATTCTCGATAACTTGTTTTGTTTATTTCATTTCCACAAGCACGTGTGGAAACAAAAAACCTAATTATGACAATTAACAAATGAAAAAAGTAAAACAAGTTGTCAAATATATTGTAACCTTTACTTTCTACGGTTATGAAAAGAATTAAACAATATATCATGATTATGATTATTTCAAAAGTTTCATAGACAAATTTCGTGATACAGCTTCTCATGTGTATCATATTGTATGTCGTGAGAATTGGGTAAATAGACATTATATCCTACCATTCCATATTCTTTATTTAGTTTGATGTGGATATTTGATGTTTGATTTAAATAATTGTTTCGTTGTTCATCCTTCCAGTTACTACTGCTGTGTTCCACGATGTCCCTGAACGCACTTATGTCCATGGTTACAACGATCCAAAATACAGCAAAGTGTTCAACTATCCAATCAGTGACACTCAGCTGCGCATGCTCACTACAGGGTCAAGCAAATGTCGGCAATATTTTGATGTAAGTTTCTATTTAAAGATGTTGTAGTGAATTTATCTTAGTTGGTTCCGAGCTTTCTCAGGCGTATATCCACTCGACGTACACAGCTGTCGTTCCGAGCTTTCTCAGGCGTATATATTTCCACGCGACGTACACAGCTGTCACTGAATGATAACTCATACAAAAAGTATATTTAACTCAACTAGAACTTTTATTCCTTGTAATTCGATTAATACATCTTTCTACCACTACCAGTCAAGCCTTAATATTCTCTTTATCATCTTTCCGTTTATCTACTCTGATCTTATTCTCTCTTCTCGTTTATCTACTCTGATCTTATTCTCTCTTCTTCTCTAATATCTATTACATTCTACTTTTATACTGGATATGCAAATTTTAGGCTTCAGAGGAGGATAACATTTTCCCTCCAAAATTTATGCGATTTTGATTGGCTAATTAAGGCGGACCTGGTCTAAAGCATCCTTCTCTAAACACAGAGAATCACAACATCAATAATATGACAGATGTATTGTCCCCCTGAAAAATAATTCTAACCAAAATTTTCGATAATTTGTCCTTCACTAGAAACGAAAATTTGATTCTAAAAATATATTTGGGAAGGAGATGAATTTATTCAATTTTATCCGAAATGATTATGGTCAGGATGGTGTAAAATTAGTGCGCCTAAAGAGAAAATTGTGAGGAAGTCTTCGCGCCAAGAAAGAAATAACCGGATATTCGCTCTACACTGCAAACGCTTAGACATAACACCACCAAGTTTAAAATTAAAATGCCAGATTAACACCACACGAGGACACGACATTATCAAAAAAGCGGAACGTAGTTTGATTAGAGAAAGAATACAAATCACTACAAACAACATCGAAAAATTAGCTAAGAAAGAGGAAGAACTAGAAGAGAAAATAGTTGAAATAATCACTGATGACACAGCTCGAGCGGACGTTCACAGGCATGTTGAGAATGCGAGAGAAAGCGAATTCCTAAAAGTACGAAATCGTCAACAAAACAAATTACATTGGTGGAAAGATAAAAGTCAAAAAACTACTAGTTGGATTAAATCAAGAGACACAATTGGACAGCAAACAACTTAAAGACAGATGGTTGGTGAATCTATCCAGCAAAAAGATTAGTGTAGACCAGAAGCAGGTGCTTAAAAAGGGGAATAATTTCGCCATTAGCGAGAGCCGAATACCGGTAAATGAGCTCATCATAGCCACCGAAACGGCAGCAAACCCGGACCGGGTACCCATAGAAGAAAAGGATGTCATATGAGGTAAGAGATCGTTTCACTCATAAAATCATACAAACCTCCATCTTCAAACTTATCAGCAAAGGAAAAAACAGGGCTAAAATTACTTAAAGAAGACCATGAGATTACAATTTTTCCTGCTGACAAAGGCCGTGCTACTGTTGTAGTAAATCCGACGACCAAGTATATGAACAACTCAAATCAAACCCCAATCCTAAATATAAACGTGCTTTGGTGAATATCCTAAATAGATTGCTTAATGAAAAGAAAATCACATACGGGGAAAAATGTAAATTATTCAATGAGATGTTATCCGACGACCAAGTATATGAACAACTCAAATTTTATTTATTTTTTAAAATTTTTTTTTAAATTTTTATTTTATTAGACTTCTCACTAACTCAGTTAATGAAGGATCTGGACCAACAGGTGGTGAACACCTCTAAAACGGTCCAGTCCCAATTTGCACAGTGGCTGTGTTTGTGTGGACTAGTACACCGGGGTAACCCCCTACTCGTCTCGAAAGATGTACTAGGTTCTTTAAAGTGCGCATGAGCTATGTGCACACTGGACCTACGGTTTATAGTCCTTATCCGAGAAGACTCGTTTTACCACCAGAACCATGGAGCGAGTGAGCCTCGAACCCTTGCCGATGTTATGTCTACGTAATTACGGTTCCACTGTCTTAACCGCTCGGCCACTCACTCGTGTGAGATGTTATCCGACGACCAAGTATATGAACAACTCAAATCAAACCGCACTCCTAAATATAAACGTGCTTTGGTGAATATCCTAAATAGATTGCTTAATGAAAAGAAAGTCACATACGGGGAAAAATGTAAATTATTCCCGACAGCCGAAAAAACACCGAGGCTATATTGCACACCTAAAATTCATAAACCAAACTGGCCTTTGAGGCCAATCGTAGACGGTATAGACTCCATTTACTATGAGGAGTCCAAATTTCTAAGAGATATTTTAAAACCAATGGTTGGCAACTCCACACACTCAATAAACAACTCTAAAGAACTAGCAACCGAACTTAAAGATCTTCATGTGTCAACTAACCATACCTTTGTTTCATTTGATTTAGTATCTTTGTTTACAAAGACCCCTACGGAAAAATCACTGGAAATAATACATGAATGCTTAAGGGCTGACCAAACGCTACAAGACCGTACAAAAATAAAAGTAGAAGACGTTATAGAATTGTTGTCTCTGGTCGTGAACACCGCATACTTTAGTTTTGGAAACATCATATACAGGCAAAAATACGGCATAGCTATGGGAAGTCCAATTAGCCTAATCGTTGCAAACCTGTTTTTAGAATGGTTGGAGACTGAGGCCATAAGCAGAGCAAATGACAACATCAGACCTACTTATTGGCAAAGGTATGTAGACGATGTTTTAGCTGTGGTTAAAAAAGAATCCATAGAAGATCTTAACCAACATCTTAACACCATAGACCCTACTAAAAGTATCAAGTTTACTATAGGAAGAATGACTGACAACACTCTCCTGTATATGAACTGCCTCATCACCCTAAAAACTGACGGTACAATAAAAACTTCGATTTACAGGAAATCCACACATACTGACCAATACTTAAACTTCAAATCAAATCATTCTCTTGAACACACTTGTGGACAGATGCCAAAACATCGTAACAACATAGCAGAGCAAAAGAGAAGATATGAATCACATAAGAAAAGTACTTAATATATGTGAATACCCAAATTGGGCCATCGATAGAGTGATATACAACAAAAAAGAAAAGAATAGTCTGAAAAAAGGAGAAGACAAGCAAGACATGCGTGGCAGCGTAGCTTTACACTATGTGAGAGGGCTATCGTAAAAGATACGCAGAACGCTCACTAGCCATAAAATTAACTCTTACTTTGTACCGTACTCCAAAACAAATTAAGATCACATCTAAAAAAGTGTGTGTAACCTCCACAGCAACGTAACCACCAACAATGGTGTAACCTCCGCAGCAACGTAACCACCAACAATGGTGTAACCTCCACAGCAACGTAACCACTAACGATGGTGTAACCTCCACAGCAACGTAACCACCAACGGTGTAACCTCCAACGGCAACGTAACCACCAACAATGGCGTAACCACGTACCGGCTAACAGGGTAACCACCAGTAGTCTTAACCACTGGCTAATAGGTGTACCCACCAGCAAAGCAGTATCACAACCACAGGGTGTACAACGGGCTAACTGTATCTCAAGCAGTAACACAACCAGTAGGTGCAACCTCCGGCTCAGCTATGTCTCAAATAGTGATACAACCAGTACAGTAGGTGCAACCTCCGGCTCACTATGTCTCAAATAGTGATACAACCAGTAGGTGCAACCTCCGGCTCACTATGTCTCCAACAGTAGCACAAGTGGTAGGCTGTACCCTCCGGCTAACTTTACTTGCTGTGTCTTAACTCTCCTTTTATTATTCAGCTCTAATTTTCTCTTTCTTTTCTCTAATCTTCTCAACACTTTGTTTTTCAATTTCTCTAATGTCCCTACTTATTTAACACGTCTTCTCCCTGCTTCTCCGCTTTTCCAGCTCCAATCTCTCCCTCCTTTTTAACGCAGCTCGAGGTAACCCTCCATTGCCTTCCTTCTCCAATCCCGCTCGCGATTTTTTTTTTCGTACATAAGTTGGGGACCCCTCATGAAACGTCACAAAAATAAACATGAATAATTCATCAGTTAAATTTGTTGTTCCGTGTGCACCCAAGCGTATAGCAACAAGAAGTGATTACACAAACAACTGCGATACGATTCTTTCTACAGTAGGCCTAGTAGCAGGGTTGCTAACTTCCATTTTTTATGAAGATTGTGCATTTTGTGACAAAAGCACCAAATTTGGCACAAACCTTCTTTAGGGTATATCTAACCATCCTAGAAGGGGTGCCCGAAAATCGGAACAATTTAACGACGTCATTTGGACCACGCCCTTTTTTTAGTATTACGTAATTAGGTGAAAACTTAAATCTTTGTATATACATACCAAGTTTGGTATCAAATTAAAACTCATGACATGTACATTGCAATACACACATAACAAATATATGATTTCTCTTCAGACGGAATATATAGGTCAAATAATGTAATTTTCTGTCATATTGAAGGGGATTTCAATCAAAACGCGCCAATATTGGGCTATGTTATGAACATTGTAGTTATAAGAACAACAACATTCATTTTTGTAATAGAACTACAGTACTAATATATATTTATCCTGTATCAGTTACTTTCCTTTAACATAATATTAGGAACCACTGAAAAAAAGTATATAAACATATACTGTATCAAACTTGGCTCAATAATCACTGGACTAAGTAAACAGACAAAAGACCATTTGACTGACAATTATGGCGTTAGCATCCATAACAATACATGGAGGTGATTATCAACTTTACTTTATGAAATTATTTATCTGGAAACAAACACTTATAATGAACAAGTTCCACGGCATGGGTAACAAAGACCAGTGCAAAAAAGACCTGCTGAACGGCACTTGCAGTTCCTTGAGCAATGCAGGCAACCCATTCCTCGATAATTGTTCAGAACTTCTGGTCTTGGATGCTCGAGATTGTGCCAATGAAAGTGCAGTAGTGACAGTTCGTACAATTCAGGATGTAGGTACTACCCAGTACCAAAAATATTTCAAGGAAGTTATTCTCGACAAGCCATCAAACAGAATAAGCTGCCGTTGTTCAACACACCATGGTCAAAATCAGTGTCCAAAACAAAGCAACAAGTTAAGAGTTTAAAAAGTGACTGCAGCCTATTCAGTCAACTGTATATTGCAAGTCAATCTAGTGATGGAGATTTGGAAGACTTCTTCATGCATGAAAACCAGCCATGGCAACCCTCTTTGGCAGTAAATGGAAAGCTTCGACTACCAACTAAGAAGTCTGAGTTGCTACAGCATTTTGAGACTGAGGCCAGCCTGAACCTCCTACATATTTTGACGTAAAGGTGTTTGACAGAGCTGCTATTGTCCATGCCCTTTCCAGCAACCATGCATTTACATTTGATGACTACGGTGATAAGGTGAGTACATTTCTTTGCATTCAGGATTGTATCTATTGTTTAACCACCACATAATTGGTCACTTCTATATGCGGATCGTTATTCTTGTATCATTTGTATGACAGGTCTTTCTACCGTGGACCAGACAGCAGCTGCAGAATAGTAACAGAATTGATATAGTGTGGGACACTTACAGAACAGATAGTCTTAAGCAGTCTACAGGAGAAAAAAGAGGAAAAGGGGTCAAGAGGAAAGTTGGGGGACAAACAAAGATTCCAGGGAATTTTCCAGACTTTCTGAAAGATCCAGTAAATAAAGAGGAGTTATTTAACTTTTTAACTACAAAGGTGTCTACCCATGATTACTCTGACTGCAAAGAAGTTTACATTACATCAGGTAAGTTTTATTATGATACATACTAATTTATTTTGTTTGTAACCAAACGATTAATTTACTTATACAGTTTCATACCAATAATTAATTAAAAAGGCATATTAAATTAGTAAGTAATTCTTGATATATGTCCTGTAGGCAAGTCTGTTGTATGTTGACATCTACTCAACCTATGTCAATCTGCGACCATGAAGAGGCCGACTCCAGGATGTGCATTCACATTGATGATGCCTTAAAGAAAGGTAGCAGGGTTATTTTGGTGCGTACAGTTGATACTGATGTCGTTGTTATCCTGGTTGGTATTTTCTGCAATCTAATAGCCTGTTATCTTGGTACGTGTATCTGGGTCGCATTTGGCATGCGTAAGCACTTCCAATATTTTAATATAAATACCATCTGCCATAACCTAGGAGAGGATAAGTCAAGAGGGCTGCCAGTTTTTCATGCATTTACTGGGTCCGATACTACATCCCAGTTCTTCGGAAAATCAAAACACTCCGCATGGGAGACGTGGAACTCATTTCCAGCAGTCACAGAAGCCTTTCTTTTCATGGCACACCTTTCAAATTTCTAGGAGTCAACTCATCTCAATTCCAGTTGCTAGAGGAGTTTACATGTCATCTATACGACAAGACAAGTACTTTAAGAAGTGTTACTAAGCTAAGACAAGATCTTTTTTCAAGAAAGGCACGGACAATGGACAACATTCCTCCTACACAGGTAAGGGGAGCTTCCATATAATTGTCAATTGTCGTTTAATAATTTATTATCAGATTCATGTTTTTCTTTCATTAAAAGGTAACACCAATCTTTAAATTGTTTATTGCAGGATGCACTTTTACAGCATTCCAACAGATCCATATACCAAGCAAGCATTTGGACCACCAGTCTACAGCCACAGCAGAATGCTCCATCACCAGAAGACTTTGGTTGGACTAAAACCGGCAGTACATGAACACCAGTCTGGACAATACTACCTGAAGCATCCAAGGCATGTAGGGAATTGCTAAAGTGTGGCTGCAAAAAGTTGCCTTTTTGCTCAGGGAACTGCAAGTGTCGTTCAGCAGTGCACTGGTCTTGTTACCCATGCCGTAGAACTTGTTCGTCATCTAGCAACTCTGTACCATTATAAGCGTTTGTTTCCAGATAAATAATTTCATAAAAGTAAAGTTGATAATCACCTCCATGTATTGTTATGGATGCTAACGCCATAATTGTCAGTCAAATGGTCTTTTGTCGGTTTATTAATAGTCCAGTGGTTATTGAGCCAAGTTTGATACAGTATATGTTTTAAATACTTTTTTTCAGTGGTTCCTAATATTATGTTAAAGGAAAGTAACTGGTACAGGATAAATATATATTAGTACTATTACAAAAATGAATGTTGTTGTTCTTATAACTACAATGTTCATAACATAGCACAATATTGGCACGTTTTGATTGAAATACCCTTCAATATGACAGAAAATTACATTATTTGACCTATATATTCCGTCTGAAGAGAAATCATATATTTTTTATGTGTGTATTGCAATGTACATGTCATGAGTTTTTATTTGATACCAAACTTGGTATGTATATACGAAGATTTAAGTTTTCACCTAATTACGTAATACTAAAAAAAGGGCGTGGTCCAAATGACGTCGTTAAATTGTTCCGATTTTTGGGCACCCCTTCTAGGATTGTTAGATATACCCTAAAGAAGGTTTGTGCCAAATTTGGTGCTTTTGTCACAAAGTGCACAAAAAAAGTGCTAAGTTACCCTGCTATAGGATTCTAGGTCAATTCACGTATTGCCTTCGCGCACTATTCTTCACACAAAATGTGTCGAGTCGAGGCTAATCGACAGCTAGGCATAAAACAATAGCAACTAAGTAGTAATTCATTGGACATAGCCCAAAGAAAGCTTAGACCCACAATAATAAAGAATGTGTATAATTTGTGTACTGTATTTTTTTAATTCTGCTATTTTATTATCAAACAATGCGCGTATATGAACACATGAGATGGGAAGATTAGACCCACGAGAATAAAAAATGTATTTTTGTGTAATGTTTAATTTTGCTGACTTATTACTCGGATTGTGTCATACCTAACACACACACGTCACACACACCGTACCCACACAGCTACTACTAGAATAGACATGGGTTTAGAGACTAATAATTAGGCCTATAGTATTAATAGAAACTATAATTTTAACACATAATTCTTTAGTAATAAATTATATTAAAAACACCATAAACAAAGGCTGATTATTTCGACAATCCACACAAAACGCCGCTTTTCTTTTATGAAATCGCACGCCGCAACAACAGCGGAGATAGGCCTAGACAAGTACCGCACTTGTGTAATCACTTCTTGTTGCTATACGCATGGGTGCACACGGAACAAGAAAATTTAACTGATAAATTATTCATGTTTATTTTGTGACGTTTCATGAGGGGGGTCCCCAACTTATGTACGAAAAAAAAAATCGCATCCCGCTCTGCCCCTTTTCTCACGTCCGTTCTCTGCTACTCTTCCTGCCTAACTCTGCCTCCATCTGCTGCCCTCTATCTTTTTCTTCTACCCCAAAATCATTACAATATATTTAAAGTCCGATTTTCATTATTCATGTTTTTGGGAGACAATCTTTAAGTAATATTTATTGCTGTTCAAATTATCCGTCAAGTTAACTATTTTTAAAGTTTCATAATATACAATTTAAAAAAAAATAGAGTTAGCAGCACTAGATAATCATTGACTCGTTCTCAATTGTTGGCTAATAGATCTCTTAAACCAAATATGAGCTGAATCTGTAGCTGTCTCATTAGGTACATCTATACAGTGTTTACGTTTCAGATTGACTGCTACAATGTACAGTTGTCTTCGTCACGGTGGGTATCAATTAATGGAGATGAACTTGTTAACTGGGGAGGGTCAACAGGAAGTGATTCCTACCAATGCCCTTGCTCACTTGATGGTAAGGTATACTTCAATCATATTCTTGAATGTCTGGTCTGATTATAACACAACGTTGATACACAGAGACTTAATCATACATACAAAACGCTACAACTTTCAGGAAAAAGCCCGTCTAGCAATTAATGTGCTATGACTTGTTGGGGGTGGGGTGGGGGGGGGGGAATGATTTTACTTAATGATTATTTGGAGACGTGACGTGTTCTCACATTTAATTTAACTGGATCCCTCGGTTCAAGGTCTATAAAGAACATGCTTTTTTTTTTATTCTTAAATTTTTTAATAGTTGAGGGAGATTATTTAGAGGGTTAGGTTTAGTATATTTAGGAAGTAATTTTTTATAATAGAAAATAATTAAGGTAATAAACTCATTGTAAATTGTCAACAGACACTGTGCTACATAACAGTGTACGGTGTTAAAAGTACAGCATTTATGCAGACAGCAACGTGGATAACTTTCTATAGTTATACAGATATCACCTAGGGACAGTAGCAGAATCGGTTGGTTAAACTTTGTTTTCACACAATTCCTGCTTTTCATAACTAAAAAGCTATTATACTTTGTCTTATGATATTGTCGTAAGCGCGCGTGTATACAAACATTTCGTCGTCGTTATGATTCTGATTATGATTATGATTATGATTCTGATGTGTATTTACCACAAATGGTCACTTAAAGAACTGTGCATTAGCGTATGATTGTAGTAGTATACTTTAGATTGTACAGTATCATATTTTCTATTGTCTATTCTTTCTTGTATTAAGGATCTTGTCAAAGTGCTAGCTACGCCTGCAACTGTCAGATTAATGATAACGTATGGCGGGAAGACAGTGGATATATTACAAGCAAGGAAGATTTACCAATGAAAGAGATACTAATAGCAGATACAGACGATAGTGTTGAAAAAGCTTATTTCACAATAGGACCTCTTGAATGTACAGGTAAACTATTAATATTAAGATTGGTAATGCACTTATACTTTATTTTATTTACTCTAAAGCCAAACAGAAGAAATCAAAACCGCCCAAACATACCAGAGTCTGAAACTTGGTAATTCCCAGGGGTCTGTTTCTGCTGCATAACGCAATTTAACCGGTTATTTTTAAATAGATTAAAAATAGATAACGCAACGCAAGAACGTAGACGCAACGTATTGACGCGAGTGCCGTAAGAACATGGCGGTGTGTGTTCCAAGCGGGAACCGACGGCGTAAGCACGGTGTCGTAGACGTATATTCAACACCGTTTTCTGCTTTGCGTACGTCGCAACTGTGATGATTCAAAATTCCGTAAAAGAGGGTTGCGAAATTGATAGAGTACGAGTATTTTCTTACGTTGCGTCGTTACGTTGCGAGAAAGAAAAACAATTCGGCACACATGGCGTGTCATAACTTACTTCAGAAGTTTTTTAATCGTTTGCGATGCTAGCTGGTAAAAAGAAACTTTCTAGAAACTTAAAATGGTAGTGTAACAGTACGTTAAATAAAAAAAGAAACAAAATGCATCTTTAAGATTATCATGGTAAAGAAAGCCGAGTCACTATCAGTTTACATTATTTTCCCGGTAGGTCCTGCGGCCAAGACGATTACGTACGGAACATCTTGCTACAAAGTGATAACTGCACCAATCACGTGGCAAGAGGCAATGAACGCGTGTCAACAAATCAACGCTCACCTAGCAACTAGTGACGATGATGATGAACGCGTTTATCTGACCAAGTTGACGCACGCTCTCGTTGGACCACTGTCAACGCTGTGGTCTGGTGCAGAATGTACTCCAATCGACTCTGCAGACAATGTTACCTGTTATGCCAAATATGGTTATATTTGCGAAAGTGAATGTAAGTTTTGAATGTATATAATCATTAACACAATAATGCTCCCGCTAGACCAAATGTGTTTATATAAATCACTGAATTTACTGTTGTTTTCAGTCGGACAGTACAGAAGCTTCAAACGCGTCAGTTCTGACCAATCACCTAACACCATTCTGTCGTCTAGGAAAGCCATGAGTTCTGGTGTCTGTAGCTTGTATTGTGAAGACACTGCCAACTGCACCTCATTCTCGTACAACGCAGACACGCATGATTGCAAGATGAGCAACGAGACCACCGACTCCAGTGCCGTTTCGGAGGACGGTTATGAACTGTTTATTTTACAAACGACGTACGAAAGTTGTCAAATGCATCTGAATTAGATAAAATAAATCTATTCGGATGAATTATTATTATTTTTTTTATATTTAGGTGTACTGATGCGATGAGTGTAGACGATTGTTAATGTAAAGGGTTAGAGAGTAATATGTGATATTTTGGTAGTATATATTCAGAGTTGATGGTTGGATGATAACTTGGCATTTGTGGGCATAAGGGCCCCCAACAGTTTTCTGTTAATGGCATACCTTATAGGCCTAACAATTCAACCATTCGTTGAAATAAAACCTTTCATTAAGATTGAAACAAATCATTTGACGGATCGAGCGGGACATTTACAATGTAAAATAAGACATTAGGTTCATCATGATTAATTGATGACGTAATCTGAACATTTACTAAGGTTCACATGAAGTTAGTTTGGTTTGCAGACTTTTTTTGAATGATACAAAAATTTGAAACAAAAGTCGTTCAAAAATGAAATAAATAGACCTTCTTTATGGTACATTTTCTTTAAAAGATTTGAATAATAAATGCCCGATATTGAGAAAATAACGTTTTATTTATTTATATTTCAACAATTGTTGTTTCAGTTTCAATTAAAAGTCTTACTCGATTCGATTGTAAGTACTCTTTTTGAAACCAAAATGACGTCCGTTTGATCATTGGTTGATTCGAAATCTATATTTACATACCATACGGCCCGCCCTATATAGCCAAATACGGTATGATAACCTACGTCATTCTTATTTGCTGTCTGAAAATCGATTTCTATACTCGTTTTAATTGTAATTTTCAGACAAACATCGAAAAGCTGACTAGTGAACTAACATAAAATAAACAATAACTACAGACTTGGGTGGGGAAAGTCTACAATGGGCGTTAAGGTGATTGTTAATATAGGTAGAGAGTAAAAGGTGATATTTTGGTATATCATTAATTCAGGGAAGGTAATGCTGGTGACATTGAAAGCCAATCTCTAAAATAAAAACATTATTCTGCTGTTAATAAAACGGCATACATTATGAGATCTAACAATTCAACCTTGTTAAAATAAAACCTATCATTGAGATTGAAACAAGTCATTAAAAGACTATAGAACATTCGGTTCAGTTCAGCAGTGATTTGACCAATCACAAGCGATCCTTATTGGTCAAATTACTTTTGGCACGCTTTATTATTATCTATACACTTTCAGTGCTAAAACATTGATTTCCAAAGTTGTTCAGTAGAGAACATTAACAATATAATAAAAATAATTCACAACTAAACTCATTAGTACACAGAAATTTATAAAAACGTAACTCTCTACAAAACATACAGTATATATAACTAATTGAAGGAATTCAAGGTAAAACTTAATCAGTAATATTTTGGATTGAATTTTTAAAAGTTGAAAGTGTCATAGATTTATAGTTTGTTTTGTGTCATTTGAAACTGTATTAATAATTTGGTTGCGCTTTCGTTCAATTGGGAGCTCTAATTATAAAACTCTACTTATCTGAATGTAAATAATGCAAAACTATAAGTGGTTTTAAAATGTAAGATGTTTGGTTCTGTGATTAAGTTTTGGCGTCCGTCCGTCTTACCAGACGAAATAACGTTTATATGAACATCGCGTGTTTTTGGTTTTAATTATTTACTCTGTATGTAAAAAAGTCACGTACATGAATATCGAATCGGTGATCTATCACACATCGACTCAAGAATCAGAAAAGAAGACATCGTCATGTTTTCGCTGTTACTGCTGGTACTTTTTATTCCATTTAAACAAAGTAAGTTTAAATTAGTTTTACATAGGGCTTTCACTGGATTAATTCGAATGTATAGTAGTAGCAAAAGGCCGGGTGGCAAAAGCCCAGGTGGCTGGAGACCGGGTGGCAAAATGGACGGGGTGGCAAAAGTCCAGGTGGCAACGGGCCGGAACCCGTGGTATAATATTCTGAAAAAAAAAAACAAAGTCGTAGGTGCTAAAATATTGTATAACTGAACTAAACTAACTATTCTCCAAAAATTACTTCCTTTAAAGCTAGATATTGATTAATTTTCACAAAGCCAAAACGTTTGTATCTAAGACAGGAGGACCACAATGTAAAACAGGATTGTGAAATCCTAAATAAATATGTTGTTATCGAAAAACACAAAGTATATTATTATAATGTTATTAAGTCAAATTTTGAAACCATTTTATTTTTAGCTTATAAAAAAGTACAAAAATAAATTGACAAAGTTAATACTGTAGTCCAAAGAAAAACTTATAATTATTAATTAATTAATAATAATAAAAACGATTTTTCCAAAGCCTGGAAAATTATTAATACCTAACTTAGGAAGAAACATACCACAATAAATTTCCCAAATAAGATAATCTCTCTCAACAGAATGAGAGTATTACTGAAATCACAGATTAAAAGCTATTATATATTAATTTAATTGCTTTTCACAAATATTTGTCCAGAGCTAAAAACATTCCAAATAATCAGTAATAAGTTTGCCGTCTATTAATTTTTAATTTGCTTGATTGATATAAATAATGCAACAGGCTATATGACAACATTCCTGCTAAATTAATTCGTATTGCTACACCATGTATTTACTTACCTCTTAGTTACATTTTTAATATTTCATTTCAAATATCCTAACTTCCAAATGCACTAAAATTGCACGGGTAAATTCCAATTTTAAAAATTTAAAAAGAAATTTTTTTTGTAAGAATTACAGACATTTCTATTCTCCCTGTGCTATTAAGTGAAATTATATTTGTCCATGATTTCAATACAGTTTTTGACACAATTGATCATTCGATACTATGTTCCAAAATGATCTCATTATGGCATTCGAGGTAATGCACTTCTTTGGTTAAAACATTATCTTAGCAACAGAAAATAAATTATTCCATTAAACAACTATTTCTCAGATACACTTTATATTGTTTGTGGGATTCCCCCAAGGTTCCGTATTTTGTTGGGGGGGGGGGGGGATAAAACTTATTTTGAACAGGAACCAATTAATCCTATAGAGAGTTCTTTGCACATAACTTGTACAAAACGTGTGTGCTGTACTAAAAGGAAATCCTTGGGCTCACACTCTTTTGTCTCCCCTCTTCCCACTCCAGCAGATCTGCGCCGTTGATTTCCTATAATAACCGCTATATTTCTTCGGTTCACTTTTTCTTTATTAGTTACCGTGAGAAATTAACTTATTCCTCAATGTCTTTAGTCAATGGCCAGGTTTCGTGTGCTCAGCTTAAAAAAGACGGTGATTTAACGAATGGTATGAAAACAATCAACCCAAAGGAAACTGGCCAATCAGGAGATGAGATAACTGTTGAATGTGACATGACGTCAGATCCAACTGATGGCAAGTTTATGGTGTTTTCTGTTATTTATCAAATCATATTCAATATTAGCAGCTAAAATAATAAACGATGTGTACCAACCTAAGAATAGATAATGCGTGAATGAGAATAAATGTGGAACTAAATGCTAAAGAAACATTATGTTGACATGTAAAAAATACTCGATATTAACATCGGCATAAATATCGATATGACGTTTGCTTTCTGTACTACAATGACTTTAATAACAATATATTACCAGATTTAATATGAAACAGGTTTGAGCATCAGCATTGGCTCGACTGCGGGAACGAAAGCTTTGTAGAGTAGGCTATCGCTTTTTGTAGAGCGATAGCCTATTGTAATTGTCACAAATTTCATTTTTTCTGGTCATTTTTTGTGCGCAGCAGATCTCTAAAACGGCGAAAGCATTGACTCGACTGCGGGAACAAAAGCTTTACTCATGGTGCGAAATTTAATTAATTTTCATTTCAAGTGAATTTTTATCAGTAAAATTCCATCAAGAGTGGATCCATTGGTTAGCGCACGTGTGAAACAATCAACAACGTACAGTATTTTGAAAACGATCAATCAACAAATTGATTTGTTCTTGCAGGCATCACAATCATTCAGCATAACACTAATACATCGTTACTGATTACTGGGAGTTCATACCATGACCCCGGATCGTATGTACGGACAATAACATACAGTGGGTACACAATGGAACAGATCACACAACTAGTGCAAAAATCAGCATCATGTGAACAGTACATTAAGGTAAAAATGTAACTGTTTATAATATAAATGCATGAGCCAGGTAGAGGTCACAGGAACAATACCACAATTCTGTATACTACTACTATCCTTTTTTTCTGCAGCTTGATTGTCACAATTCAAAACTAAAAGAAAACCCTAATATTTATTATTGGTGGGTTTCACGAGACGGTGCCGATATGTACATGTGGGGAGGAGTGAAAACGTACGGCAGGACGTGCGCATGCGCATTAAATGGTGAGTAAACCCACATAGTAATTAGAATTAGATTAATAGATGATGGTGAATAATCCACAACTTGGAACAATAATAAATAATGGCGAATTAGACATGCGCATGCGTATTAGATACGGTAGTGAGTTTTGGTAAGTACCAAAGAGCAGTCGATGCACTGGTATCATTAATTAATATATCGCCATTTGTAAATAGTATCGATTTATGCTTTTTTTTCAATCTTACATTTTTTATAGACATATTTAATATGTACGATTGTAATAATTGTATCACGAACTCCTCTTACGTATGTTCCCGAGCGGTTGAAAATTCTTTAGGAACTCCCTTGTGACATAAAAGTATACACACAAAATCCACAAGTTGTAAAATAACTCAAAAACAAAGCTTTAACTTCAACTTTCAACAATCCAGTAAGCACTTTAAACAACAGCTTCACAATAAATTTTACAATATAATATCCAACCTCCAACAACCTTCTTCTTCAAAATAAATGCTTCAATCAAAAATACTTCTCCCTCTTACAATTGTCATACTTCTCCTTATATACATTATGGTCATAACCTTCTAGATCATTCCTTATAATTCTTATTATTACATGATTACAGTTTCTATTAATAGCATACTGGAATGTTCCTGATTGTTCTTATTAATTAAACATGGTTTCTTAAATCAAAACATCTTATTATAGAATGTTCATGTAGACACTATGATACTGTGTTAGGAATAGTAATTTATTACATAAGTAAATAACTAAACATGTTATTGTGTTTTATTAACTTTTATGAACAGCAAAGTTGTACTGTTTGTATATTTGATTGGTATAGAATTAAGTTTGTTTAGTTCATATACATCATGCCTATCTGAGATAGGCGGAAACAATAATGCAAAACGGTTAACCGTGTTGGTTACTCACTTGCTGTCTCATATGTTCACGATAGGTAGATTCCATAACATTTAATTAGGACTATTGTATAAACAATTACTTACCTCAGAAAAAATCGAAGATTCCAAGGGTTTCACTTCCGCCGTCCACCGTGGCATTCTGTAATTTTCCATTGTTTCATTACTAATTTTCTTGGTGTTTCAGTACTAATTTGCGATGGTGTTTCATTTTTAAGTTTCCGTGATATTTTTGTTAAATTGCCGTGATGTTTTATTTTTAATTTGCCGTGGGTTTTTTTCAAATTGCCGTGGGTTTTTTTCAAATTGCCGTGGCTTTTTTTTTTAAAGTTGCAGTGATATTATTTGAAAGTTGCTGTGACACTTATAGGCCACCGTACTTTCCCGAGTCTCAAATTTATTGAAGGCAATAAAGTTTCTGGAAACATAGTAGTATACATTTGTTCTATTTTGTGATTTATTTTAATGGTAAAGAGTATTTTTTATCTTTTTTCATTTCAGGAACTTGTGATAAACCAGGTTACGCCTGTAACTGTGATATAAATGACAACAAACTACGAAGTGATGATGGACTTTTGACCGATAGAGCCCGTTTGCCAGTTACCAAAATGTATGGTGGGGACGTAGAATCAAGTTATGAATATTCTTATCTTACACTTGGTCCGTTAAAATGTCAAGGTAGGTAAAAAATGATGAAATGGAATCTTCAGAAAATTGCGTAAATGGCGTTCAAATAGGCATTAAATACAAAGCGTTCCGTGTTTATCTACACAACATTATAATGAATATAAAACAATACAATACAAACCAAACAGGTCTTTGTGTAATGAAGACGCATTAAGTCAACAAGTTCTAAAATGAAAATAATTACTACCTACCAAACGTAAATATTTTTGTTACTTTAGATCATAAAAACATTATGAATAAGAACATTATAATAAGAATGGTTAGGTGGTGATAACTGAGAACTAGTGCACATCTTATTTTTTATTTAGGATTTGCACCTCCAGTTCTACGTTCATGCGGTGAGGTAAGAGCGGCTGGATTCACAAAGACTGATTCTTATCTCATTGATCCAGACGGTGATAGCAGTGACAATGCTTATTGGGCATATTGTGATCTTGACGTTTACAAAGATGAAGGTTTGTCTTTCGGCCAGTGACGTAACTGCTATACTTGACAAAACGTTTTGTAAGCATTTTGTCAAGTATTACTTGCCTTGTATGTTTGTAAAGTTTGTGTGAACGGTATCGTAAAAAACGTTATCCCCGCCGAATTCTGTTCTGTCTGTTTTTTTTGGCAAATAGTTTTAAACCAACAGACCATAACTGGATATTTTCCGGAAAATCGATTCAAGAAATTATATTGGTCCAGTTTAAAATGGAAATTTATTTTGCTTGGTATAATCAATACAATATAAAAACAAGAAAAATACATCGAATTGCAAAAAAAAGGAAATGTTAAAATACTATTTACAGGCAAGGTAAAACACTATAAAAAATTTAACTATTTAAAAGATTAAAAATTAAAAACAAAAATTACATTTTTCAATTTTTTTTTTTTAAGTCAGACAATTTCTAGTTATCTGTAACTTCAATTTGGGTTAAAATACTAAATAGCGCGCCCTCTGTTGGTCTTTACATTTTGCAAAGTATTTATTTGTTGTTTACCACACACAAATACAATTACAGTAATTCATAAACTATATCATTGTATTTAATTTGGATTGACAGTGTGTTAAATTGACCGTGTTTGTCTACTAAAGATTGACATAAATATAGGGATGGATTATTTATATGCATTGCTTATTTTTATCTCGTATCTTTCAATATATCTTATAATGTTTTCTGCTGCTGACCTTGTTGACATTCAAGATAATTTGACCTTTTGACTTTGTACCACGAGAAAACTAAATAAAACAAATTAATAAGATGACAGTTTTGTAATTGTAGTTTTGCGTCAGGGAGTTGAGTAATTAGGTGTTTTGCCCTACTCTGACGTAATTTGTACTTTATACTAAGTACATTGAGAATACTTGCGAAAAAAATCGCAAGTAGTTCTCAGTCGGGCAGCAAAGTGGTTGACCTCGCGAATTATTACCAAATCAAAATTTGAATTGCCGCCATCTTGGAATCGCGATAAAGCAAGTAGTGCGGAATTACAAAATGCAGCAAAAAAAAATTTCAATAACATTTAAATAGCATATTCATACAATTAAATTTATATTAATAAAATTCAACTAAGGATTTTACGAAAGATAGCCTACTTAAGAAATACTGCCGAGATCGGTTCCCCCACACGGCGTAGGGTACCGCAGTGCTAAGGGGCCTAGGTAGGAAAAAATCTGATTTTACCTGTTAAACATGCTTGAACCAAGGCCATTTTAATATATATTATCCAGATTATATATCAAAACAAACTGATAAAAGGATTTGTTGATTTGCTTCTGATGAGAAAAGTGCCGGATTCATTTCGCTGACGGCGAATGAATACACGAATTTTCGCCATTTTATAGCACTAGCCTTGGGTACCCAGACAGCTGATAACGATTATATTCGATTGTCCAGACGTCTCTGCTACTGGTGCTCAATACTACAGTATGTATTACCATGGACCTATAGGTCCATGGTATTACTGTACATATAGTACTGTATGTTTAGTTTTTGCTTTCTTTATGGCAAAATAAATATTTAATTTTTATTATTGCTTATTTTGCTTTAACTTTATCCAAGAAGAAGTAAATATTATTATATATATGCATATTACAGTCAAGTTGCAACTGCCACGAATCCACTCCACTTTGGTTACTAAATAACTAAATAATTAATAGTATAACATCATAACTAACAAACAAATTAACAAGTTAATAAATTAACCACCATTAAATAATTTTATTTACAAAAAAGTATTTTACATACAGTATAACATGTAATATCTTATTTACATCGAAGTAAAATATGCCTATCAAACTATCTTGCTCAGGCTAAAATATCAAGTTATATGTCAATATTTGAGTTAAATCATCGCGATAATAAAAATTTTTATTTTTTTTTATTTTTAAAGACATCTGTTACGTACATCAATTTACAAATATCAAAATAGGATTGTTTTTGCAGCACAAGATGAATCACAAGTCGGATAGTTTATTCTTAGAAACCTGAAAGAAAAAAAAAACACCAATAATGAGCTATTCATAGTTAAATAATTTTAATGTCAACTTTAGTCATCCTAAATCGCCATGATCACTACTATACACAATACTGTATATATAAATATCATATGTACGACCATCCAAATTACCTCATCCTACCTACAGTCCTTCCTAGCCTAGGCTACATTATTGTCATATATTTACAAACCTCCAACAGCCACAACGTATTTTATTTTCTTTGGCAAAGAATTTCCCGTAATATAGTCCTAAATTAATTAAATAAATCAAAAGGTCTAGGCCTTTCTTTAAATATCCGACGATATATATCCATAATCCAGTGGATATAGATTCAACATTTTAAACATAATAATAATATGGCTTCACATTGATTATAATAAGTCGGCGATATGCCACTAAAAACTAGCCTGCGGCCCTCTCTATCCGCCTACAAATAGCACTGGGTTTCCGTCAAATGGGCTAGGCTAGGCCTAGCCTAGGCCTAGATAATACTACAAGTTGGGTACATTTTTTTACAACCCAATAATCTACAATTATATTGCAATATTTACCAAACTAGCACCAAATCCAAAATAATAAAGCTACTAATAACATATTTTGGTATATTAACTGGTTTAAAAACGGATTGCACATAGTGATTTTGAAGGATTGAAATTACTCAACCACACGGCCTGTACTAAACATACGAATCCAAGATGGAGTCTGCTTAGAATATATCCCCAGCTTTGAACGGATATTGAATCCGTCCCACAAGCTGAACCAAGCTTAAACTTTCAGAAAAGATAGATTAATAACCTAATAACCAACCACTAAGTTTTTATAAAGGTTCCGTGCTGATGAGAAAAGTGCCGGATTCCCTACGAAACCAAACAAATAAATCATGTAGCCTACCTCAACGAACACCTCCATCTGCACTTTTTTCTTCAATAAGCTCTGTCGTCATTTCCTGGGCTATTTATACCAACATTTTGTGGCGGGAATAATCTTCCATATTAGGAGTAACAATTTCCAAATATAGAAAGATATAATTTAACCCGGATGGTGGAAATTGCAGCAGATTTGTAAGGGTATTCCCATGCAAAATGCTTGCCGCGAAGTGAAAAGCGAACCGGAAGTCACTATAACTTGGCGATGCTCAGTGACCTGCGCAGTTAAAAAACAGCGTTTTAACGGTTAAATGAGCACTTTGCTGCTCGACTGTTCTTGGGTGGGACTCGAACACGACCTCCAGATCACTAGCCTGGCGTTCATACCTCTAGACCACCGAGCTTGCGCTGATGGCTAGTGGTTAGATTCGAGCCCAAGTAAGCAGCGGGTACTGCACCAACAGGATTGTAATTACAATCCTGCTGGTGCAGTACCCGGAGGTCGTAGGTTGGAGCCCCACCCGAGAACATTCAAGATAATTTGAATAAATGAGAGTTTACATTAAACTTCTTCATTTTAAATAAATTCTTTAGTTACTTTGGTGCCGCAAATAATCCAAATATTATAGTTAAAATAACTTATAAGTTGATCTTCATTCTTTATTGCAGTTATTACTGTTGTATTCCATGACGTCCCTGAACAAACTTATGTCCATGGTTACAGAAATCCAAAATACAGGAAAGTGTTCAACTATGCAATCAGTGACACTCAGTTGCACATGCTCACTACAGGTTCAAGCGAATGTCGACAATATTTTGAAGTAAGTTTCTTTTAAATTCAAGTAATATTTCCAATTATTTTATTTATTTGCAATCTTTCTACATAACAAAATTAGTTTAACAGCGGTGTAGCAGTAAAGCAAAAGTATTGAGTTCCTCACGTCCCTGTCAACTAAAGACAATACAAACAAAAACAACAGCAGCAGCAACAAAAACAGCAACAGCAACAACAACAACAGCAACAGCAGCAGCAGCAACAGCAACAACAACAACAACATCATCAACATTATCATCAACAACAACATCAACAACATCACCAACAACAACAACATCATCAACAACAACAACATCATCATCATCAACAACATCATCAACAACATCATCAACAACATTAACAACAACATCAACAACATCAACATCAACAACAACAGCAACAAAAACAGCAACAAAAACAGCAGCAGCAGCAACAACAACAACAACAATAATATAAATAGAAAATTACATAGAAAAATACCTATAATTACATAGGTTTGATATACAAAATAAAGAAACAGTAGTCAAACAATCCAGTCAAGTGCTTTTATTTGTATTGTCGTTGTTTTCGACTCGATTCATCAACTACTATGAGAAGTAGTTATTAAAGTTAGCCTATGCTAATTTTAATAATTAAAATACAACTCCAAGTAACAAAAACCGTAAATTGGTTTTCCCTATCCCCTATATATAGGTATTTGTGTGTGTTAATGGGCATTTGTGTGTGTTATATAGGCCAAAATATAAAAGTGCCGTAAAAATGTTCACCAAAACAATTTTCCTATACTTTTTTCCCGCAAAAAAGTGTGTATATTAACTGTTGTGCACCCAAGCGAGAGGTGTTTCCATTCGGCACCTGCATTGTATTTTGACTCCAAAATCATTCAACTAAGTTTATTCTGAATACCACACCTTAGAATTAGGCCTCATAAGTACTTTTATGAAAGAGATTCACATAAAAAGTAACAAATAAATACTTGGTATTATTTATAAATACAAATTGGTGATTTTACAGACGTGTTTCTTGCAAACTTTCGCATACTCAACTTTCAATATTTTCGTTTCTATGGAGCGCCAAAAGAGCAACAATAATAAAGGGCTAAACACTCGATGGAATACGTCTACACTTATTGCATTTATTGGTGAAATGCACGTTTAATTTATCAATAAAAATGCTGTAATATGTTACTGCTGATACTTTTCTATTTTCAAAGAATATTAATCGATCTTAAAATCAGCATCACTACTTACCCTAGGCCTAGACATAAGGGCGACCTAAGGGGATATGATGAATTTGTCGATTTTATTCTTAAAGTTAACGAAACCGTGTAAAGTATCAACAGTAAAATTTTATTTGTATTAACAGTGACGAAATATATTGAATTGAACATGAGCATGAGTTAAATAGATGGATTCCATATAGTTTTTAGCCCTTTATTAATGTTGCTCTTTTGGCATTCCATAGAAACAAAATATTGACCATAGAGTATGCGAAATTAGCATGAGACGTCTGTAAAATCATCAATTTATTTAAAGAGTTTATTGTTATTATTTGATTCTTCTTCATGTAATTCTAAGGTGTGGTATTCAGGATAAAGTTGGCAGGCAGGTGCGAAAGAGAATTATTGGTAATCTTGGGTCTTAGGTTTCGTGATCTTAGGTCTTATGGGGTCTTAGCTTTCGTGATCTTAGGTTTCGTGACACCCCTCCGTTCTGCACTGCGAGCGTGCACCAGACAGTGTGTTTTGCAAAAAATAATGCTACCGGTATGTTATTTATTCATTCATTTCTCTCTATTGCGGACTTCATATTCATATAAAACAGTAAAATCACTTTGCGAACTAAACATGAGTTGATTTAACTAAAAAAACAAAGCTCATTCTATTTTTAAAAAAGCTTTGATTAAGCAAGAAATCTGTCGTACTTGTGGGTTTACTATTATTAACAAAAAGTGCAGGTCAACGCATTAATGTCCTCAAAGCATATTATAGCAAACTCTTAGTGTATTCACAGAGGAAACTCTGTATGATGAATATGTGATGAAACAATAGAAGTTCAAAAACATTTAACTATTTCAGAAAATGTAATAAAAGTCATGCAAAGTGTGTTTCAGTAAAAATCTTAAATACAATCATTGCTTGAATGATATAATATAAATATATAACTTATAAGTTAAAAAATCAATGTGTAATCGTCAATAAGAAATATTGGTTAAAATATTCATGTAACATTCTCATAATTAATAAAATGTTTAAAATAAATAAAATTTTGCTTTAAACTGTGCTTAAACTTAAAACATAACTCTAGCATCAGTACGGAAGTTAATTTTTTTTTTTTAGCATCATGCATAATGCATACTCGTGGTTTGAAATCTTTGTTTACTTTCGCTCATGACGATTTTCCAGACGAAATGTAATCAAATTAATTTAACTGTTAATTACGTGAACTTGTTGTTTTTGGCTCGAATTTTAGACTTAAAGTGAATAACTTTAATATCACTTTGATATGACAAATTTAAATTTAGAATATTTTGACCTTCATTTTTTGTGTTTCAAGGGACAATACATCTTTAAGTTTTGAGAACTGCATGAGCATTATATCCACGTTTCAGATTGACTGCTACAATGTATATTTTGCTTGGTCACGCTGGGTATCAATTAATGGATGTGAACTTGTTAACTGGGGAGGGTCACCAGGAAGTGATTCTTACCAATGCCCTTGCTCACTTAATGGTAAATATAGCTTCTCAACCATCCTTGTACTTTTGATACCTGGATATGTAATTGACCGCAATATATTTAGATAATGAAAGCCGAAAATGTCAGTTGGAATACTTTTTGACATAAAGGTTTTCTAAACTGTGTATTATAATAGTATATAATATATCTAGTATATTGACTATGCTTATGTTAAGGATCTTGTCAAAGTGCTAGCTACACCTGCAACTGTCAGATTAATGATAACGTATGGCGGGAAGACAGTGGGTATATTACAAGCAAGGAAGATTTACCAATGAAAGAGATACTAATATCAGATACAGACGATAGTGTTGAAAAAGCATATTTCTCAGTAGGACCTCTTGAATGTACAGGTAAACATTATTTATATTGTAGGCACCGTAGGAAATTTCGGATAGTTTTTTAAAGACAACTCCAAACCAGTACAAACCAGTACAAACCAGTACAAACCAGTACAAACCAGTACAAACCAGTACAAACCAGTACAAACTAGTACAAACCAGTACATTACAAATACTGCTGCAAAAATAATGCACTGTAGGAAATTGAAATTGTCGTTCGTGACAGACATCGGCCATAAAGTTATTGAACTTGCGTTCCAATAGGCGAATCCATTTGGCTGAAAATATTCTTCTGTGTTTTGATGTACAAGTTATTTTTTTTAAAGTAATTTCGGCCACGAGTGAGTGGCCGAGCGGTTAAGACAGTAAAACCGTAATTACTTAGCCATAACATCGGCAGGGGTTCGAGGCTCACTCACTCCATGGTTCTGGTGGTAGAGCGAGTCTTCTAGGATAAGGACTATAAACCGTAGGTCTAGTGTACACATCTAGCTCGTGTGCACTTTAATAGAACCTAGTACATCTTTTGAGACGAGTAGGGGGTTACCCCGGTGTATTAGTACATCACAGCCACTGATCACCAACTGGGCCCTCTGGGAGACCAGTCATTGACTGAAGAGGTTACCCAGTATAAATATATATTTCAATTTAAATAATTTATGATTAAGTATGCGTTCCGTATAATACAAAACATGCTACATAGTTACATAAAAATGGGTGTGGTTGCAATGACATCATTATATTGTTTTCAGTGTGTTCCTATACACTCATGCAATTTATATAATCATAAGCTTTAATTTGATGCTACATATCAATATGTATGACTTTTAAGATTGTTTACTAACTTATTTAATACCTGAGTATATATTGTTGTTGCTTAAAATGATGTCATTACATTGTTCAAAATATATTTGACATATGCTTGTGTTGTTATACATAAGTTTTAATTTGATACCAAACTTGCCATGTTTATTGTAACTGCGGCCTCACTGGCCACTTATTTGAGTTGAGATAATATGTAAGAAAGAACACGGAAGGCTTTTAATCATGCCACAATCGAGATAATTATATTGTATAACTTCTCAATATACAGTAGTAGTGTAACTTCTCAATACAGTAGAATAATATAACACAATCGTATTAGGCCTATAACTACGCTGGCCTCGTCTCAACTGGCCACATTAGCTAGTGAGATGGCATTTATGCAAATCAACCCAACAGGTGAGCATACGTTCAAAAAAATATAGGACCTGACCTATAATGAATTATTCATGACTTCTGCCTTAGTCTCATAGGAAAAAAAATAATGCGTACCGTTGCCACCTGACCTTTTGCCATCCGGCCTTTTGCCACCCAGCCTTTTTCCACCCAGCCCTTTTCCACCCAATCATTTGCTACCTGATCTGATAATATCACTGATTTTACAGTTTTAGGGTTAATTTCCGATAGTTGTTAAAGTAACATCATGTATGCCCACGTTGTTTACCACTTAGTTTTCATTTATCTAAATAAATCTATACCCATTTCGTTACTGATTACATCAGGACAAAATGCTATGATATTATACAACAACTTCAATTGATTGTCACAAAGCAATTGATATAAACAATTTAAAACAATTGTTTAATTAACAATAATTAGTTCAACTGGATGAGAATATAGGGCCTAATAGACCGGGGGAAATAATATATTGGCCCAGAGACGCTACGCGCCTTTGTCGCAATCACGCCAGTTTGTCAGTTTGTCCCCTCGTAATAGTTCTTTAAAGTGGAGCTCCACCCAGAAAATTACTATTTTTCATACATTTCAACTATTATTTAAAAATATCATCCCCCATACTTCATATTTTTTCAAATTTTTTTTCAATGAGTACGAGTTTCTTGAAAATCACGCCTTTTTGCGTTTTGGGGGGATACCTTGTAATTTCTTTTACATGCAAAACGGGGGTATATTTGAATAATCCTAAAAAATTAATTTCTTCACTAAAAAAAAATTTTTAAATGTAGTTTTATGTAATTTTTCCAGATCTTTCTATTTCTGGTATAGTTATCGCGTATACATTGCGCAATTTTGCGTAAATAGACACTTTCCCCCGTTCGGGTCCAATTTGGGTTTTTTATTTTGCTAGGGAGTATGATCACGTGACATTTTTCACAATCACACTTACTGCAGCTGGCGATCTGTTATTTTGTCGCGATGTTATTTTTGACGGGCAAAAAGTATATTAAAACATTTTGAATGTGACCCTATCATGTTTCACAGTGTAATAATGTGATTATGAGACTTATTACTAAAATGTCAAATCTAACGAGATTTGAGAAAGATGTGGCTATATATTACATGTAAATTATACCAGGGAGTTGCTCCCTGATTATACTGACATTTTTATCGGAAATATTACTTAGGCCTAAACAAATCGTATAAAATGTATTCCCCATTTTTCGACACATAATTTACCAAAGGGGAGACATTTCACCCATGCGTTCACCGGCGACTAAAACGCGTCAGTTGCTAAGTGTAACGCGTTTTGCGACGTATTGTAAACTAATAACCCCTAAGTTACTGAAAAAGTGTAATGTATTAAAAAACACTATTTTCTGACCGATTTTTTAGAAATGAGTTTTTGGAAAATAATTCCGTATTTTCCCTGTTTTTTTTTAGGTAATCACTTTCAATTAAACATACTTAAACATAATATAAGCTGAGAAAGTCTGAGTGTAGCTCCACTTTAAAATGAAGTAGGTGGAAAGGACCTAGGTGGCAATAGCGGGTGGAAACAGACCGGGTGGCAATAGGCCGAGTGGAAACTGGGCGAGTGGAAACAGACCGGGTGGCAATAGGGAGAGTGGAAACTGGGCGAGTGGAAACAGACCGGGTGGCAATAGGCAGAGTGGAAACTGGGCGAGTGGAAACTTGGCGGGTGGAAACAGACCGGGTGGCAATAGGCAGAGTGGAAACTGGGCGGGTGGAAACAGACCGGGTGGCAATAGGCCGAGTGGAAACTGGGCGAGTGGAAACAGACCGGGTGGCAATAGGCCGAGTGGAAACTGGGCGGGTGGAAACAGACCGGGTGGCAATAGGCCGAGTGGAAACTGGGCGAGTGGAAACAGACCGAGTGGCAATAGGCCAAGTGGAAACTGGGCGGGTGGAAACAGACCGGGTGGCAATAGGCCGAGTGGAAACTTGGCGGGTGGAAACAGACCGGGTGGCAATAGGCCGAGTGGAAACTGGGCGGGTGGAAACAGACCGGGTGGCAATAGGCCGAGTGGAAACTGGGCGAGTGGAAACAGACCGGGTGGCAATAGGCAGAGTGGAAACTTGGCGGGTGGAAACAGACCGGGTGTCAATAGGCAGAGTGGAAACTGGGCGGGTGGAAACAGACCGAGTGGCAATAGGCCGAGTGGAAACTGGGCGAGTGGAAACAGACCGAGTGGCAATAGGCCGAGTGGAAACTGGGCGAGTGGAAACAGACCGAGTGGCAATAGGCCGAGTGGAAACTGGGCGAGTGGAAACAGACCGGGTGGCAATAGGCAGAGTGGAAACTTGGCGGGTGGCAACAAGGCGATTTAAAAAAGAAATACAGTCGGTATTTATTCAATACATTTCTACAATACATTTGTAGGCTCAATGTCCTCGCATTACCATCGGCGTAATTTCGCGGGATTCCTTGACTTCTTTCTTCATGGATCACTGATTCATTAAAACTGCACTAATATTTGACACGGTTTAAAGGGTATATAGGATGAGCCCTTATCATGCCAATGCTTTTCCAATCGCTTTCTGAAGGTTAATAGATTTGGTGTTCTGACCACTATAGTCGTAAGAGCATTCCAATAATTGATTGTTCTTTGTGAAAAAAAAATTCAAACGGCATCTATTTGATTTGATTACTTTTTGTTAAAAAAATTTCCAATGAAGAGAATTACGCATATGAAATAAACGTCAATTAGGTAATTGAAAAACAGGCTTTATAGGTTGATAAATATTAGTATAATACCTTGAAGAACGGACATCTGTTACCTAGAACACCACTGGTTTATATTTGCCTATTTATTAGACAGTACCACACGCTGGCAAAATATACCTCATGAGTTTTCAGTGTTGTTAACATACAAGAGATAGGTACCTTCATTTAAATTTCTAATTTGACATGTATAGGCTTAAATTTGCCTAAATGTTTAGTCAGGTGGTAGGCTATCTTGAAGAAACACTTCAATATCCAGATCGGCAAAATAAACAATTCACAAATTTAACGTTTATGTTTTTTACGATTTAGTTAAATAGTGTGTTTAGGCCTATTAGAAATGTTCGCGCTTTGCAAGACTTGTCTATTGACTCACGAGATAGCTATTTGCCTATTTATTACATAGGTCCTGTGGCCAAGACGATTACGTACGGAACATCTTGCTACAAAGTGATAACTGCACCAATCACGTGGCAAGAGGCAGCGAACGCGTGTAAACGAATCAACGCTTATCTAGCAACTATTGACGATGATGATGAACGCGTTTATCTTACCAAGTTGACGCACGCTCTCGTTGGACCACTGTCAACGCTGTGGTCTGGTGCACAATGTATCCCAATTGACTCTGCAGACAGTGTTAGCTGTGATGCCAAATATGGTTATATTTGTGAAAGTAAATGTAAGTTTTTTAATGTTAGTCCTACAATCATACTTTCAATTAGAAGCCTTGAAAACGTCTACACTATCAAACTCGTTTGACAAAAAAGGTGTTATGTGCCCAAATATGGTAGTGATATGCCCAAATATGGTAGGGATATGACATCATCATGTCCATATATGGGCACATCATATGTTGTCACATAAAGTTTGATAGTCTAGACAGAGCTTAAGATAATTGTTTAACATTTATTATTTTCAGTTGGACTTCACAGAAATTTCAGACGCGTCAGTTCTGGCCAATCACCAAACACCATTCTGTCGTCTAGGAAAGCCGTGAGTTCTGGTGTTTGTAGCTTGTATTGTGAAAACTGCAACTCATTCTCGTTTAACGCAGACACGCATGATTGCAAGATGAGCAATGAGACCACCGACTCCAGTGCCGTTTCGGAGGACGGTTATGAACTGTTTATTTTACAAACGAGTTATTACGAAACTTGCCAAATGCGTTAGTGCCTGATTGCTAATTTTTTAGGAATAATGTTGATATCGGAATTTAGATCGATGTGGTTTTAATAAGATAAATTTAGCATCTCAGGTGTATCACATGTGCGCCTGTATCATGGAAGAATCCGTTAAATCGTGGTAGACACGATATATTATCTCTGAAAATTTGAATATTCTTTCATTGTTTCACTTCATGATCGACTCTATCGCACCAGTGGGTACATCACAGGCAGAACGAAAAATATCAATCGCATGGCGAATGCTTGTATTGATAGCGGGTCCCTTAATATTAAACGTTTAAAAACGAAAAAAAAAATGATTATAATAATGATTTTTTTAAATTTAGTTTGTGACTTTAAATAGACCGAAACATGTTGGGAAAGTGTCGAGTGGGTTAGAGTCGATGATACCAGATATTACATGTGAAACACAATATATGCTGTATCATTGCGTTTGCCTATGATACTACACAAAGTTAGGTACATTGAAGTGATAGTGCTAGTAATATATATTAGAAAGAGCTGTTTGTTATATCGATTTTGTGGTGTTTTTGTGATGTAATTATGGTTTTATATGCTATGTTTAACTGTAATCAAAATATGTTACGCTTTGTATTAACTACATAAATTAAATATTTTTCAAGCAACAAAACCTTTTCATTTACAAAGAATGAAATTTCGTTCTTTCTAACAAACTTATCGATGTTACAGTATACGTTCGAAGACCGCTGTTGAATATAGTCTGTGGAAGGATCAAACAAGACCGTTTGAAATTTGTATCGTTCAGAAAATTACCGGGTTTAAAATTGTTATTGTAGTATTACGTCAGCGGTAAAACTGAACGAGCGTCATGTGACATTTATATTCATTTTCGTTTTTTAAAGTGTTGCTACACAGAACTCTTTGGTAATGTAGATAAGTCACCAAGATTTATGAATGTAAAGCACATGTCTTAGGAAAAAAGGTATATATAAGTCAAAAGAACAATCGAATTACAAAGGAAAATAATATTTTGTTGATATAGCTAGTTACACGGTTAGCCTTTCGCCTCCAGGATAAACGGTTAGCCTTTCGGCTCTATGATACACGGTTGGCCTTTCGCCTCCAGGATAAACGGTTAGCCTTTCGCCTCCAGGATACACGGTTACCCTTTCGCCTCCAGGATACACGGTTAGCCTTTCGCCTCCAGTTGCAGCTAATATTTACATTGCACTGGAAATAATTTAATTTAATGTCTTAAAATTTTTGACGAATAAAGTATATATATAGGCCTATAGGCCTATATGGTTACTAAGCCTGTTTTTGTTGGTGATTTCATACTCGAAATAATATCATAGTAACTTTACAGAAGCCAAATTAAAATAAAATGTTAGTATAACTATACGTATACTTCCATCGTGAAATTCTGGAGCCACTTGATTTGTTTGCAAATATTTAAAAAAATCAAATCTCCGGCATGAAATTAACGTTTTTTTAATTTAGCCTTGTAGATTGTTTTTGTGGGTATTTTTTAATCTCCGTGGCAATAATCAGTTAACGGTATCTGTATTAGTCCTTACAATAACACATTTTACCAATATTTCCATTCTTTTATTGTATATAATTAACACCATTAATAATAATAATAATTATTATTATTATTTCTAATAATAATAATTATTATTATTATTTTATAAATAAATTTTAACTTTTCGGTAAACCAATTTTCAAGTACTTACTTGCTACGTTTCGGCTATTTTCTGTAGCTTTATTTATTTGAAACCACATGAAATTTTTCGAGAGTTATTATTATTTACTTTGGAGGGTTATAAAAGTGTCGCCGTGTTAACATATTGGCACTTTATGTATATAGGCCTATTTTAAAGTTTGTATTTATCTAGGCCTATATTCCCAATACCTTCCTATCAAACAAAATAATATCCAAACCAATCTAAGGAAAATTAACACCGAATTGGCTTCCCTCTTTTATTTCCATCCCCTCACGCCATTCCCGTGTCCACACTTGACATCAATATTACGTCAAACCTTATTATATATAGAGCGTTGTTATAAAAGGTTCTCGGATGATCAGACGCCGGAAATGCGATAATCGAATATTTTATCAATAATTTGCACCTTTAGTTATTTCCAGGTATGAGTTCTTTGTATAAATATCAATATTTGTTCATATTAGTGTTAATTTGAGAAATTCAGATATGATCCTTTCTTTTACGCATTGGTCAAACATGCATGTAGCTTCCATTCTTGGACCACACAGTCTCTATAACATGGCATGCACTAACACCATGATATAGGCCTCGTAACTACCATTGATGTTGACTTTTAAAAAGAACTTAGTATACAATGCCGTATTGTCATCGAAAGGACATGATATTGATATGGAGTTTGTTACTGAGTGCCGGGTATCAAGGTAAGCAGTTGACTGGGCGCGTAACGTTGCGCGTTAAAGTTAACAATCAGAATGCGAATTAAATGCCGTTTGCTCTTTACTTCTAAAATGCTGTGTATGTGTTATTATAACGTGCAATGTTTTGATTCGATTATCAGGTTTAAATCTTTTAAAGGAAATGTGTAAATCTCTTCGTTAAAGTTTTAGAGTCATTACAGTTACAATGTTTAGGGCTACATAATGAACTTGATACAGGTTCTTATTGTGTAGATTTCTACTTGCTCATAAATGAAGGAAAGTAATTTAGGCCTACTTTAAGCTGCTTCCACATCGCGCCCGGATTCGGTCCGCCGGTGCCTTGAGAAAAATACCGTGAAAAATGGATTCAGTGGTAAAGCGTATGATTGTTCACACCAAATTTGTACGATTTGAATCCGTACCTGATTAGGTCTTCGAATTAGTAGCGATGGATTAAGAAGCGCTTTTGTTTTCTGAAATCTTCTTTTTTTTTCTTTCGTCCAATCAGCAGTGAGCATGAATGAGCTCGCTTGACAACGGATAACCAAATTCGTGCTTAATGTGAGCACACTCAACGTTCGCGATATTTTTCTCAGGGCGCCGGACAGAATCTGGGCACAATGTGAAAGCAGCTTTAATCAATGCTTTTAAACAAAATAATGAAATCAATGAACAAAAATATACATGGAAAAAAGTGGAGGCGATGTTTTAGCTTGGTTCCCTGGGTGAAGTGCAATGCAGGTAATTTGACCAATCAGACGACGGGATCATTATCCTTCGCGTCGAGATTGGTCAAATTACTTGCGTTGCGTTTACGCTCTTAAGCTTGGTTCCCACTAGGACGTAACGCAAGGACGTAAACGCAACGCGAGCGTTTTAACCAATGACAAGCGAAGTTATAGACAGTTAGCAATTACAAGCGAATAAGCCATCGCGTGTGATTGGTCAATTCACTTGCGTTACGTTACGTCCTTGTGTTGCGTCGCTAGTGGGAACCACGCTTTATGAGAACGGAATCATGGCTATTAAGCTTGGTTCCCACTAGCGACGCTACGTAACGGAAGAAAATGCCCTTCCAATAATTGTGTTTGCCCCCGCCTGCGTGAAATCAAACCTGCGATATTTGCAGCACTGTTGCGTCGTTGGTTCCCACTTGTGATTACGCAATACAGCACAGCGTTGCGTTCTAGTGGGAACCACGCTTTACAACAATGATCATCTTCGAGTATTAGCGTTTCAGAGTTAATCATCTTAAAATCAGCTAAAACAGTCACGTGATTTATTTCAGTCAATGGTCAGATCTCTTGTGCTGAACTTAAACAGCAGGGTGATCTAACAAATGGGTTGAAAACCATAGACCCAGAGGAGGCAGGTGCCGGGGGTATACAGGTTGAATGTGATATGACCTCTGACCCCAATGATGGTAAGTTCATGATTCATGTAGGAATATTGCAAATATTTACCCAGTTGGCGATTGTAAGTAATAATTAAAACTCGGTAAAACATCCTGTAGTACCACTTATTTCACAAATAATCTCGTTCTGCTTAACAACTGTGGAAAAATAAGTTGTGTTATTAATTATGTTCTTACAATGGTTTATAATTAAAAGATAAATAGCAATGACAATTTATAGCCGGATCTAGCTTTTAAAATAACATAATATAATATAAAAGGTATGACTATTTTCGTTATTAATGTATATAGATGACGTCGTACCCTAATATGATCACGTGACTACTTTGATTTTCATTGGCATCCATTAATTTGTGGTTAACAGAATAAAACGATCGCTAATTAATTGTGTTTGTTTTAAAGGTATAACAATTATTAAAAACGGTGAGGTTCGTAGGTTAGTGAACGGGTACGAAAGCACAGGACAATACTCAAGAACAATCTCTTATAGCGGTTTCACAATGGAACAGATAGCACAGTTAATCACAAAATCAGCATCGTGTGAACAGTATGTTGAGGTAAAATTCCGTTACTTAAAGCTATGTTTACACGCTCTTTTATATATAAACATCCAATGACAATTGGATTAATAATAATAATTAAATGTATATATTTTATCTGAATTTTAGGTAATCATTTACTGTATCGAATTGTTAAACAGGACATAGGCCTTTCTAATTTATTGACTGAATTTATTAATTTCTTAACATAAATTATGGTCTATTATTCACAGATATTTATTGTTTTGATTAGTTTAGCTTTTTGCCGTTATTGTCTTGTAGTTCCTGATTCAAATTGTTTAAAGAATGGTACAGAGTTTATTAATAAAGTTTATTCTAGAGTTTATATTGGGATACCTAAGTACAAGTCAGTATATCGTAGGTCTATGCTACAACATAGGAATTTTTCAAAGAGCAGGGTGGCCCATGATACCAGTTCAGTGTCCACATTTAATATAGATCTTCTATCATTATGCGTCGATATCCACCCTAACCCGGGGCCTGATTCCACTTCTAGGTCGACTGATGCTCTAAAACGTTCTGAATCTAGTATTGTAGGTAGGTCTGGTGTGACAGGCTCTATTATATGTGGTACTTGCGCTAGTAACATTTTTCGGAACCGTCAGCAGGTTACTTGCTGCAACTGTCAAATGGTTTTCCATGCTAGTTGTGTCTCGATTTCTCAGGCTAATTATAGACGGTTTTATAAAGGTAGGAATTACACCTGGACATGTTTTGTATGTGCATTGCCGCGGTTGAATGACTCTTTTTTTAGTGATGACTTCTCACTCAACTCCACTTTGGACTCTATCCAAGATAATCAATCGGATGCTAGTGTTCACAAAAACAATCCATGTCTGACTGGAGTATGTATGAATGCCCGCAGTTTGAAGAACAAACTTTCCTGCTTTGACAATCTGGTTCATCAAATGGACTTAAGTCTGATTGGAGTCACAGAGAGTTGGCTTGACGACACAATCCTGGATGGCACTATCTCATCTCAACATGTCATCTTTAGAAAGGATCGTGCTACCCGTGGTGGTGGAGTCTTACTGGCAATAAAACCAGAGTTGGACCCTAAACGCATTTTACATCCCTCTATGGCCGATATCGAATGTGTTTGGGCTGAATTCAGTTTAAAAGACGGAAAGTGGCTATGTGGTATATATTACAGGCCACCTGGTGATCCAATTCTGCCAATCATCTGGAAGAAGTACTGCTGAACTTAAACATCCAACAGTTCAAAGGAGTTGTCCTAATGGGGGACTTTAATATCAACTGGTTGGAAGCTGGTTGTAATCCGGCTAACCAGCTACTTACTAAAGTCTCCGAGTGGACTTCATCCTTAGGCCTTCGTCAGATGATTGAGGAGCCAACGAGAATTGCAACCAGTTTAGATCGAAATAGCACTCTCATTGACCTACTATTTACCAACTGTGATCAACAAGTGTGTGACATACGTGTTATGGAACCATTCTCAACCTCTGATCACTGCATGATTTCCTTTCGGATTCGCGGTGAGCCTAGGGTCATGGCCCTTCCGATAAGGACAAAATACCTGTATAATAAGACTGACATAGAATTACTTAACAATAGTGTCAGAAGTATCACATGGGACTCAATTTATGATGACAAATCTGTTAACAAAACATGGGAAAAGTTCCAATCATTATTTATGGACTGTATCAATGCTGCAATCCCTAACAGAAGACAGAAAAAGAAAACCAAACCGTGGATTTCTCCGGATATTAAGCGTCTTGTAACATTAAAACGTCGACTATTTAAACGTGCAAAGTCTTCAGGCACTGTTGAACACTGAAATAGTTACAAGAAAATTCGTAATAAAGTAAAATACGATATAGGTCGATGTAAAAGTCAATTTTTAAATGACCTAATGTCTAAGCCGCACAACACGAAGCAGTTCTGGTCTTATGTAAAATCTAAAAGACAGTCAGTTCAGTGTTCCATCTTTGAAGTCAATGGTATAGCATGTTCCGATCCTATCATTATTGCAGATTCATTTAATTCCTTATTTTCGTCATATTTTACTGAGCCTCCAAGTGACGAAAATTATACTATAAGTTCTCCTAATCTGGATATTCCAACTCTGGAAAACATATATATTCACCCTGTCACTGTATATAAAAAATTGAGAAACTTAAAAAATGGAAAAGCACCTGGTCCTGACTGTGTGACATCGTCTATGCTGAAGCTATGTGCTGCTAGTCTGTCACCGTTGCTGACAGACATATACAAGTATAGCTTGTCTAGTGGCGAAGTACCTTCGGCCTGGAAAGATGCAAATATTGCTCCCATTCACAAAAAGGGCAAGAAAGGCGAATTGAAAAACTACAGACCGGTAGCCTTAACTTCGCTATTTTGCAAAGTATTGGAGAGTATAGTTGCTGATGAACTTCGTAACCACCTAAACGAGTTCGGCCTTCTGTATGATGCGCAGCATGGATTTAATCCTGGTAAATCTTGTTCAAGCTTGCTAGCCGAGGCGACAACATCATTGACAACCTTACTTGACAAAGGTGTCCCACGCATTGATATTGTTGCACTAGACTATAGTCGTGCATTTGATTCAATTTCGCACTCTACACTGATTTCTAAACTAAAAAGAACCTATGGAATTGGTGGTTCCATGTTGCCTTGGTTGGAATCATTTTTAACTGGACGTAAGCAACAAGTTGGTTTTAATGGAAAGATGTCCGGCAAGAGTTGCGTAATATCAGGGGTTCCTCAGGGGTCTGTGCTTGGACCCCTGTTATTTAATATATATGTTAATGATCTACATATGCACCTACATGCAAAACCATATCAATATGCAGACGACACTTGCATTGCTAAATGTATAATGACGGAGGAAGATAGTTTATCTCTGCAATAGGACATTGACACGATCTCCTGGTGGTCAGCACCACCACATTTTTGTTACAAATATATTATATAAATTACAGAATAGTTTTATTTTAAATATGTTGATTATCAATTGTAGGCATTTGGATGTTCTGACTTTTAAACATCTTGCATCCAAAACTGATAGTGGAAAGTATTGTATCCCAACCAGATTTATCCGTCTGTGGAATGCACTACCGGTCAATATTACAGACGCCTTTGTTTGCGGAAGTTGGGTACAATTTAAAAACATGTTAATGGACCACTTTAAAAACACTATGCCTCTTTAATGTATATAATCATAGTATTTATATTACTTATTTACATTGTTTTATGTTTTATTGTATGCTTTGAGTGCTGGTGTGGCACGCCTTATGGCGACAGTGGTCCTTCGACCTCTTTTGCCACTCCTTGGCACACTCAAAGTCTATGTATTGTTTTAATTGCTAAAATTAAATTAAATTAAATTAATAAAATCCAATGTGTTTGTTCCGCGTTCAAATACACCACAGTTGTAATCCGATGGGAAGGCATATTTCTATCGCTTGTCTACCCTTATATTTCGAAATCTATCGAAGTTAATTTACATTTGTTTCCAATGTAAACATAATTATACATGTCCCAAACGGCGCCCTGTAGTTTCACATTCTTTATTCATTTTAGTTTGAAAGTCATCATTCATGGATGTATTTTTATGCAAACAACCCGTTTGCTTGGTGGGTATCAAGAGACGGTGAACACATGTACACCTGGGGAGGTGGGAAAACATATAAGAGGACCTGCGCATGTGGACTGACAGGTAAGTTAATAATAATAATATTTATTTGGAACAACACTTTTTTAACAGTAGTGACACACATGCGTAGATGGTGCGTCCATACAATTACAAAATTTAATACAAAAACAATGGAAAATAAAAACTGAAACTAAAACATTTTTCATATTTGATTATTAACTATAAACATAAAATTTGACTCAATGCTATTAAAAGAACTTATTTTAAAACTAAAACTACACTAATACAACTACTAATTTTGCAACAGCAATGGAAAAGAAAACACACATTTTTAAAATAAAAAGCACAGCTGTGTAAATTTTACAATAACTGTCAAACACAGCATAAATCTCATGAGAGTTATTTTTATGAAATAACATGCTTCCTAGGACATATTGAACCTACTAGATAGGTCACCAGAAATAAAATTAACCCAAGTATTTACACAATTCATTGCAATAAGATTACATTGAAGTGTTTACTGTATGTAACCATGACATTTCAAAGACGTTAAGGCCAATTTACACAGACTAGCGATAATAATAGATATGATAACAATATAGGGTCATTCCTTATGACCATTTACACAATGCGCGGTTTCCGCTTAGGATAGATTCAGATTCTACGTGTGGGACAAGCTACGCGGTTTTCCGCTTACCGTTTACCGCTCATCTGTGTAAATTGGCTTATAATTCAAATATAATCTTTTTTTTAATCCAAAACCTTCTGTCAATATTTTATACCTTATACTTATTCTACACCTAGTTATTCGTTAACAATGTTTTTGTCCATCCGTTTACTTTACATTTTACTTTGTACTTTGTCATTAATCAATCTCTGTCCACACTATCAAACTTGTGATGTGCCCATATATGGATGATGATGTCATAACACTATACTATATTTGGGGATATCACTTTTTTTTGGCAAAATATTGAAGACAGAGCTTTATACATTTGTTTTCTTTGCCAAATACCTTCACGTTCAAAGTTTGGATTTTTAAATACATTTTTCCACTTAAATTCAGATCGAGGAGTTGAGTACAATGTATTTTTATTTTTCTGAGTATCAATCATGCAAATAAGAACGCTAATTTTTCTCTGTTCATACCATGGATTAAATAATTAGAAATATTCAATCCATGCTTATACACAGTGCATTCAACTCAACTTTTAGAAAAAAAATGTAACTCACGCCCAATTAAATACAGAGTCTTTATCTGCTGGTTCGGCCTGCCTCGGATAATCTGACGTATTGGTATCTGGTTCGGCCTGCCTCGTGTAATGACCTATCAGTATCTCACTGTAATCATTCTTTATTACTCTTAGGAAGTTGTAGTACCTCCAGTAAACCTTGTAATGCCGATACCAACGATTACCGAACTCGATTTGATAGCGGGATTTTGACGGATAGAGCCCGACTGCCAGTAACCAAGTTCCAGGTTGGAGATACCGGTACATCTTATGAATATGCATTCTTTATAATCGGTCCTCTAAAATGTCGAGGTAATCACAGGCTTTCATAACTTGTTGATTGCCAATACCCTTTTTATGTCGCCTCTTGCAAAACTCGTTTTATTTGGTGTTTTCCCCGGTATGTATGGATGTTGAGGATATGACGACGACGACGACAATGATGATGATGACGACGACGACGATGATGATATGATGATGACGATGACGACGATGATGTTGATGATGATGACGACAACGACGACGATGATGATGACGACAACGATAACGACGACGATGATGATATGATGATGAGGACGACGATGAGGACGACGACGGCGATGATGATGATGACGATGATATGATGATGACGACGACGATGAAGACAGCAACGACGATGATGATGACGGCGACGATGATGATGTTGATATTGATGATGATGACGTCGATGACGACGACGATGAAGATGATGATGATGATAATGACGATGATTTTTTCCATTGTTGACAGTGCCATAATGTAAATCACACTCATTAAAGCACACATATTATTTTAACTATAGGGGTAGCACCTCCAGCTCTGCATTCGTGCGCTGAGGTGAAAGCGGCTGGCTTCACAAAGACTGATTCTTATCTTATTGATCCAGACGGTGATGGCGGTGATGATGCTTATTGGGCGTACTGTGATTTGGAATTGAGCGAAGACGAAGGTATTGATACTTATTAGCCAAGGCATCATTTTCTCTGGAAACTATGGTAGTACGAGCCTTCTTTAGCCACAAATAACCCTGGTACTAACTGAGACCGAGGATTCGAACTACTAGCTGATAAATACAAGTACTACTTACTTAGGCCCTAATGTATAGTATTTTCTCCTTTATGTTAGTCACTACTGTAGTATTCCATGATGTACCATATCGAACTTTTGTGGAAGGACCGACGACCCATTTACAGGTATTCACGTATTGGGCATCTGATGCGCAGATGATGGCACTCACAGCAGAATCAAATGCCTGTCAGCAGTATTTTAACGTAAGTCATTATTCATGTTATGTAGCAAATAGCGAGCTTTCGAAAGAGGTGACGTCGGAACTACCACTGAGCGCGTGCAATTTACAGTGCGCTTGCGGATACAAACAATTCCACGGACCGTTGAACAGGCTGAGTCGCCTGCCTCCCCCCACCCCCTCTCTCTATCGTTGATTGGTTAATTTACTGTTATACCGTTATATCACTCAAATATAGGCCTACTTTTTTCACTTGATAATTTTCATTAAATCTTTAGTATAATATTGTTGTTTGATTGTACAGATTGATGTTAAAGAAGCGCACTTTGGAGGTAGTTATTGGCTGTCAATCACAGGTGTGCAAATGAAGAACTGGGGATTGGCACCTGGCACTGTAGAAGGCTGTCCCTGCTCGCTAACGGGTGAGTAATAAGTGATTTGAGTTGACAAGCGATAGTTCGTATGATTCATCACGTAGTGATTGTCAACATTATTTTGAGCTTACGCTGCGCTGCAATGCAAATTATATTTTATATCTCAATAATATCCATTTCCTAACTGACAAGTTTTTTTTCGATACCAGAGCTCAAGTATACATATGATACGCCATATGTACCAAAATATTTTTTATCTTTTACATCTACAACCTAGCAGTGATATTGCTCCTCACAACAGGGCCAACAGAAAAAGTCACTGAACTGCGGCGGCGCGTAAGGGGATGACTATAAGTTAATATGCTTTTCATAGACAAATTAATGACTAATAACCATATTTTCGAAAACAAGAGTTGTGAAAACATAACCTAGCTAGTTCCACGTTAATGCTCAATGCCACACACCTTTAAGCTTGGTTCCCACTAGAAGAAAAATTCCGACGCTACGCAACGTAAACAAATAATCTTCTTAAGCGTGGTTCCCACTAGAGATGCAACGCAAGAAGGACGTACGCGCAACGCAAGCGAGTTGACCAATGACAAGCCACCGTTCGAATAATCCATCACTTGTGATTGGTCAAATCACTTACGTTGCGTTACGTCATTGCGTTGCGTCTCTAGTGGGAACCACGCTTTAACGATCTTCCCCTTACGAGAAGTGGAATCATCACTATTGTGACGTAGGTAAAGCCAAAGCAGAAATCAGTGTTCAATATTCGTCTACGTCATCAAGCCTATATTACGTTTCGGTAATTGTTTGCATTTACGTCCTTCCATGAGTCTTAGTGATGAAAATGTTGACCAGAAAAAACGTTTTAACTAAATTCCGTATTTCAAGATTCGTGCTACAATGGCGAACTTTGCAACGGATATGCAAATGATGGAAGTTGGCGGGAAGACAGGGGCGACATCATTGACAAAGAAGAGATGCCAATTAAAGAACTCAAAATAGCGGACGTAGACAGCTCTTCTGAATCAGCGTACTTCAGAATTGGCCCTCTCATATGTCAAGGTATGAAATATCTAAATTATATTATACATGAACCCCTATTATGTGGACAACTTCGGAACCCAACAAAGTTTCCTTTAATATAGAGTGTCCCCCTTGATAGGCGGCTTGGCTGTAATGTAATGTTATTCGTTCAAAATGATTGTAACAATGATAACCTATCACTTAGAGGCCTAGTATTACTCTGTCTCTGTTTTCCAGGTTCCATACATGCACATAGAACAGTTCGCCGTGCCACCGCGTGTTACAAAGTAATAACTGCAGAAACTACGTGGCAAGAGGCAGCGAACGCGTGTAAACGAATCAACGCTTATCTAGCAACTATTGACGATGATGATGAACGCGTTTATCTGACTAAGTTGACGCACGCTCTCGTTGGACCACTGTCAACGCTGTGGTCTGCTGCAGAATGCACCCCAATCGACTCTGCAGACAGTGATAGCTGTGATGCCCAATATGGTTATATTTGTGAAAGTAAACGTAAGTTTAAAGTGAAATAATTAATATGCTCACAGCCCTGCTGACATACATTATGTTTTGTTTAGATGAATATTTATCAATAAATGGATAAATCAGTTAAGCAATAATAATTGTAGTTCAGTTTAGTGGCTCTTTTGAATTACGTCATATCCAACTGAAATCGACCAAAATTGGTCCAACAACTTGACAAAATTGAAAACAACCTTTAAGCGTAGTAGCCTATGCTTACATCAGATCCTGGGTTGCGCCGTAATGTACTATGACGTCATAAGTCTATAGATCTTAGTTTGCTCTGTAATTTACTATGACGTAATAAGTCTATAGGTCATAGGTTGCTTCGTAGTTTACTATTCATTCTTGTTTTTTCAAGTGTCTGAAATCAAATCCTACAAAAACGCCGGGATGAACAAATCGCCACTTGGAAGCTCGCTGCTGTCGTCTAGGAAAGCCGTGAGTTCTGGTGTTTGTAGCTTGTATTGTGAAGACACTGCCAACTGCAACTCCTTCTCGTACAACGCAGACACGCATGATTGCAAGATGAGCAGTGAGACCACCGACTCGAGTGCCGTTTCGGAGGACGGTTATGAACTTTTCACATTAAAGAGTACATATCAAAGTTGTGCAATGCTTTAGGTATTATTTGTGTACGTAGGCCATATTGGTGTCCTTCTAAAAAATATATATTTTAATGTCACATAGTAGTTAATCACCTTGACCAAAAGTGGATCAAAAAAAAAAATTATTTACCTGGAAAAACTGTAATTTAAAGCAACAAATAGTCAAATTGGCTATCAATATGTTTTTGGTTGAATTTAACCGTTTATTTTGTCTTATTATAATGAAAATATTATTTTGGGGTTTTTTTTCAACGGAAGGGATTAACTTTATTGCAATTATTTGACGCAAAACTCCTTGTTTGTAAAATGAAGTACCACTATTATTATTTATTATTATTTTATTATTAGTATTAGAAAATGCATATTCCAATATATTAGGCTCTGTCTACACTATCAAACTTTATGTGACAAAAAATGTAATGTGCCCATATATGGACATGATGATGTCATATCACTTCCATATTTAAGCATCACTACCATACTTGGGCACATCACCCTTTGTTTGTTAAACTAGTTTGATAGTGTAGACATAGCTTGAGAAGCTAGTGATGTTAAATATTAAATATCAGTAGTTACTTTCGTTTCCATTGCATATCATTTATCGACCATCGATTATTACACCAATCATTAAGCTAACGTATTAAAGTCATTCATATAAAGAGAATCAATATTCACAATATTACAGGCTATTATTTGTTGCTGTTTTGTTTTTTCACCATCGACACAATAACTAGTAGAGAACATGCTAAAAAGAACTTAAGAAAAAAAACAATGCAACAAAATGTTGGTGGAATTGTGTGTAGGCCTAAAATTACAGAAAAAAATGTTTTTTTTCAAGTTAAAATGTCCATATCTTCTTTAACTACTTGGTCTATTGGTACCACTAAAATACTCAAATAAATATTATCATTTTATTTGCCCTAATTGAAACAGTACATTTTGACCAAATAACATTTAAAAAATTTTACCTGGATATGATATATCATTTCTGAAACTTACAGTTAATTCTATAGGATTTCGCAATCATTATATTCATCGTTAGACGTATGCGCATGCGTAATTATATTCATAATGTTTAGGTTTCGTAATGAACTACTGACCAATCAGAAACAACAACATCCCACCGGGGAGCACATCACACGTCAAGACGTACCCAAACATGACATGGAGAAGACAAAAATTTAAAGAAAATTGTAAGTTTTTTAATTATAACATTTTAACTATACACGTAAAAAAGGATTAAACTTTTATCATCGGATTCCATCCAATGAATCATCTAACTTAGGAAGGCCTAGTGATAACTAGGCTAGTCCCAGCCTCCAAAGGCTGAAATACCATAAACAAGCGACTGTATTGTATGTAGGCCTATCGTTTGTTAGGCTGGCCAGCATCCAACTTAATATTTCATTA
Source organism: Antedon mediterranea (assembly GCF_964355755.1). Lineage (NCBI taxonomy): Eukaryota > Metazoa > Echinodermata > Crinoidea > Comatulida > Antedonidae > Antedon > Antedon mediterranea. The sequence continues at coordinate 2,416,164 of NC_092671.1, forward strand.
TTAACACAACTGAAAAGGCATTCTTGTAGTGATCGACATTAATTATTCATCCATAACTATAAATGATATATAAATCATTTTAAAGTAGATGACACAATAATTATATAATCTTTTGAAAAATAAAAAGCATGGCTATGAATGATGTGAATCATACGGTACTCGCGGGCTAGACAGGCCTGCCAAAAAGCAAGCTCGCCATACTACAATCGTAAGTCCATGCATGTGTCAGTGATTAATTATTTGAATGAACTTGTACGTGGGCAATCATTCAGGCCTAAGGAGACTTAATAAGCTTAATAGAAAAAAAACAAAAAGTTCAACATTTCGACTATATTGAAAGTAAATTTTAAAAATATATATACTAATATATCGAAAAAAATAAATTAAAAATAAATATGTCCTTCGAGCCGGATTTGAACCAGCGACCTAAGGATTACTATTGAAACTCTACAGTCCTCCGCTCTACCAACTGAGCTATCGAAGGCACACAGTGACCAATCGCAAATAATACGACTATAGAAGTATAGGTTCAACCATTATTTGTAGGGTAGTTACTTGTACATGTTTACGATAATTAAGATTTTGAAATTAATGTATAGTTTTTAAAATACCAAATTTAGATTAAAATGATTTATTTAGTTGGTTTAGTATAGTAAAATAGACAGCAGATTCCCAAATATGTTCTTGAACTTGCTGAAGTTACATCTATATTCACCACCGTAACAGAGTCGCCGACGCCAATTGCTGAAGTGGTCATGTGAGATCGATAAAAGCCTGACACAAGAGTGCGCTTTTCAAAACTTGTTCCCGGCCATTTATGTGTTTTTACAGTCACTAGTATTATAAAGAAACTAGAACATTTTATAATTAATATGATTAATTATTAACCGTTTTTGTCAGCGAGTGCGTTGCAGCGACTTAATACCTCACGACCTGAAATAAACGCTAGTTGCCTAACATGCATTGTTGATAGAACTGGTAAGCATTAATTCGGGAGTAAGTTTTATTGTCAGCAGGTAAACGTAAGTACGTACTGTATACTGTATTCACCAAACACCGTTTCGTTGTTAGAAGTCTAGTAGTATTTATGATTTATTTATGATTATAATAATTGTAACATTTTGTTAACAAAGATGTTATTCATATTAATTTAAGCATGGACGACCTATAACATAGGTATGGTTTAAGTATAGAGGAATACGTCAAATATAGTGTAGGCTACATAAAATAATATATTTATATTTATATAGATAAATTAAATTCTTTTAGAAATAAGTTTATATGAGTTTGTAAATTTTGAAATTACGACATATTATTCCTAGACTGAATCACAGTCCGCTTTTATTATCTTATTAATTCATTTTAGAATATTTCCAATCAAGCAATTATGCTCTGAAATGTTTCCATGGCAACTAACTTTTTGATTGAGATCAACCTTTTTATTGAGGAATATTGTTATCTAATCAAAACATGCAAAGAATATGATGAGTTACTTTTATTTGAATTTCATGAACGAATTTGCTCGGCAGACGGATTTCCAAGGAGAAATTGGAATAAGTTCCAGCTACCTATGGTAATTTACACTTTGTTTGAAGATGTAGAAGAGTTTGATAAGTTAAACGAAATTGAACGCATCGATTTGGTTGAATTTGAAAGGCTGGAAAGTTATTACGAGGATGTGATTGGACCAGAAGATGACGACCAGTGGATTGTAGATGATGATTGGTTCTTCCAAGCAGGCGATCAGAGTATTGAAAACGACGGGTTTCATAGTTTCGAACGCATGAAGTATTGCGTCTGGGAGATGACGACCATCAAACGACCAGCGTTATGCGTGTTTGTTTATTTCATTGGAGACTTCTGTGATTTTCAAGGAATTATCACCTCAAAGATGAAAGCATGGGGTTGGAAAAAATCTAATATTTTGAAACTAAATGGAAATTTAAAACCGTGCCTCCATATTGTCGTTCAGTCTTTGAGAAATCTGTGTTATGTAAATATTGAAGCGGATTTTGAGATGAAGCGATGGCTGGGGATAAAGTGTCTAAAGAGATCATTTAGAGGATTACATAACACGGCTACTAAATCTGGAGTTCGAATGACTATTCACATTGTCGGCATGATTTGTCAGCTAGTGTCGTTAGTCGATGCTAAAAGAAATTCAAATTATTGAAACAACATTGCGTAATATATCGTGTTTACATAATTCGTAAATAATTGAATGTATAAGTGTGTCAAATGACACTCGAAAACTTGCATGTGTATACGTCACAAAAATATTTAATACCCTTATATTTTATATATTTATTCATAATTGATGATAAACATTGAAACATCTGAATATTTACGTTTCAATAAGTATGTGTATATTTCTTTAAAATTAACATTTTTAAGCTACAGGTAATACGAAAATACAGTTTTAACTTGAAAAGCTTTGAGTTTGAGACTATCATTTTTAAAAACGTAGGCGCATATAAAAGAAGTTATTACATTAATTTAGGCTAACAGTTTTCCCTGTAGGCAATCTTTGAGAGGTATATGGGCAACTATAGTATTCGGTATTATGATGAACTCGCCACAACCTCGTTTTAACGCTTAAATCATGTCAAAAAATGATTGTTTATAAAATGTTAATAACACATTTACAAAAGAAAAACACAATTCAACACGTAGGCAAGAATAATCACATTACTGTACTTCAATTAAGTATCGAAGAACCTGGCAGACATCCAATCAAAATCATGCGCGCCAAAACGACACGCAACAACGTGACGAATTTATTTGCAGACGACATTACTCGGTTCAATCTTGTACAACGAAGTATTTGTTCTTTCCACGCCATCTCCGATAATTCCTTCTTTTAGATCACTGGTTATCTTCAACCCTTCATCAGTATCAATACCTGTAAATTCACACCTTACAACGTACATGAGGACGTCATAAGGGGCGTGTGTAAATCGCTTATAGAGGGCGGCATTCTGTAAGTTTCCGGTAGCTTTTAGCTTTGTTACTCCCGTTACATCCATCCATTCGGATTCAAACTTTGCCGATTCTGCATCGGTTTTTGGTCCCTAAAAATGAAGATAATTAATTATTATGCAATATCTTTATGTTTTCATCTAAAGTGACGTCATGCATAACAGATACCCTGAGGCCCCTACAGTACATTAACAACAAAAAAGAATGTTGTACCAAAAACGTCGAAACATTCTGAACTGCACTTTCTGTTACTATACTTTTGATATAATAATGTAAAAAGTCACTTACTTTGAAACTTGACAATAAAAACAAAGAATCAGGCTGTTTTGCCAAGGCGGGTGCGATGGAGGATCCGTCCATTGTTGCAATTTCTGTATAACCACCTACAAAAAAAAAGAGAGGTAAATTGGAAAAAGAAAATGTATCGGATATTTATATGTGTTGAAAGGATGTTTCAAGTAAATGGTTCCAACTGTAGGCCTACTTCACACAAGGACTTAAGCGTAAAGTAAGTTGACCAATCACAGGCAATATAACTGTCGGTTGTCATTGGTCAAGTCAACCTGTTGCTTGCAGCTTGGCGTTGCGTCCACGTCGCGTTACGTCTATTTTGAGAACCTAGTCTGTAGATTCTAGACGGAGTTTTGACTTAATATTAGTACAAAAATAAATATTTTTGCGTTTCATACCTATACTACTTGAGCTCGTATTTTCATACAAAAATCGAAAAGAAAGACAATAACTACAGACTTGGGGCTGCAAGTCTAGATAACCTAGCTTAATGAATGACCGAGATTAAATCGAGAGGAAACACTTACCTGGATAATTTACCTGTAAGCCTGGAGGCCCATGACCTTCAACCAGAGCTTTGATCAATTCGGGAGAAGGTTCACCAAAGTCCTTTGTAATCCGTTCTTGTGTTCCCTCAAAGAAAGAATAATTCACGTACGGGAAACGACCTAACATAGTATTAAAATGAATATATTATTTGTGGGTGATAAATCTGTGATTTGTTCCAATCACGGCGCATCTCAGCTCTCAACAAAAACCCCACCTATACCACAACCCCCTTTTCCTCCAGTAAAAACACTGATAGCGGTGCCTCCCCCCAATCGTATTTTTTCTTGGTTTTTTTTGCATTACAAAAATGTACCATCGCCAAACCATTTACCTACACTGTAATACAATTGATAATGACATGTACCTGTCGACGTGAGGATTACGCAGCCGGTAAAAAATGTAATTTTACCGTGACACAAACGATTTCAGTGTGAACATCAAATCGAATATAACGTCGCATTGGTGTCAGTCGATTTTTAACTTCAACGCGGTAAATTCGGAGCTCGCGAACTTTTTTAAGCTTTGCGCGACTCACTTCGATTTGACGTGACGGTTGCCGTCGCTTCGCGTTTAAAGTGTGTACCGGCCTTAAACAGTGCCAAGTGCAGTAGGCTACTTATATTATATGTTAGTTCATGCATAAGAGAAGGAAATCTGGGTCATCTGTGTTGGAAATTGTAATCTGTTTATACAGGTTTTCATATAGATATAATGTATACTGATTGTGATAACATCTTTTCAGTTTCGATTTAGACGTGCCAAGTCAATGTACTTTTCTAAGCATCCTTCGAGTATTCAAAGCTGACTATTGTGTAAATTCTAGACGTAGAGTAGATTTGTCATTTTAAAAATAGGCTTAAATTTTGAAACGAAAAAGTTCACTAACATCAAGAAACGCTCGCAGTTAACATATTCAAATCCCATTGCATTTAACTCCTTATTATCCAATCTGCCGTCAATCATAAACGTTTTAGAATAATATCATGATTTAATTATCTTATTAACACTTTTATCAATGTGAATCTTGCACCCTTTTCCTTCCTGTTATATTCTTTTCCAGGTGAGTATACTGACATTTTTATGAGATAAGATTTCTCCGGAAACTTTAAAGGGTTACCCAAAGTTTTCAGAATATAATGTGGTTAATACTGGTACTATCAAGCTTGGTTCCCATTGGTTGAAACGCAAGGGCATACGCGCAACGCGAGTAATTATACCAATCACAACAGATTTCAGATCGTGGTGATTGATCAAATTAATAGTGTGCCTTTGTGCGTTGCGTCCTTATGAAAACCTTATTTGTATGATTTTCAAAATCACGTGGAGTGAGGGGGGGGGGGGGGGGGTGGGGGACGTTTAGCAATGGGGCTGGAAACGTAACCTAAACAGGAATAACAAAATTATCATGATTAGAATTACGTATAGCTAATGCAAGTTGTCATAATAGCACATCTGTACTCCTAGAATCAATACTTAATTACAACGTGAAATAAATTATAATTCTTCAATGACATGGATTAAGATAACGTGGCTAATGTTGAGTTCATTAATATGTCCTATTGTAGGCCCTATGTATGAATCACATCAAATTATATCGATCAGAATGTGTAATTCATTGTGTAAAATGTGTTTGTCCATCTACATGATTATGCTAATAATTTAAGCTAAGCCACAAATAATCGAATTTAAGTTGAATTCGGATAACGATTTACACATATCTCACACAATAATTTGCGACAAATAGGTTAGAAAATGAAAATGTCACTTTTTATCCATTTCTAAGCAGTTTGACAAAAGTCTAGCACGGTAAAAAAACATTAATTAGGCTCAATAGGCTCAGAAGGCCTAGGCCTCTAGGTACTGTACTCACACGATGGCGACAACCCGTCGGTCGGCCTTGCCAGTGTTTATTTTGTGTTTTCTTTTATAATTATCTACAGAATCGACATAAGAAAATAATGCTGTTTATTTACCTTGAGGATCTACATTTGTGTGCAGTTGAGCGCTAACGAAATGATCAAGCGTTTTAACAAATTCGCCTAGATGCGACCAGCCTTTGAGGAACGATTCCATATTCGGTGGCGGTGTAATCTTCTCGTAAAAATTAAAAACTACGTTCACCTCTTTTGCCATTATGTCTTTTTGTATTTACTCAAACCCAAATGACAATAGTACTAGTAGACCTGATGCGACAACAACACGACAACCTACAAATATTTTAGTCCAAGAAGTGACTGTAGCAGGCTACTTGTATCAATCTCAGCGGTGTCTCTACAAGAACGCATGCGCAAATCGTCTTTCTTAAAAATGAAACATTGGTCAACGAAGCAATTAATTTGTGTTGGATAACCGCCAAACGGGGATTGTTTAAGCCCAAGAATGTAAATCAATTGTGCACATACTTAATTGGATTAAGTTTGCACTATGCAAGTCTGTCTGTAACCTATTGAGTTCTATACAGTATCCATAATAATTATAATAATGTCATTATTTTTCCAATTTGGCATGAAATTAAGTTTCGTTTCTGTTAACTTAGTTTTATTCATCTGTGATCAGTAAAAGAATAAATGCTATGCCTCATGGCTGGCCGGGAAGGGAAGGGGACCGGCGGTCACCTAAAGTAGGGGGTTTATAGACGCGTGAGATTCACAATCGACACATTACGTCACACAAACTACCGTTACTAACACGTGACATCACGTCACAATACTAAAACTTTTCAGCAAATAAGGAAGTTCACAAAATGTTTTACGCGCCGCGCCTGTGTTCGATTTACGCGCATAATCGTAGAAACCTGCTTGGTTACTAAACAAACATACGTTCAGTTTTATTTCCGATGAGATTCAGTAAACATTGAATAAGATATTCTCTACAAATCTTTCAAAAAATTTTAAATAATGGCTTTATTTCGCCGAGCAAATAATTTTATTTCAGATTTAAACAGTAGCGCCACAGGTAGGTGGAGAAATTTTGACATGTTTTTTGCTTAAATAACTTTATTTATGCATTTAAAAATGTCAAAAAAATGTTTTGTGTGTAGCTCTAGCTAGCTAGGCCGGGCCTAGGCCATAGATAGGCTAGCCCCTAGCTAGGCCTGGCCTATAGCCCCTAGCTAGGCTAGGACTATCTAGCCTAATAATTAAATATTCCAGGCAGTCTGCCTAGCTACTGTTGTATTTATTTTATATTATACTGTAGGCCTAATGGCTCAAAATGATAATAATTAACATTTAAAACAAGCCTAGGCCCTAGGCCTAGGTAGCCTATCTATACTATAGTTGTGCTAATAATTAAGTTTTGTTTATTTTGTTTTTTAAATGCTGCTACTCTGGACTTGGCAGAGCCGAAAACTGAGGTACGTAAGACAAAAATTTGAGTGGTTTTTGATTGGTTGGTTGATTGATTGATGTGTGGTTGCTTGATGATTGGTTGGTTGATGGGTGGTTGGTTGATGATTGGTTGGTTGATGATTGGTTGGTTGATGGGTGGTTGGTTGGTTGGTTGATGGTTGGTTGGTTGATGGGTGGTTGGTTGATGCTTGGTTGGTTGATGGGTGGTTGTTTGGTTGGTTGGTTGGTGTTGATGGGTGTTTGGTTGATGGTTGGTTGGTTCGTTGATGGGTGTTTGGTTGATGGTTGGTTGGTTGATAGTTAGTTGATTGATGGTTGGTTGGTTGATGGTTGGTTGGTTGATGGGTGGGTGGTTGGTTGATGGTTGGTTGATGGGTAATTTTGGTTGGTTGATGATTGTTTGGGTGATGGTTGGTTGGTTGATGATTGGTTGGTTGATGGGTGGTTGATAATTGGTTGATTGATGATTGGTTGATGGTTGGTTGGTTGATGGTTGGTTGATGGTTGGTTGGTTGATGGTTGGTTGATAGGTGGTTGGTTGATGGGTAATTTTGGTTGGTTGATGGTTGGTTGGTTGATGGGTGTTTGGTTGATGGTTGGTTGGTTGATGATTCGTTGGTTGATGATTGGTTGGTTGATAGGTGGTTGGTTGATATAGGTGGTTGGTTGATGGGTAATTTTGGTTGGTTGATGGTTGGTTGGTTGATGAGTGGTTGATTGGTTGATGGTTGGTTGCTCGATGAATGATTGGTTGGTTTGTTTATTGGATGATTGACGGGAATGGATGATTAACTAATTAACATTTTTACACTAATTGTTTGTACTAATCCTAACATCTGATAACCAACATCATTTGTTTTGTGTTTACTAATTGCAACAGGATCTCTCTGATTACTATATGATCATTCTAAAACTAATTGGTGAGATTGAACGTAACTACCTTGATACAGTTGGTATTTATCGTGTGAACGGACCATCCAAACGAGTCCGGAGGCTGTGCAGGGGACTTCTTAACAACTTTTCTGCCGTAAAAATGAGAAAGCATAGACCATCAACTATTGCAAGCTCCGTTAAGCGATTGTTAGGACAGGTGAATGCAAACTGAAATTGACACAGAAATATGAAGTGAAATTAGTTTAGACAATCTAATCTTTTAGAGCCTTGAAACTAAATATGTAATTGACAAATTAGTTCATTCAATCTATAAAATTATTGGACATGCCAGCTATTTGGGTTCAAACTTTTAATTTTCTTTACATTCACGTGGCAGATTTTTCTGTAACAATTCTGGATAATAATAGCTTTGTTGAACTAACCAGTTACAGGTGTTATACATTTTAAAACTAATTCATTTATCTAGCTAATATTATAGTACTAACCTAGCATCTAAAGTCACATTTTAAAGAGTTTGATGTGTTTTTGGGGATTTTTTTTCATGTCACTGAGTATAATTAAATAATGGAAAGTTGTGATTGTTGTTATTCAGGTACAGATTATACCAACTTATGTGGAAGCTCAACTTCACAACATCGTGAAGCTTCATTTGCATATTGATGGTCGTAACAACCCCCTCAATAATCAACTTTTGACAGCACTTAAAGATTCTATTCGTTGCATGCCATATGAAAATTTCAGTATCCTGAAAATTATCATTATGCATCTGAAAAGGTAAATAATAAATAAATTATGATCATATCTTATATTAATTCTATAAGCATGTTAACATTGTTCTAATCTCACAATCCATCATCATTATCATCATCATCATTATCATCATTTTCATCAACAATTCAATATAATCAAGATGATATTGAATAAACTTTTTAGATAATTTTTTTTAAATAACTCATTCTTTTTTATTAGAATCACATTACATCAAAAAGGGCGTGCCAAAGCTATGACCGCTAAAAGTCTTGGCATTGTCTTTGGTCCAAGCTTTGCAGAGAAATGGTAAGTAATCAGTTAAACCAACTATAGGCATAAAATAATAATAATAATAATAGTGTAAGGGCTTTCTATCATGTACAGTGGATACCTACTCAGCAACAAAAATAATTATTTTTTTAAACTTATTTAGTGATGATTTGACTGCTTTTGAAGCAAAGTCCTTGATACTTCGATGGAACGGAGTAGTCGAAATGCTCATTCAGAATTCTGATTTGGTAAGCCGACTTTATTTTGTAACTATCAGTGTAAAACAGTGCATATAATAGGTATCACCATAGTCAATATTGAATATGGTGACACTGCTGGTGCTGCTACTAGACATTATCTATACTAGACATTCAGACAGACAGGCAGGATCTAGGATTTCAATGAAAATAAAAATGTATTTTATTGTTTCTTTTTTAGATTTTCGGTAAGACTTACATGACAAGCGAATGCCAATTAAAAAGAGGTAAATATTATATTTATATATATATATATATATCTTTTGCTATGGATATAATATTATGTCACCATGATATTCCGAAATAAAAAGATAAATGAAATGAATGAAATATATATATTTGATGAATTTTACGTATTTAAAAGTAAAATTTGATTAAAAACAATTAACCCTAATAATGTTTAATGTTACAGAGGCAGCAGCAGTTCCAAAACGTAAACGAATGCATTTGTTAAAGGTACGTACGTTTAAGACATAATAGTGCTTTTATGTTTCAAGCGGTTTTATGCCCGGATGCTCTTTTACATCCCTGAAAAAAAAACTATGAACAATGGCTTTTCTATCGTTTCTTATTTTCTATATCTCAGGATGTTGGAAAATCTAAACGCCAAGCAAGTCTTTACAAGAATTGCTTACTGAATCAAGCTCTGATAACAGAACAACAGAGAATGGAGGAAGAGGAAACTAACAGAAAACAGAAGGTAATTGTCGCGAGGACAAACAATTGCACCCAAAACAGGTGGTTAATACTGTCTACACTATCAAACTACTTTGAAAAAAAAAACCAAATATGGTAGTGATATGATGTTATCGTGTCTATATATGGACACATCCCATTTTTATGGTTACATAAGTTTGATAGTGTAGACACTGCGAGTCTGTATACCTAATTAAAATCCTGCTTTTTACTCTAATAGCGTCACAAATCGTGGTCATATTTTTATAGTAATTATATTATTGCTATTATTTATAATGGATTACTAACTTTACTCATTTAATGTTACCTTTTCTTCCAATCTAAGTTTCTTTATGGTATTTTTCAACATCATAACTACGGGGCGCCATTCGGGGTCGATTTTGTCGATATATAATATAATACAATTATGTGCCATATGACAAAATTAGTAATGTCCCGAACGGCGTCCCATACATAGCTACTAATCTTCATTTTTCATCTAAATTCAATCATCACATTATTATATTAAATGATAATGGTTTTTTATTTTTAGGAGCATGGTTGTTTATGTGGATCAATACTGATTACAGTAATCAGACAAAGGTCAAACCACAGTGCTATCGTCGTACCCGCTGACGCCGCCACCGCTCCAGAACTTTCGGTGATAATGTAAATTCTTAAACCTGGCTTTCTTATAATGTGAAAAACATACAATTATGCAGGTAAAGAAACAACATATAAAACAATCTTTCAATCTGATAAATAAAACTTGTTTTGTTTGCTGAAGATGTCCTCTACCATCCGATTTGACAGATTTCTTCTTTTTTTTTTCAGAAAATGTTCAGTTTTGTAGCCTCCTGTGCAGTTATTTATTTTGGAAAGCCAGTCAAAATTAATGAATTTGCATCAGAGAGACACCAGGAATTATTGTGATATATGCAGTTGAAGAATACTTCAAGACAAAACAAAATTTTTAAAACAGATACAAAAAAAGCAAAAAAAAGAAGAAAAAATGCCACACAATTGCTGACTCAGCACTTCATAGTCGACATGTGACTGTCAAATAAATTGAAAATAACATTATGTCTTAATCATGTGGGAAAAAAAGAATAAAGAAATATTATTGAGAGGATATTAATACTCACTTAGAAAACGAAATAAACTTTTTTTGAAAGAAAAAAAAATGGATTTAAAGAACAATTGACCTCCACTATCAAAGTTCTTATCTACTAACTGTGCAATATTTCTCCATGGTCAAACTGATCAAAAGGATATCTGAGTGAATTAAAGTAAAGAAGAATTATTGAGAGGACATTAGCCTATTACTCACTTGGAAAACGAAATAAACTTTCAAAAAGAAAAAAAATGGATTTCAAGAACAATTGACTTCAACTATCAAAGTGCTTATCTACTAACTATGCAATGCTGTGAAGAATTATTGAATTGAGAGGACATTATTACTCACTTGGAAAACGAAATAAATGCATAAAAATGACAAAAAATGGATAGAAAAATATTTACTTCATCAACGCACTGCTGTGCCTTAAATATGTGTATTTATCTACTAACTGTGTAATAGTTTTTTGGAATACTGAATTATGTCAAACTGATCAAGTAGATATCTGAGTGAATCACTGTAAAGAAGAATTATGGAATTGAGAGGACAATAATACTCACTTGGAAAACGAAATAAACTTTTAAAAAGAAAAAAGAATATGGAACAATTCAATTGACTTTAACTATCAGCTTAAATATATCTATCTAACAGTAACTGTGCAATACTTGTTTGGAATACTGAATTATGTCAAATGGATCAACAGGATATCTGAGTGAATCACAGTAAAGAAGTATTATTGAATTGAGCGAACAATAATACTTGAAATAACCGCATAAAAAGGACAAAAAATGGATAGAATAATTTCTATCAAAGTATTGCTGTGCCGCCTTATGTTATGTATCTGCTAACTCAGCAACAATACTGAATTATGTCAATAAACCTGATCAAAGATATCTAAGTAAATCAAAGTAAAGATGAATTATTGATGTGAACATTATACTTGGAAAACAAAAAATAAACTTTCAAAAAGGAAAAAAAAATGAATTTGAAGAACATATCAAAGTGTTGCTGAGCCTACTCCTGTACAGCTACTTAATAAAAAATGTGATTTTAAATCATGTTTATATGAATTATATTTTTATACTGATGTTATAAATAAATAGAATCAATGCCTAAACGAAGCATTTGTATATATTAATAATGTATGTATGTAATAAAGCAATAAATATATTTATACAATATAATAATTATATTTCTGTTGATGAGTAAAATTTGTGTTGGGTGTTTGTGATTCGCATTATTTTAGGTATAGCGCCATCATTTAGTCATCAATCAATTAAAGATGGCAGCGTCCATGGACCTAGCAACGGCTGCTGCAACAGGCAATAAAAATGTACAAAATGCTGTTTTAACTTTCTTTTTTTATTGTAGGCATAACTAGACTTATAAAAGGGCATTTACTAAGACGAATAATAATAAAAGTAAATAACTTAGGCTAGCTAGGCCTAGGTATATTTATTATACATAATACTGTATAGGCTAGCTAAGCTATTATAGGCCTAGCCTAGTTCTAGTGTAGTAGTAGCTAGTAGCCTAGGTAGGCCTACTTATACTACTAAGCCTAGGCCTAGCCTAGAGTGGTTGGGAAGGAATGAAGTTGTGTAGGCCCTACTGAAGGAATGGTCTGCAGAACAGGTTAATGCCTAGCTAGGGCCTAAGAAGGCTTTTAAATTTCTATATTATTCGGGGGTTTTTTTTGTGTAGCCTACCTAACAAATTTTAAAATAAAAAAGATTCATGGTTTTAGGTGAGACTTTTATTTAAAACCACCCAACCATAAAAAAAAAGAGAAAAAAATATTTCTTTGATTTGAATTTTAATTATTTATGCATTATATTAGGCTAACATTCATAATTTGTTTTTTCAGCTAGTTCAAAGTCTAATACAAAGAGGAGCAAACATCAATGGTCGTTCTAAAGATGGTTTTTCACCTTTATGCAATGCTGCCTTTTGGGGCTACAGTGATATCGTTGAATTTCTATTGGAACAAGGGTAATACACAAAAGGATATTTAAGATGATACTCCCCTATCAAGCCCACAGGCAGGATGCTTACATTTAATGGGGTTTTTTTTGCCAATGACCCTTTCCCTTCCACCAAAAAAAAAAATCTGTTTGTGTCTAGGCCTACTATAAGCTTGGTATACAAAAATTAAAATGCAATTGAATATAGGCTAAACTGGCGACATCAGATGCAAATAGATTATTCTGTATACATTATTGGAAAAGATTGTTTTACTAGACTGTACAATTATAGTGACATAGTGAGTGCAATTTGCATGGTTTGAAAAGGTCACAACTGTAAATTCAATATCTGTTATTTTTATATACAGGGCCGATGTAAACCAATGCAATGGAGGTACAAGATGGACAGCATGTCACTGTGCTGCCTTTCAGGACCATGGACGAGTCATTATGAAATTAATGAATTTTAAACCAAATCTTGCTTTAAAGGATAGCAAGGGAAGGTAGGATTACCGTATATCCTCGGGTATAATCCCACCCCCTACTTTATGTCTGACTTCACAAACACCTGGGGCATATCTCCAGTATTGTTTTTATGGTCTGGATATAGTCCCACCCTCTTCGTGTTCTAGGAGGTTGGTATTATACCAAATGATATACAGTAATACATGTAGTTGAACCATTTGACTGCCCGAGTTAAGCCACTGACAAAACATACTATATACCCACTAATCACACAAGGCAATGGTAAGTAAAGACTATCTTGCCCTATTTGCACATTGTCTCAACTTAACGGCAGCTAAGCCACTTTTCCCATTTGACCAATACATAAGCATGATGGTGGTGGTCACCCATTGGCCACAATTCCAGATTGGCCGTAGTACTGGTTTTACTTTGACAGAAACTTTCATGACCGTTGAACACTCTGACAAATTATCTATTTTGAACACCAAATAACTTTGTAAACTGATTTCTTCGTTTTCCTAAACTCAGAACAGCTGCAGACTTTGCTTCAGCTCTGGACTCAATATGGCCGTTCTTTGAAGCAGAGGGTTGCAGCCGAACACGGAAGCAACAACTCATTGAGATGGACATCATTAAAAAGGTTGACAATATAAAACTATTTGTTACTATTTCTATATTTACTATATTTTCAGGATTTTTTTTTTAAATTTAAATTTCCATCTTTATGTTAATTCAGGTTAAAGATACTGACCCAACTATTTCCAAGTCTGATTACACACATTTTTCACGACCTGGTTCCGCATATGTCATGAAAGGACAATCAAGAAGTGAACGTGGTGACATGAATATGGTAAGTTAATATTAAGTTATTTTTCTCCAGTAAAACATGCTGTTTACCTGTTAAGGAAGAGGTCATGGTTTTCCCAACCCTCACTCTGTTTATGTCCATGATCTCTTAAAAAGTTATGTTTTCCATAGAACAATCCATTAGTTTTTAGTTTATTTAATACTTAACTCAACTTGAGAGGGCACATAGATTTTATTTATTTATTTATTTTATTCAGTTGTCAACCAACAGCGATGAAACCGCCACTAACAGGTTGAATTTTGCTCAAATTAAGTAAAAAATGAATTCATTGTACAGACTTAAAATCCAAAGATTGCCTTAAAAAAAGTGTTGTCTTTCATTTCATTTTTGTTTTGTTTTTGACAGCAATATGCATCCAATACTGGAGACGTCCTTGGATCTCTCACAGAAGATCCTTCATCGTATCATAAAAGTAGTCCATCATTCAACATCTGGAGAAGCTGACAACTGATTCTCAAAGTATTTTAGAATTAAGTTTCTTGGCATGCTGTAGGTGCTATAATACATACACAAGTCTGTTTGGTGCTCTTGGGAGTATGGCAAAGCCTCTGGGTTGGGGTATCAAAGCTACAGGCCCATGGTGATGCTACTGGGTGCTCTAGGCCCAGGGGCATCAAATCTACAGGCCCATGGTGATGCTACTGGGTGCTCTTGGGAGTTGGCAAAGCTGCTGGGTTGTAGTGAAAAGCTACAGGCCCAGGGGCATCAAATCTACAGGCCCATGGTGATGCTACTGGGTGCTCTTGGGAGTTGGCAAAGCCGCTGGGTTGTAGTGAAAAGCTACAGGCCCAGGAGTAACAAAGCTACAAGCCCAGGGGTTGACAAAGCTATAAGCCCAGGGGTGACAAAGCTACAGGCCCAGGGGTTTACAAAGCTATAAGCCCAGGGGTGACAAGGCTACTGGTTAGAAGTAAAAAAAAAATAAGGTTTGGAAGATTAATGACCAATTTTGTTACTTTGTTTTTAACATTAGGGACTTTACGAAACACGACGGGAAGCCACAGAACTGTGCTCATGAATAATTTATGCATGAGCTTTAACAAAATGGGTGGATCTTATTGTGAAATTCTGTTTCTTTTTGAGGATGATAAAGTTGCCATTTTCCTGTTTAGGGAAAACGATTAGAAATAATGTACATATATAACCTTAAATAAACTGTTCAAATTACAATTAAACGTGGAAATTTCAAAACTCTAAATAATATTTGAACTTCTAATTTAATTGTTTAATAAAATAACATTTTTATTAGGTTAAAATGGCTGTGTTACAAGCATTAAATTATGTGCAGCATTTGAATGCAAGGCTCCCCTAGGAAGTCTAGGCCTATGCTGTTCCACCAGAGGCAAACGATTCAGAAGGGCCCCACGCCGCGAGACGGGGGAAGGAGAGTGAAACTGTCGGTCGCCGTCGTTTTCGCGCCATAGTGAGTAACTAATAAAACGGCTATGTTGACTGTATATGATTTTACGCTCTAGTGAACACATCGTGTGTTTTGTAAAGTCTCTATTGTCTGTTACATCACTGTAAGAAGAAAGTTTAACTTTGACAATGCAAATAAATGAATTCTAATAATTAATATACATTATTGGTTGATATTTGATGAGTGTATTAAAACTTGTAGTAATAAAGTGTATAATATAAACTAGAGGGCACTGTTTATGCATAATGTATGATTGTGGGTAAACATTTCAATATTCAGCAAGAACTTTATAGATTTCTTGTACACAAACAAACAAACTTCCCTCAGAATGGATTGGAACACTTTTGGCGCATTTAAAAGTTTTGAGTGCGGCTGGTTTTTAAAACTGTTTGTATGCAAAAGTCGTAAAAAAAAACAAGAAAAACACAGAAAATAGTATTTTGTATTTATTTACAGCATCTCTTTACATTTGCTTTGCTTCTTTTAAAAAAAAATCTTTTTTTTTCAACTTTGTCATCTTTAGTTTTCCAAATATAAAAAAAAACAGTTTAATTTATTAAAGTAAAGTTTGGGCAATAAAAAAATGTCAATTGTGGAAGATTCGGTTTAACCACCAAAGAAGTTATGTACTCAACATAGTCACGGCGTCTTCATTTATGTTGCTAGACACTAAAAAATAATACTGAAAAAAAAATAAATAAATTGGACCCTTGATCTTGCCCACAATGTTTTGTTTTATAATTTAGTATGACCTTTGTGACCTTATTATTGAGAGTCTTGTTTACAAGCCCCATGCTCGAGTATAAGCTCATGCACAAGTATAAGCCCACCCTCTAATTTAAGCTAAATTTAGACACACAACTTTGGTAAATCCAATGTTAATGCAACCAGAGTAAATCCCCAATTTTCGTCAAATGCTTAGAGTGGCGTCATCTTATTAAGCACTTCCAATCAGTCAAAGGTCAATTAATGTAAAAATAGTCATAAGTAATTTATAATAGAACCAACCATGCTACTGTATATACCAAAGAATTATTGATCCTTCTCTCTCATAAAATGTGATTAACTAAACTAATATTTTTCATGACATAACCTCACCTAGCATCTTAATATAAATTAATATTATTTGGTAGCCTTGTGTGGATTGTTCATATACCCCTACAGTAAAATATGATAAATTATACACACTGGAGACATACTGCTAAATGCAACCTTTAATAGGTTAAGAGAAAAAACGTTTGTCCTTACAGTATAAATATCAATTGAACTTTGATGTATTGCCATATTTAAAAAAGGAAATTTGCTTGTTATAGATTCACTGTCCTCTCTGTATCTGAATTTGGCCAGTATCTTTGGCAAATTCTGTGATACAACATCACATGTGTTACACAAGGTGGTACATTTCTGCATGTTAATTACTTCTTTTAGTCAGTTTATAAATATTCATGATATTGAGAACATGTGACCCATGATTGACAGGTGTTTGTTATCTGTTAGCCTAGTTGCATGCATACTGTTCTCAAGCGAAACATTTTCAGATATTGTGATACATTAAGTATTTTCTTTAGTATTTAGTCGTCTACTTTTTCTACAACCTCCACGTAACAGGTTCCCAGTGGTGGTTCTGTGAGGGGAATCGGTGAATGGGATGGACTCCGTCGTCCGCACGTCTGTTGGTGCGACGCCCAATCTTTACGTTGGCAAAAGCTGCTACAGTAACTCACTAGGTGGCACCCTGTACATTCGCTCATCGCTTCTCTGCCACAGTTTACACACGTCTGAAATTAACAGAAAATTTTTAAATCACATTTTGGTTTGACATTCATTTATAGTGATAGGTACGGGTCATACCAAAGATAATAAAAGGAGAAGATACAACAGTTCCGTTGGCGGCGTAAACCACATCCGGGTTACTATTTTCCTACGCCTGAAGGTGGCGCACTTCTTTTTTGCTAGAAGAAGTGCGCCACCTTCAGGCGTGGGTAAGGTAAAACTATCTATAAAAATGCAAACGATGATTATTTATCAAAATGATTATCAAAATATTAATAATATCAAAATTAGTAGAGCACAGACGCGAGAACACATCAGATCATCACGATCCATCCAAACGTGGAATTAGACGGGAACCATATCTAGAGCCCGCCGTCGTTCGGCTGCTGGATTCTTACGCGTTCATAAGAGCACGTCCGCGTTTCCTATCCTTCTATATATAACAGCGCGTACTGTTGATTCTTTACCTATTTATATTCTTTGGTCATACCTACAGCTCAAAACAATCAATCAAGAAATGATAGGAAATTAGGTTAAATTTATCACTTATCAATTTTAGGGCCTGTGGTCCCTATTTCAAAATTCACTAATGCAGTAATAGTATTATACTTTAGTACTTCAGTACTTTATATCCTCTAGTATAATCCCACCCCACCACTAAAACACATAATTGGTAGGAGGTGGGATTAGACCTAAAGTGGGATTATACCCAAGTATATACGGTAGCAAAGTGGCTCCTAACGGTTTAACAATTTTAATGGAATAACAGTCTTTAAACATGTTTGATCAATTTTATACAGATTCAAGCTCACAAAATCCATTCCCACAAAATCCATTCCCATCCTCCTCAATGAGAAAGCGTAACTAAATGGCCTTCATTTCCCCCTTGTAACGTACAGTACCAACCTCCCTGAACAGCCTTCATTTCCATACATGAGACACTGTAATTTATCATGCATTGCATTCCAATCTGTACTTTTGTATTTTATCGGTATTTTGGTAGATAGTGGCTATAAAAAGCCTAACAGATTGTGTGGGCGTATCAAAATATCTTTGCCTGCAAATTTATATTAGGCAATTAATTATTAAAAGGTCAGTAGCCTTACACGCTATCATGATGGTATACTGCAAAGCTATGTTGTGCAGACAATATTAAATATTAAATATATAGAATATTTATTGAGAGTTTTCGTATATAAATATATATATACAGTATATATAAAACAGCTGGTTAAATTGTCAAATAGGGGATAATGAAGTAATCTAATTTTGAGACTTTATTGAAGATGTTTTTTACATCAATAGTATGTAATAGATCAGAACCAGAGTTGATTCCCAGGGAATGTAGCCATATTCAACATTGACCACACTCACAGGCTTTGGGAAATACCCTTAAAATTTGAAATTCTCTATCTCATGAATATACCACTTTAGGGAAATCCTCAAAGGAAATATACTGTATATATGGTTAGTGCGATTGATGAATACAGCCAATCAGCTGTATTCGTTTTGTTGATATTGTTTTTATATACTCAGCATTTATCTCGGCGTGATGGAGACAGATGCTCACATCACTATGACACTTGTGAATAAATAGCTAGCTTGTCTTGACAAGTTAGTGAAACAGTGTGGTGATGTGAGATTCCGTTTTTGGACTTTTCTGTTGTCTTGTTCAATTTATTCGGTTTTTTAGGCTATTTCGTGGTTTATTTTACAATTACATTAACAATTTCATTTTCACACTTGTGCTAAACAGCGCATAGAGACTATTTTGTATTTTGCGCTATATAAATTTAAAACCATTAACCATTAAAAGAAATCAACCTTATAATAATACACTACTCGCTTCTCGTCTTTCATGCTAAAAAACCAAAACACCAACCTTGATAAGTTGTGCTGATTTAGCCTCCGCAACAGCCACTATCTTGTCCGCTCTTGCGTGAGCCAATGCTTGTGATACTGCGTTGTCTTTTTCTGCTCGTGCTTCCATTAGTGCCCTTGATAGCTGCATTTGACTGTCTATTTTTACTTGTAATATTGCCTATGTTTCATACAACAAAAAATAATTTTTATAATAAAAGGAAAATTGAATGACCTCTTAGTATTAATTACACAGTAGCTGTGTCAAGGATATTTAAGTAATGAATTTTGATAAGTAGACCACATTTACAATATGATACAGAATATCTACTATACCATGAGGGTCAAGTACATTACATTACTGTATAGTCCATTTGACCACAACACAAGATACTATAAAGCAGTCCATTGAAAACTCCTTGATACATAATTGATATCAATTACTGTGATATAAAAACATTGTTTATGTTTTTTATATTTTAGTATCAATACTGATACTGTCTACTATTTAACCTATAACCCCAATATGTCAAATGTAATTATTTGCCTCTTTTTTTTCTGCTTCAAATTGTATTTTAGCTTGAGCAAGACATGACTCTTTGCTTGTCATACACTCTGTTTTCATTTGTAATACCATGTTTTTTAGCTGTTGTGCTTGTTGAAGAAGAGTGTTGGCCATCTAAAAAAAAAACAGAGAATAAGTCAAAATGAACTGAAAAAACATCAATGGATTATTAGATAGTTAGGAAGGAAGATTTGAGACATTCAACACTTTAATTCAATTGGTCTTTTATTTGTCTAATTCATATGAAAAATCAGAAAATCTTTGTTAATACAGTGCAGCTGCAGTTTAAAACACAAGAACAATGTTGAAAAACATTAGAAAAGTATCAGACAATATAAACGTTATATTTTTTAAAACTGATACAATTATACAAAAAGCAACAATCGAATCAGGGCCTACAGTACTGGTATTTTTATTTGAAATATTGTGTATTTTTATTAATAGTAGAAATGATATTGTTGCTACACCTTTAATGTAGCCATAATAAAGATTGATGGCTCACATAGGTGCCATAGGGATTATACCAATAATAGTGAAAACTCCTTTAATCTAACTGACAATTTAGTCGCTATCAATGGTAGTAAACTTAAAATGAGCGCTGTTTGTTACTATCCCTTTAATGTAGTTGAAATCACATGATGGGTGTTAGTGGGATTGTACCACTCAACTGTAAATAATAATGTCAAATCCATCCCTTTTCATGTCATTTTATATTGAAAGTAAATATTGAAAATAATTGTTGATATTGTCTCTTTAATATGACTCGGCATATGAAGATTTCTGGCTATTACATGATAGGTATTACTGTTAGTGGCAGTGTACAGATAAATTGTGACAATCGCATCTCTTTCCACAGCCATAAAACCTATTCTTCATCCATGGTTCAGTTTTAGTCCATTGCTGCGACTGTCCCTTTAAACTATCTGACATAATGAGGATTATAGAACAGCATGATAAGATTGAATCCCGCAACCCACACATGGCATCCATACAAGGTGATCCCTAACTCATCTAAGCTCATAAGATTCCTTCTTGTAATCATAAGGCCACAAAGCCCTAATGCCATTATATTATTGACCTTTGAAATAATAAATGATTATTATTACTTAATTAATTATTACCTTTAATAATATTTCAACTAAAGCTCTGTCTACACTATCAAACTTTATGCGACAACAAAATGTGATGTGCCCATATATGGAGGACATGATGATGTCATATCACTACCATATTTGGGCATATCACTACTATATTTGGACACATCACATTTTTTCAAACTAGTTTGATAGTGTAGACAGAGCTTTATGGACTATTAACTCAGTTAAAAGCCTACCATTGAAATGGGGCAAAATCAGGTCCATAATGTTCATAAAACAATCAGAAACTTTTTAAGAAATTAAAATTCTCTTGCAGTGACGTTTCCAAGTCTAAAATTATTTCTTATTATTAAATTTATTTTGAATACAAGTGTATTTTATTATTATTATTGGTATATTAAACTTTTTCAATACCCAGAAAACCTAAAAATTTCCTAAAACCAGACAAATTAGGTAGACAGCTCAAGGGCGTCTGTACTGTATTGAGAGAGTTGAGTGTATCTTTGAACAATATTATGTTGTATAAAATATTATATCCATTTAAATACTATAGTAAACCTTTTAATATATTAAAAACCTAATACAGCGTACCACGGTAAAGTTTGCCCTTAGAACCTAAAAACACCAACAACCAATTTCTGTTGCTCATTCAACCACCAAAAAAACCCCATTTCCTTTTCAAAAGACTCTTTCTAGGAATTACAACAATGAGAGCCTGCGAATTAAGCTACAATACAATTGTATTGACAGGCTTATAAACACAAAGGTTAAACAGTAGAAACATTGTGTTAACAAAACATAAACAGTAATAACTACTGTAGTGGAGTAATATATATTATTAATTCTTAAAGTACTCTCTATTCATGTTTCATGACCGGAAGTTCCGTATTTTATGGTAATGAGGTTTTAGTTGGGTATAATCAGGGATGTCGTTTTGAGCCCATGACCAATTCCCATCTGTTTGTTCATCTTTTGCTTTATTTATTTATTCAGGTTTAAAACATACAAAGAATAGCCTAAAGGCTAAACATATCATTTAAAAGGTTAAAAATATTTTAAATATTTTTTCATCTTTTAAAATATCATTCCAGAAAAAAATACCCAGATCAGATCAGATCATAATTTAGAAATTATTATATTATAAAAACAATTAATTGTCATCATAGACTATAATAGACATTCACGGTTATTTTAATTTATTTAAACCAAATATTATATTTATAGTTTTCACAATTTAATTAACAGACTCAAGTAGGCATTATTTTCTTTATAACTCCTTCATACAGTAATTACTGAACATATTCACACAACTAGCATGTGATCACTTGGTCTACATAAAACCAGTGATAACATTGCTAAAAGTAAAAACCAAAGAAAAAAGTTTATTTGGTTCTGTTACTGGAAAACATTATTCTTGGAAAGTGTATTACTGTCTAGACATACAATTTTTACATACAATATTTAAAACCTTTTATAGTTTTTTACTGTAGCTATATTTGTAAACAATAATATTTTTATCATCTTTATCATTTTTAGCTGTGTATTGTAAACATAATTATTTTGGTAAAAATATAATAAACTTTCTGCTAACCTCTTCTAGATGAATCCAATGTTGATCCGGTTGTAGTACAATTAGTGTTTTTGGTGGTGACGGTGGATACACTTGAACTACAGGGGTCAGCAATGGGGTGTCCAGACCATTATTACTCTCCAAACTAAATGACCTCATACTTTCAGCAGCTAAAATAAAAATATATATATTAATTTAAAGGCAAGTCCTGTGTTCATTTAAACGTAGGGGAATGAGCTGTTAGAAGCTCATTGTACTAAAGGTAAGGTGGCCAGTACCTTTCCGTGTTGCCTAATCCTCCCTAGTATTTTTTAACCAGGTACTCATTTACAGCTGAGTGGACTGGGACTTGTGCTTATTAGGAATTGAACCCATACCTTTCTGTATATCTTTCTGTCAAGTGCTACCAGATAATTAGTATTGTAAATATTATAACAATAAACATTTTCAATAAATTCCACAAACAGTAGAACAGGACACTTTCTTGTGAAATTGTTCAGTTCAAACATACAGGCTGAGTATCCTCTGTATTTTACCCAGTTTTAAAGTTTTCACTGTGTACATACAATACAGTACTCTATTATTATATAAAATTGAGAAATCCTACTAAATTCATACAGTATGTAGTTGTCTGCAGATAAATTGTACATAAACAACTGCCCTTTTGTGTAGTCTACAGTAGCTATAACAACATACTGCCCACAGACAAGACAAGTTTAACAATTGACATTTTTAAGTCACATAATATTAACATCTTGTTTTTGTGTTTTTATAACAATACATTCTGAAGCATGCAAAATTAAAATGTCAATTTTATTTTCAACAAACCTAGAATGTCTTCAGCGTGTTTGACCTTTCAAAAATGACATCATACATTTACCCTTTGATATTATACAGATATTTTGTGTTGAACATTATTCGATGTTTATAAACATTACTAACCATAATTTGTACTTTTCAAGAGGGTCAGTCAGGATGTTTATATTTCAACCAAGCATTGTTGAATAATCCCAAAAAAGGCAATATTTAAATCACATATATTTAGTTCTCGATATACTTTGTTTTCTGACGTCCTCAGAAGTAAAGAATGATGAACTAATACGTGGTGTACCGCAAATTTTATATCAACAGATTTCGCCACACAAACCTTCAAACATTAATATCTATATTACAAGGCACATGATTTAAAGGGTTCTTAAGGATCATTTCTTATGATATACTGTAAAACACCAAGAAAGTCTTCTACTGACTTGAGATACTGTAGAGTAGAATGGTGACACTCCATTAAGGGATGTCTGGTGGCATAATAAAGAAAACAATAGCAATTTTCCTTTTCTCTTTTTCCCAATCAGGTAATACTAATAGGCCATCTTGCGCCCACTCCAAATTAATCCCAAATGATTTATGTTGGTGTATAGCCAATTGTGGTGGGCCTCTTAGAACGGTACTTTATCTCTTGCTGGCGTGGGTGTACAGTATAAACGTTAGTACAGTAATTAAAATCATTTGAATTCAGATTGGAAGTAATAAGATTTATGTGACAAATAAATGTGATGTGCCCATATATAAGGACATAATGATGTCATATCACTACCATATTTCAGCATATCATGACCATATTTGGGCACATCACACTAATTTGAGTGTAGATAGAGCTTAATTGTACTTACCATCTTTTAGTTTAGGTCTTGGTTTCTTTACAGTTGGTGTTGATGGTGTATCCAGTTCATCCCTCCTCTTTCTTTTATATGGTACAAAATATCGCACTGGACCAGTCTAAAAAAAAATTCACACAAAATAATAAATTATATTATAAACATAATTAGATTAAAATGTTGGTGAAAATTATGTTTAAGAAAATGTTGATGAGAATGATGATGATGATGATGGGGAAGAAAATGTTGATGAAAATGATGAAGAAAATGTTGATGAGAATGATGATGATGATGATGGGGAAGAAAATGTTGATGAAAATGATGAAGAAAATGTTGATTAAAATATGAACAAATATGTTGATGAAAATGTTGAGGAAGAAAATGATGAAGAAAATGTTGATGAAAATGTTGATAAGAATGATGATGATGATGATGATGGGGAAGAAAATGTTGATGAAAATGATGAAGAAAATGTTGATTAAAATATGAACAAATATGTTGATGAAAATGTTGAGGAAGAAAATGATGAAGAAAATGTTGATGAAAATGTTGATAAGAATGATGATTGAGAAGAAAATAATGAAAAAATTTGATGAAAATAATGAACAAAATGTGGGTATTGCTAAACCCCGCAAAATGGTATCCATGTAAAAAAAATATTAAATTTCTACTGTTAACTACTTATTTTTGGGGTAAAACATCATTTTTTGGTCAAAAATGATTGCTAATTTTTAACCAAAAAATGATGTTTTATCCCCCAAAAAGTAGTTAACAGTAGAAATTTAATAATTTATATACCCAGTGGGTCGTACACTACATTATTTAATCACTTTTATGATGGTTCGGTGGGGTTTGCTATAGTTTTTTTGAGGTTTGCGGGGTTTAGCAATCATTTTTGACCAAAAAAATGATGTTTTACCCCAAAAATAAGTTGTTAACACTATAACAGTAGAAATTTAATTTTTTTTTACATTAATATACACAGTGGGTTGTACACTACATGATTCAATCACTTTTCTGTTGGTTCGGTGGGGTTTGCTATGTTTTTTTGGAGGTTTGCGGGGGTTTGCGGTGTTTAGCAATACCCCAAAATGTTGATGAGAATGATGAAGAAGAAAATGTTGAAGATAATTCTGATGAGAATGTTGATCATGAATGATGGTTTTAGTACAATTGATGACAATGATGAAAAATGATTGCAATTCAGATAATTAATTTTGATTTAATGATGATGATTACTGTATATTATTTATTTTATGATTAAACAATGATTTTAATACTAATTGTTTAAAAATGATGACCAATGTTTAAAACGATGACAAAACCTCTTTAGGGTATTATCCTTAAAGACAAAACCACAGACACCATTAGTCAAAGCCAACTCAACTAGTTTCCATTAAGCTTCACATGTGACAAAATATTAAAAATACAAAAATAAAATATCACTCATAGTGGTCTAGTGATAATATGATAATGATAATAAAATATGGTGTAAAAGCGCTATGGACGACTACTGTAGTACTAGAAAGGAGGGCAGTTTATATGACCTTCACCTTGTAGTGTTGGTCATTGGTAGAGTAATACTATGAATGTGTGATTCTTTACTGTCATAATGTATTCATACTGAATGAATACAATAGTGTATATCTTGGAGGCTAGTACTACAGTATTTGCTGTAAATTTACATCTAGACACTTTTCAGTTGCAGCAAATATTGGGAGATTTAAAATCAATTTTGTCAAATCAATTAAGCCAACACACCTCAAAATTCCAATAAGGTTTGACTGTTTAAGATAAATTTATATTGAAAAGATTTTTTGAAAATTACAGGCTGCAAAAAGAACAAAAAAATACATTATTTCACTCCCTTATCAAGTGACGTTAATTTGATTACGTACTTGTAGATATCTAAAATTAGATTTAAATGAGATTGTATCATGATGATGATAATTGTAGAACCTTAAAGCTCTGTCTACTCTATCAAACTTTATATGTGACAAAAAAATGTGATGTGCCCATATATGGACATGATGATGTCATATCACTACCATATTTAAGCATATCACTACCATATTTGGGCACATCACACTTTTTTTGTCAAACAAATTGGATAGATAGTGGAGACAGAGTTTAAGAAAAAATCTGATTTTCTGGAAACTTTTTTTTTACACTAGAAGGTCAACCACCGGTGAACAAAAAATATTATCTGTGTTCCGTATAACTGTACAGCACTATCTAAGTACCGTAATAAATTCAGTAATACATTTTATATTTAAATTACAGTAATATTAATTAAAAGAGCTGAAAATTAAATTCATCTGAAAACTTAATTTAAGCTTTAATGTTTTATTTTTTATTTATTTATTTCAACAATATTTTACAAGGGTGGTCCATCGAGCCGAAGCTGATCATTAGGGACCTCACATCATGTAATGTAGTGTTACAAGCCTCAATCAAAATTAAATACTTGAAAATTAAAAACAAGTACTGTACATACCATACTTTCGTCATCGCAGCAAATTGCACACGTGCAGGACGCGGCGTGCGGATGTAATATACTGTCTTCAATGAGACACTGAATTGTTCGGCCACCGTACCTGATACTTCGTTTCCAATCCTTACTGTTCCCTCGGCCACATAACTGCTCAAATTCTGATGGTGTGTACCAAGCATCCTTCACCTTAATACACTTTCCCTTTGAACCTAAGGTAGACAAATATTTAAATTTTAGTATAATATAAAGCTGTAGAAATACTTAGAATTAAAAGAGGTTTGTAGTACAATGCTCCTAAAAATGTCTCCAACATCTATACTCAACAGAACGGAACAACAAACAAAATATTGAGATATTTTTTACTTTACACTTCAACTTTCTTTGCGGGGATTAATACATGATGTACTGTACTGCAAATCTTAGTTTACTATAAAAAAAAATTGAAATACTTTAAAAAAAATTACTTTCCTATATACATACAAAGTAAAATTGAATTCATAATTTTATTTGTCTTTTGTGAGGTCTTGTGTGCATTTTTCACCCACAGCACAAAAGTTAATTCCGCTCAGGAAAGGTTGAATAGTTATACCTTGGCACGTCCATGATTTAAACCATGAAAGACCTAATCGTTGGATTGGACGTCATCAGTCTACCTTATTTACTTACTTGTTACTTGTTTGCATAGTTATCCCCATTATTGGGGACATTTCGCCGTCATTGACATTATGTTTTGACATGTAGCACAACAATGAGAGACATTAATTTTGATGAGAAGGTGATGGAACACTGATTAATTTTTTTTTTTTAATAAAAACCTGAGACCTGTAACCCTCTGCCACCATTTTAATTAAATTTTAGTAAACTGCAATCTTAGTTTAATTTTAAAAAAACCTGTTTACAGTTTAGGATAAATTCTAATCTACAGCACTACACTAATTGAACCATTATCAATGCTGTTTCCTTTCCAGTAATTTATCATTACAACATTCAACATTATGTCTCCAGAATATAAATCTACATGGCAAATTGGTTGGCCGCCTACCAATGCTGCAACGACGACGACCTTTAAGATGAGTTAGTTTAATGCAATGTTGATTGTAAAATGCCATGGTGTACTGTACTAGAGTAAGTGCAATTTTTATATTATAACTGTATCTACTAATATTATTATTACAATTTATAGGACTATATCCATTGTGAGCTATTGTTATGTGTGCTATGCAGATTAAATGTTTTGCGTAGGCCTTTAGTTAATTTTCTTTATAATGTTGTATTCTTTGCTTCATTGATCAATTATCACTAACTTTGGTGGGTAGCTAATTATTATAATTATTTATTAAGTTACATACTGTAGTGTCCCAGACACGCCTTGTATTTAATACTGTACCTTTGTTTATATATTATTACCATACTGTATTTAACCAAATATAGTCCCAAATTATGAAATTGGGCAAAAATGAAAATTAATTAATAATTGCAGTATTAGATTATTACAGTAACAACGGATTTTAGTGTCTAAATTTAGGAAATTATGAATTTAGCCTAAATTTGAGCATAGGTCAGGATTACTGGTGAGGAACCAGGATTTCTTTAATGGGGGAGCACTAACATTTATAATTTTATTTAGTCCCAGTGCTACATCCTGGATCTGGTCATACTGTAGACTGTACAGTATGTTGTAATTGTTAAGCTCTCAAAAGTGTCAAATAGTTATAAAATCTGAAGTGTTTATCTTTCATCAATAGGAAGGATGCTGTCTATTTGTGGCTTCAATTAAATTTTACAAACTTTTTCCATTAAAATATAATAATTTGTGATAAAATCTAAACTGGCAATTCAAATAGGCTTTCTTCGTCAGCCAATAATCTAATTAAAACTGAATAAATGAATACCTTTTTTTTAATGTACATGATGTTACTCAACATCTACTGACGTGTAACATAAAAAAAAATACAAAATTACCTCCAACGTAGAATGTATATAAAATACCCACAATATCAGTATCCTTTAAGATTATTATAGACTAATTTCTTTACAACACATACATTTTACAGGATAGGCCTATAATGCCTAGCCTAGGCTTTTTAAATAAAATATTTAAATATTATTATTAATATTTTATTGCAAATATTGATCTGGGGAAAAATACATTTTTAATTTTCATTTAATTTTATAAATTATAGCCTAGGCCTACTTTAGCCATCATGGTTTGCCTATCAACTTAAATGTAATTATAATAAACAACAATACAACACAATATACAAAATACAAAACAACTTATTTATGATAGGCCTAGGCTAGTACTATTACTAGGCCTACACTGTGTCAGGGCTCACTGTGTATATAAAAAAGGGAAATCCCCTTACCCGATCCCAACTTGGCCTTGTGTAGTTCAGCATTTTGATTGCGACAACGTACGGGTAAAACTGGCGGTTGGAAGGCATCATCCCAATTATACTTTGTCCGTTTATCGTCGCCTAGACCTGGGGAAGCTGGTGTGCACGGTGTTGCTGGAGTTTTTAAATCTGATGCATCAAATGAACCATCATCAACAACTGCAATTAATTGTGTAGTTGCAACTTCAGTGTCTGTAGTTAAAATATCAGGTGGTGTCCCAGAAAAAACTTGTTCCGACGTTTCTCTAACTCCCTCCTCAACAACTGTAGTTGTTGTAAAGGCATTCTGTTCACTCGGCAAGTCTTCGGAAATATTTTCGGATTCCTCGATATTTACAGGTACGGAAACTTCCGTCTCTTCCATTGTAATTCTTTTTACACAAGCCAAAAATTAACGAGTATATATAAAGGTGATTGTTCCACGCTTTGATGAGCTGGGTGGTAGTGAAATTGACTTTATAGCGACTTTTATTTATCTTGAAAAGTTTCGTATGCTTTGTTCAATCGGCAATGTTCGTCTCCTCCGTCGAAAATCCAAGATGGCTTCGTTTTGCATTCGGAAATGATGGACATGCGTGGTAACTCCAGTTTATCATTGGACGAAACTATTTAGTTATAGGGAGACTTCGTATTGAAAAAATAAAATGTAATCGCAATTCAGTATAGAAACATCGCATACGGCATTTTTATTTAAATAGTTTATAGATACAAATGAACTCTACAAAACCCAACTTGTTATTTCATAAAAGACATCACGCTCACTTTCAGTGCAGTAGCCTCCTTCAGTATCATATGCATAAATACATTTCTCTGTAGTGTAATTATTCATTCATTCATATTCATTACAAAGTAATATTTTATATTAGATTTAATCCAGGGAGATGTAATCTCCCTGATTAAATCCAAAGGCAAATTACTGAAAAAATGAGAATGCTGTGGGTATCAGTGGCTAGATCTCAATGGAAATACAAAAAAAAAAGCGAAAAGCTAAATCAAAACGATAAAGTAAAACAGCCAGAAAAGTTATGAGATTTCAGGCAACACTAGCCCTTCATATCAGTGCAAGTTCATATTATTATATTAGATTAGTTAATTGTCTATCTACTGTCATCAATAATCAAAGTTAACCAGGTATTTAATAATTGGGACTATTTATTTTAATTTTTAGTTTTGGAGATCCCTCACCACCACATATAAACTAATTATTCATATTTCCACAAATTAGACTTGGTTGAAAGTGCTGCTATTAAAAATACTCTTGAGTAGTTTTAATTAATGACGTCATTAAGTACGTCATATATTTTAATGAGGTAAGTAATTTTAGGTATGCATCCTTTCATTATATTAATCAACCGGGCGCAAGGTAAGAGCACAAACCAGGATGTTGCAGAGATAGTGTTATGAATGACGTCATATCAGTTTCAATATATTGCACTGCCGATGAACTCTTTTGCAATTTGAAAAAACTGTATGATTTTGAAATGATTTAATAAATATGACGTCATTTAGGTAGGACCATGTTGTGTTAAGTTTCTCTTCTTACACTTTTTATACGATCACATTAATTTATTAATGATAAAAATTATCATCGACAATTGACGTAATTATAAAGTAATGTTCTATACTTTTAAGTATTTCATTCTACTTGTTTAAACAAGTAGACTTAAGTGCTAGGGGTAATGATTATAATTTATATTACGATATAAATGAAATGATGATATAGAATATTGGCAATGATATAACTTCAAAATCATGCCGTTGCGATCCCATTATTGTTTAATGAAATATTTTAAAATAATACCGTACCTCTTTTCATAAATGGAACGTGCTACTACGGTAGTATGCTAAACGAATGTTATGTGTGGAAATCCCCTGTACCCTGCCTAACAGAAATGGAGGTTTCGAAATGACTAACTTTTTTGGGTTTGATACGGCTATGCCTGTAAGTTTCTAGCCATTGTTGCATTCAGTAATAGATGCATATTCATATCATTATGAATTATATGTTTTGTCTTAGTTAGAAAGGTGGAAAAATGCTCTTTTAAGTTTTGCCGCTCCATGCATGCATCCACGCTTTTGCTCACATCAGACTAGGCTAGGCCTAGGCTATAGCTAGCCTAGCTACCTCTCACTGAGGCACTCTGCTCAGAGTGTCCGTGTTATGCTTGTGGCCTGTGTAGAATGGGCCTAAACAAGCCGTCCTCCTTGTTTAATGCTAGACTATAATTGGCATACTTTATATCCTAGCAAGAAACAATAGAATACATTTGTGTAAATTTATGTTATGAAAAAATATGTCACAATTTCCTAGTCCCCTTTCTAGCACTTTTTGTTTTTTTTTTAATAATTTTTATTCTTTTAGTTTTACTTTAATTAAGTAATTGCATAATTTCACGTTATGCACATTTTCAACAAACCAATGCTAAACATTTCAACCCTCTAGCAAAGAATGATATCACAAGAATGAGTAATCCGCGATTTTCCCTGTTACAGCAGGCCCGTATCCAGGGGGGGTGCGTTGGGTGCAGACGCACCCCCCCAAGTCCCAAAAGGTCCACTATTTCCTCGGTTGGTATTTTTTCTTGTCTTGTTTAACTAAAGACAATATCATTATATATATACAAAATTTACATTATCAATGTTATACAAACAAAAATATGCTAATATAAAATGAAAAAATACCGGTAATTAAATTACGGAATCTGAACTGACTACAAACTCGATGTAAAACATGCGCAGTCGATCATGTGACGACAAGCAATAGCTTAGCGCTTCATGTACGCGGTACGCGGTAAAGTGTTTGCTGGAGAAATACAGACAATTTAACGTCAGGGAACACGTGTACTTTTTGTCGGGGAATATAATATACAGTAAAAAGCGTTCGCGTTCACTTCGTAGCTAGCTTCAGCGCCTAGAAAACCGCGACGTTTCATTGACCGTGAGAGTACGTCAGAGTGATAATATGCACTTTATATGCATTCATTATTGCCAGCGATCTAACTTACTACCAAACAATAGCTAGGTACGCACTTGTCTGGCGGTATCCCTTTGTACGAATCGTTCAACGTTGGGTCGAGACGCGTGATATCAAGTTTCATCCAGGGACCAAAATGTGTAATGTGTTATTTTCCAGGCGAAGTTTACCGACGGTTACGTCGTGTACTGCGTCGACGTACGCTACACTACAGCAAAAACGAATTATGTTAATTGTTCGTTTGTTCACCAATTTTTTAATTTACAAGTAACCTTCTGTACCGTGGGGCACCTAAAATAAATTTTTCATCCATTACTAAACAAAAAAACATGCCATTTTCGCTTAGCCAACATTATAGCTATAGTTATTACATTTTCAATATCCTGTAACTGTATGTCATGAATTTCTCACCACTCGGAAGTCCAGATGGTACGCATGCATACACCTGGGAGGAATAAACTTTTTTCCCCGACTGAAAAAGGTCTACGCTTGCGTTTTTAAGCCTCTAGGCCTGATGTTTCCAAAGTATAAAATGCAATTTTTTGAAGACCTGCAGCTCTAGTTTTAAACATTTTCTTAGCTCAGCCCCAACAATAAAGCTGGTCATATTTCGAAGAACAAGAAGTACATTTTCCGGGACCTAACATCTCTATTTTTCAAACATTTCTTAGCTCAGTCACAACCCATGATAGGGACTTATATATTTTTTTTCATGTTTTGAAGTATAATAAGTCCAATTTCCGGGACCTCCAACTCTATTTTTCAAAATTTTCTTTGAACTTTTATTTTTTAAATTGAAAAATATGGATTGAAACCGTCATCGCGCATCGTTTTTTTGCACGCAGTATTTTATTTATGCATTATAAAAAATGGAAAAAATGGCTACCCTAAATCTGATTAAAAAGACCTCAAATGACGCTAGAACGCGTTGCTTCCGGGGGCTTCGCCCCCTGGACCCCCACCGGGGGCCCTTGGCGGCCCCTGGCCCTCAGCCTAGTGATGCTCGCTTCGCTCGCATAGCCCCCTCGTCGGGGAATGTAGCCCCCGCGTCGGGAAGATCCTGGCGCCACCCCTGCTGAGTTGGCCTCATCATGAAAGCGTCAAGTTCTGGTGTCCATCGTTCAACTAGCCCAAGCCACAACAGAGAGTCTTACATCAGTCTTTAGAACGTCAATAACGCTGACCGGGGCCCCTTGGCGGCCCCCTGGCCCCCAGCCATTGTTGCTCGCTTCGCTCGCACCCCCCCATTATAAATGCTGCATACGGGCCTGTACAGTTAATATTGTCCATGTGGTAGGGCGCCGCCATAAGTGTGGATGTATCTGGGATGTATACAACTTTTTGTGACGGTTTCACTAATCAAAGGCTGGACCACCGGTAGTATTTTCATGATAAAAAATGTTATCAACTACATGCCAACATCATGTTAAATACTATTTGGATATTTAATTGTTCGTTTTATGCAATTTATTTAGTAAAAACTACCGTATAAACAGTTTGCTTTATCAACCGGGCGCTACGATAGCGTGACCGGGCGTGTTGGTGTTTACGCGTTTTCACGAAGGATAGTTTAATAATATTCCTATATTTAAACAAATAAATGTTAATGACATTTAACATTTTGTCCTATTAATAACATGTATTTTATACTAATTTATATCATAAAAACAATACTTAATTTACCGGGCGTAGAGTAGTACACGGCAATGGTAAAGAATAGGCCGTGTGAGTAACGATTCGTTGATTTTTGGTGTTGCTGTGTTAGGCCTTTTTTGTGAACTAACTTAGCATGATAGTAAATAATTGTCTGTAAAAGTGAATGTACACTAGTTTGTTAATTAATATGTATTATAAAATAGTTTACAATTTCAAAAACTATTATCATAATTCTATTTAATGTGACATGTATAATATCTATTAAATCAAGTCTTATTTAGTATGTATACATCCGCCCTTATGAGGGCGGGCATCACTCACTGGAGCTCTCTGTTACAAATTTCTCTTGCAAAAATCGCGGAATACTCATTCTTGTGATATATTCTTTGCCTCTAGTTAACAGGTTTACATTTTTATGGGATTTAAAGCAATTACGGTACACTGGTAATCGTAGGAGGTTGGTTGATGCTTGCTAGTTTTTTGTTGCTATAACGCCCTCTATATTACTTCATTACAAAATACCTGTACCTTGCTGCAATCAGCATTTCAATGTTAACCAGGTGCGTCATGCTACTCTAGCATCAATTTGGAAGATTTTTGTAATATTCGGGAGATTGGATGAAATGTCGGGGGGCTCCCACAGAAATTGGGATGGTTGGATTGTCTACAACACACCAAATATAGATGTTATAATGAGACATTGGTAACAGTTTTTGTTTTACTTTAACCCCTTTTTTAGCCTCTGGAGGAATTTCCAGAAGAGTTAGAGGAAGAAGAATATGATGTATTAAATGATGAGACATTTGGATCTGGAGCCATTGGTATGTTTCAACTTTAAAGATGTATTGTCCCCCTGAAAAAATAATTGGTGTTGAATAATCCATATTAATGTAACATATGGTAATAGTTATCCACTTTGTCCAAATTGGATCCAAAAAAATGTATTTACCTGAAAAAATGTAATTTAAAGCAAAAAATAGGGAAATTGGCTGCCAGCCAATGGATTTTTGGTTGAATTTTACCATTTATTTTTTCATTTTATAAGTGAAAACTTTTATTTATTTTTTTTTTCTATTGAAGTGATTAACTTGATTAAAACTACAAAATAACATATTCAAAGTCTGATTTAATTAATCTTCATTTTTCATGTTTTTGTTCATTTTTAAGAATCAAATGAGAAAATCTAATTTTTTTATCTCACAATATTAAGCAAAAACATTTTCTAGATTTATCTGGTTAAAAAACTCTTGCCAAATGTACATTAGGAGAGAGCGTTACAGTATGCCTGTAACATCCCAAAATACAGTACTGTACTTAATACCCTGAGGGGTCACTCTTAAACATTTCCAAACAGAGAGGTGCCACATTTACAGGGTATATTTTTGTGGGCCTGGTAGCACAAATGTGGGAAATAATGGAGTGAAATTAGTAGTTTAAATCCCTGAATAGTCGCGTGTCCCCCATGAGTGTTCTTTTTTCCACAAAAGAACACTTTTTAAGCTTTGTACACTACAGTTTTAAAATGGCATCTCTTGCCCACCCTATATTGTATTTTTTAGTAGTACAATAGTGCAGTAGTTTTAATATTATTTCATTTTTTTTTAAATATTCAGATGAATGGAATGCACAAACAGAGAAGGATGCTAAATGTAACACATCAAAGGAGATTATTACCAACAAGAAGCAATCGCAGTCTAAAACATCTCCAAATGATTCAGGATTTGCTAGTGCAGAGCAACTGCTTTTCCAAGAGGCATGTTGTTTCATTTTTTGTCCCTTCTGTCAGTATTTGTCAATTGTACCCCACTCCCAATCTCCTACCCTGTTTTGTATTCTTTCCTCACACAGTAGTATTAGTGATGTACTCAGAGGTGATAGATTAAGTGAGAGGTGTATAGAACACTGCTGTGTACAACTCATTCTCATGCAGATTCATTCATTCAGTGTATAAAAAAGATTTTCATGCTATATTCCCCGATCGCAGGATAAATTGAAACGAAAGACTGAGTGAGGTTATACATCAGACCCCCACAAAGTTCCAAGATCAATACCTTGGTGAATGTCATTGGAATCCAGAAAATATAGGCTTTTTGCATTTGATTTCACTCTATAAACTCATGGCTTATGACAAGAAAAGATATTAGTACAAAATGAAGGGAAACTAAGGCAAAACCGATGACTCTGCTCCTTATGCATTGAGAGTTTGTATTTACTCTGACTTAAAGTCTCTATTGGTCTATGCTATTTCCTTTCATTTGTATATCAAGGTGTTTGTGTTTTTGGTCTCACCTAAATGAACTTTCAATCAATTTCTCATCTCAACTTTTATTTCATATTTCTTCTGTTTAGGATGAATTGGAACAAAGTGTTAACCAACTTGTGTTGGATGAGGAGCTGGATGATCCAGCAATAATGAGTTCAGCTCGTAGGAATCCAACTACATCTGTTGTAAGTTTTTTGATACAAAATGACACTAAGTTTAAATGTAGTATTGATTATGTGCAATCTAAAGCCTTGTCTACACTATCAAACTTTATGTGACAAAAAAACTTTTGTTGTCAAACTAGTTTGATAGTGAAGACAGAACTTTAAGTGACAGTCAGTAAAAAAAGAATGATACAATAATATTATTTGAATATGAATAATGGCTGGTGATACTTTTGAATGCTTTTGAACAAAAAAATATTTTGATATTTAATCCATGTGCCACTAACTGTTCAACGAAAAAGCATTTATTTTTTTCAGTCAAATCAATTTAAAATTATATTTTTAGCTTGCATTCCTACCTTTAATGTTTAATTTATATACCATTGTTCCTCAATTTCCAGGCATATATCAGAGCCTCCTCGCCAGCAGCACCATTCAGTGAAGACCTGTTGTCTCCAGCTACTAACATTTGGGGCTCACCAGCAAGAACTAAAGCAACCAAAGAAGATGAGTTGAAAGCCCTTCTTGGCATTGGTCGAAACATGAATGATGCTCAGCTTCAGGTAATGCCTATGACCTAGGCACATTGTGTTGGTCAATGCTTAAGCTCTGTCTACACTATCAAACTTTATATGACAAAAAAATGTGATGTGCCAATATATGGACATGATGATGTCATATCACTACCATATTTGGGCACATCACACTTTTTTTTGTCAAGCTAGTTTGATAGTGTAGACGGAGAGCTAGAATTCACTAAACTTGTGTTGAGAAATTTAGTAAGGAAGCACATCCCAATGTCCCTGCATACTGTATATGCAATCAATTAAAATTCTACTGTAAGTAATTAGTAAAGCTGTGTTTGCTCACACAAGACACAAGACTCACTGCCTTTAAACATTCAATCAGGTATACTGGTCCCATGAATTGGAATAAAATTCCTCTACAAATTAAACATTTGGCTACTATATTTTTATTTAATAAAACATTAAAATCTTTCCTTATTTCTAAATATTAATGTTTCCCCCTGGCGATGTGTGTTCTGTATGTAAAATGTCTGTTTGTTTTGTGATTCGTGTCCTGTAAGTTTTTTCTGTTTGTGTTCTGTCTAACTTATTTATTACTTCATTGTGTAGGCTTCCAGCCCACATCACAGGATGTGATTGTCTAACTTATTTATTACTTCATTGTGTAGGCTTCCAGCCCACATCACAGGATGTGATTGTCTAACTTATTTATTACTTCATTGTGTAGGCTTCCAGCCCACATCACAGGATGTGATTGTCTAACTTATTTATTACTTCATTGTGTAGGCTTCCAGCCCACATCACAGGATGTGATTGTCTAACTTATTTATTACTTCATTGTGTAGGCTTCCAGCCCACATCACAGGATGTGATTGTCTAACTTATTTATTACTTCATTGTGTAGGCTTCCAGCCCACATCACAGGATGTGATTGTCTAACTTATTTATTACTTCATTGTGTAGGCTTCCAGCCCACATCACAGGATGTGATTATCTAACTTATTTATTACTTCATTGTGTAGGCTTCCAGCCCACATCACAGGATGTGATTGTCTAACTTACTCATTACTTCATTGTGTAGGCTTCCAGCCCACATCACAGGATGTGATTGACATCTTTCTTTCTAAATGTTGCTGTTCTTTTTATATAAGGTTTATTTGATGTTATCAGTATACAAAAAAAAATTTAAAAAAAAGGAAAAAGGAAGTGAATATTAGTTTATAATTTATTGGCTATATATATATATATGTATATTTATGAAATGTATTATTTGAAATTTGTACTTTCTTTATTAATACCTTATTCATTTGTTCTATTGTTATTGATTAAGTGAAGTGAAAATAGTCTATATAGGCTATACATATATATATATATTCTTTTATGAAATGTATTATTTGAAATTTGTACTTTCTTTTTTTATACCTTATTCATTTGTTTTATTGTTACTGATTGAAAGAAAGAAAATAAATGTTTACGTTGAATTGAATTGAATTTGCTACTACTACTACTCTTCTGAAATATGCCAAACTGCCCTTTAGGAGTCGTTAGTGCTTTTATTTATTTTCATGCTAAACTAATAAATGTTCATAGGATTCTGCCATTATGTCCGCCATACCGTCCAGACAAAAGCAGATAGTAACAGCGGAAGAACTTGAAAAAGATTTGCGTAGTAGAGCGCCCCCAGCAAGATCAATCTCGCCTGTGATTGGTTCTCCACCCGCATCGTCCATGATGCCTATTGGCACGCCACCAAGACATCACTATATGCAGATGTCGCCTGCTCCAGTAATGCCTGTACACGTGAGTTTAAAACTAAACTAACTAAATTTTAACCGAAAAGAATATTCTGTGATGTATCTATAGTGTATAAAAGTATTGGTTGAGTTGAGGGATATGGTTAAGATTATAGCCTTACGCTCTGTATACAATTTTATGCGACAAAAAAATGTGATGTGCCCATATATGGACATGATGATGTCATATCACTACCATATTTGGGCACATCACACTTTTTGTTGTCAAATTGATATTGTAGACAGAGCTTAAGTGGATCTGGTAAAGTAATTGTATTATTATTTGTGTGTCAGGTTAGAAATGTCGTTTGGTGAACTTAGGTTTGTTAAATTTGTGACATATAAGCAGACATAACTTTACATTAGTCAATGGAACCATTTGTCAAAAAATAAAATTATGCAATTTTTCCCTAATTTATGATTTGTATTATTTTTGTTTTCACAGACTCCACCTCAAATGTTACCCTCACCTATGCAACAAAATTTTCACCAGTTAACGCAACAAATCCTTCAGAAGACCGGTGGTAACGGTAACCCCCAACAGATCAACCACATGATTCATAATATGTACCGCAACAGTGGCCGTGTGTCGCCTACCCCGATAGTGAACGCTATACTCGCCAGCTTAGCTCAAGGGCAAATGAGTCCTAGGCCGGGCTTTACTAGGTCCCCCTACCATCACTTGCAGCAACAGGCTAGATTTGCCTCATCCCCTATGAGTATGCCTGGTAGAGGTGGTTCTACACATCATCAACACAGTGGCATGATGGGAAGCCCGCGTCAACATAGTCCTCATCAGCATAATGCATTTAGGTTAGTATAGTACATATTTCTTTTAAAATCATTTCAGCTACAAAATATTTGGATGCCTTAACAATATTACATTAGGCATATTTGACTGGACTGTTTTGAGCAGATTATAATCAGATCTAGCTGTTTATATGTGGTAGGAGTTCTCACTGTGATGTGTTTACGAGTAACCAATCGAATATGCCTATTGCATTTACTGAACAAGAATACCAACATATTTCTTTCAACCCATTTCAGCTACAAAATATTTTGATGCTTTAACAATATTACAGTAGGCATATTTGACTGGGCTGTTTTAAGCAGATAATCAACAGATTTAGCTCCTCAACTTTGCGCTGTTTATATGACCAATCAAAAATATTGCTTATTGTATTTACTAAACAAGATTAATAACATTTTTCAAAAATTAAATATTGTTCATATTGCAGGCATGGTAGTGGTGACGGATATAACAGAAATTATAATCAGCAAAACTTCCGATCTCCGAACCAGTATGGACAATTGTAAGTCATATGCCTGTAGCTTGGTAGTTAACATGTTTGCCTTCCAATCCCAAGGTCCAGGGTTCAATCCTGATCTAGTGCAAGGGTTGTAACTCGCGTCTCTTTCAACTCCACTCCCTAAGCCTTAAAGTAGACTAAGTTTATAAGCACGATAAATTATAAAGTAATTTATCATTCAATTCTGTATGAAATTTTAACAAATATTTTTAAAAATAAAAAAACTTTTTTAGATAAATTATATTGTCCTGAAAATATAATTATTCTGGTTAATATGCCATTTTTATATAGTTATTCCCTCTGACTGTAAATTGGAACAAAAGAAAAATGTTTTGATATTTTTTTTTAATCTCAGCAACAGAAATAACCGACAGCAATATAACAGAGGTAACCGGAATGATTTCCGAGGGTATCAGAATTCTCCAAATGGAGTCCGAGACGAATATGCTAATTTGATGACTCAGAAAGAGAAGGATTGGGTTCTGAGAATTCAAATGTTGCAACTTCAGTCGGAGGATCCAATGACAGAAGACTTTTACTATCAGGTAATGTATTTACTGCCAAATAAGGAATTGTTATTACCAAATAAGGATTTGTTATTACCAAACAAGGAATTTTTAATACCAAATAAGTATGTTTACTAAAAGAGTTTACTATCAAATTAAGATATGATACCAAATAAGGATTTTTACTACCAAATATTAAAATATGTTATAGTCAACTCTCCCAATACCAGACATTTTGGCTGGCCTTATATGTCTGGATTTCGGTTAAGTGTGGCATTCTGAGTGTTTTTACTCGGGGTACCCAAGTCTAGGACTTGTTCATCTTCTCCTCTTCTTCCATCCGACACTATTGAGCAAAAAGTGCGATTTATAAAGTACTACTCCTCCCTTATTCGTTGTAGTATTGAGCTGGGATTTGGCATGAGTATACTTCAGGGACATGTCCTCAAAGCTATAGAGCCGGATTTTTTAATTTCAAACCGGATGCAGCCATATCACGTCTCGAAAATGGTACCGTATAGCTGTATTTGGTAGCGAGGTTATTGATGTGTATGTGACGTTACATCCGGTCTTATGACGTCCTTGCAGCTTCTTTTGCTGTACCCTGAGTATCGCAAATTCGTGCTTGTTAATGTAAAAATAAATTTGGAATCTTTAGGACCTTGATTTGAAAGTATTAATATTTTAATATTGAAATATTAAAAACACATCTTTTTATTCCAGATGTTTTTAAGGAAGAAGGAAAAGAAAGATGAGCACGTAGAAGGCATCCAATCAGAAGGCAAGGAAAGAAAACCAAAAGCACTCCTCCCGCCACCGAAGCTTGAAATCAGAGAATACAAACCAAGTAAATAAATTAGGAACATTTTTTGTAATGCATAGTTCAGTACGTAATTGTAATATTGCATAGTTTGGATATATTTTATGAAAATGTAATATGTTGTAGAATAGACAGAGAGAGAGGCAAAAAAAAACATGTTTTCATGCACCATGGGGGTTGACCCTCATTTGAAATTGTCACCATTTATGATGATCAAAAAGTTCTAACACAGAAAACATAACACAACTATACATCAGCCATGAGAATCACAATTAGGAGGAGAAGGAATATAATGATTGAGGTGGAGAGAATGAGAAAGACAATTTACAAAGAAGCTAAACATCTCCATAATAATTAATTTTTGCAATCAGATACAAGAACAGAGAGATATTAAGAAAGGACACATCTGTAATCGATATGACATAGAGGAACAAAACTTGAATAAATCTGACTAAGCATTTTCTGAAATGCTTAGTTTGTTTCTAGTCGAAGATTGTATTCTTGCAATTATGCTTTTACAAAAAAATTACAATTTTATTATTTATTTTTGTCAGTGCAATTTACTGGTGCTCTTGGCAAGCTGACTTCAGTAAGCGTTAATAACCCTCGCAAGATTATCGATATTGATATGGGTAACAGTGTCGATGAAGATGAGGTAGGTAGATAGAATAGTGTCTTGCACTGTAACTGTGTGAATGACACAGTACAACTACTTTCGTTTGTCCTAAGGTTCTATTCGTGTCGAGAAACAACCGGGCTGAGATGGATCAGTACACTGATGTTTACCCCTTCTCTTCTTATAAGTGCCACAAGTGGATAGACCGAGGGGAGTTTTTTTGTAAAGCTCTGTCTACACTATCTTTTTTTTTAATGTGACAACAAAATCTGATGTGCCCATATATAGACATGGTGATGTCATATCACTACCATATTTGGGCATATCACTACCATATTTGGGCACATCACAGTTTTTTTGTCAAACTAGTTTGATAGTGTAGACAGGGCTTTATACTCTTATACTTATTCATTTGTAAGTATTTTGAGTACAGTATTAAATTTTATATTTTAGGAATCAAAGGCTAAGACAGTTATTCATTCAAACAAACAACAGAAAGCTTTACTAATGAAGATTGAAAGGCTATACATTCTGATGCTGTCAATAAAAGACTTGAACCGTCAAATGGATGAAGCTAGGGAAGAGACTAACCTGGAAGACCTGCAAGGCAAATGTACTGCACTGCAACACAAACTGTTCTCTGGGCTCCATATTGAACAACAGCTTGAAGACAGGTGGCTCATTTGCATAATTATGATAATTATACATATTTTGCATAATAAATTACACAAACCATGGAGAAATAATTATTTCTCCATGCACAAACACAATTCACAGTCTACACATATATACATAAATGTGATATTTTAGTTTTAAAAATTGCATCACATGGATTGACTTCGTACTAATCGGCCATTTTGTATTGTTTTAAAATTACATCATAATCCTTGTTCCATCTAACAGAATGAACGTTAAATCGACCAAAGACAGTCATGATAATAATAACACATGTACAGATTGATATTTTGTGTGATTTATCTTCTTTCATCTTGATGCAAAAGCTCACCCTTTTGTGCAAAGGTGGTGCAACATTTTACAGCCATTTTTCCTTCTCAATTCATTTTCTTTTGTATTGCAGATCTGTGTCTAGTTATTTACTAATTCAATTCCATTATTTATTTTTTGTGTACAAATTGTCTTGTTTTTTGCATATAAAAAACATAATAAAATATGATAAAATGGAAAAAATGCAAATACAAACATTTCATTTCTCAACATTCAAGTCATTGGCTTCTGATATTAACATTTTATTTTTTGGTTCCAGGACATCGGATGATCAATTTGTAAATGTTTTGTCTGTGAGAAAAGGACGCAAGTTGATTGGTCGATCTTTAGTTGTTTTGGAATCCCATCATGCTTATTTAGCCGTTGAGGCAGTATTCAAAAACCTCAACATACTTATCAAGCGGGAATTACAAGATGCTAAAAAGGAGGTGCATGAGGAGGTAATGTGTAGTGCCTAGTACTTGCGTTACATCAGGTCATGTCCATGCGTAGAAACTGCTTCAGCTTTTAAAAGGAGGTTTTTGTTGAATATGCCACTTTAATGTCACATAAATAGTTACCAAAAATTGGATCAAGAACAAATTTACCTGAAAAACTGTTTAAAGCTAAAAATGGTCAAATTGACTGGAAGTCAATAGATTTTTGGTTGATTTTAATAGTTTATTTTGTCTTTTTATAAGTGAAAACATTATTTTTCTACAGAAGTGATTAACTTTATTAAAAAGCAAATTGACCTGTGAAAATCTTTTTTTAAACATTTGTTCCTTGTAGTTAATACAGTTCATTAATAGGATGTCAAAAAAGAAGAGTTCTTTGAATGCTTTTTGTTACTCATAAATGGTCATTAGGTACGTTCTTGATACTTGAGAATGGTAAATGTTTGTTGAAAAATCATGATTTGGTATCAAGTTATAAATCGTATAATTGTATAATTTTTTTAGACGCTACCAGTGCTATATCCTACAGTTCTTAGAGTGATTCAATCAGCGGATTTAAGTCGGCTATCGTCATTCGTAGGTCAAATTGTGTCAAATGATGAAGAATCAAACAAGTCTCCAAACAACGCTGTTTCTTTATCATTACAATATAAAGTAGGTTACAGATTAATTTACATTTTTCCATCTTTTGTTTGAGCTCCACTTTTTTTTTTAATCTGTTTTACTGAATTGAAAGATTTTTGTATCAAATATTTTAATTTATTTTATACAGTGATTTAGTTTTACGATTGAAATAGTTTTTACTAATGAAATATAATATTTCCTTCCAATTTCCCCCTATTTCAGTACTTATCTATATAAGCATTGTATTGCCTTAAGCTTTGTCTACACTATCAAACTTTATGTGACAAAAAAATGTCCATAAATGGACATGATGATGTCATATCACTACCATATTTAAGCATATTACTACCATATTTGGGCACATTACACTCTTTTTGTCAATGTTTAGTTTGATAGTGTAGACAGGGCTTTAAGTATGAACTAAATAACTTATTTCTAAAATTGTTAATTAATTTGTTTCATATGATGCTAATGTATTCATATCTTTTGTTATGATATATAAACAATATTCTTTATGAATCCAATATTTGTTTTTTATCAATAATGATATATGTTTATTCTTTATTAGTTTGGCTCGTCTATCATTCTTATTCTCATGAACCGTGCTGAACATATCTACACCAATACCTCCCTTATTGATATCGACAATTCCACACAAAAAGTCTGGTAAGTCAAGAGGAAATATATGTTTTAACTGTAGTATGTACTAATGTAGTTTTAACATTAAAAATGAAAGTGCCAGAAAAATAATTAAAAGGGTAGTTGAAGTTGGCTGATGAAAAGAACCTGACCCAAGAAAATAACAATTACGATTGATAAAAATGAGGAGAGAAGAAATACCTGATCTAGATCGCAGAGACCAGTGGCTGTATTCATATTAAGTATTTCACTTAACTCAATAAACAGAGGTCCCAACTTGGGAAAGTCCATTCGCAGGAGATTTTGTCGTGAACCACATTCAATTCGTCGGGGCGTCGAAAGTGAACGCGCGGGGAATCGAAAATCAACACGCGTGTCGTTTACGTCT
The DNA here is from genome assembly GCF_964355755.1 of Antedon mediterranea. Classification (NCBI taxonomy): domain Eukaryota; kingdom Metazoa; phylum Echinodermata; class Crinoidea; order Comatulida; family Antedonidae; genus Antedon; species Antedon mediterranea. The sequence goes on from NC_092671.1 coordinate 2,461,145, forward strand.
CTTATAATTAACTAAATATGTTACATATACAGTATAATTTATATACAATATTTACACATAAGTTGGCTTAATTTTTACATAGGTTTATCCATCAGTATTTTTAATTTTACATTCTTATTTTTTTTATGGACACATCCTCAGTACAAAGAATTTTAAAAATATATACTGTATTTTAACTAAAATTCAGTATATAAAATAATTTAACTTAATTACATAATGTACAATAAACACATAATAGTATTGCCCAATAGAATTTACTCATTTTTTTTAGGCCTAGGGCTTCTACTAGGCCCTAGCTAGCTACCATTTTAAAACCCCAAAAAAAAATAATAATAAGAAATAACTATTCCGAATCCGTCTTATGCTACATTACGCGAGTTAACATATTATGAAAATGAAAAACATTGAGTTTTATATTGTTTTATCCATACGTAATTACACTGGCATTAAAGATATAACATTAAAATGTAGGCCGTTTATGAGCTATTTCGCCGATTTCTTATCGCTGGGAAACTCTCCACCATCGACATCGATCGATCGAGGAGTAGGCCTAGGCTAGAATAGAGGCTTTTAGCGTGCATGCCGGAACGGGTGGATTATTGCTATATAAATAACAAGTTTGAACAAAAGAGCTTACGAAAATCTTAGGTAAATTTGTATTAAACGTAGGCCTACTTGTTTGGCGAATCCATGCCTTTTAAATCATTTTAACATGTTCGTATTATCGGATCGTACAGTAAAACCAAATAAAACACCGCCTCAACAACGATGTGCGTTTTGTGCGATCTGTTGTTCTTTTTTGCAGCGGATCAACATTGGTAGAGTCCATTAATTATGAGGGTGTTTAAAAATGTAATAACTATTAAAAACGTGTCTCAACCACTGTGTAATCAAAGCGTTTATTTAGTTAAAACTTGGATCCTCCCAAAATTGATAATCGCGTATTCCGGTGACCACGTGATTGATTCACGGTTGGTTGCACGCTTCTTTTTTTTTCTACGTCCGGCGTGTAGACCGTGCATGTTTATATTATTGTTACGGTTTAACAAAGGCAGTGCATACAAATAAAAATACAATAATAGACCACGGTAGATGGGTACTAAAAGCGGTAGACTACCGCGAGTAGCGGTAGACTTGGGACCCCTGAATAATTATTGAAGTATTTCTCTTGAATTGTTTTCACTTAGATAGGAGCTTGTTTTAATGTTAAGGGTAAGTGTTTCCCTCAGCCTAAGTGTGGCCACAGCTCTTAGGGTAAGTGTTTCCCTTAGCCTGTGTGTGGCCACAGCTCTTAGGGTGTTTCCCTTAGCCTAAGTGTGGCCACAGCTCTTAGGGTAAATGTTTCCCTTAGCCTAAGTGTGGCCACAGCTTTTAGATAAATTGATTCTGAAATTAAAGACGGCAAGGACTTTTTGAAGAAATTTTAAGATAAAAAGCAAAATCTTCAAATAATTGAATCCTTAAAAGTTTAAAATCATATTGTCCTTGATTAAAACAGACCGCTTCCCTTGTTATAATTACAGACCACTTTGGCATCTATTTGAATGATGTTTTAAAGTAGAAATAATGAAAGCATATTTGATAATAGACTACTTATCACTTAGTGTATAACCTTCAATCAAAATCGATATACAATATTTAGTTGCAACCTATTATTAGAATGTCATTGTTTAACTATTATATTCTAAATTATATTGTAAGTGTTTGTGATATAAACAAGCTTGGTTCAGTAATAGAGTCTCTCACACCGGTCCGGCACCAGCAACTAAAATAGAACGTCAATGTTTTGAATTGATTGTCGCATAGCCATGTGGAGCGTCATGAAAACGAAACATTGCCATTTGATTTGTTAGAACAGGTGTGAGAGACCCTTTATAGTAAAGAGCTTCCCAAAACACATGGTTATTTTTTGCAATTTATGAACAAAAAATGTTTTTATAGTTTGTTTTTCCTACAAGTTAAATGAAACAAGATATACCATAGATTGCAATATGATTTAAACAATATTTTGAAATAAAAATGTGTTTTTTTATTATATTATTTTTTTATTACTATTTCAGGACAACTCTTGTTACGAGTTTGGCTAGTATGATATGTGCGATTGATACAACAATAGCGCCCCCATATGAACCCATTCCTGACGTTCTTCAACACTTTGGTAGGTTTGTTAGTAAACAGTCGTACATTGCTTTAGAGAGACGTTTAGGGTAAGTATATATACATGTTTTTACTTTTTTTACTAAATAGGATTTTTATAGGATAACATTGGAGCAAATTTCAGTGTTTCCCTACTTCTGGTCCGCAGACAAAATATGTGCCTAAATGGTCACCCATCTCTCACAACAGAGTTCTCAACTTGCTATAAATTCATTACTCTTGATTTGAAACATTTTTTTTTTATGCGTTGTATCATTCTAAACATGCGCACATTTTTCTGGGCATGTGCAGAATAATTTTCCGACTTGCGTAGGTGCTCAGTGCTTTTTATTTGTATGGTTATGGTAGACATGAAAGAGTGCTTTTGCGCAGATTTGTTGGTTCTCAAGTCATAATTGTATATAATTTTGTATGTATTTCCAAAGTGTGCATCTCTATTTGTCCGTAGTTGGGCCGAATTTCCATTGTAATTATGGACGTTTTGTAATATTTGAGAACCCTGTCATAATCAACAGCTAACCCCAGAGTGTATAGTGTATAGTTCTGAGGTTGCGCCTATGTGATAGTTTTGAGTCTCACACTAGTCACATTTCCAATAACAGACTTTGCTATTTTAAGATACAGGTTTCCTATGTAAAACGGTAGTATTGTAGTATTATGTGCTATTCCATATTGGTGTTCAATGTCACCCATGGATATTTTATCAGATTTGATAACCAAAACAAAAGATTATTACTGTCATTATATTATGACGAAAATCCTGAATAATATGTTTATAATTATATATTGTTTGAATAATAAAAAGTCATAATAGTAATAATATTATATCTCTTGTTCTTCTAATAGATCTTTGGAATCTGTTTAGATTGTGAAGACGGAAAAATAAAGAAGTATAGAAATCAAAAACAAGCATTAAATGTAAAATGTACCTTAAAGTATGTCGGTTTTTATTTTGATAATTCACAAAGAGATTAAATTTATTTTCAAATGTGTAATAATTTCAATATTAATAATTATGTTCTTGCACTCTTTTGTGTTTTCACCAACTAAATAGTGTACTGAAAGTGTCGCCCATTTTTTTCAGCAATAAGTTGTCGCAAAGAAATTTACAGTAGAGTATTCATTTATCCTGTATAATACTTTTATCTCTATTTCTAGTGGTTGAGATGCTTAGTTGAATATTTAAACAATCCTTGTATCTCTGTTTTTATTGGTAAAAAATGTACTGTTCAACATTTAAACAATCCTGGTTGTTTTTTTCAGCATTTACCAAAAATTTATTTGAAATACAGCTATTTGTGAAATCACAAAATAAAAAATTACAGTAAAAATTAAAAGCTATTGTTCTGAATTTACTCGCATACAAATTACTAACTGAAAAGATAAATATACAGTTAAAAAAATATTTTATCAACATCTCAGGATTGTCGTCGTGTTGCACAGGAAAATATATAAATACCTCATTTCAGTCATTAACTATCGTTAGTGTTTTATTCTTTTTATTTTTTATTTCAACTTTATTTATAGAGGGTAACCCTTCCAGCTGAACCCGCAGGTCTGCTGATATCCAGCGGCCATCTTAAAAATGACAATATATATAAAACTATACTTAACTAATACGATTTTTTCTACAATTAAACTTTTCAATGCAATATTAAGTGGCTTGGTATTGATGTTACCAATCATATTTGGAGTAATATTGTGACCTAAAGTCATTTGTATTGTAATAATAATAACATAAATTATTCTAAGAAAAAAATTAACCTAGGAGAAAATCATTTTGTGTTTCAGTAATGTTTTCTTCGATATTCTGAGTGTTACAGTATATATGAAGCCCAGGATTTACAGAATATATTTGCATTAAAAATTTAATTATTTTATTAATTTATTCATTGTTGAATTTTAAAACAGGTATGAATATATTATGGATAACTACAAAAGCTAAATTCAATACAACACTCAAGACACTTTATAATAATAATATAATAATAATATAATAATAGTTCATAATGTAATGTAAAGTAGCCTGAAGGCTAAAACCACAATATTTACATAATTGATAATTTGGCATTATAAAAATAAGAAACCATATCATACAAAAAAATAAAATTATTAAAATTTGGTGTGGAATAACCCAGGATTTTAAAATGGATGACATTAAACAGCATTTGATTATTAATACTATTAAAACCAAGTTCATTTCTTACTAATTACGTAAGTTCATTAGTTAGTTTCATCTTCATGTTTTCTAGTTGGCTATAATTCAGGTGAATCAACAACTATTGTCTCGTGTAAATACTAGGCAGGTGATTTTATATCCTGTGCAAGTGTATTTTTTTCAATAGCGACCGTTACTAAATAATGCAACTTCTAGAAATTTCTGTAGACAAAATTGCATAAAAAAGCATAGAAATAGACTTCGCGTGTGTATTGTACATCATGTATTTTCTGTGAGAATACAAATTCACATTTTATTGTGATCAAAATTTACATGCATTGTGAAATATAGTTTTGTTATGATATGTATCTTACCAATAGAAAAGGAAATTTTAAGAGATTTTTTTGTATCTTTTTAAAAGAAATATTTTATGATAAACAATAATTTAATACTTTTATTTATTTATTTAATGCTTGTATTGTAATGATAGCGTTAGCACTCACTTAAAAGAAGAATTTTAGATATTTTTCATTCATTTAATTTGAATGGGTATTGATTCTTTTTTTACTAGAAGTGATCTTAGAATATGATCTTAGAATATGATTAATATATCATTGAATCATTTTTGTTTCACAGATGTGCTTAGTAGTAACAATATATAATTTGTTAATAGTATGTTGGTTTAGGTTTTTAGAAATTGTCCGCCCACATTTGCTAAATATAGGTCATTACTTGAGGGTTGAAATTTTATTACATTAACATTATGCAAATTTAATATTCAAATTCGTTGATTTTTATTGGATGTTCTTGTCTTTAGGTGTAAAACCATGACAACCAGCCATAATGGACATATAATATATTTGAATAATAACATTGACAATTAATTTATTGAAAGCAAAGTGCTGTATCTTCTCATATTACAATATTTTATCTGTATCATAGACAAGTTCCATAATATAATACAGCATCTTATATGTTTCAAAGTTTATGCCTGTATCATGGAAGGTTATGGGTCTATGATGCAGGCATCACATGTGTTTCACAGTTATGACTGTATCATGGAAGGTTATGGGTCTATGATGCAGGCATCACATGTGTTTCACAGTTATGACTGTATCATGGAAGGTTATGAGTTTATTGGTCTATGATGCAGGCATCACATGTGTTTCACAGTTATGACTGTATCATGGAAGGTTATGGGTCTATGATGCAGGCATCACATGTGTTTCACAGTTATGACTGTATCATGGAAGGTTATGGGTCTATGATGCAGGCATCACATGTGTTCCACAGTTATGACTGTATCATGGAAGGTTATGAGTTTATTGGTCTATGATGTAGGCATCACATGTGTTTCACAGCTATGACTGTATCATGGAAGGTTATGAGTTTATTGGTCTATGATGCAGGCATCACATATGTTTCACAGTAGATGCCTGTATCATGGAAGGTTATGGGTCTATGATGCAGGCATCACACGTGTTTCACATCTAACGTCGTATACAGAATCGATACTGGACAAATTTAGATAGTACCGAGAATCGGCTGTTTTTCTGATATTTTTAAAAAGATTCACACTACTAATTTTCTTAATTGAAATGTTTGAAGTGTTGGGATTAACTAGTCACAGTTTAAATTAAAAATTCAGATTTGCATCTACAAAACGCTGTTAATAGCCACTAATGCGAGACTCAACTTCAATAGATTGTATGTAAATTTTGTCTTGAATTTGGAATAATGTTTCTCTGTAAAAAACTTCAACTCTCAGAAATGACCTACAGAGGACATAGGAAATGTTGCTTTATTGATATGTAGTTAGAAAATTAATATAAAAATGTATTGTACTATTAGAGTAATATTATGATTGTATTAGAAAACTATAGTGATATATTAATATTATTTTAGAAATATACCCATAATATGGCAGATGTGTGTATGATGTTATTTACAGCATGGAGGTATAAAAAATCAATGAATACATCAAAGGAGGCAAGCTAGTTGAATCTCCTTTTTTTATACCTCCATGTTTACAGTGTGTATTTAGGCACTTAAATTCTGCCATCACAATACAATAATCAATAAGCTGGCTTTTATTAGATATTAATTATTGTTATTGTTTGTAGTGGTATTAAACATAATGCTTTATGCTAAACCACTTTTTCTTTAAACAATTATTTATTGCTCAATTTTGTTGATAAATTATAACTTGTTTAAACTGAAATGATTTAGATGTTACAGTTGGTACTTGAATATAATGTTATGCTTTATGCTAAACCACTTTTTGTTTAAACAATTATTTATTGGTCAATTTTGTTGATAAATTATAACTTTTTTAAACTGAAATGGTTTAGATGTTATAGCTGGTATTTTATATTTTATTGATTTAAATAATTATTGATTAGAATAGAAATGCACTGTTTTTAGTATCATGGTTATACCAAGGAGTTTACACTCCCTAGTTATACATTATTTTGAGGAAAAAAAATTGTTTTACTAATATTTTTAATCTTTATTTAAATATTTACCAGCCAGTCAATCATATCACAACTGTAAATGACGTCATCACCGAGGGTGTAAACATTACACATTTTGTAAAGTGTGTTGTATTTTGGTAGTTAGATGCTTGATGTAATAGATGTTTGTCCAAAAACATTTGCTAAAACAGGATCAAACATTCTATTTTTTATTTGTTTGTGTGATAAAAGTGGATTAAATTATTTGTTCCACTTCCACACATAGTTTATATATACGTTAAGTACCGCCATGAAAAAGAGCAGTCATAATAAAGTATATCGTGCATAGAAGACCTATCGTTTTTGTTGTAACAGTCTCTGTTAAGTTTGTCTTTTTTATGTTAGTCCAACAGTCGGCGTTTCAATTGAATTTTAGCATATGACGTATGAAACGCCATATGTGCCAACATATTTATCTTTTTACTGATATTAAGTCGAAACACAGTCGTCTAGACTATATTGATTGCAATAATACTGAAAATTGGGACACTTCCTCGGGACCCAAAGAAGTGCCTCTAGTTCGTTTCACAAGATAGTGTCCTCTCTAAACCTGGATTCACATGCGATGTACCATCCGAATTGTCGTTTGTCGTCATTGTCCTAGTGGGAACCAAACGTTTAGGATGTCCCTAAACAAATTGTTAATATTGAATACTTCATCAGGGAAACCGGTCGCTTCAAGTTCGAAAATCAAAAAAAAAAGATTAGATCGAATATTTGTAGAATTTACCTTTAATTTCACGTATAGATACATTACCTGTACATGTAAGTTATACAACTAACATACTAAAAATGCACATTTTTTTCAAACAACTTTTTATACGGTAATATACATACACGTTTCGAACCAAACTACGTATATTTCGCGCGTACCTACAATATACAATTTAATACAATTATGGCATACATAACACAAATACTACCATAAATCTGTTTTTAGTTTCTTTGATCATGGCCATTAATCGCCATGTGTCAAGAATGCACATACAATGGAATGCCTTGTTGCATTGACTTTATATATTTACATATTTTTGTTTTTGTTCTATGAGCTGTTAGATTAAGATTTTTTGTTCTCTCTTTTGCTATGGATATAATATTATGTCACCATGATATTCCGAAATAAAAAGATGAATGAATGAATAAACACTCGTGAGAGATTCAGATAATACAGATAATAATTATTCTACTAAATAGAACATATAATAAATACCGGTACAGTACTTTTTGGTGGTATGGTTCATACTTGCATGCAGCAGCACATGCGCAAGGATGAGTTTTTGACCAATCACGACGCATGAATCATCCAAACTTTTTTTTGTTTAATTGCATCCAAGTGCGAAAAATCTATACATTTGTTATTGTTATTTACCTTTGTGAAAGTTGTGAAGTTATAACCGTTAATTTTGTTTCATCAGAATTGACATCATTTAAGCAAAGTCTCCCAAATACGATTCTGACAGATTTACGAAACTTCTTATACTTAAAACCATATATGAACGAATTTACAACCGAATTACTCAACGCCATTAGTCTGAACAGTCTGTATTCCATCGAAGAAACAGAAAATAAAAATATGTCGAAATTTTGGAACAAATAAACAAGTTGATTTGGTGTCCACAAGACGCAGAATGCTCCCAATACCATGATTAACACAGATATGACGCGTTTACGGGCGCTTAGTAGTGATAGCACTTGTGTTGACGCCTGTTGACTTGATGTTTCCGCATCTATCTTCAGTGTTCGGCATATTTTGTAATAAGCGATTATCATAACAATAACTGGGATCAAGTATGATATTAGGAATATTGTGAGACCGTTTATTCGCTGTGAGACCGTGTTTTTAAATCCGTAAACGCATTGATTGGTTTCTGGGTCATACGCACTCACAAACGGAGCAGCAATTTCTTGAACAAAAGCCACGATCCAGGTTGCTACCACCATAATCCAAACTTTTTTCAGAGTGAAATAGCGTTCGTAGAAAAGCGGATAAACGAGGGCAAAAAATCGCTCCATCGTCACACAAACCAAGTTAAACACCGAGGCTGTCAAACAGATCCAGAAAAAGAATAGATTGTTATAAGTCCTACAAAATATTTCTGCTAAAATAACTGAATTCGGAATTTCCAAGTCGAGACCATCAACCGGAAAAACGTTTATTATTAGAAGGATAGATGATAAAAGATCAGCGACTGCCAGACTGAGAATCAAATAATTAGTCAAAGAATGCATTGTCTTCACATAAATTATTACAATACATATTATTAAATTTCCAAAAGTTCCCATAATCCCGAGAATTACTTCGAAAACAAGTACCCAGGTTGAAATCTCCGTCGTCGTCGCCACCGCCGTCGATAGGCCTACTCTCTCGGTCGTAAGTAGTATTGTCTTGTTCATACTGTTGGTACCGATTAGTATAAACCTGTCCGGCCGTCGTCGCGACAACTTACTACTGTACAATTGTCTGGTAAGAGAATTTAAAATACATATTAACCAATCTCCGTCGTTCGTGTAAATGAATTCAAGCAAAACAAATGTGTTCAACTCATGCTTCTTGTTGTGAAAGTCGATTCATAAAATGATCATCAGAAAACTACTTGATAATGTAGTGATGATACCATTAATCCTTAGTAAATATAATGACATACTAATCATATTAATGTACATCTGCGGCGGATCGATGGATTTAGTTGGTACTGTTGCAGTTGATTGAATTGGGGATTAATGACCTATTTATACAGACGAGCGGTAAACGGTAATACAAATAGAAGCTTATGTTATTCATTATTACCATTGTGAGGCAATGCGGAGGGCACAGGCGGTTTCCTCTTCTCATATATAGATACGTATAGATTCTTTGTGGGGGGGGGGGGGGACAAGCTACGTGGTTTTCCGCTTACCGTTACCGCTCGTCTGTGTAAATTGGCCTTAACTAACAATAATATTGTTATTTAAACTGCAATTTTGGTAATGAATACTCATCACTGTTTTGTATAATCACCGATTTATAATTGTATTTATTCAACTTCAAAGGGATTGTCAAAAGCGAACTTAATTACTGACTTTCCTTTAAAATTATAAATAAATTGAATTTAAGATGATTTTTTTTAAATTATGAATTTTTTAAATTATAGATAAAGTAATAATAAACAAAGCAATTTTGCTTCAATGTAAGTTTACGGAAATTTAATTCGTCACAATTCAAATGAAAGCATAATCAAGCATAGTTAAATTTACTCAGCAATTTACAATGCGTAATTAAAAACATGGACGACGTACGATAATAATAACTTCTTAAGTTGTTAATTATATTGCCCCTGGAAAAATTGTAATTTAAAGCAAAAAAATAGCCAAGATGTTATATATAAGTGAAACCATTATTTGTGTTCATTTTTTTTTACGGAGGTGAATAACTTGATTGAGACTAAAAAATGGCCTATTCAAAATATTATTTATGGATCTTCCTTTTACTTGTTATTTGCGGACAATGTATCTTTAACTGTTGTCGTAATGTAATAATTACCACCAATCACAGAGTCATGGAACTATTACAATCCTTTCACCAGGAATGAGCAAAGTACTAAAATTAACTTTATTTTAAGTATAGGGGGCGATATATTGATATTTTTAAATATCAGTTTATCGCCCTCTATCTTTCAAAAAAGTTTGTGGCAATTTAAAAGATCATAATAGCACCTCTCTGGGTAATTTAGGCTGCGCTCTTTGTTTGGTTTAGGTATTTTTATTTTATTATATTATATATTATTATATTCAGCTCAGTTATTATGCTTTATAAATATAATAAACAAAGTTTGTGTAGGAAGGAGGGATTAGAATCCGACGTTTCATTTTTTGACGATGCTAGCGCTTCATACATGAGCCTATATTATCAAAAAGATTATTATTCTTGATCATTTTTTAGCGATCGTCGCAAAATATGACCAGCGTAGCCGACTGCCTAGGCCAAAAAGAACTGGTTCTTTGCGTAGGCCTAGGTTTCCACAGACATAAGTGGTGACGTGCTGTTTGTAGACTAGAACATACATACAAACCCGGCATAATATAGCAAATTTAAATAGTAAGTATATAGGATAGCCTAGTTACCAAATGATTAGGCTAGGGCCTAGGCCTAGCTAGGCCTAGCCTACGACGTTTATAAGTTCCGGCCTACTTGACTTGGGGCCGACTTGACTTGGGGGCCGACTTGACTTTGGCCGAGACGGTTTAGGGCCGACTTGGATCGAAATCATATAATATAATAATACGGGTTATAAGAAGTGAAGAGTCAAGCTTTATAGGCCTAGGTAGGCACAAACTACGCAGAATCTATAGGCTCTAGCAGGCTCAGGGCTAGGCCTAGGTAGGCACAAACTACGCAGAATCTATAGGCTCTAGCAGGCTCAGGGCTAGGCCTAGGTAGGCACAAACTACGCAGAATCTATAGGCTCTAGCAGGCTCAGGGCTAGGCCTAGGTAGGCACAAACTACGCAGAATCTATACTAGGCCTAGGCCCTAGCAGGCTCAGAGGGCTAGCCTACTGCATGGAACTATAAAATGAAAATGTTTTAATATTAATGAATTCATAAAAATTCATAACATTTTATTTTCAGATGTATCAAGGTGGAAGTTGAATAAATAAAATAGGAATGTTACAGGCAAAAAATAGCAAATAATTATTGTCAGGATGAGGTGCAGTCGGAATTGTAAACTTTACACATTTTACGGATTGGCTGCGTTCAACTTGGTCGTATTGTTATTGACACATGTTATCCATCCGATCGACAACGCTAAGTCTATTAGTGACATTTTACGTGGAAAAAAATTGTCATCATTTCATTCAAATTTAAAAATATATAAGCCTGTCCTAGTCACCAACATTTCTGAAACCTCAAATGTGTTAACATTTGACCGGTTTAACTTATTTCCAAATAAAAGCAATGATTATCCGATTTTTCCACAATTTAATTTGCTATTAAATCCGAAGGACAAATGCCAAAATGATGATATCGTCAACAAATCATCAGGTATTTTTTTGCTTGTATTGGTTACGTCTAGCAGAAGGAACATTCAGCAACGGAAAGTGGTTCGGAAAACTTGGGCAAGCGTTGAATCAATCGAGGGGAAGAAGATTATAACGCTGTTCATGTTAGGTGTAAAAGTCGGAGGAGGTCCGTCTATCATGGATCCGGTAATGGCCGAGTCAGAGAAATACGGTGACATCATCCTCGGTGATTTTAACGACGCCTACATGAATTTGACGTTGAAATCTATCATGGGATTTAAATGGACGAGTATGTATTGTTCAAGCGCAAAGTATGTTATGAAAACCGACGATGACATGTTTATCAATTTAAATTACACGGTGAAATACCTTGCAAAACTACCAGAGAATACAAAACGCTTTGTAATGGGCCATGTGATCAGTGGTAGTCCAATCAGAAATGAAAAAAGTAAGTGGTATATGTCGTATGAACTATACCCGTACAACGATTACCCGCCATTTGCGTCGGGCACTTGTTACATCATGTCAAACGATGTTGTTTTAGATACGTATGTAATGTCGCAACGTTTGCGCTACCTTCATTTAGAAGATATTTTCTCAGCGTTGTGTTGGGAGAAACTTGGAATTGTGCCGCGTAACCACAGAGGTTTTAAGTTGTATTATGTTTCTTACACTTATTGCCATTACACGAAGCTCGTCTCTGTACATAACGTCAAGATCAATAAAATGTATGATTTGTGGAAGAAGTTGAACAACGACATGGCAAGGCTATCGCGATATTATTGTCTTTTTAACGGCTGGTTCTTTTGATTTTGCTTATACACTTATTTCTTCTCAAACTCTGATGTCCAAGTTTTCAGAAAGTTTAAATATCAAATATCCACTCTAGGGTCGTGTTCGTACGGTGGTTAAAATAAGCGCTTAATTTCACCCATGCCTCGGGTTATAAATTGAGCGTTGTTCGTACTTGAAATATTTAACCGCTTAAATGCTTAATCGACGAATCACAAACCGGAAATTACGGTATAAGGTCAGTTGTCTTTACAACCTACGACCCCATTTTCGCACGCTGGTTTCGCGTGTTGTATATTTTTTACTCGCGATCTTTCTTTACAATAACAATTACTTGCTACCTTTTACACTGCTTATCCTTGCGACAAACCTTATGCCTCTTAACGCCGATAATCCTGCCGAAATATGCCTTCTCCTGACGACCATTATTTTACTCATTGACGAAGAATTTGAGCCCAATGTTACACGACGGAAACACCACCGACCAGCTAGGCCTACTAAGCGGTCTACACCAACAAGGACAGCACCAGCTGACGATCGCTCTCGAAGCGTGTATGGAAGAGCTTCGTAGGAGAAATGACGGGCCTAGGCAGCGAACGTTGTCAAAATTTGACACATTGCCTCTATCGGAGATTTATTATCCTCGAAGGCCGAGTATAATTGGATTATCGCTGAAATAACCTGCAAATTTGGTGAACATTTTGCCTCGAATTTTTTGTAGCCTGAGGCAAAAGTTAATTGGATCACGTGAACGGAAATCGGGAATAAGCTGGTATTTTCAACCCCTACGAACAGGCCCTAGTTTCCAATCAATTTCTGTATCTGCATCAACTTATCTGCATGATTTAGTATGATTTCATGACAAGGTCTCGCTCTGACACAGATGCTCAGAATTTTTTTTAAGATGTTTCTGAAATGGATAAGACAAGAGCATCTGTGTCAAAGTGAGACCCTGTCATGAAATGAGATTCGATCCTGTAGATAAGTGGGCAAAAATTGTGACAAAAAAAAAACACAAGCACCATTAGTTTGGAACCAGCTTCCACTCCATATCAGTGTAAACCTCTTAAGCATTCAAGTCACTTCTCAACCTGTTTCATTCTTTTTGTTCTTTTTGTTTTTTAAGCCCAGTAATTAATAAACAGAGCTTTATAAATGTTTATTATTGTTTTTTAAATGCATTTTACAATTTTTGACTTATAATTCCTGCTTTTAGGATAGTTTCCTGTATTCAGGAAGGGAGTGGTTGATTACATATGTTTTTGTTACATAAATGTTATGGGTATGTCTTATACAGGGTGATTCTGTACTAATGTATAGATGGATACATTTTTCTTTTTAATTATAATAAATTTACATTTTTTAAACATCTAACGCAATAAAGCTCTGTCTACACTATCAAACTGTATGTGACCAAATGGACATGATGATATCACTACCATACTTGTGGGCACATAACAAACTAGTTTGATAGTGTAGACAGAGCTTAAGGGTACCTTTACCATTCAGGAAAATCTTATGCAAACAGGGTTGAATTAATCAATATTATTTTTTATTATATGTTCATGCAAATATTTTTATATCATTTTAAATTTTACAATCTGTCTTTAATGCGTTTGATTAAAGTTATTTAAAATATTCGCTTCTGATTAATTGTGCAATTTGTAAAGAAATTTATGTATTCAACTCAAATTATGTAAATTGCACATATTTTCTTCACTGTTTTGGTGCCATGGTAAATGAATAATTTCTATCCACTGGGACAAACTAATATTTGACAATAAACCTTAAATTTCCCACCGATTTCTACTTTAATATTTATAATGCTTAATTAATCGACGCACATGTTATGTTAGTTTATTTTTTAAATTGATATTTGCAAGACATTGTTGGCAAAGAATGTGTTTTTTAAGTATATACAGTATTATAAAAGAATGTGCTGAAATGAATATGTGCTATGTACAGTAAAGGACACAGTGATATTAGTAGCATTAGGTGAGCTGGATGGTATAGGATGATGTATTACAATGCAAAATATAGTTCAGAAGTTAATGCTATAATTTTACAGATTTTAACTATAATGTTTGTAAAACATTTGTTTTGATTGTTAAATCTACTTAATATTTTATCTATGTATTGTCACTAAATTATTTTTATAACATTTATTAGGAAGGACAAACAGGTTTTCGGTCTAATGACCAGAACAAAGTTCACCACATTGGTACTCTAAAGTAGTATACCTACTTAAAATTATGGATAGAGATGCTGCCAAAATACAGGTAGTAGGCCTGCCAGTTGGTAAAAGAGTTAATATCGGAAAACAGAGAAATGTGGGTATTGTACTACTATCATGATTCATTTGTAGCACAATAGGCTACTACAGATTATTTGCATTAACATATAAAGTAACAAATATTGTGCTTTATAATATATAGTAATACATTTAATAAATGCATATAACCTTTAAAATAGTTTGTTTATTACCGTATTATTATTATACACAGGTAAATTTGAATGTGTACAGGATGAAGATTTTTATTTCTTTTTAAATGGCCAAGATTCTACCCATATTTTTTTTTTAATAACTGGTTAACGCAATATATATGCATATATGTCAATATTATTGCATAACAATTTAATTTTTAAAAGTAGATATTTTGGTTACTTTTTAAGAAAGCCCTGTACCAAATTTCGACCCTTTTATTTTTTGACATAACTGGTTACTATGACTCTTTAAGATGATGATAAAGCAATATATGTGCATATATGGCAATATTATTGCATAAAAATTGAATTAAAAAAAGTCAATATTTTGGCCATTTTTGAAAAAATCCCTGTACTATACTGCCCCGTCATGAAAGAAGGACTCAACTGCATAAAGCAAAGTTTTGAGATAATCAACAAAACGTGTTCTTGTTTTAGCTCTTCACGTGTGGAGATAATATTATTTTGATTAGCATAATAAACATGCGCAGAGGCGAATAATGGGTTCTGCGCATGTCAATTGTGCTATAGTAACTAGTTTTATCGAAAAATAAAAAGGTCGAAAATTGGCCATTAAAAAAAAATTCCTGTACTATAGTACAGGGAAATTTTCGAAAAATGACCGATTTTCGACCCTTTTATTTTTTGACGTAAATGGTTACTATTGCATAATAAACATGCGCAGAGTCGAATAACCATTTAGTTTTAAGTATTAATTTAAGAGGGAGAATATTCAATAATAATATTACGGTGTTCACATAATCTCTCTCCGGGGTATTTAATTCTAAATATTCAAGAAATAAAATTAATACTCTAATAATAACTAAACAAGTTAAACAACAACATTACACAGCTTGCTGTGCAATTAACACCATTGTTGTGCACTTGAAATGGTTTCCTATGATAATAGGTGTTAATATGTCATTTGAGTGAGTCTTTCATGGCGCGTGTGGCGCAGTGTGTTGGACGTTGGACTACCGATCGTCAGACCTAGGTTCGAATCCAACTCTCGCCGCATTGCTTGTATCCGTAGGCAAGATACTTTACTTACGTTACCTCTCTCCACCCAGGTGTATAAATGGGTACCCAGTTAGATCTAGACACAACTGCGCTGGTTACCGGCTGCATTATGGGAGTATGTTTCCATACGTGTTTGATCCCAAAAAATACTGGGGTAAAAGCTTGTAAAGCGCCTTTGAGCATGATTACTCATGAAAAGGGCGCTATATAAATCTGGTATTATTATATATATTATTATATATTTGTAGTTGAGTTAGTCTTTGGTGACAATAGTAACACACACTTGCAATTGAGTGGTATTTTGATTTTAAAATTTCATATTTCTAGTTAAAATTTTGAATAGCCCAAAAAGCTAAAAAAGTGATTTTTGAAAAAATGTGTCAGTTGAGTCATTCTTTCATGACAGGTATAGTACAGGGAAATTTTCGAAAAATGAATTTTACCCTTTCATTTTTTAACATAACTGGTTACTATGACTCTATAATATGACGATATATGTGCATATATGGCATTATTATTGCATAATAATTTTGAAAAGTCTATATTTTGGCCATTTAAAAAAAATCCCTGTATTATTGCATAATAATTTTTGTTATTTTGGTCAAATTTCCTTTATTTTTAGTTGCGTGCAAGGTGACTCCCAACAGCTCACTATGTCGGTCGGTTGGTCGGACAGTCGTTAAACACTAACCCAAATTTGAGCATGTGACTACAGCCATGTATATGGTCTTGTTTGACATATGACATGTGTAGAATCACAAGGTGGTCTGCGCATATTACCTCAATACATATTTTATTTTAATACCATATTTAGTTAAGGAATACAAGTGGGAAACAAAAAACACAATTTTTTTATGAACAAACAGTTTTTTATTTACAATAAATTACGAAAAAGCACCCTTGAATCAACTCTTTGCATCAGCAATTGATTTACAATATAACACATATTAAATTTAATAACAGGAAAACAACTATAATGTGTTATTATTAATGGAGAGACGTACATTATACATTATAGAGAAATTAATCGTAATTATAATTGATAACTTTTAAAATCAAATAATATTATTCTTTTTGTAGTATTGAACCAGAGACATTTTAATTGTTGTTGCTAATGCTTGATTGATAATTTATAAAAGACGAATCAACTATTTTATTACTAGGCCGTATGTTTGCAAACATGTTTATGGTGACGTATGGTCTCTGTAGAGTGATGATGAAATAAAATGATGAAATAAAATGATGAAACAAAAATGTTTTCATGATATAACATTCACAACTTTCAAATTATCCTCGTTGCAAACCATGCCTTTTGATTGGTCGGGAATATTGATATATTGATGACATCACAAAGGCTTATTACAATTTTGAGTCATCAATATCTTCAATATGGGCCGAAATCGTAAATAGTATGCCCTCTGTTCTTCTTTGCATTTTGCAAGTATTTCTGTTCTATTATTGTTCTAATAATATAATTTTTATTAATGCTGGTTAATTATATAATATATCTCAAAATATTTGGTACATATAAATATGTTAAATTTCTGAAGATAAAGACATAAATTTGAAATAGTTATTTGGATATTATTACATTTTTCCTACTTTGTCAATTTTCAATATTACTTTTTACTTTTTTATTTCTATTAATAAAAAACGAACAGGCAAACGTCTAAAAGAAAACCTTTTATGGATTAAAATATTAGAATTACGAGAATAATTTATAAAAATTTTAATAGGCACTGTGGGTAGGTAGGTATTGTGTAAAAACAACTGTTACACAAGGATACTTATGTCATCCATTTTATGTTGCTATGGAAACTCAAGGGGAACACCTATGTTTTTTCTGCGACTACATTTACAATTAAATTACACAACATTTTTTATATATGTATATATGTATATTTTTCATAATATTGTTTAGCTACATAAACACAATTCGTTTAATTTTAGAAGCAAAAAAACGCAAGAAACTATCAACAAATGTATTATACAATTAAAAATTAATTATAAATTAGTTAAAAATCTAAATATTAAACAATACTACTGTGCCTAAGTAAATACATATTTAATACAGTCTAGTCTAATAATTAAAATAAGATCATTTTGATCTTCTTGTTTCAATTTAACCAATATGATAACAAGCAAGGTTTTTATCAATGATGTAATAATTTTTTTTTTAATTATAGCACATTTTATATATTTTTTTAAGTTATAACATCAAAAATTACACAGTTTAATAACTGTGACTAAAAAAATCTTTGGAAATTAAGGCTTCTGAAAAATATTACTATCTATTACCAATCACTGATCTGATTTTAGGAGAACCGAAGTGTCTAATAATTTCATAATAAGTACGGTAAATCAGCATACGTAATATCGATAGGAGCAAATACACTGTTCATGTTTTTAACATGAATAATGTATTATAAGTAATTAGGATTATTATATTATTTAACATAAAACAGTATAACATTAGAGGTAATTCATTCCACCACAACGTAATTACCAAAAAAATACCTCAAATGAAAATGTAACCATGACCTAACATTCTTCATGTTACCCCGCATTATGTTTTTTTAAACTCCCTATATATTTCTTTGTTACGATCTTTTCCCAAATCCTTTGAAAGAATTATAAAAAAAAACTTTTTTGAGGTAAACATATGTTCCTCTCATAATTTCCTATGACATACACTAGGTGTTGTCGGAAAATTGCATTATTTCAACGGCCCTGTAATATCTTCATTGCAAATATTCTTTCGCATATAATTCATATAACTTATGAATAATTTATTTACTTTATGAATATTCATGATGATAATCTGATATTACATATTTAGTATGAATAATTCATATACACTATGAATAATCTTTCTGATAATACATATATCTTATGAATAATTCATATACACTATGAATAAACATGTTAATAATACATATATCTTTTGAATAATTCATATACACTATGAATAATCTTTCTAATAATACATATATCTTATGAATAATTCATATACACTATGAATAAACATGTTATATAATACGATTACGTAATGAATAATACATAGCACAGTTTTATAATTTAGCAAATCAAGGCGATTTGATGGAAGTGTTATTGGCCTGACCAATCAGAACCTTTGTTACAAAACTGACAATAGCTGAGGCTGGCTGTTCCTTTTCATACTCGGCAAATAAATGACAAACGTTATCCGTTAAACTACCAGGTTTGCGACTGACGAAGCCAAATATACGTGCATCAGCTTCTTTACTATTCTCGTCTCTAAGCCATCTGCAAGAGTAAAAATATAAAGAAAATTAAATTCATTATTATATTCAACGATGTCAGACTGGGGCAAAATTGTATAACGTCTCTTGTCATTAAAATAACTGTTTTAATAATTTATGCCAAAAATGCGAGAATTTGTCTATTTACAATGAAACCCACCTTCTACTGCCTGAATCTGAGCCACAGAAAAGAACAGATTCTACCGGATAATGACGTCTAAAAAACAATCTGTTAAAGAAATTTAAGAAATAAAATATAAGTACTTTTAAATATATATCAATTCACAGGCATTGTAAACTGTAAACTGCCCAGTGATATACTGATATGATACTGATACAGAAATCTGTGAGAATGATAAAAAGCTACCTCAAACAAGACTCGAACAAGATACCTTCTGCTTCATACATATATACTACTAATATAATAGGTTGTTAGATTAAATCAGAGCAAAGCAGAGCAGAATACAAATAGTCAAAGACGCTAGTTATAACTTTTACTGCCCGACAGACTTTTTCATGAGGAGTACCTCTCTCTGAATATAATGAATATATATATATATATATATATAATTTGTTTTTAAATTGTAAAAACTCACTTTCTATTATTATCTGTGACGGTAATTCCCTTTGACGATACTTTAAAATGTACGATGACAGAGGGCGGTTTAGTTTGCAATTCCATTAATCGCTTTGATGCTTCTGACACCGCGCTTGATCCTGTCAATGACTCCATGTCAAATGAATGCAGATATAAAACATTGCAAGCTGAAATTATAATATTATACAAATAATTATTATTATTAATAAATGAATAATGAATAAATGAATATAATGAATAAATAAATAAATGAATAAATGAATAATGAATATAATGAATATAATGAATAAATGAATATAATGAATATAATGAATAATGAATATAATGAATATAATGAATAAATGAATATAATGAATATAATGAATAATGAATATAATGAATAATGAATAATGAATAAATGAATAATAAATAATATAATAAAATCCATGCCATGTGACCCACAATCGTCTAATTAAATGACAGGAATTTTTTTAGGTGTTACATAAAATGGTTTATTTGACGGGTCTATTTTGATGAGATTTCGATCGGAGCATAAGTGAGGGGGTATGTGGTGTTATTCAGAATAATATCCTGTCTGTCTATAGAATCAACCTTACATACCTGCACCTTTGGCCAACAAGTTAGCACGTGAGTTAGCATCGTTTGTGGATCCTGCAACATTTGCTGGATCTATTTAAAAGTAATTATATATTTATAAAATAATGCTATTCAAATAATTGTTAATATTAATTCATAAACTAATCACGTGTGAACAAATATGATTAGTAAAACTTAAAGAATATAATCCGACTTTGAATAGGCCAATGTAAATAAAGTAATAAAACAAGTAATAATAAAAGTTATTCAGTTCCAAATAAATAAATAAATAAGAGAACACAAATAACTATTTATAAAAATAATAATTAAACAGTTAAATTTAACCAAAAACTGATTGTCTGACAATTTGACTAATTTTTGCTTTACGTTTTTTCAGGTACATAATTTGTCTAATATATCTTAAAGATGTATTGTCCCTTGAAACACAAAAATGAAGGTCAAATATTCTATATTTAAATTGGCCATATCAAAGTAATATTAAAGTTATTCACTTTAAGTCGAAAATTCGAGCCAAAAACTACAAGTTTACGTAATTAACCGGTAAATTAATTTGATTACATTTTGCTGGAAAATCGTCGCGAGCGAAAGTAAACAAAGATTTCAAACCATGAGTATGCATTATGCATGATGCTAATTAGGATTGTTTACAACTCGTCACGGTTTGAGAAGGTGTTTTCACACAGATCGCAAGGAACTTTTATGATTATGCATACAGAGCAGCCAAACAAGCGCGTTGCATTATGAGATATGTTTTGATCGAAAATTTTGACTGGAAGTCAAAGTTATTTTTTGAACAAAAAAATGTCTGTATTTCAGTTAAATTATTTTCTTTTCGACTAATTTTTAGTGAAAGTTAATAACTATTATGATACTTCAAAACGACCCACTTTTTTTCGAAATATTAAAAAAAAAATTTTTGGGAATTAGTCAAAGGGACAATACATCTTTAAATACCAATTAATTAATTATTTATTTATGGAAGTAAGTAAAAGTTTAATGCAGCAGATTGTATAGAGGTCAATCTGAGACGAAAAGGTCAATGGGACAACTATGACGGATACTTGACATAAAATGTATTGAACATGTGATCCCTGAAGAGAAACACTAACATATGCTAAGAAAGATACACAGTACTTTTAACATGTCTGAAGATTCCAACTAAGATTTCTAACCTTACTGTCTGCTTAGTTTTTAAAATTAAGTATCAATCAGTCCACTTAGAAAAACTAATAAGTAGAGAAATAAATGAACATGATGCTGTAGCTTGTTACTTAACAACCTGGCCTACAAACTCCAGAGTATAGGTTCAAATCCTGCACCAATACCAGCTGTCAATAGCTACTGTCCTAGGTTTAAATCCCATGACTAAACTTGGGGGTTTTCACATTTTGGTCATTTAAGTTCTGTCTACACTAGTTTGATAAAAATGTGATGCGCCCAAATATGGTAGTGATATGACATCATCATGGCCATATATGGGCACATCACAATTTTTTGTCACATAAAGTTTCTCTATACTATTAAACTTTATGTGTCAAAAAATGTGATGTGCCCATATATGGTAGTGATAATATGCTTAAATACGGTAGTGATATGACATCATCATCATGTCTATATATGGGCACATCTCATGTTTTTGTCACATAGTTTGATAGTGTGGACAGAGCTTTAGACTAGAGAACTAATCATCTTACCTGATTCTGGCAAGACAAGTTTGCATGGTAATGCCAATTGCTTCATTATATGTTGGTAGACAAGCGCTGAAAGACTGCCAAATACGGGTTCATTCTGGCAACCTTTAAGTTTGACGCCTCGTGAGTTAGGTTCAATGAGGAAGTGCCGTACAAGTTCACATACTGGATCACCAACTAACGAAAACAAATTTTCAAAATTAAAAAAGCATTCAAAGTGTTACAATAATCTAAAATAAAAAATTATTACCATATATGGTCAAGCATAATCCCATGCTCGTGTAAAATCTACCCGCTTATTTGTCACCAAATTTTGTACCCAGATCCCATGGGACTATAATTGGTCATATACAGTAGTTATATATATATTATTTCGTACATTCGTTGAACTTCAACTGAACTTAACTGACATTTAAATTAAACTTAAAATCGGTTTCACTATATTTGCGAAAAAATTAGTTTGTCGAAATTGTGTCACTCACCTTTCTTCTGCTGCGGAGCATTGGGAGGTGGTGTTGCAACTTTAACTGCTAAGCCAAAGGCACCAGGGAACGAGTTACTATCACGTACCACAAACGTACCTGGCTGTTTGTCCTTCAACATGGCTATCGCTGTAATTAGAAAAGGTTATTAAGTTATTAGTGACGCAGTAGGTAAACGTTGTTAATATGATAACGCATTAATCAGTAAGCCACTGTTTTTGGAAAATGATCATTATATGAAAATTAATTAATACAATCTGTCATCTAGGAAATTATATAAGCATTTCTGTTTTCTGTTTCCTCTTAGTGATTCCAAATAAAAAGCTCTCACAGATTTGTTTTCTTTTCCATTTTTTTTTTATTATTTATTAATTAATCTACCTGATTCTCTGTATCGCCAAATACTAGAATATAGTACTGTATCACAGGAAAATTTCATAATACAGTATCACATGTGTATCACATGTGATGCCTGTTATCATACTCACCGTCATCTCTTGTAATGTTTGGTTTGTACCACCAAGATGACAAATCCTTTACAAATCGAACATTTTCAACTCCTGGTTCTAAATAAGGGAATTGAAATATACAGAAATTAGTATCATTCTGTTTAAAATGGTAATATAAAATATAAGAAGATTTTCATTGCAAACGAAAAATATGTTCCCTTAGTAGAGGTGTCCCTTGAATAGGTGTTGACCAAACACATATATTGCCTCTCGTTAATTTCATGGGAAAGTGTCCACATAAAAGGGGATGGCCTTGTGTGTTACCCTTCGTTCATTTCAAAGGAAAGTTTTTACAGAATAGGTATCCCAAAGGTTATTATATGTAAAATGTATGTTTTAATCATTTAATTGGATCTTGTGTAATAAAGTACTATGAATAAAATATACAGTATACATTTATATATCTGTTACGCGCAGTCAAGAACATACTAATATTCCATTTAACACTAGGATGGCTTTTGCATGCCACTAATTTTTCATAACACGGATGTGAGGTAATTACCCACAAATCCTGCACAGATTAAGTTAAACTATCTTAAACATGTGACTAATTCATCAACAACATGTAGGCATAGTTCAAGGGGCAGCTAAACAGTTGAAATCTATCAGTAGAGGCTGCATTCAATGCTCTAATCAACCCATCCCAACTCTTAAATTCTTGGCCTAGAAACATAATTTCAAAATTAGTTTTGATGTCTATCTGTCAAAGACAGTGTCCTTAACATGCTGATCAATAAACTAAACAGAAGAAGTTTATCACCGGGGTATGAATGTAACATTTATATAGCACCTGTATTTAAATTTACCACCTATCGTTTTTAATGTATCGTCATCATTTTGAAAAATGACATCAAATTATCTAATTTATTATCCTGTATAACATTCAACGAATCATTCTAAATGACATGTTGAGAATGTCATTTTACCAGGATACCAAATACATGACATACCATCTTACATTTAACCTTTCAAACAACAAAAATTATTGAGTTATATTTATTTTTTCTGTTCTCCACCCTAAAGGCACCCTAGCAATGGGTAGCTTCATGGTATGGTATGTTTCAAATATGATTGTTAAATATTTATGTTATAAACCAGTTTCAGATAATACATTCAAAGCAAACATACTATTTTGAGTGAGTGAGTGGCCGAGCGGTTTAGACAGTGGAACCGTAATCACGTAGCCATAACATCGGCAGGGGTTCGAGGCTCACTCACTCCATGGTTCTGGTGGTAGAACGAGTCTTCTCGGATAAGGACTATAAACCGTAGGTCCAGTGTACACAACTTGCTCGTGTGCACTTTAAAGAACCTAGTACATCTTTCGAGACGAGTAGGGGGTTACCCCGGTGTATTAGTACATCACAGCCACTGATCACCAACTGGGCCCTCTGGGAGATCAGTCTTTGACTGAAGAGGTCACCCAGTATAAAGATAAAACAAACAATTTAAATTGATTGAACTTTTTAATGCATTAAATTACTATTGTATCATCAAACCCAGTATACATACATTCACCTATTAATAAAATGTTATGTGTTATCAGCGATATTTACAGGGACAACGTTAGAATTTATATGAAGAAAATTAATGATTTATTAAGCGCAATTGAATATGACTGACCTACAGGGAGCGAAGGTTACAAGATTGACAAAAAAAGATGAACTTGGCTTTATGAGCCCATAGGGGTGTAATTGATAAGAAATTTTGATTGCAAATCTAGAGGACCTTCTCACCATGAAAAGCTTTAATTTAAGTATCTCTTGAATGTCTGTGGATTGCTGTGGAATGATTTAATAATTATTACAAATAAATTTATAGCCTTCCTGTGAGACATCCCTATTCAGGGGATAATGTTTTAACACTATTTTAACTTCCATTCAGGGTGCACACCTATTAAATGGACACGTTCTGATGGGGTTCTACTTAAATAGATTTGTTCAACTTTAATCAGAATAGTCTAGGACATTAAAAAGTGTAAACAAAGATAAACAATTTATAATTATTATTTCCTAATTATTATTATTACCTCGAAATTAAAAAACCACAAATTCCATTAAAAGTGACTTTATTGAATATTTAACCTTTAATGTGTTACATTTGATACAAACAAAAATATCAAATTTCTTGCAAAACCAGTTGTATCTATGAATAGAGCAATTCATAATTAAAATAACATGAAACCATAGCATGATAACGATCTCTAAGGTCCAATATGGTTTAATAGGTTATTAACAAATCCGAATGGATCAAAACAAGTTGATCAGTTCTTGGAAAAATTAGAAAAAAATATATCATGTCACTTTTACACTGTCCTTCGAAATATGAATATCTGTATTTTTATTTATTTTTAAAAAAATAATATTATATTTTCAGTTCACTAGATGGTATACCAAGTTAGTAGAACCACTCCTATTCATCAGACATCAAAACCACAATTAAAAATGTATTGAAAAAAACATGAAAAATGAAGATTAATTAAATCAGAATTTGAATATGTTATTTTGTTTTGTTTTAATAAAGTTAATCACTTCCATAGGAAAAAAAAACGAAAAAAAATAATGTTTTCACTTATAAAATGACAAAATAAATGGTTAAATTCAACCAAAAATTTATTGACTGGCAGCCAATTTGACCATTTTTTGCTTTATATTACATTTTTTTCAGGTAAATACATTTTTTTTCAATCAAATTTTTGGTCAAAGTGCGTTACATTAAAAAAGAATATTCAAGAAAAATTTTGTTAAGAATTTCAGGGGGACAATACATCTTTAAGAGGACATCCTCATTAAGATAACACTTGGGCTTGGCTTTGAAGATGTCCCATTTTATAGTAGGTCTATTGTAATCCTAAAATCCCAATTTTTTAGAGAATGAAATGCCATTTAATTACATTTTTCAAACAAAAAGTAAAGTTACCTGCTAGAGAAGTCTGACTTGAAGACAATGATGGCTGCTCATTCAGGTAAAAGTTAGAGGGCGTTGTCCTTCCCGACTCACCCACCGACGATGCACTTCGCACAGAGCCTGGGCTGTTGTCATAAAAAATAAAAACCATTTTATTGTCAAAAGTTGTTTCAGTAAGTATCACTCTAGACTGAATGAAATCGTAAAGTTGTTGTGATTTATACTTTCTTTTTTTGTTGATATAGACAGCAATCAGGAAGCTGACTCAATGGCTGGAGATAATGATAGTAACACCCCTTACACTCACCAAGAGGAAAACACAAAACGTCAAAAGCTTTAAGTGCTTTAAATTAATTGAATTACCTCAAAAGGTGAGTTCTGTCAATAAGATCTTGGATATTAAATTGTGTTCATAATCACTAGGTCACAACTACATTTTAATTGAACTGTGTTGTGTGTTGTTCTTTGTCGTTTTAATTGACTACACAAATCAAGGAAAAACTTATATTACAATATTTGTCACTTTAAAATCTTGTTTAATAATATAACAAACCATATAATTAATACTGTAAACAAAACTGTCTATTTCAACGAAAATGACCCATTTTAGAAAATGTTGTTTTAAAATGATAAACTTTTATCATTTTAGCATTTTTACACTCAATTTCTCTAGTATTTTAAACAATTTCAACTAATCCACTCTCGTGAATATAATATTATTAACATACAATAAAGACTGCAAACTCGTTTGCATTCTGGCACCCTCAAGTATGTATGACTCTAGTGATTAAATCTCAAGTATTTCTCAAGTGCAATAAAGGAATGCGTAAACAATTAAAACTGCATATCAGCAATATGTATCAATTTGTAATAGCAAATTAATTGTACGTTAAAGCTTTGCTCTACAAGCAGATTAGTGAGATTAGGAGTTGCATTTGATTCAACTAAATCAGATTATTGGAATAATAGATTATAGAATAAAATACAAAACAGAAATGCCTTTGGATACATTCTGAGAAAACAACTTTCCACTTTCTAAAGAATTTTATGTATTAATTTAAGATTTACAAACTAGCGTATTAAGTTGAATTTGGATCATTTTTAAATTGGTAATATGTGACATTTCCTAAAAAGTAAAAGACTGACTCAATCAATATGGAATATTTATTTACATAATTTCGAAAACCATTCACATAGTTGCACATACAATTATTTTGAGTAGATTAACAGAATGTTTGGTTGTCGATAAAACATTTATCATTTAACATTCCAATGTCAAGCACACTGCACCACACATACTCCTTGTCTATGTAATAATTATCATAAGGATCAATTGAATAGATTAGAAACAAATTGTGTCTCTTCACTTACCTTCCAGGTTGTTTTTGTAATTTTCCTCTATTATCATAAACTGTCCTGTAACCACTCATCTCGGCCTCTCCCTGAACACTTCTAGGCCGCTCACTTTCTGGCAACTTATCATGATGAGCATTCCTATGCGACGCTTTAGACTTCAACCTGTCACTGAATGTTGGGTAATAGTTCTTAGGAGGCATTTCAACAGAAGCGAACGGTGCTGTTGGAGAGACATCTTGAGAGCTAGCTGGTGAGATTTGTCCGTTGTTTGTAGTATTTAAACCTCCATTGTATAAAGTGTATTGAGGATAGGGTTTTGTGCATTCTACACCAAATGGCAAGGAATGAGGCATCTCGGTTACTTTAGTTTGTGGTGGTGAAGGCTCATCTACCAATAGATCTGCCATTGGTGAAGACTGATCCCTCATTGGTGAAGGCTGGTCTCTCATTGGTGGAGAATGATGCACCTGCACTTCAACTAGATGTTGATTGGTTGGAATTATTTTTCTGTCTGCTTCAACAAACGCCATATCCTTCATATTTCGTTCATTTCGATTCTCATCTTGTTTTGGATTACCGTCGGCAAACCGCACAACCTTCTCTTGTCCTGGGCTAATTTGCGGACTATTTGTTTGGTTGTTCGTTATCAAGTTTGTCGTTTCATAAAAATCATCAATATCAAAATGAACAGATTTTTGTTCAGGAGAATGTTGTTTTTGGACAGTAGGTGACATACGTGTGTGTAGTACTTGCTGCTGAGCTACAGGGTATGAACTTGGGCCATACATCTTAACAGGACTCATGTCTGGCTTTTGTTCAGTTATTTTTGGAGAATACTGTTTAGGAGTAAAATGTTGCGGTGTTGATTTCTGTATGTCTCTTTCTTGTATATATAGCTCTGGTCTATTTTGTTGAGGTGTGAACTGATGCGGTGAACTGTGTTGCTGATGATGAATTATATATTGGTTTGGCGTGGCTTGTTCTTGATGTTGCTTTACTGGAGAAATAAATGCAGAGTTCCCTTGTGGTGTATATTGCTGTGGAGTGTTATACTGTTGAGGAGTACTGTGTCGCAAAGTACCCTGTTGTGGAGAAACTTGTTGCGGTGTTCCAACTAATGGAGTTCCTTGTTGCGGTGTTCCAACTAATGGAGTTCCGTGTTGCGGTGTTCCAACTAATGGAGTTCCGTGTTGCGGTGTTCCAACTAATGGAGTTCCTTGTTGCTGTGTTCCAACTAATGGAGTTCCGTGTTGCAGTGTTCCAACTAATGGAGTTCCTTGTTGCGGTGTTCCAACTAACGGAGTTCCGTGTTGCGGTGTTCCAACTAATGGAGTTCCGTGTTGCGGTGTTCCAACTAATGGAGTTCCGTGTTGCGGTGATCCTGTGTACTGTGTTTGTTGTTGGGGTGTTCCTCCTTGTGGGGGTGTTCCCATGTACGATGTTCCGTGTTGTGGTATTCTTATATGCAACGAGCTGTGGTTCGGTGTACCTTGATCCGTTGTACCATGTGGTAGGGTTGAACTGTGTTGTTCCGGTGCTGGAGATTGTGTTGTCCTTTGTAGAACTGTTGTCTGTGTTGTTGTAATATGTTGCGGCGTCACTTGTTTCTGTGTTCCGTGTTGTGGATAAGAAGGTGTTCTCTGTTGCTGACTATAATTTTGTGGTGAGTAGTGTTGGTGCTGATTATGATCTTTATCTGAAAATAGAAAAAATATGAATGAAAATTAACTTTAAAAATAAAAATTTTTTCGTATTTCTTGAACAACCTTATACAAATACTGCCCTCTATAGGTTCAAGGTGATAAACTTATTAGGTTATATGCATTATCATGCATATAACCTCTTGATTCTGTCAAAATCTTTATTTATTTATTTATTCTTTCCTTAGCAGTATTTTGTCCGTGAATTATCTTGATATCAGTTTCATCTATCTAAGTCAATTTTTCAGAGTATATTCCTTATGGCCAGGAATCGATGTGGTTATATTTTCACGATGCGTAATCAAAAATTACGCGGTCTACGCGCGATTTTACGAAATCACGTTTGTAATCATATCTTCACAAGCATGAATCACAATTAAACAAAATTTGGTACTCATAAATTTCAGGTCATATTTCATCATATGGCAATACAATTACGTGCGTAGCGCATATAACGCTTGCGTACGCGCGCTTAAAATGTTCAAAATTGTCAAAATTTATTTTCGATGAAATTAGAGTACGTTTCAGGCAATTTTAAGCGTTTAAAAAATTGCCATGAGTGCGCAGATTTTTGCACGTGCACTGCGCGTTATACGTTAATGCGCACTCTTTTTGTCCGATTTCGGTTGTACAACCTTTCTTTAATAATATCATCATATTTTATTCACTTTTCAACGCGTAATTGCCTTATACGAGCACGTCAAAAGTGACAGGCTACGCACGTGTAAGTTAACAAAATGGTGAAAATATGCTAAATTTTAAAATTAATATAGATCGTCAGAATGCTCGGGAACACATATTTTTTATTTCATTTTCTTGAAGTGTATGTATCTTATGTATGATTTATTATTAAACTAAGGGAACAAAAGTTGATTAAGCCATAATTAATTGCATATTAAATTAAAAAAAAATCATTTCGACAATCAAACAAATTATGACATTTTCTTAGGCCAAAATAACAAACTTAACATTAACTTTCTTCCTCCAAAAGTTCATATATTAAAGTTAAAAGTATATAGTTTGACAGTGCATCATTTTTGTACATTTTTAGAGATGTCATCATAGTAAAAAATTATAATTCATTGCGGTATGTAATAATCTATCTGCACCAAAGTGGTTACTGCATAGTAAATACACGGAGGAATTTTTCTACAATTTTTAGACAGTTGTGTATGGCTCGGTGGTGTGTGCTCGTGTCTATGGCACTCAAGGTACCGAGATCGAGTCTCACCTTGGGAAACGAAATAAGAGTTTTTTTTTATTATCCGTATTGTTTGTTCAAATTTATTTCTTGTGTATATATTATACACATGATTTATAATGAAATCTAGATAAAAAATAACTTATGTCTTTATTATTATGTAACAGCAAATGTGGTTTATGACATTATACGCAGAGGGATCTTTGATCGGATTGTGATACCGGCTATTGTATTCGCGTTAGCAAGGTCCTATCATATATTATAAATAATTAAAGAATCTGAGAAAATCAATGAATCAAAATATCTTTTAAAAATCAATTATCTTTATTAAAATCAATGCATATAACCTATAATTCGTCATAGTGACGAATTAAATCTAGTTAGTAATTGATTTTGTTAATCTCAAGAGTAAACAAATGGAACAAACATTAACAAGTGTTAACATGTTAAATTAAATGAAAGAATGTATGTTTAAAAGCTTTGCTTAAGGATACAAATTTGAAACATATTTGACCTGAAACGATTCAATGAAAAAGGTTAGGCCTACTAGGAAAACTTTGCAAACAAATTAAAGACAAGGACACACTTGAGGAGGAATGAAATTATCACCAACAAACTGAGTTTGAGGTAACAATCTTGTACTTAATGTACTTCTTAAAACATAAAACTTATGATTTAACTTAAAAATTACAGTATGTAGGTATAGCTTAGTATTAAATATACTACACTATGATTTCATTAGGTTGTAAAAATCAGCACTAAAACTATGAACCAACTTTCTAAACCATTGAGTAAATAGGGTTTGCATGGTTTACTGAAATTCTGCTTTGCGTAAATTATAAATACTTACCTTTTGAACATAAATTAACCTAAGCTATAAACTAGCAGAACAGAACTTACTGATTTAGTAGATTGTCTAAAACATCAACTGCTCTTTGCGTTGGCTGAACAGAAACTGAACTAATTTAGTAAACACTGATTATAATGTAAGGGTAAACCTTGGCATTTTGCCAACAAAAGTCCACTTACCGAATAGATTATACAGATATGTAAGCTCTTGTGAGGTTAATGCCTCTAATTGGATGAAGTTCACAGAAAAATAAACTAAATTATATACATTAATCGTTTAAATAGTAGATCACGTTCAGATTTTAGTGAAATTTAAGAAGCATTTATTAGGTAATAATCAGGTATCTCTTTTCCACTGAAAACATTTACGTAAAGTTCTCATAAAAATCATACTTTACATAAACACTCAGTTTCACAATAAAGATACTATTTCAACAAATTCTCTATTAATCTTCCTGTTTTATATTTCATACAAAAACCAAAGTAAATCTATTACAGTAAAAATAACAGTTAAAATAATTCCCTGTATTCGTATGCTGTCTGTTAAGTTATTAAATGGAAATAAGTGGATAATAAATAAACAAAATTTAGACATATTAAGACCGATAAAAACATTGAGTAATAGGAATAAGAATATAAAAAAGTATAAAAATAAAACAAAGTTGTCTGAGATATTGTAATAATAATAAAGATCTCATTAAACTAATATTATTTTCCTAATCAAAATTAACAATTCATTTTCATTCTATTTGTTTAAAAACAAATTTACTTGACAAAAAGGAAGAAATTAAATTTGTACAAGTCTATGTCTGGGATTTTATTGAATAAAGTGGGAAGTTCATAGCCCATTTCTTGCGTCATTACTACCAACACAGGAAAATAATACCACAATTGTTATTTTACCTTTAACAAACACTTCCTAAATTGACTACCGTATCTATTCGGTGTCTTTCTTCTTTTTACAATAATTAAAGTTAAATAATACCGTGATTACGGCAGAGATAACAAAGAAATGAAAACTTAGTTTTGTATTTTTTTCTATTACAGTATTAAACCCCTGAATAGAATTGTAATGTTAAAATATAATTTGGCTTCTGTTTGGTTCACGGAAAAGTTGAGGGTGTTTCCTGAATATGGTTGCCCATAGTGTTAAAACACATACGGTATATTTCCCTACCATTTCACAGAAAAGTGTACCCTTAATAGAGGTGTTCCAATAATAGGGGTATCCCCTTAATAGAGGTGTTCCAATAATAGGGGTATCCCATTAATAGAGGTGTTCCAATAATAGGGGTATCCCCTTACGAGAGTGTTGGAATGATGGGGTTCTAACTGTGCTTGTTCTAAAAAGAGTCTCAATAAGATAATTGTTATTATCACTTGAAAGTTATCTATAAATTCACCTTCACTTCTGCTGCCTCTCGCTTATAGAATGACCTACCCGCCTCTATTAGATCATGTTCGTCTACTCTCGCCTTTAAATCTGCCTTGAAAACTCATCTTTTTCTTTCAGATTGAGCTCTCTCATACACCGCGCCTTTGATCACTTACTGCTGGAATTGGCGCGTTACAAATTCATACTATTATTATTATTTATTATTATTATTAAATTAAATATTAAACAAAAATATATTCCTTCTTTAACTACAGTACAGTTTTTTTTATATTAAAAATTAATGAACTATTTTATTTTGTGTGTTGAAAAAAACTATAGAATATACAAACTGAAAATTATAATCTTATAAATACGTACTGTTATTTTGAGCAATAGCTACGATTAATATTAATGCTAGATTGAAACAGTAGATTGTTAAAGTAAGTGGACTATACAAAATAGACAATAAAAAATCAAAGAAACAAAATTGCTCATCTTCAACAACACGATTGAAGATGGCATCACAACAAAATACTTTATCACAAATTAAGACAATTTAAATCCTATAACAGATTGTCCAATATCAAATATAATAAACTGAGCTAACAAGGAGGTATAGAATTTTTAAAATGATGAACAAACAACAACAAACCTTTGCCCGCTAAACTACTCAAAAACTATTTCAAAAGCGTTTTGTTTGGAGGGGTTGTTTACCGACGACAGCACAGTAGATTCTGACTGTTCTCTGCTGGCAACGTGAACATCTATTATACGGCTAAAAATAACTCAAGACGTTTGATTACAAGCGAGTGGAAAATAAAGTGGCTGCCTGCTGGGTTTAATGTCCTGTCTCAATCCTGTCTCAAAGTTTTTGATTTTACAGATATTCACCACTTTTTATAATTCATTATAATGGGAAGAACAGCCTGCATGCATGACTGACCAAAAGAGATGACGTCCTAATTGAGAACCTGCGTGGGTTTTCTGTGGTTGGTTATGGTATGTGGCATACCCTAAAGGGACCAATGAATTAACGTGTTTTCATTGCAGGGCAGTGAAATCATAATTGGGAACTCCCCAAAACTACAACCAAGGCCATTGTCATGGCAACTATATGTGATGTCACAAAAATATTTTTATAAAGGAATTTGAAATTGGAGAGTACCTAGAAAAAATGATGGAGTTGAAATAGGATAAGCTAGTATATAATAGCAATGACGATATTTTAGAGAATTTTAAAAAAAACTGGACAGTAGGCCGATCTCTAAACATGACATATTTTTCAATTTAAAAAAAAATCATCATTTCAATACTATGTTTTACTGCCAAACATTCTTTCATAAATTTTCTGGTAACAATCATTTTTTCTATCCATTAGGCCTACCATTGATTGATATACATTTTCTGTCTAATTTTTTAAATCATATTAACACTGTTGTTTTTTTCATCATTTGTTTTCTACCTCTTCCACATCCCTTTTCTTTTGAGACATCACCACAGTGCATTCTTTCATTTGTTTTAACACTTTACATTTTTGTCACATTTATTTATGTATAGAGATTTATAAAGTATTATATATATATCAAAATTTCAATGGAAACTAGTAAAGGAAATTTAAAAAATATATACTTTAATAAATTTGGTTTGATAAAACTTTTTTTTTAAATAAGTTCCATATCAAATAACACAATGATTGTATCACCAAACTAGGATTATCTTCCATTCATCATACAAGCATGATAACCTTAACATGGGCTACACAGTGCAACAGAAACAGTATTTTAGTTATGTTCCATTTATTAAGGGACCATGTTAAAACTACTTTACAGTTACTGCAGCAACATTTTGGATAATCATACCAGGGAAGAGTTTATTGCAGTGACATAAACGTCTACATTGAAACAATTTAAAATAGTATTACAGTAACCAAATACTAGTCTACAGTAACTGCAGTAGAAATGATTGCTGAAGTGAGACATTAAAACTGTAGCAACTTACCTTGAGGAGCACCGCCCACATATGCTAGAGGGGTGGAGACCATGTTGGCATAAGGAGTGGTTGGCTGCAATGGAAAGCCTGGTGTCTCTGGTGTGCCTGGAGATTCTAGTGCTGGTGCATACCCCATCAAGCGTTCCTTTTCACGTATTGCTTCTATCTCTGGCGATTTTAAACCGTGTACACGATTCCAAAAGTATGTTTCCTGAAAGAAATCAGTCAGCTGCATTCAAAATTTAATTTACACTAAGTTTGTAAATGACATGGATGGAGCAAGCAACATTAGTTAAAAACACTTTTGATATGAAAATCAGTGAGACATCTCGCTATGTGAAACAAAAATATTTAATTAGGCCTACCGTATGTGGTTGTCCACCAGGATTTCGTATCCATATCTCTGGAGAGGGCGTCCTTGATCGCATACTAAGACCTTTCTCAAACCCAGTGCCACTATTGCTACGATGTAGTGATCTTGGATGACGTTCTAAGTTTGGTGGGCTCATTGATCTTTCCAGTTCATCTATTCTAGCACGAGCATCTGGGGAAAAAAATTCATCGTTGAAGAGATTTTAGGAAAATTTACAAACATCATCCCATCATCATTGTTACATAAAAGAAACTTTATGCCAGTAACTGTCTCTTTCATTATAATATTCTATTTTCACTCTCTTAATCATTATCATTCTCTCAGAAATAATAAAAATGATTATTAGATGAAAAATAAAAATAATAATTTTTACAGAGAGAATTTGTTTGTAATTCTTCATTTTATATAAAATTACGATGTCAAACAAACCACGTATATTACAGATAAGAGAGAGTTATTTAGTTATTTAATCGATCCTTACCAGCAACTCTGCTTGCTACTATTCCCTGTTTAATGATGGGCTCCTGGACCGGTTCTTCTGCCCTTGCATCTGGTTCATCTACTGGAGGCAGCGGCCTAGAGAAAGAGTCACCAAGAAGATTTGAATCGGAGTGGAATCGAACCCTAGCCATTCGTGGCACTTGATAACGGTCCTCCTCCTCATTAAATAGGCAACCATTTGTTATGTCTGGATAATTTGAACCTATATTTTTTAATGCGTGTTCCCAAATGGCAAGTTCGTTTTTAGGCGTGCTTGTCCGAGGAACACTTTCTTCCTGTGGTTGACTATAGTGAGGATCCTCCTCATCTAATCTACTCAGAGATTGAGTTAGATCCACTCCATGCGTTGTTAACTTTCTATCATGCAAAAGGTTAGGTGTTGATTGAAATTGCGTTCCTGCGATTTGTCCAGTTGAGTTATAACGCTGCGGGATTCGAAGATCTTTCATGCTTCCGGACTCATGCTGGAAAGGATGGGAGGGTCTTTTCGGGAAAGCTAATCGGATGGGTTTGCTTGGTCCCATGTTTGTATCACTTCTTGAAAATTGAGATTGATGGGAAATTGGCCTGAATGTCGTCTGCGGAATTTGTGATAGTCCCGGTGACGGTTTGTAATACCGATTTCCCCGTAAATCTGGTTGTGATTGATATTTTGAATTCAGAGCAACATTCTCATTGGATGAGGCAATACCGTTGCTTACACTAGGAGCAACATTCTCATTGGATGAAGCAACTCCTTTGCTTACATTTCTCAGACTTCCAATTCGATTCATTACCCAATTATAATCTGGGGCTGGATTATCAGGGGCCGGATTATCTGGGGCTGGATTATCTGGGGCTGGATTATCTGGGGCTGGATTATCTGGTTTGGGTTCTACTTTCGCATCATCTGTAGGGGTGTATTTTACGACGTCAGACCCAGGCTGAATCTCACCGTTTTGAACTAGTCTATCATACTCCCCTAACGGATAATATTTTAAAGTTGTTTTAACTTTGTGCTCTGTTGAGCGTACAACTACGCCCTCTTTATCGGCACCTGGTACGGAACGTATTAACTGTTCGTTTAGTGAATTATATGTAGGTTGAGGATGGATTAGTTGTTGGTTAGATGGGTTATATGATGCATGCGTAGCAACAAGCGAGGTGTTAGTGTTGGGAAGAGAGGTATATGAAGAAGTTATATCAGATGATGCGGTCTGTGAAGAAGTCAAATCAAGATGCAAATCATTAGCATGCAAAGACCTGCAATATACAACACAAATAAGAAGAAATTATAATGAAATTATAAATTAATATTTATAAAAATAAGTTATCAATATATTGCATTTGAAAGATATAATAATAAAAATCAAATAAAAATTGTAAACAACATTGATGGTGATGTTGGTAAATATAAATCATTTGTATATAAATAAAAATAATCCTACAGGGATATTTTTTATTTACTTATTAAAAAGAATATGTAATAAATAAATGTATTCATTTAATAATCTATTTAAGATAACAATACAATTTACAGTGCAATAAAATAAAAATTTATTTGTAGAAATTGACCAAATTCACAAACAAGCAGACAAACTTTGAACAGAAAAATCACAGAGAAAGAAAAAATATATCAACAAATTTGGATTCTGAAAATGTAAAGTACATTTTAAAAAACTGTTAAAATTACCAAACCAGACAAGAAAATTTAATAATATATTATTAATTAAAATATACAACTTGCTAAATGTGCAAAAAATGTTGAAAAACATAACAAATTTGGACAATATTTTAAATATATAACAGAACAGAAAAACAAATAATAACGTAAAGGACAAATTTCCATATAAAGAAAAATGCACAAATTTCCACGACATAAACAAGCATGCATACACTTCAAATACAGTAAATATATACATATTCATATTAGAATGACCAAATATGGTAAACATGCTACTGAACTGTTATGAATATTCGTTACTCGGTTACCTGACTACACATAGCGTATCTAGAAGCGCCTCCAAGCTGTTTATAATTGGAGCAAAATATTTTTATTCAGAAAATGTTGGTTTTTTTTAAATTAATACTGATTCACAATATGCACTATTTGTTTAATGAATTAAATGATATTAATTGTTCTATTAAAACAAAAAACACATTAACAACACAAATATTAGGGGGGAGGTGGTAAGATGGTTAAGGAAAGGTACAAAACACTAGGGATTCTCAAACAAGAACTTGTTTTGAAGAAAGAAAGTTTATAGAAAAAAATATACATATATATATAATTGCAGTAAGTAGAAATAAATTAATTTACATAATTAATACTATATGATTAAATTAAATGTATGTATCATGAAATTTAAAATGATAAAGTGAATAAAAATCTGACATAACTATTACTATTAATTATTATTATTGAATGAAGTTAATAAATATAACAAATTATTTATTATGATTTAGTTGATATCATAAATTACTTTTTAAAAATATATAGTAAGGAAAGCTTTAGAAATTTGTACTATGAAATTGTATTTGCAATAAGAAAATTTGATGTTCTCAATTAAAAATTAACGTTCTTTGAAACTATAATGAAATTAGAAAAGAAAATGTAATATATAATAAGGACAAAATTAAATATTATTAAACACTTACTTTTCAATCTGATGCATTCGTTTCTCGTTTACAGGGTTTGAATAGACTCTTTCTTTCCTTGGACTTCTTGGAGGCCTAGACACAATGTTGGGATCTACCACGTAAGAGTGCTCCGATTCCGGTCTGCTCGTTGGTTGACTTTCATATATAAACGATCCTGACATACTACCGTTAGGAAGACCACGCTGAGGCGGTGAATGGGCTTCTGGTGGCGGTACATACTGTTGGTAACGGTTTGGTGTTGGTTGGTATTGTTGTCGAGTAACATGACTCGCGATAATCGGATCACTTATACGTGGCAAGTTTTTCACACGTGGGTCTGGCGTGTCTTTGTGAATATCAGTGGATCTATGTTTCATATATGTATCTGTTGATTTTACGCTACTGGGACTAAGCAGAGGTGGTGTGTATCGTGAGCCTATTTCATTGACCCGGTTATAAGAATCTGACCTCGGTGAAAGACTCTGAAGAGAGGGCGTTGAATGTTGATGTCCTGAATGTTTGTTACTCATCATGGTATCAATATATAATGGCTGTGATGTCGAGCCTTGCGATAGTCTTTCACGGTCACGCTTCTGTTTCAGTTTCAGCTGCTGTTTCTGAAGCCACGTTAAACCATCTGTTGATCCTTCGCTAGAGGTCTCACTAGGAGTTGGAGAAACTGGGTTCACTGTCGGTCGAAGATCGTTCAAAGGACTTGGGTTCGGTGTTTGTCGGCGCTCAGTTATAGGAGAGCTTGGATTCGCTGGAGATGTTGGCCCAGTGTGAACATATTTAATAATCTCCTTCTGTGCTCTGATTGGTGATGAAGGAGAATTTACCCTTGGGTATGAGTTTATTCTGGTAGGTGAGCTGGGCATAGAACCTTGCTTCTGTTTTTCTTGTATGGGGCTAAAATTTGCTGAAACATTAGAATCAACAGTAGTATTTGGTAACGGTGAACTTGAGCGGTAATGTCTTTTATCATCTTGTCCATGATTCGCTAATCGTTCATTAGCATTATATCGCAAAGGACTATGGGTACCAGGATTTGCACTATACGATGTTGATTGGACATCTGCTTGAATTTTTTCATCCACAGGTCCGTTTGTCATACCCTGGCCATAGGTCAAAAGCTGACCATTTGGCATGACCTGTCCATTTGGTATGGGTTGGATATGTGTATGTCCATTAACCATTGGTGACACTTGTGATGGTTCGGTATTGTACATATGGCTTGTGTGATGATTTGAATTGTTCCGCATCACTGGCTCGCCATATAACAGATTATGCACTTGGCCAGCAGATGTATGTGTGGGATTCTTATTCCCTTGTTTGTCTTTATCATGAATCTCGGCATAAGGGTTTTCTAGTTCGGTTGAAGATCGTGAGTAACCGCTGTCTCGTGAGGGCGACGTTGGTGATATGTGTGGAGCCGCACGTTGTACGGAGGTTGGCTTGGCTGCCTCTGCCTTCTGAGTTTGCGATATTTTCTTCTGAACACTAACAAAGTTACTGGCATCAGGCGTCTGTAAAAATACAATTTTGAATTTGAAATATTCTAAACATGTCTTAAAAAGGTAAACATTAATTAAATAGGCCTTGATTTCTTCCGCTGGGCTTGTAAATTTGTCATGTGCCATTTTGCTATCATGGGAGTGGTTTACTAGAAAGTGTATTTTGGAAATAATACTGTACTAGTACTGTACTAGTAATAGTGCTAGTACTGTGCTAGTAGTACTTGGCTAGTACTGGGCTAGTAGTACTTGGCTAGTACTGTGCTAGTAGTACTTGGCTAGTACTGTGCTAGTAGTACTTGGCTAGTACTGTGCTAGTACTCTGCTTAATACCAAGAAGCAGCAGCTTACCTCATTAGCATCAATTCCAATAAGAAGATCGTCAAAACCTTTCAACAATTCATCTAACTCTTCACGTTCTTTGTACGTTGGTCCGACGACCGTCACTGAATCAAAAGGCATATTCTTGATAGCTGCTACTGGTAACTTTGTTTGAGGGCTCTCACTTCTTGGTCGCACACCATTTGGTATCGGGCCGTTCATTTGGATAGGGCCGTTCATTAATGGTGTAGAGGCACTGTTGTTTACATGTTCGATTTTTGGTGCGTTGCTTTTGCGGACTTGAGCATACAAGCTGCCATCAGGGGCTGATAGGTGCGGTATGCTATTTACGTCTTGGCTATTCATATTGGAATCAACCAAGTCTGTGTGAAAAAATATGTCACATGTAAAAAAATTTTAGTAATATGAGCAAATATTCCACTCCTTGTAACTTTCACAAGTAACCTGCATAAAAGGTATTTGCACACACGAATTGGATAAAGCGACTAGCTCAAAGCATTGTACAAATGACCCTAAACAAATTTATATATATTTTTTATTTGACATTAGATTTTAATAGCAAATTTAAATTTTACTTTACACAGCATTTGTGAAATTACTACAGTATTTATAAAAGACCAGACTCTTACCATCTTCACCTTCTATCATGGAATCAAAATGTTCATAAGAATCCCAGCGTATGAGAGGATCATTGGAGTTTTCAAGTGGAAAGGCACTTCCGCGGACATAGTCACTATTGTGAATCTTGTCAGGCGTAGCTGAGAATATGAACTCTACTTTGGTAAATGATGGAAAGCGTGGATCTGAAAAATGAGCAGAGAAAAGCCAACATGAAATTTTTTACAAAATCCAATAACATTTCCAAAAATGAGATAAAGTAAACTTTAGAACCAATCTTGATGTTTGTTAAGCTCTGTCTACACTTTAAACTTTATGTGACAAAAAAATGTGATATGCCCATATATGAACATGATGATGTCATATCACTACCATATTTAAACATATCACTACCATATTTGGGCACATCACACTGTAGCTATGGCATATTTTATTATTTTTAT
Source organism: Antedon mediterranea (assembly GCF_964355755.1). Taxonomy (NCBI): domain Eukaryota; kingdom Metazoa; phylum Echinodermata; class Crinoidea; order Comatulida; family Antedonidae; genus Antedon; species Antedon mediterranea. The sequence goes on from NC_092671.1 coordinate 2,502,213, forward strand.
TTTTCAAATATATATTTTTTGTTCCGTTCCACATGTATTAACTTTATTTGTGCATAGCACAATCCTTAATATTGTCAGCAGTCCCAATTACATTGATATAATTCACTCAAACCTCCAACTACTGTGTCATGATAATTCTCTCTGACAGTGGAGTTATTTTAATGGAGTCTGTGGGCTTAAAATGACTTAGTGTCTTTGTACAAAATTACCAACTGCAATTTAATATTGTTCCATAAACCAAGTGATTAAAATATCCAAGAAATACTATTAACGGATAAACTAAACGAGCCATACCTGTACACGCATCATCCAAGTCGGATTTTTGGAAAACTAGACGATATTCCATGATGGCTGTTGTGTGGAACTGCACGCGGAATATCACGTCTCGTGTTGTAGACCGGAATTTTTTGTGGTAGCATTTCACCTAGGAAAATAATAATTCTTCTAAATCAACATACTTTTTAATTACATTTTATATGAGATATTTATCAATATTGATAATGTTAATTAATATGATTATCAATATTTACAATCATTATATATTTCAGTAGGCCTAAAGTTTTATTAATCATTTGATAATCTCTCATAAGCAAATAATAAAGCTGGGTTTATTTTTTATGAAAATAAATGTTTATTTTACTGAAATTGAAGAAATGGATGTTAGGCATAAAAAATTAAAAGCATTTTTATTTATTTTACCGTAATAATCATTGCAATACTGGTACCTCAATCTATTATCGTTGCTGTTACATATTAATAATTATTTACAATTATTTTAATAATTAAATTTATTGTAAATAACTAATCACTAATTACCATATTAAAAATAACTACTTTTATATTTCATTTTCACTTGTAACAAATAACATTTCACTATGATCTATGTTTAACAACAATTAAATGATAATAATGAATAAATATATTAGATATTATTTCCAAAATAGTTGTCATACCAGAATATCTCCCTTTAAAGGCAAGGCTTGGTCAAATGGAATTGCAAACCTTGTGGTGCCCTCGGTCACGGTGCTGTGAATAAAACAAACAATATAATTTAATCACAATCGCTCAGAAATATTTATTCAGGCAAATAATCCAGGTGAAAGGAAAAAGAATAGATACAAAACGGAAAAACAACAAAAGCTAAATATTCCTACACGCTTTTTTGATTTAGACATTCCATTACTTTACATGCTAGTTAATTATTGATAATCTTGTTTCACAAGAATTTGAAATGCTTTAATCTGCATGACAAGTTTAATGGAATACTGTAATCTCCAAATTGATTGAAACAGCCAATTAAACTAGCCGTACATAATATTTGGGTCTGTTACAATATTTGTGATTGGGTACCTTGAATCACCTATTCCCCACTTAATTCTCATTCTCAACTTGGCTACACCTGGATTTATATATAAATCACCTTAATAACAATTCACATATCTAATCAACTGCGATATTATAATTGAGTGTCACTTTCAAAGGTATGGGCAAGTGGGCTATCTAGTTAAATAAACATGCACAACTTTGATATGAATGCGTTCGGCTAATAACTTAATAAAATAATGATGGAACTTACTAAACTCCTGAGGTGAAAACCGTCTGCATATTTTGGTAAACTCTCATGAAAGGTCGACAACCTGATAATTAAAATACAATGCAAGAAAATTACAAAATACTTTCAATCACATTCAATCAAGAAATCAATTTTCTGCTTCAACGATTAACAATGAAAAGTTTTATTACTGACATATCTTTACGCATATGTGATTTCAATTAAGAGCGAACCTACCTCCTTCAGTGTCAAAGTTAGGTACCCCATGTATAAAGACGTAGTGAAGAAATAAAGGGCTGTTGTTGATTTGTATCGATCTTGCTAACAACCCTGAGAAGTAATCGATGTACCGATGTTGAGAGGGGTGCATCGCCGACCCTGTTTTGGCATCTAAAAACCGTCGCATGGCATATCTATCTAAAGCTGTATCAGTACTGAAAGTAAAATAATAATTTGTAATGAACCGTAACAAAGTAATTGATAATTAAATGATAAAATTTGAATTACCGTATACAATTATTTATTTCTAATTGAAATATTTGAGTAATATTTACCTGTTACTAAAATTTAAGTAGCCCATATATGCAGATACAACTACACCAATGGGACCACGTCCTCCCTAAAGTAGAAATAATAATATAAAGGTGAACATATTAAACTTGTATTATCAATTTCTTTTCGTTCTTTTGTGCTTTTTTTTATTTACAAAAAAAGAATGTACTTGGTATAATAAGTCACACAACAATTTGCCATGGCGGGTCTAGGAGTTTAGAATAATAGTTGGTGGGGTATTTTCCCAAATGACGTAAAATCAAAATGGTACTGTGTTATGATGTACTAGTATTCATGTCACCAATTAGCCATCCATTCTTTCATAGAACATACTGATGAAGAAGTCTAACTCTGGGGACTGTAAAATCGACCCCTGAGACATGACTTTTAGCTGATTGGAGCTTTGGGGGTAGTGGCCAATAAAATAAAGGTAAATAAAAACGAAATACTGTGGACGAACCTTGCAATGAATAACAACAACATGCATTGGATCTGCTTTTAACCATGTCTCAATCTGCTTACAAATACTGCAAAGTTGCTCTAGAGGGGGCGCCAGATGATCAGGCCAACCGATGTCGACAACCTGAGGAGATAATTTTAAAAAGATCACCAAAATGTCATCAAAACTTTAAACTTTATCAAAATCACATTCTTTTCAGGGAACTATCAATAATTTTTGACAGTTTAAGTGTAACAATTGGGAACAATTCCAAATTCTTTTTTTTTTAAAGAAATCTTCGGATATTTTATGATAAAAAACAAGACATTATGAAGCTTAACTGTATTTCAAATTTATTTGATATTTACCAACAAAGACGAGTCTTCATGTTAAAACTCAATTCAAATTTGAAATCTCACCTGCATATTAAGTTTGTTGATGTCCCGTCGCCGTCGTGACAAATTAAAAAACAAATAGTTGTTTCCATGTTTTCTTTGTAGCATCTGTACAACATCTTTTAAATTTGCTTGATATTGCGATTCAAGTCCACCGGCAGGGAATGACATTGCTACAAGGTAAAAAACACAATAAAGGTAAATGCGAAGTCCATGTTTATGAACATAGGGGAATCAGCTGTTAGGGGTCAATGTACTAAGTCTCTGGGCAAACTATTTAAAAAAAATATCATACACATCCATACAGGTCCACTCCATTTTGTTGAAATAAAATTAAATAAATATATCTATTTTTTAACAAGCTTATAGACAGGGAGGGGTTTGAGGGTTCAAATGAACACCCTTTTGCATGTACAAACTAGAGAACAGCAATGGAAGTGATTTTTGGTTGTCTTAAAATCGAACCACCTGTAAAAATCCTGGTTACGAACTTGTATACAAATAAACATACTAAACATTTCAAATTACCATTAAAGTACCAAAAGTACCGTATAAAAAGTTTGACTTTTATATTAATAATTATTGAGTATTAATCATTTTTTGCACCTTTTCATGAGTGAAAATAATAATAAAACTCCACATTAAATTGATTATTGTGAAGGTTACCATAAAACATTCATGATAACATAAAATATACACGCATACAGATATATTCGGGATCAAACATGTTGCCATCCATTAAAGGCTTAGAGAACGAAAAGTTAAGGTATTGTTTATGTCATTTAACATTCAACATTAATGCACTTGGAATTATCTGACCACACGTTTATTTCACACTCATGCTCTAAACTTATTTCTGTTAAACTACATAATGTGTAGGAGTGTTTATTGCACTCAGAAAGGAGAATAAGTTAAGTTTGGACTAATTCTATTGAGTTAAAGTGAGTTAAATCAATAGTTATAAATTTACAGGCATAGAACAATTAATTAATCAATTAATTTATAAACAATAAATGTGAAAATTAATGTGAGGATCAGAAAAAGCCATCCTCAACCAAGATTCAAATTCGGGACATTCTGCTTGATATGCAGATGTCCTAAATCACTGGGGCTTTCATGATATTGTTCAAATTCGATTGGATAGTAAGCCCACAGTATCTATTCTTTACAATGACAATATCATCCTTTCACCACATGTCAAGTGACTATGCGATATTAAGTTCCACAATGATTCTACACTTGATAGACGTGTAGTGTGCATTGTGAAAATAAAAGTTTGCTATTAATAATAAACCTTATACAGAACAAATAACAATATAGTCCTACTTTTTGTGCGTAATTCATTCTGTCTATTCTATCTACTGGTACTCAAAAGACAACATACTTTCATGTTTTTAGTCATGTACCAGAGGGCCAAGAGATCAACATTGAAATACATAAATATTCTTTCTAGACTCCCTGTGTATAAATGGCACCATAAAAGAGGAATGTCATCACTCTATAATGTTTCACGAGCCATTAAACTTGTCCTTAGAAGCAACTAATATATTGTGTTGAGCATGTCTATCAGAAAGGAAATGTTTTACTGCATGGAAAATAATCAAAACTTTTAGTCGTTTGTCACCAATTTTGTTTGCATCATTGTCTAGCCCTTCACAGTACCACATGTTCATAGTCTATGAACTAATATGGTCACCTAATGTTATTACGTAACATTGATATGTGATTGATGGGCCCTATGTACTTGGTAACCTCATAATTGGGCATTTAGACTGAATTTTCCTATTCCGAGTAATTTCCGAGAGTTTATATAAAGATATATTCTACCAGTTAAATCATAATTTTCAATAGCAAATTTACTAGTGTTATATTGCAATGCAATTTGAAATAAATAAATGTATACTTACATATAATGCGTTCTGTTATGTAATCCACATCCAAGTCTAACGACTCCATTATGTAACTTTCCACCCCTCTGTAAAACAATCAAAGTTAATTGTTTTAAACTTCATAAATAATGTATCCTCACCCTTTCCAAAATATTGGAGTAACTGTTGATGTTTTCATTTTATATTGTATCACTGTGTAAACATTGATATTTATTTTATATTAGCATCATTTATTTGTACTAGGGCTCAGTACTGGGTTCTCCAAAGTCAATGTTGAAGTGTGAATTGAGGTCAATGGCACTTGCCATCATTTACCTAGACAGATCTCACAGAAAATAAATACGTCAGTTGTAGGTATGACATCAAAATAGATAATGCCTTATAAGGCAATGAATAAGTTTAAGAATTTAGCATAATGTTAATCATTTTGTACATACTTTTACTTTTAGTTTCAGAAAACTTTCTATGAAAACTGAATTGTATTTTAATTGTCAAAATAGTTGTATAACAATAAAAAAAAAAAAAACTAATCAAAGCTGTTTAATCTTTTGAAATTGTTTGGACAGTTTTAAAACACAAATACAGAAAAACAAAAATAATATACTGAATAGAGTAACAAATGTAAGATGTTTTACATTTTAAATATACATGATAAATAAACATTTTTTTACTTCAGCAACAAATCTTTTCCTAAAAGAAATGAATAAGTTTGAGAATGTGCATATGTAAATCATTTTGTAAATTTTCTAATTTTCTAATCATTCCATAATTTTGTATCAATAAAAGAAATTAAACACAGTAGTCTACTAAATCTTAAAATATTTCAAAACTATATGGTAGTATTAAAACTCTCAAAACTTTATAGGCCTATACCACTACCAGTATAAAATAATTATTTTCAAGTCATTTCACATTCTGAAAAGAATATTAAAATTGATTTTGCAGGCCTGACAGTTGGAAGTTTCTGTGTATGTAAATGATATAAAAAGTGTCAAGTTCTAACTAAGGGGGAAACAGAAATATTGAATTCCTGAAATGCCATTCATCATGTTATTGCCTCAACATATGTTGTATAGCCCATGCCTACAATAATGCGATAACAATAACAAATGTGCAGGAAAAAAAAGAGGATAGAGTTACCAGACCAGACTTTAATGCTACATGTTAATGATTTATAGAGAAAATGTAACAAAATGGTTCGATCGTGAGAGTTTATCTGTCTGACCTCAAGAGGGCCGATGACCAGTTAATGTACCATTTTGGGAGATAAAGTTTTATCTATGAGTGGGGCTATTGGTACTCATCTATCTTACCTGAGAAGGGTTATTGGTACTCAACTATCTTTGGGAGGGGTGATCGTACTCTACTATCTCAGCTGGGAGATGTAATCTGTCCTCTACAATGTTATACAGGAGGGTGATTGTACTCTACAATGTATCTTTATGGGAGGGGTGATCGGTACTGTACTATCCTATACAGGAAGGGTCGTATTCTATACTGTATCTTACCTGGGAGGGGTGATAGGTACTCTAGTATCTTACCTGGGAGGGGTGATAGGTTGATATGTACTCTAGTATCTTACCTGGGAGGGGTGATAGGTTGATATGTACTCTAGTATCTTACCTGGGAGGGGTGATAGGTTGATATGTACTCTAGTATCTTACCTGGGAGAGGTGATAGGTTGATATGTACTCTAGTATCTTACCTGGGAGGGGTGATAGGTTGATATGTACTCTAGTATCTTACCTGGGAGAGGTGATAGGTTGATATGTACTCTAGTATCTTACCTGGGAGGGGTGATAGGTTGATATGTACTCTAGTATCTTACCTGGGAGGGGTGATAGGTTGATAGGTACTCTAGTATCTTACCTGGGAGGGGTGATAGGTTGATATGTACTCTAGTATCTTACCTGGGAGGGGTGATAGGTTGATATGTACTCTAGTATCTTACCTGGGAGGGGTGATAGGTTGATATGTACTCTAGTATCTTACCTGGGAGAGGTGATAGGTTGATATGTACTCTAGTATCTTACCTGGGAGGGGTGATAGGTACTCTAGTATCTTACCTGGGAGGGGTGATAGGTTGATATGTACTCTAGTATCTTACCTGGGAGGGGTGATAGGTTGATATGTACTCTAGTATCTTACCTGGGAGGGGTGATGGTTGATATGTACTCTAGTATCTTACCTGGGAGGGGTGATAGGTGGTACTGTTTCTGTCTGTACAGACATTGAATTTCTTTTAGGCCCACTTCCTTGCTTTTGCTAAAAGAATAAAATTAATAAAAACTGTAATAATTTATTTTTATGTGAACAATAATAATTTATATGTATTTTTGTCAATAATTATGTAAATCAAATGAAAAGAAAAAACAAGAATTGGCAAAAAATCATCTCTACATTGTGACATTGTTTGTTTGTCAAATAACACGTACCAAATATGCATGCCTACGCTATTAAAAAGCCATATAATTTACTGAACTTCAAAGTTTAATATGTTTAAATTTACAATCCATAAACATGTGTTTATCATCAAATAAGAGCGTTGGTAATTTTACAGGTGTTAAGTTGATGCGTAACAGAGTGAGTTCATTCAATTTTGATGGCTTAATCAGTTAATTATTTGCACTTAATTAATGTAATTAATACTATGTTTGCAGTCAACCTTGACTAAAAGCAGGCCACAGAGCTAAGATCCTGTCAAGTGCATTAACACGTTTGTAAAGCAACTACTGTAGGCGTAAACTGCATTATAGTGAAACCTCTATTAAGGGGACAATTTCAGGACCAAAAAAAGTGTCCTTTAATATAGGGACGTCTTCTGAATATGGGTTGGTCGTAGTGGTAACACCTCACTGGAAAGTGTCTCATTATTAGGGGTTTCTTATGAATATGGCTGTAGTGTTATAGTATAGTTATATATTGTAATAATAAGCATAATGGCCACTGCTCGTTACTTTCACAGGGAAGTATCACCTGAATAGAGGAGTCAAAAAATAGGTTCTATTGTATATGTTGTTTTTTTCTTGTTTAGTAGGCCTACCGTGTAGAACAAAGATATGTACAAAGTACTGTAGCATTTATCTATTCTGAACCTTTATATTTACAAAACCTGACATTTACGAATGCCGTATAAACTGAGTAGTACGTAAAAACAAGGCAATCTAACAACAGGACACTGAGCTTGCAAAATAGGAACTTGTAACTGTCATTTGATCTTATGTCTGGCTGCGACAAATTCAGTGTATCCTATATACATAAACTCTGCAGCACGCAGTGTCTGAACTGATCATGTCGCAGCCACATATAAACCCCTTTGATCTTCGGAGCTCAGCATTCTGTTAGCAACTGTACGAATAATATTCATTGAATTAAGGTCTCACTTGAGGATGTTCCATACAAGGGTCACCATTATTGTTATACGAAGTTCATGCTAACAAAAAGTACTACAGCATCTATTGTACGTAGGAATTGATACAGAAGTGTTTGTCTTTCCTTCAGTACTACAGAAGTACAATGATATTTATAAAATTCAAGATTTCTGATAAGAGGAATAGGAATACTAACTGAAATATATCTGAAATTATATCTAGAATAATGGTTGGAGACTACCAAAACAAGTATGTATGTAAAAGCTACCAAAAATCAAACATTGATGCTTAAAATCATCTTGATTTTAGAATAGATTTATATAATTCCAATCTAAAATCATCAATGTCTGCGTAATTTTATCCTTCCTAATTCATTATTCTTTTTAATTATACAAAAGCAAATTCGTATCTTCAATAGTCTACAACAAACCAAAGCAATATTTAAAAAAAAAAGGAAAAGCAATTTATTATGTAATTGAAGAAAGTAAAATGAATAAATAAATACACGAAGAGAATTCATACCATGTGATTGATTATCAATATTTATGTAGCTCAATTATAAATTTCTTGTGAACCAGGTTTAGTAGGTGCACAATATTCATTACATATTCTTTTTAATGATGTTTTCCATTGTTTTTAAGTTTATTATTATTATTATTTTTTATTCAGGCAAAAGATACATTTTACAAAATATAATACAAATCAACAAATTAAACAAACATGACGCAAAGAAAAAAGCAGCCTAATCCACTGTCACCAATTTTAGACTGAAATTATAAAACAGGCCACCAGAAGTAGAACAATTAGAAAAGACAACAAATGGAAATGTTCCAAGAGACAAAACAGGACGTTAATTTGAAACTTACTAATTTGACTGAACTGTACGTTGAAGGATCTCCTGATCTCGGCTGCAAACAAAAAAGAAATTTACATTATTGGCATCTAAAAAATATCTATTTTGTATAAATTGATTTTTTTTCTTTTTAAATTGCCAATTGCTGTCTGAAATAGATTTATATTCACTGTTTTGTTCATTCTAAAAGAGTTGACTTATATTTTTTAAACAAAATGTTTATGCTACTCGACTACTGTATATCTTAACTTTTGTTCACAATTCATTTTTTAATTAAAATAAAAGTTTTGTTTTTATAGAATAAAGATTATTGATATTATATACAAAATGGTAAAATATTGGTGTTTTTTTTATAATTTTGTCAGATCTTAATAAGACCAGAAATTGTCAACAATCAGCATTTTTAGTAAAGAAAAAGAAAAGAAAGAAAACAAAGGAGAAGACGAAGAAAAAAAGGAAGAAAAAAGGAAGAGAGATATAAATGTAGAAAATGACTATAATTATAATTATGACTAAATATTAAACAATTTCCGTTATGAAACAACGCATCGCAGAGAAATGCAACGTCATCAAAACAACACATGTTTGTCGTGGTGATTTACAATCTATGTAATATTTCAGAGCATCAACATACGTCACCTAAATAGACTCATCCTTAGTAATTCAGTTTCTCAAAATCCGATTATAAATTTACAGCTGAAGTAGATGATATTTGCGTCCAACAAACAAAACAACGCATGTAGAATACTAGTCATTGAAACAAACTAATAGAAGTTTTAAAACCGATTTTTATTCATGACCAGACTAGATGGTGAGACAAAAACAAATTGAGGATTGCTGCTTTCATTTAAAGAAGAAAAGATGGATAAAGAATGGAATTGGAAGAAAGTAAGGAGAAGAGTAAGATCTGGTTTAATATAAAAGAAAAGAACCTGGCCTCTTTTTTTACAGACCGACAAACTCTTATCTTGCCTCTATGTTGACAGACAGACAGACCGACAGACCGACAGATAGTGGTCTGCCATAGATTTGGAGAGACTCTAATACTGGAGAAAGAAAGTAAAGAGAAGAGAATTATGTTTCGTTTAATATAAAAGGGAAGTTCAGATACAGGGAAAGTAGAAGGAAACAGGGTAGACAGAATGGTCTGATAACGTCCATTAAGAACTCTGGTTTCTATGTTGAAAGACAGACAAACAAACCAACAGTAGAAAAGTATATGAGAACTGGTCTGTAATAGATTTGGAGAGATTGAAGAAAGATACGGATAGTTGCAACACCATCTATGAAGGAAAGTAAACTCTCTACATATTACTTTCCCAAATATTACAGAAGTCATGAATTTAATAATAATAATAATGAATAATTAAACAAATCCCTCTACTTAAATGTTAATGGACAGACAGACTGACAGTGGTCATAGATTTGCAAAGACTCAGGTACAAATGAGGAGACAGGTGGTATGGTGGTGGCATCTTTTGCAGCATCCATGAGGACACACAGACAGACAGGAAGGAAGTAAAAGCTATATGTAGCAACTATTACAGAAGTCATGACTTTTAAAACACACCTCTTCACTTAAAATATAATCCGTGTTTATTGGCTTTTTATTAACATTTTATAATTCTGTCAAACATAATTTATTAACCATTTATTTTCACTTAAAAGATTTATATAAAATGTATTTCAGTTTTCCTAAAAATGACATTAGTAATCATGTCAAATATTATTTATTGCCCTGCATTGATATAAATGGATTTAAATACAATTTATTTTAGCGTTAGGAAACCGAAATTACAACTGTTAATGACAATTTAAATGACGCTTATATCTTTGTAGATGGAGGTGAACATTGTAAATTTTAATGTATTTGCTGTATTTATTTCAATAAACGTCCCCCCCCCCCACCCTTTGAATAAATGCTCCCCCAACCCATAGAACGTCATTTGGAATAAACGCCCCCCCCCCCCCCCCTCTCGAATAAATGTCTTAGGGCATTTATTAATTTTCTTTAAAAAACGCCCCGTCACATGTCTATGTACACAATATTATATTACAACCACCATTTCTATTTGTAGTAGATTTCATCGATCAATACAAACGCCTCCCCAAATAAATGCCTCCCTCAAATAAACACAAAAAAACCCTACTGGATTATGACATTTAATTAGGGCTCTTTGATGGAATTATGTGCAAAAATCATTTATTCAAATTAATGTCAAATACAAAACGGATAAAAGGGCAGGCAAGGAAATACCAGGTGGGAAACACCTATGCTATTGGCCAACTGGAAACAGCCAAATAGAACAAATTAATTATGATCAAAAATTAGAACATCTACAAAAAAACTGCAGACATTTTCTACAACATCTTAATATTTATTGTTTAATATAAAAAATGATTGCATTTGAAAGTTTTTATTTTGTATAGTACATCATCAGTCCGTCTTAATGAAAGCAACATAATGTTAAGTAATGAAAAAACCCATAAAGATAAAACGTACATCATTATTCATATATTCACCTGTAAAATGAAGTAGACAATAAATCTTTATAGTCTGTTGCGATTGATGAATATTCTTAATTATACGTCTTCATCTTCATTTAAACGTCTAATTTGTAACAGTAGAGTAGTAATCATCATCTTTATTTTACTCAGTATTATAAGACAGTGGGCAGACGTGAATAGGCTTTTGAGCTACAGCGACACTATCATCAATTCTATAGCCATCTTAGAGAATTTGTTTGCCTGAAGGGTTGGCAACAAATCTGTGTTTGCGATATATCTGTAGTCAAATTAGGATCCACTAATATTAAAAACGTAAAGGTGACTCTGATGTTTATTGAATGTTGGGGATGAGCTGCTAGGTAAATTTTATTTTATGTTTTTAGGCGCATGTGACCAAGGATTACCAATAGTAAATACCAATAGTAAATTATGACTGTCCTATCAGATAGGTGGCTATTTTGTGAACCAGTTCACCGAGGTAACCCCCTACTCGTCTCGCGTCTGGGTTTTTTAAAGTGCACACAGGTTATAACTGTGTACACGGGACCTCCAGTTTATAGTCCTTATCCGAGAAGACTTGTTCCTCCCCCAGAACTAGGAGCGAGTCGGCCTTGAACCCTTGCCGATATTGTTGGCTCTTTAGGTATGGTAAACGGCCCCCTTGCCATTTGACTCACTTTCAACCAGGTACTCATTTACAGCTGAGTTGTACACAACAATAAAATATACTATTCATCCTTATAAATGCAAACATCCTATTTATGAATAGTGAAATAATGACATTTCAACAATAAATGTATGCAGTCCACATATGTCACATGATTGATCTAACAGACTTTAAAGATATTTGAATCTCATTCATCATAATACATATCTGAGTACCCATCAGAGATACTTAAAAACCGCTATCAATCAAACACTTACATTTTATGATACTGGCCAAAAATAAACATTTCTATAATTTTTTTATTGTGAGAAAGTAAACTAAATAGGTGATCTGAAGGTCAATGGATTTAACCAGGTCAAAGTTGACAATTAAAAATCTCTATCAACTCTATCATCATAAAGAACTTTGGTCTCTACCATTTGACTCACATAATAATGTAAACAAGAGGTAGGGGCAGATCAAAAACTTTTTATGTGACACTTTAAACTAAATATTGAGCCGATTCTCTAGTGTATCCAGACAAATATCCTCATTTGTATAATATTATAGGCAAATCTGAAATACAGTGTCACATGTGACATTCGTTTATACTCACATCATATACTTCATATGATACAGTTGTAACATGTGACAAATATGTGATGCTGTATACAGTACAAAATAATAGAAAATCAAGAATGCAATAACACAATAAAACCAAGCAACATTATCTTCCACAGCAATAACATAACATCCCAATCAACAATAACATTATAAACAACATCATTAATATCAACATTAACAACAACATCATCATCAACATTATCCTGAAAAGCGTCATCATTTTCCAAACATCAATAACAACATCATTTGATGACAATTTACTGAGATTCTCTGTGTCAATGAACCGAAACACATTTCATGTTCCTAATACCAAACATAAATTTAACTACATTCAAATAACTTACCAGCTCTTCATAAATTTCTGCTCTACACGAAAAACAATTTAACAGAGACATAATTCATCAGATCATAAACCGAAATAACATTCCATAAATTCATCTGGTATTGACTTCATATTCCGGTTAAAAAAAACGCCTCAAAAATAGATAGCAAATCAATTAAAACAGTTTCACCAAAGCAGTGTCCACACGCACTAGAGTTAAGCCTCCATTGAACAGAGTTAAGCTAAGCTAATCATATCCAAGTTCAACCAACAAAGTGATCTTGTGATTACTGTCTCTCTTTTACCTCTGTGCTCCGATATACCTCTGATGTACCTCAAATATAACTTATTATGTTCAAAGTGTATAACCGACGTTAGATCACACGCATTTGAGCACAGCACAAGATTGACTGTATTAAACTACGATAGAGAAAACCTTATAGGAGCATAGAAAGTAATTTCCTGTGTGATCCACACAAAAGTACTTTTAGTTAACATGAATGATTGTACATTGTCATTAGGCCTACTGGTTCTTAACAAAGGTACAAGGCTATGGAAACTTGCATGTGTTGCCTATTCTTATAATATAAATGCACTGTTTTGATAATCTTTAAAGAATAGGGATTACTGAACAATAGCAGATGGTCAGATCGCTTAATCTTCTTTAACAAACACATTACTACTGTAGTCTCCACTATAAAACCACTGAAATAGAATTACAATGAAGCCCCTAATAAGGTATACCTGTAAGGCCCAACAAAGTGTCCTTAATGAGAGTGTCCCCTGGAATAGAGGTGTTCCCAAAAATAAAGATGTTCTCTAAATATTGTTTCCAAAAGGAAAAGGAAATTATCACTGTGGAAGTATAGTATTTAATGATAAATGAAATAATAAATTGAATTACTGATGAAAACTAATTTACCAATCTCTGGTAAGATTTTAGGGGCATAAAACTTAATATTTCAATCCATAAATACATACTTTAAAAATTAATTAATCTAAAAATCTGAAACTAAAAGTAAAAATAAAGAAGATAGATGTGTTGATGATGATTGGCAAATGATATTAATCGATATAATAATAATGATTTATGGTCTTTCATTTCAAATTAATAGTGGTAGACAGTATCATAATACAGTATAGATTGTAATAATTATTCTTGTAGTAATAACCCGTTTTAACCACAGAATTAATTTATTAAAACTAAATGTTTTGTGCAATTAAAAAGAAACCGTTTTTCTAGGTCATACACAAAATACTATTGTATTGAACACACTTTCATGAAGGTTATATAAATCAGAAAAGAAATTATGTTTGTAATCTTGTAAATTGTTAATCAAATAGCACTTAGCAAAATGTTTTATACAAATATATCACTAGATTCAGAAATCCACAGTCTTGTAGAAGGTTTGCCTTAATCTCTATCTGTGAGGAACAATGCAACAATATAGGTTGAAGAATACCTTCATTATACGTCATACCTTGCTCAACAAATTAAGTTTACAAAAACCTTGGAGATTATAAAAGGTAGATTTACTGGCAAAGTACTTGATTCATTACATTAAAACAAGTATAACAGGATATCTGAGATACTGCAATTGCAACAGAGAGATAGATATATCTATAATGCAAAAAAAAATGTTTTAGTTTATAATATGTACCGTAACATTGTCTCAAAGCACAGAGGGCAAAATTTCACATACTGTACAGTTACAACAAACTCTCATCCTAAAAAGGGTCTCTTTATGTCAAGCTTCCACCAAACGGTTTTCCTCATCTGTCCATCATACATACTGTAGGTGTACTGTAGATGAACCAGTATATCAGAGCAGGGAGGTATAATCAGGTGGACATCATATTTCCGAAAGATTTAAGTCCTTTTCAAGAACTACAGCTAAAGATTTAAGTCTATGGTTTCTTGTGCCTCTGGACACGGACATGAGCTTGCCTTGCTAAGACAGGAACTCGTAATAACAGTCCTTTGATTTTATGTCTGGCTGCGACAAATACTATGTACATATTCTCCGCGGCATGCAGGTCTGTTAAAAGACATGTAACTGATCGTGACACAGCCACAGGTAAACCCTTTGATCTCCGGAGCTCAGCGTCCTGTTGGTAGATTGCTTTGGCTTAACCGAATGCCATTCGACTCAAAAGTGGTACAGTTTAGGTAAGAAGCTTCTATCAATCAATATATAAATCAATCAATCAATTCTGATGTCAAACATGCTTTCACACATTTGTATCAAGGTGACAATTAATTTGTCACATCAGGCTAAATATTTGTGTGAAATCACAGACTTATAAACTAGGGTTCTACCTTTCAAAAAAAAAGGAGTTTCACACTAAATGCTTGTCACAAGTCATACAACCAATTTAAAACAAATAATGTATATAAATTAACTTCTAAAAATAACCTTAAAATATATTGCCTGCTGAAGTAAATTAAACGAAAATGAGGTAACAAATCTACTACATAAGAAGACGCCAATTCTCAAATGTAAAGTAAAACAGTATACTAACAATAAACTTTTTTGAATATCTTTAAAAAAAAAGTTATTAAAAGTTCAACCATTTAACCATGGTGTACCGCAAAAATAACTTTTCTAGTGTTATTCACCATGCAAACAATAAAGTTTCTGTATTATGAATCGCATAAAACATTTAAAAAACAAACCTCTTTTTTCTTGGAAAACTTCTTCCATTTTGACTTTAAAAATCTGGCTAGCATTGTTATCCTTTTAAAACTTTAATAATGTCCGTAATAAATAATGTTCAAATTTAATCAAACAAGTGACAGTCTCCAATCATCACCTAGCTTTAATGATGACACTTGCTGATGTATTTTTCCTTATCATAAACAGCTAGGCCATGGATGAGCAGGCATGAAATAAATAACAACTAACTTTATCTTGTTCACTTTTAAGTTTTATTGTGTAAAGGAAGGGCAATTTAGGGGCTGAATTGGTGTAATAGATTTTGAATGGAAGTCATTGGATGAATAACTTTGTATAGTTAATGAGAAATCAGGCCAATTTTTGTCAGACAAGTATTAAAGTGCTTCCGTTAGCTGTACATTTCAAAGGAATAACATTGAAATGTGGTACGTACAGTATGGAGGTATTGGTGCTAGTGAGGTTGGCAGTCCAGACTAAGAACTTTTTTTTTGTCGTTTTCAACCTCAAATGTTTCTTAAGCGTTTAAAAAAAAATTTCATTACACAATATAATTATTTTAAATATTTGTAATATTTATTGACATAAATGTGTTATAATTTGTCCAGCAGGTGTCTCTTTTTGGTTTCTAGGTATAAAGATCATCAAATTAAGTGTTAAGTTCGTATGTGGTTCTGGGACACCTCTCCCATCACATTTGTGTTTTTACATATATGGTGATATTTAGTGAATTAATTTAATAAATCACATATATTTTTGTATATTTACAGCAACACAACTTATTTATAATGAATTAAACTTACAATATATCAGCAAGCAGACAGCAAGACAGATATGAATTCAAACTTCCTACTCCTGTTAAGTTGTATTTTCCAGTACCAGTTACAAAAAATTGGTTTGTTTACAGTACGTCCGATTCCAGCAAGTTTATTTTTTATTCAGGAACAGTTTTTATTATGTAGATACATTTAACACTATACAGTTTATTGACACTATATCCTGCTTGGAATGACACCTTATGTACCTATTATTATGTTGATCACAAGTCATAATACGATGAAACTTTATGTTGGATAATTACAATTATCACTACAAAATTATACAAACAGGTATAGTAGCTGATGCTGTCTATTGGTTGGTATGGAAACAGGGTCGAAGTGGGCCACCTCTGGCATGTAGGTGTCTTTAGAGAGAGTCCCCTGGCAAAGTTAACAAGGTCAAAAGCAGTCAATATACCAATGACATTATATTTCTCTAGAAATGAATTCCTAATGAGAATTACATACACAGGCCTTGTACTTGGAGAATTAAATAGGCCATTGCAAAAGCACAGTTCAGGCCAAGATGAGTATACTACACTTTTAAATGAGAAAAACAAACCAAACTCATACAATATTGACCTTATAAGGTATACCACCTTCAAAATTTCAAATTTAATGCTAAATACAGTATTATTGGTTTCAGACAAAGTTCCCAAACTTAATCAAAACAGTTTTAGTGGGACAAGTATTTTTAAGATTTTATATGTGGTTGTGAAAATTCCTACTATAATTCAATAAATGTGGTTTTTATTGACAGCTAAATATTCTGTTAATCTTCTACTAAACAATTATGTGAAACTATGTAATGTACTACAGTCCTCAGTTGAGCAAAGTTGGAATAGAGACTCTACGGACCAAGTTAGGTAGCAATAGTACAGTGCCCATCATTCCAGCACATTGAGAAAAGATTCCTTCTCTGTTTGGATAGCAAACAAGCTGCTTCTTGTTCATGCTTTATACCGAAATAAATAAATAACAAATAAATAAAACCTAGTTTTTAATTGTACGGTATACCCCTTTCACATCACCAAGTCAAACTCTGGACTTGTATCGTGCGCACACTCGCCGAGTTTTGCTCAACGAACATACATCTCTCTTACAGTATAATGTAGATGGCATCAATCAATCAATCAATCGTTCGATTTATATAGCGCCATTCCAACATTCATTGCTCATGGCGCTGTAAAAAAAATCAGAAAAGGTGAGTTTTGAGTAGTGACTTAAAGTGACTCAATAATGATGTGTGTTTAATGTTCAAGGGTAGGTGGTTCCAGAGCCTAGGTCCAGCAACTCTGAAAGTCCGATCTCCCCAACTATGTTTGCTCCTTGGAATGTCCAGTAGCACCTGATGACTAGATCTTAGTTCTCGCTTTCCCTTCTTGACTGTCAACAATTCTGAGAGATATTTTGGAGCACAACTATTTAGGCATCGGAACACCAGCAGCAGGATCTTAAATTTAACACGTGACTCCATGGGTAGCCAATGTAACTCTTTGAACAAGCCATAAAACCATAAAACCATAAAATATGTTAGTTTAGGATTTATAAAAGTATAGTGACATACTGTACCTTATTTTATAGTACCTATGCTTATATTATAGTTCTCTGGTTGACACATTCAAGTTTGTTTGAAATTGATAAATATAATAACCAAAACATACAAAAATGTATTTACATTTATGCAGTGGGTTGAATGTTTTATCTAGCCATCACTGATAACCCAAAAAACGCACCTACCTGGTACGTCAACAGGTGCCAAGAATGCACTAAGGCTAGCTAGATACAGTTTTTTAATATCATCAATCATATAAACAAGCATTTAAATGTCAGCACCCATTTTACTAATCAATAAAATTTGTTTATATCAAATGTTAAAAAAATATATATAGGTTTGCGATTTACAGGTTGCAAAATGAGGTATCTTTGCGTAGGAGGAAGATGTTTACCGGAAGTTTTATTTATTACATTCATATGAGATGTTCTTTTTTTTTTTTGGTAAATTCATTTAATAAAACTTGAATGTAATAAATCAAAAATTCCCCCTTTGTGAGTCTTCTTTAATAATCCCAGAATCCTACTCCTGCCCTTTTATACTACCATGATGAATGTCATTAGCCTCCTGTTCACCAAACTTGAAGTCAAAACTATATTGTTGTTTAATTAGCAACTTGAAATAGCTTTCATAAATAAATCTTACAGTGTTCTTTCAGGCATTGACCCCCTATTTAAAATACAATTGTTTGTCTAGGTAAATTACCCCAAATATTAGATAATTGCGTAACTAGTTAATAAAATATACATAAATGATAAATGTGAACTACTGCGAAGTAGCTTTGCGTCAGATAATTTGCCCCAGTCTGATGCAATTATACTGTTTACGTCAGAATAGGACCTAGTACAATTATGTCACTCGGAATAGGGGCTAGTACAATTACGTCCCTCAGAATAGCTAGGTCTAGTAGATGTCCCTCATAAAAGGGCCTAGTAGTAGTACAATCATATCACTCATAATAGGGCCCAGTAAAACATCAGAGTCTGACCAATTAAAATACACAACAAAACTGTAGGATGAACGTTAAACAACAGTTTGTGATGGCGCCATGTGCATTAGCTCAATAAAGACGAAAGTGATATTTTTTACTGATGTTGAGAGGTCAATGTATTTTGTCAAGCATTGGGAGGTCAATTAATGTAAAATCCTATTAATATTAGAAATAAGACTTCTACTCTAAAATTTTAGAATTAAAATCAAGTAAATTGATATGATGCTAATGATGACAATGACTTTGATTTTGATTTGATTTTAAATTGGTAATGGTGTGATTAGTCATAATGATAACATTAACAATGATAATAAACAATGACAAATTATGGTAATGGTACTGTATATATTAATTATCAGTTGTTGATGTTAATGTTAAAAATTGTGATAAATATGATAATTGTAACATATTAGTATTAAACCAAATGTTGACATGACCAGTAAAATGATGCAACTAAAATATTGTGTCAATTTACAAATAAAACCAATCGGTTTTTTATCCATATTTAAGCGCAAAGTGTTCAAAGGTGCTAAGGCTAGTAATGTAAAAAGGAGCAGAGTAAATGTAATTTATTGGCCTTTATCCAAATGGAGTAAAAAAGGCCTAGAAAGGGTATTTTGCTTGTTTTTGTGTAAAAGAGAACAAAAACGATTAAAACTGATATCGGAATAATGAATATTGTTGTCACATAAAGTGGTGGATTATTATTTGAAGATTTCAACATCAATAAATCTATCAAAAGTTGTTTAATTTAAGTATGTACAATAATCATTGTCAGGAGTTGGATAGCCGAGTGGTTAGGACACTTGACTGTCATACAGATAGACCCGGGTTCAATTCCCGACAACTCCCAGTCCACTCAGCTGTAAATGAGTACCTGGTTGAAAATACTAGGGAGAAAAAAGGCGGCGTGGAAAGGAACTGGCCACCCTACCACATAATGCCGAGGCTTAGTACAATGAGCTCGTAACAGCTCATTTCCCTACGTTCAAAGAACACGGGACTCACCTTTACCTTTACCTTACAATAATCATAAACTAATTAGAAAATAAGAATAAGAAATATGCCAGATCTTAATTATTTAAAAAATTAAAGAATAGGTAATAAAACATACGAGAAAGAAAAGAAAGATTGAACATTAAAGAAAGATTGAAATGGAAAAAAAGATTGAAAATGGAACAAAGAATAAAAATGTAAAAAAAAATGGAACAAAGATTGAAAATAGATTAAAGATTGAAAACGGAACAAAGATTGAAAATAGAAGAAAGATTGAAAATGGAACAAAGACTGAAACTTACCAATTCGTAGTTAACTGGTGGAGAACATCCTGTTGCTACCTACAAAATTAAACCAAACAAAAGTTTAACAAACAGAAATGAAACCTACTATCATTATGACACCAATATCGTGCACAATTAATATATTAATATTAATAACGGATTGCAATAAGTACTGTTGAATGAAGAGTAAACCAACACTCACTGGAACGGAATGCCTGCAGCAAAAATAAAATCCAAATTAAATGAAACAACAGCGATATATTTACAACGAACAAAAGCCGATGGCAAAGTAATAAAAAGTTATTTTAAAGTTTTGATGAAACAGAAGAATACTGGAAAACTTGCCGACAATTCTCACAAGTTTATTCACATTAAAACAAGTTTTCTATGTAGTGTATCTTACCTAGATACTAGTGGAAATAAGATAGAGATACTTGGTAGTTAAGCAAACACTCAATTGCTATTTAAATAACGCTATGTATGAAAGTATCCCTGATGGGAAATATCTGCTTTGTAGGGTTTCACTATTCCCTACGGGCTTTTAAAAAAACAACCTACAACACCACATTTCTCTGAAATATATTATCAAATTATGGAGATTAACCTATAAAACATAATTAGTATGGTTTACGTGAGTTTTGCACTTGAATAAAACTAATGGATTTTTAATCCAGTATATAAAAGAGATTAATGGATTAGTTTTTATCTCTTATATTAGCATGTTCAATGAAATAAAAATTGTTTTAATTAACGAACATTTATTACTAATAACTGCATCCATCAGCCTTTCTTATACATAAAGTAACAAACAAATTCATATGAATATGATTATTTTTGTTCTCCTAATCTGTCTATCATATGTATTTTTATTGTTGGAAAAATAAATGAAATAAAAAGTCTTCAGATATACAGTACCATATATGACCAAATACAGTCCCAGTGGGCTTGGAAATCAAATGTTTGGGCCATAGCCAGAGGGTTAGTGTAGCCTTTTCAAACTAGACAAAGTATGACAAAGTATGGTAAATAAGGCTAACTAGCCTAGCTTATGATGATGTTTGCCCCTTTTGTGGAAAGCGGAAGACCACACCAACAACATCCCCCTTTCACCCCTGTAAACATCCTGACTACAGGCTTGGTTGGATTGCATCATCACTGGCAAATTGAGGGGGTGGGGTTATACTCACACATGGGACTATACAGGGGGTGGGGTTATACTCACACATGGGACTATACAGGGGGTGGGGTTATACTCACACATGGGACTATACAGGGGGTGGGGTTATACTCACACATGGGACTATACAGGGGGTGGGGTTATACTCACACATGGGACTATACAGGGGGTGGGGTTATACTCACACATGGGACTATACAGGGGGTGGGGTTATACTCACACATGGGACTATACAGGGGTGGGGTTATACTCACACATGGGACTATACAGGGGGTGGGGTTATACTCACACATGGGACTATACAGGGGGTGGGGTTATACTCACACATGGGACTATACAGGGGGTGGGGTTATACTCACACATGGGACTATACAGGGGGTGGGGTTATACTCACACATGGGACTATACAGGGGGTGGGGTTATACTCACACATGGGACTATACAGGGGGTGGGGTTATACTCACACATGGGACTATACAGGGGGTGGGGTTATACTCACACATGGGACTATACAGGGGGTGGGGTTATACTCACACATGGGACTATACAGGGGGTGGGGTTATACTCACACATGGGACTATACAGGGGGTGGGGTTATACTCACACATGGGACTATACAGGGGGTGGGGTTATACTCACACATGGGACTATACAGGGGGTGGGGTTATACTCACACATGGGACTATACAGGGGGTGGGGTTATACTCACACATAGGACTATACAGGGGGTGGGGTTATACTCACACATGGGACTATACAGTACACATTGATGATATGGCATTACATTTTGAAAATTACCTTTTCATAGTAACCAAAAATATTTTCATAGACATATCTTGGAGACAACATACATAAGGAGACATGGTATCAAATTTAGAAAATGAATTCCGCAAGAAATTTAAAACAGTTACAACTCATGAGGTGGTCATTGTCAGTTTATAATTAACCCTATTGACTGGACTCTAGAGGGGGTATAATATTCATACCAACAGTTGTCAGACTTAATATGTATTTTGCTGACTAAATACACCCTTTAATAGGGTTGTTGTACCCATGGAGAACCCAACCAATGTCTTGTTTTGTACTTGATCTTAAGTTCAACGTATCCCTTGGTGTTCTACCTAATTGTTTGTTAAATTTTCATAAAGTAGGTGAATGCGTCCTAATTTACGCTGGTGATAAGACGATGTTTTGTTATTCAAAATAATGGTTTTCCTTTCAAATTTGTATAAAATAACTTTGTTGTATATAAAATTAAAATAATGCCTGTGGATAGGGCATCCCAAACAAAGAAGAAATACTTATTTCATTCATAAAATCATATAATATCTGGGTAGAAATCAAAAACCAATTATTTAAAAATAATATTGCCAACAAAAGTATGCAAAAGCTAATGGTATATTCATCTTTAGTAAATATTATTCTTCAATATATCCCAGTGATATAAATATATACGTAATTAAGGACATAAAAAGATAAGAACATACTTAAATGATGCAATACAACCAATAGGAACTAATAATGAAGTGACAACAACAATATAGGCTGAGGTCACGTAAAAACAAGCAGCAACGAATATGAACAGATTAACAACTAAACCTATTGCACCAATAGATAGTACATACAATCCAACATACAGGTTGGAAAAAACAAAATTGTTGTACAAACGTGTAAAGCGATTATAACAAATTCAACTCTAACGCAAATGCAAAGCTTTAATCTCTTAATTAATAATTACAGAGAATCGGACACAGAACAGTCAGAAAATGTAAGCTTGGTCGTAAAGTACACAACGTTTATATAACGAGTTTTCTTTAATCAAGTCATGTTTGCCGCAGATGGAATATTTCATGTAAATGTACTGGATATATTCAGTTATGACATATGCGTTGTCAACATATATTTTAGCAGTTTTATGCTATTGTAGTCCATCCATTTACTATTACAGCTCTTTGGCTGTATTAAATTAAATTCAATCTTTTATTTTGGAATTTCTGGTCCACAAATATTAACAAAAGTATGTATCAATTAAAAAAAAATAATCTACTGACTGTACTGTATTACCATAAGACATGCTCTTATCTCAGCATGCTATTCCACCGAAAATAACCATTCTATTCACAATTAAAGCTATTAGCGAAATGTACAAATTCTCCAAATCAATGAAGACTTTAAGGAAATCCTATATCTATTGACTTTAAGTGAAAGACTTGTATTTATAGGAAAGTATGTCATTCAGACATGTGATTGGTCAATACAGCTATATAATACTAGGATAAAGAAACACTCACTACACGCTATTAACCTCTGTAGGAAGTTCTCATCTATTTTTACATGCATTTTAACAGTTTTTCAATTACTTTCTATAAAATGTATCAAGATGACTGGCGGTAAAAGAATTTTGTGATTCTTTGAAATTAATATTTAAATGGCTGGTCAGCCTGTAGGCAAGCAGCTGCTTAGGTACGGTTTCAAAAAGCCACCTTCAACACCTCCCTAAATGGCATTTCATCCACCTGACAAAGGCTAGAAATAAAAGGCCTAGAAGCATAAACGTAAGGTATATTAACAACCATTTTTATTTCTTGTCGTACACTTCGTATTAACTTGGAAGTTAAACTTTTTCAGCCTTCGGACTGTTGCTTGTTGTAAATAAATAATACAAAAATTAAACTTTAATGTACTATACCCTTTTCACATCATTGTTCCTGTTATTCATGCTTTATACCGAAATAAATAAATAAGAAATACATACATTTACAATTGCCGTTTCACACACTGGGGCGAACACATACAAAACGCTATGTATGTAAACTTTGGAATTTTATTAGAAGTGAAATCTACTGTAAATAAGTTCTGCATTTTATTGTTTTTTTTTATATATAAATATCAAATATGTTTTATTTTAATGTAATTTTAATTTTAATGTAATTTCAATTGTTGTTCAGTAATTTTTAATGCAAGCAATGGAATTTTTAAAAAATGGATATAAGAATAAAGTTTGAATCTTGAATATGGTATTACAGTACATGTCAAAACTGTTAAGTACTAAATTCCATACTTATTAAAGCTCAAAGAACCAATATTTAAATCCACTTCAATTTTGCTATTTTGTCGACAGATTACTATAATAACTTGAAATAATTGGGGATATTTTATATCATAAATCACACATCCTCAAGTCATATGCAATTTGATATGAAAAGCTTTTTGAAATCGGCAAAAGAAAAACAGCATATTCACGTATCAATACTGGAAAAAAAAGCTTGTTTATTATTTTGTTTTAAATTTGAGAATGTGACCTGGCAGGTCATATATCAATTGTTTTGAAAATTTATGTTTATTATGGTTACTGTTTTATAGTGAATGCATTTTAGCTGCAAGCCCAAATGCAAACCACTACATTAATGATGTTGAACAGAATGCGTTTAAAATTTGATGTGTCATGATACTTTACACAGCTAATGATGACATAAACACGAGTAGTGATGACATCATACAAATCATAACACAATGTTAATGAATGTGGACATGGGGTATTATCACACTATTTTTAAAGTATGCATAATTAACATTAATAATGATTATCTTAGGAAACATGATATAACCATGTGTGAATCAAAGGTGACACTTCTCAACATTTCCTCTTTTTAATACCATCTTTTAATATTTTTAATTTCTCTTACACATAAATTAAAATAATGAAGGGCAGGGGAAAGATGAAAATTAATTAAATTATCTTTTTAATTGGCTAAATACAGAATAATTTCATCATTTTTCAAAGCTTTTACCTAGGCTAACAGGAAGAATATAAACATGGACTAATAAGGGAGAGAGGTATGTTCGTGTGGATTCCAGACATACCATTTATACTGGAGTCTTTCCACAGATGAGCCTAGCCTATGGTTTTATAAGTAACATCATGTTTTGGTCTCATAGGTAGAGCCAGAGGCTGTCGCTAAATGAATTATATTTTAAGGACAGGTCAAGCTATTGGATCTTAAGGGTGTCCCAGTCAATTTTTCCAAGAAACTGGAATGACCATGTTGTCTAAGTTTGATAAATTGAGAAGCAAAGTTGTAAAAGTAGAAGATGTGGTACCTGCATGCTATTATTAAATTATAATAAAGTTTCATGATTTGATTTATTCAGTTCTAAACATGAATACAATGACACAAAAAATGGGAGTAAAAAAACGAAAAATAATTGTTATATGAATTGCATTTAATTCTTGAGAAATGCTTATGTTTATACACAAAGGGCTGCTACTTACTACTACTTACTGTATCGGTTTAGTTGTATAATATCTCTATGGTTTAGTTATTTTTTAAATATGACATGAAAAAAATAAAAATATTTATATTAATTTAAATTGAATGAACCTATCAGGGGCAGCAGATGCGTGCTACCACCTTTTGACAGCTGAAATGAAATTATTAATTATTTGCTATCTATTTTTGACAGATATTAGTACCTGTAATATTATGCTAGCACTTCCCTGTTTAAAAAATCCTGAATAAAATAAAATAATATAATTATATGTAATTGAGATTGAGATTCTTTATTCATCGTCATATAAATACATACATGATATGCAGTTTCCTGGGTATAAAATTCAAGACAAGATAATAAATACAGCTACAAAACAAACATGACATAAAAAGTGAAACAGTACAATAAGTACAATAAGTAACAGATAATTAAATAATTGGTTATAGAAAAATATATACTATTTATGCTATTTATGTAATTGATAATATTATTACTATTAAACAAGCTTTGTGACATTATTTCTGAGTCACAAATCTTCAAATGACAAATATACTAATTCAAAACAATCATCAATAACATTTACAGAATAAACATAAAAATATATATTCAAAATAAAATCTTTTTACTGTTGACTTTAATATTGGTGATTAAAAAAAATGTTTTTTTATATGGCTCATGCATTGAAAATTCTGTAAATATTTACATATGGTATGATATTTATACAACACCTACAACCCATTATTAACAAAAACAAGCAATGATACGTTGGTGTAAAATTAAAATCTAACAAATACAAATATCAAATGACATTTTGAATGAACTGACAGCAACTTTCTGGCAATTTCTGTTGGTTAATTAGCAGACGACATCCTGTCACTGAGATATTTATTCGTCACAATTCATGAAACTTTGATAAGATTAACAGCTGGTTGGAATTTCGTAAAACCAGCGTTTGGTGACATTTCCACAAAATAGCTTTTACCTTACTAAGCCTATTGGATGTTATAATCCTTTATGAGTCATTTATTAATCAGTATTATAATTAATAATGTCATTAATGTAGTATTTAATGTACTATTTGTATCAGATATCAACTAATAATGATTTTTATTACATGATATTTATAATAATTTATTTGTAAGAGTCACTTTTTGAAACGGTTTCATGCTTTATATCCAGATTTAACCAATATTTTAACTAAAAATTGAGTTAATTAACTAAAAAATAATTTAAAGAATAAAGAAAACTTAGATTAACGTATAAAAATTAATTAAATACAGGATTGCACTTTAACCTACAACCAATTATATATGGTACTGTTATTATAATAAATAAATAAGTTTGATGATATTAAAATAATATAAACAAATTTGTTTCAAATATCAAATGATATTTATGATGATTTGACAAACAATACATTCTGGCAACTTCTATTGGGTAATTAGCAGACGACATTCTGTGGAACTATTTTTATAAATATTATATTATATATATTATTCTCTCTAGTTTGTACTACTACTAGCGGTATTCATGATTTATAATAAAGTACTTTTAACTTTATTATCTAAAATATGTTGAAAACTTTAGTTTCAATAATTCACATTCCTAGAAATATCCTACACTGTTTATGGGCCTGTTTCTGCTGAGCAGAAATAATCGATTATTAACCGTTTATTTTTTTAATCGATTATTTTTGGGCAGCAGAAACGGCGCAAAATAAAATAACCGATTAAAAATAACCGATTAAAAACACTCAATCCATTGCGTGTTTTAATCGATTATTTCTTGTTTTAACCGATTATTGCGGAGCAGTTTTGAGCTGCAACACAAATAGCGATTATTGACCTCACTTTGACCTCTAGAGTATGACAAACTTATTCACGTCACAAAGCATGCTGTTTATTTGCGCGATATCGACGACGATCAGCAAAACCACGATCGCGATGTAGGGTAGACCGAATAACAATCAAATGTTAAACATTTGATTTTTATTATTTTGTGGGGGAGAATTATACCGAGAGACTCCGGGATTCTGTGTTACAAGTACACCCGTTACATACCACCAGTTCAGGCTAACGATGTTTTACATGTCATTTGTTAGGCCTGTTGTCTGTTGACTTGTTTCGGTAGAAATATATAGCCTCTAGGCTAGGCCCTAGCAGGCTGAAGGTAGAACCAACGAACGGCGAAACGAACTTTTTTCGCCGACGTGTCCTTATTAATATAACATCATTATTCTGTTGTATGTGGTACGGTAGTAGGCCTAGATGTTTATTTTACAAATAATATAGCTTTACGTAAGAGTAATTTTTAATCGTAGGTCTACATGTGAGAGTTTTAGGCAGCGATAGGATGTAAACAAACCAACTCTCATCGGCCTTTCATAACTTGAACTGCGCTGTGGGGGAATGATGACGTGATTTTAAAAACCGATTACCTGAATAACCGATTAAAGTCGTAGCAATTTTCAATTGCAACGCGATTATTTTTGTGGTTTGCGGTGACTGGAAAAAATCGATTATTTTTATTTTTTCAGCAGAAACAGACCCTATGAAATCTAAGCCACAACTTTCAAAATGGTCTAAAAATAGACATTATCTAACCTCATAGAAATGAACTCCATTGAAACAGGAATATTGATGATATGAAGAGGATGATGATGATTATGATGATGGTGATATGATAATGATTATGATCAAGATATTATGATGATGACAATGACAATGGTGAAATGATGATAATTATATGATTATAATAATGATAATTACAATAAAGGTGAAGATAAATTGTTGTGAATGTTATGAAAAATTGACAATTATTTAAAAGTTTTAAAACACATATTTAAATTTATGATGACAACCAAATAAAAGTACATAAATATCTTAAAAGTTAAATGTTCATTTTAATAAAGATCCCTATCAGTGCCCCTAACCTTGAACACAAAGGTATTTCACTTGTTTATAAACAAGTTATCATCTGGGAAAATTTATAAAAAGTTATAGGTGACAAGGGTTGTACCCAAGCAGACATCTGATATCAATCAAACTATCACACTTTTCATCTCATATCCATTAAAAAAAAATTATTTAATGAAAAAGTTCACTGATGAAAGAAAGAACACTCAGATTTGTAAGTTCTACTTTACTGATAAAAGAAGAAGCACTGAGATTTGTAAGTTCTTCTGATGAAAGAAGAAGCACTGAGATTTGAAGTTCTTGTAATGACCTTTTGATGACTTGACATATAGACTCAGAAGGAATTTCTAGCAAGCTCATTCATCTGGTTTAATTGACATGGAGAACATTCTGTTAAACACCTTTTAGGTAAAAAGGAAATTGTTTCAAACACCATTTGCTCATTGTGTTACATTAATTAGAAGAAGATGAAATAACCAGATTGTATAGTAACAAATGGATAAAAAATATCAACGGTGGTTCCAGGGCATTCTGTTTATTTTTTAATACTAAAATGAAATTAATAACTACTTTTTGATACAAGAAATCTTATTGGTCGACTTTAAATGGAAATTTGTGCTTTGCTTTGTATAATCATGGAGTTATGCCTCCATAGTATAATTAAGACAAAACAACTATAAAGAAAAATACAAAAATGCTATGCCAATGTTAAAAGTACTGCTAATAGGTAGTTTTGACAGAATAGTAATATTATATATTTAATAGTCATTTAAATAATCCTGGATCCGCCTGGAAAAGTGAACATTTACAAAAACTCTTTATAAGACATATTTTGAAAAAATCTAAAATTTAAATAAAAACATTACAGCTTTAAGTTGACAAAACTTACTGCTTTGCAGCCCTTTAACAGTTATACATCAAGTAGTTAAAATCTATGCTCACTTTTTATAGTCATATTATTTTTGTAAACATGGCCTTTTCTGTCTAGTATTTTATAATACATTACTGTAATGAACAAAGTAGAAACATATTGAGTAATGTTTCGCCTCAGAGATCTTTGTTTGAAATCTAAATGTTAAAGGTTCACAGCAAATATCTATTT
Source organism: Antedon mediterranea (assembly GCF_964355755.1). Taxonomy (NCBI): domain Eukaryota; kingdom Metazoa; phylum Echinodermata; class Crinoidea; order Comatulida; family Antedonidae; genus Antedon; species Antedon mediterranea. The sequence continues at coordinate 2,532,149 of NC_092671.1, forward strand.
AAGATTTGCTAATTTTGAGAAAGTATGAAGATCTCCTCGTACCCCTTCTTGAAAATAAAAGTCTGGTTAAACAAAAAAAGGGTGTGTCTATTTTTTTTATAAAGTAGCATTATTTATAAACCAACTAAAACTGAAATGTATTTAATAAAATATTCATGTACCATCTCAAGTTCAATATTGGAAACAAGAAATAAATATTTAAAATCTTATTAAAACTAAGGGATAGAGTATAATTTGACTTTCAAAAGAACTTATGATGATTATAGACCAGTGAGTTGTAAAATTATTATACAACTTCCTCAATAGACATGGATAAAATGACGCATTTTTACTAATTTATTTTAGTTTAAAAAAATTAAATGTCAGCATGAAAATAAAATATTTTTTAATTAATCTGACATGAAAGCACTATGTTGATAGAAACAAACTGGTACAAATTCCAAGCACATGGAATAGGTGGATAGACATGCTGGATGCTTTAGGCTACTAGGAACCATTATCTTGTAAGGTAACACCATCAATTAACAAGAGCAGGGCTATTAATTATCAGAAATCTGTATAAGTTACCTTCTAAAAATAGTAAGTAAAAAGTACAGTAATCATGATCATAAATAAACTAAAACTAGGATCTAGTACTAGCCTAGTTCTAAAGTTTCTTGAGTTTTTAATATCAGTAGTAATTATAGAACCTATTTTTTTAAAGTACACATTTATAAAGAAGGCTATAATTATATGTTTATTGCCAAACGAATTTAGAAAAAAAAGAAAAAGTTTATTTTGCTTCCAGTAAACTGGTCAAACAGGGGAATGGACTATTTTAAAATATATTTACTAATTCTATCTTAAGTATTGAATGGCAAAACAAATTAGATAAAAAAAAGTAAAAGGTAAAAGTTAAGTTTGGATGTCGGCATTGCACTAAAAAATGTCATTGGTATACAAGAAACTTATCTTTCTAATCTTCAGAATAAGTACAGACAGTAGTTTTGGAAGTTGGAACATGCATGGATACCTCTATGATGGTTAGAACTAATACTAATAACTAATAATAATATATTAAGTGATATATACCTTTACATCCGACCAGTTTACATACACAAAACAGAAAATTTATCCTCAGGTGATGATAATATATCCAACACGACAGTTAAAACAATTCCGCTGCAGATAACCATAAAGTTCAATAATAAAATACCAACGAAGATGATCACAACAAGTTTATGGTTACAAGTTCCATATCACATAAAGTTGTTGAGATGAAACTTGTCAGTTGCCAGTAATCAACGATGAAGAAACGAGATGGTTTAGATATCAAGCCTAATAAAATGTTGTCGGAAATGGTCCTTGAAGATATGGAATACCTGCTTAGTCCTCCAGTAGCAGATTCTAAAATAGGACATTTTCATATCTGAGGTCTAGTCAACCACACTGTGTGTTGTGATTGGAAAATGTATCGGAAGATTCCATTCAAGTGATGGGTAATATACAAATTGAAGCATACAATACAAATAGATCATTTCTGTTTGAGTGATGTCACACTAAAGGAAAGGAAGTTTTCATAGTCTTTATGACTATATCAATATTTTTCATGTCATTGTTTCGTTTCATAGTAATTATTATTTAGAAAAACAATTACAGATGAAATAAATTCAATTATATAATTGATTAAATATTTTAGTTTGGACAAATAATCTAAATAAATAAAAGAGATAATTAATCTTGAGAATTGTAGAAACTTCGGGCCAATTAACCTTGAAAATTTAAGAAAAATAAACTTATTAAAAAGTCTAGTTAAACAATATAAATTAACTATAAAGTAAATAATTATCTTTATTTAAATTTGTTATACTATTGATTAATTTTCTTTTGTTTATTTGTTTGTATATATTTTTAGGAAAAATAATGATTTATAACCATTTTTTTTTTTCAAAAATAAAATGTAAATAATATTGTTGTATAGTATGATTTACCATTACCAACTGTTGATTTTTGCTTGTATATTATATGTTATATTTTACGACTTTCAGCCCTGTTAATGGTGACGTTTGGTCACTGTAGGGTGATGATGAAATAAAATAAAAAATAAAAAAAAAAAATTAGTCAGTTGAAAAAAAACCTTAAATTTATCTTGGATTTAAATCCTTTCAAATTGTAATTATTATGTAGTGGTAGATAAAAAAGATAGAATTTTTTAAACTTTTATTAAAAACAAAACTAAGGAAAGGATGTCCATTTTATAAAAAATAGCATTTAATAAAAACTATTCTGAATGAAATGTACTATATCAATAAAAATTGATAAATATTTATGTGGAAACAAAAGATAAATATTTAAATTCTTATATAAATCAAAAGAAATAGTAATTTAAGATTCAGGAAATGTTATTTGTCCAATTAAAATGGAAATTCACTTTGCTTGACATAAAACAATAAAAGTAAAATGAAAAATGACTTGACTTTCAAATTCAAAGTATTTAAAATAGTTATTTTATGCTATTGCGCCCTCTATAGTTAGTTTAAGTAGTTTATAGTGTTAACCGGGGGAATCTGAATATTTATACTGTAGATACACAGCAGTACATGTAATGTAACTTGAATTATTTAAATCAATAGTTGCATGCTACTATAGTTTCTATGGTAACTATAAACATGAATTTATACTGTAAATAGACATGTAACTAGAATCAATAATATGTTGAATATACTAATATAGTTTCTATGGTAATTATGAGTCTATAAACATTTATTTGTAATGATTTAATTATTTTAGAAAGTTATGACCATCACCATCATCATAATATAAGAGTTAGATGCTGGCTGGAAATTTGAGGTAATCCTATTGAAGAATCACAAATTATTTGTTATAGCAATTTCTGGGCTTGAGATTGATTCCTGCTTGGATGCAAGGTAAGGGCATACGCGCAAGTTGACCAATCAATAGTTTTTGTTTCTTTTTTCCTTTTTTCTCTTCGCATCCAACAGTGAGTAACTCATCAATTAAAGGATAGATAAAGTTTATAAACTCATTTGAGTGGAGTTGAAAGCAGTGGCGTATCCAGGATTTCGAAGTTGGGGGGCCGGGAATTGCCAATTTGCCGACAAAATTGGTGTCATTATCTGTACATACACCTGATCAATACATGTTCTAGGATTGCATAGTCATATTGTCTTATATGGGATAACGTTGCAAAATTAAAACCAAACCAACATTATCTGTTAGTATGTTGTATTCATATTACAATAAAGAAAGAATTAGGAAAATCTGACTTGTAGTTTTCGAAATATAGGGTCTAAAACATCGCCGAAAGTGATCGCTTTTAGCCACGAAAGAAGTAAAACAATTTGCGGCCTCAGTCGACAATTCTATTAACTACGCCATTTTTGGTTAAAATAATTACATATAATTACGTTTTTTAGTAATTTATTTTATATATCACCATTGGAAATATCAATAAAACATGTTATTAAATGCTTATAAAATATATAAAGTTGTTTACTTAACGGAATTCGGGCAAATTCATTGCTCTAACTTTGTGTAGTAACGATCAGAGAGATTCATGGTACACGCGCGACAGAAAACATTCCGCTGCGGGTGATTCGCATCCACCAATCAAATCAGCCAGAATCCAAAATCATTCAACCGTGAGCAATGCCAATCGCGAGAAAGCTCAGCTTTGATTGGCTTACGATGACATCATATCACAAAATGATGGTTTTGTTCCAAAAATGAAATACTTGGATATTTTTTATGGTATGAGTGCTTTTTCTTAAAAAATTTTGAATAATAAAGGCCTCATATCGAGAAAAAACGGGTTTTTGGCACTTATAATAAATATATCTAAGACAAAAAAGCACATGGCATGTGGAACTATATAATCTTAGCGTAGGAAGACATACAAATCCCAGGTCATGAGAGGCTCAACTGCAAAAACAAGGTTGAAAATAGGGTAAGGTCAAAGACTTTTGAGTAAAGCGTGGTTCCCACTTGCGACGCAACGCAAGGACGTAACGCAACGCAAGTGAATTGACCAATCACAAGCGATGGCTTATTCCCTTGTGATTGCTAACCGTCTATATCTATAACTTCGCTTTTCATTGGCGTTTACGTCCTTGCGTTACGTTCTAGTGGGAACCACGCTTAAACAATCTACCGCGTACGGCCGTACGTACGTGCTAGGTAGTACGATATTTTGACCACATTTTTTACTTGTTTCGCTAGATGTAATGAAAATAAAATAGTTGATCTGAAGCGATCAATGATATGATATGTAAATAAACAAACACTCAAAATAATTATGTTTACAGTTCAATTAGTGAGAATAATACAGTAGTTTATTTTTTTCCCCGGCACCTTTGTTTGCCGACGGATGCGATGATGTGCCGACGGACACGAAATCAGGGGGGCCCGGGCCCCCCGGCCCCCACTGGATACGCCACTGGTTGAAAGAGTTGTTAAACCATGAAACTTGGACATGATTGAAACCTAGACATGATTGGGATTGGAAGGCAAAAATGTTAACCACCAAGCTACCTCCACTCCCGTTCGAATGATACATCCCTTGATAGGTAAATGTACTTGTGCTTACGTCCTTGTGTTCTAGTGTTCTAGTGGAAACCAAGCTTTATGATAGAAAACTTTTATAGGTTTAACATCAAAATAATAAAGAAATGTTAGACAATAATTTCTCTCTTCATACAACCAATGTCACTCTCATCACCTAATTCAATTCAACACATTTATTTTTATTACATATTTAATTTCAAAAGTTTAAATTTCAATAAAAATTTTTATTTTCTTTGAATATTTATCTCTTAAATAAGTTAGTATTTTTCTTGATGTCATAACAGAAAATTATATAGAATACAGTACTAAAAATTTGAATGTAATTTATTCAGCAATTAAGTTCTGAAATGGAGGCCATTTTTTATTCCATCTTGAAATTTAAGGATGACTACAGTAATTCTGTAATGGCAACGATGCAAGAAATATAAAGTAATATATTACCTTAAATTCACACTTGTTATGACACGCATACTTGCAAACTGGAAGAAAAAATAAAACCATTGTTAACTTAATTGAATTTAAATTACTTCAACATTTCAAACAGGACAAACAGACAAAAAAAAAACTAAATGACAAAAGGTAATGACAAAAGAATATATATATATTAAATTAACAGTATTTTAACTGATACTCAAGAATCTCGTAGAATTTTCATTCAATGAAATAAGTACTTATTACATTTGCGTAGTATTGTATAAATAATCTGGCCTATTTGAAAAAAAATGTTCTAAAAAGGAACTATCTATGGCAAACCATGAGTAAATTAATGTGTATTCATTTGTACGTTCAGTGTAATATCAGTGGCATATCCCAATACAAGGAGCAATGGTAGAATATTGATATGTATACATCATGTCTATACGTAAACCATAACCTGTAAAAAGTCTGTACCTTCACTCTGATGATTTACCAATAAGACATAATCAATTGTAATAATATTCTGCAATATCAGAATAACTGCTCACTCAAACACTATACATACACATTGATTATATGATAACATTAACATTTGTATAGCACAAATGTCTATAATAAACATAATCAGTCCTGAGGACGATCAAAGCATATTGATCGAGATGTCGAGAAACTCAACAGTTCTTTTCACAACTAACATACGTGGTGTATCGCAAACTTATATCAACAAACATAATCAGCAAAGCTAATATACCAATTTATAACATTTATCAAAATAAAATGCCTTTCAATTTCAACTGGTAAATTGATGGTAATATTCCCTTGTCATTGGGCAGATTTTTCCATATTTTATATAAATATTATGGTACAATATAGTAAAACTATTGTTTTTTCATTTATTTCTTCAACATCAAAAATGTCGTGGGATCTCAAAAGCAACAGTCACCATAACCTATAGGGCCCCAAAAGAACTTAACTACATAGAATTATTTATCAAAATACAAAATACATTTAAACATATATAAAAGGATAATGAAAATTGATTCTGATATGATCAGTGACACTATTACGACAATTGATATACAGACATCGAAAAACTAACAAGAATAAAAAAACTTCACGTCGGTCCTTAAGGGACAACCAATTTAGTTTCTTCAGCCGCTCCTTGTACGGAATAACTCCCAATCCAACTCCATCCAATATACGCTTAGTGGCACGCCGCTGGATTTGTCAATCAGTGCTTCGCTTAAACTGGTCTCCATGCTGGTGGGCCATACTCAATGATGGGTAATACCATGGTTTTATAAAGACAGGACATTGCCTCAGGAGAACTGTCATCAGCATGGGAACCAACACCAACCTTTGTATATCTGTTGATTAAACAGTTTTCTGACATCTTCTGATGTGTTATTAATATATGGTACTTACAGTATAAGGCCTCCTACTAAAAAGATCAGAGCCTTGTACATACATCATAAAATGATACATCTTAAAATTTCAAGAATTAAAACATACGGAAAAAATAATTAAGGTTAAAATTTTGCAGTATATAAATAAAACGATCATTACTAGAATAAAAATTACTTAGTCTTTTTGATAACAAGACGTCACAGTAAAAAAAAAAACTGACGTGCAATCTGTATTTGCACATTATCTGAGCTGTTTTCAATTCTAAAATGATGTTTTTCACAATGTTTATTTGTATACCAATTGAAACCAAAACAATTACTTTGCAAATATTATTTTCGGTAAATGTTATCAACTCTTATAAGTTTTATGGGACAGGTTGTGCGATAATATTCAAGTAAACATTTTAATTATATTGATATATTTGGCTTTCACAGAATCTAATGTATTATTTTGCTGATAACACACTTCTGCAAATAAAACAATCTATATGCTCAGCTAAAAAAAACTCTTTTACCCTATATAATTTGCTGTAAATGTTATTAGGTTTTTGTGTGACAGGTTGTGATAATATACAGGTAAGCCTCTCAGGTAACATTTTAATTATATCAATATTATTTGACTTTCAAATAATTTAATGTTGTATCTTTAATTTTTTTTGTTGAAATTTAAGGGGAAGAGGGGTGGAGGGGTCGGAGGGGCATGCACCAGTCCACTAATTGGATCTGACTATGAATTTCAAATAAGTTCCTTTTCTTAAAATTTATATGTTTTGGGAAAACATTAAGAATTCATTTTTTTTGTTGCAATTAAAAGTAAACTTAGTTTGGCATATAGTCCTTCTTATAAATTAATAATTAATTAGAAACTGTAATCATTAGGCAACTTCTGTAAATAAAATTAATTTTGACAAAAAATGTAAAGTCTTGCAAATTGTATTTGGTTTTTTATTTTTACAAATTGTGTTTTTGACAACATAATGTTTATTTAACACTCATATCAGAACCCAATCACAAACCCATTGTACCAGACAATAACCATTGAATAATAATGAAATCTATAATCTACTATGGTCATCAACGTTATCATTGATACAAGTGTTTGTGTGACAGAAGGTCGTGGGATAATATTAAGGTAACATTTCAATTATATAGTTATAATTTGGTTTTCACAGAAGATTTTCAGAATGAATTTAAATAAAACTAGAATTTAATTAAGTCACTTTGATGAATTATACTGTAGGTGATCCTTGTGATGGAAGATAATTTTACTAGCATTTACTAGCATTTAATTTTGTTTAATGCAACATGCACGCACATTATTACCCAATGTAATGTGTTACAGTATATATTGTACGCACCAGTGTAGAGGTGAAATTTAAATAAAATACGGTAAACAATTCCGGTTTTGGGAAAGTATAAGTAAGGTAAAATGATTAAATTTCCAGGAATATACCCATATTTTCTACACTTTCTCAAGCCCATCCTCAAGCACCAAATTTTGCATCTTTAGTCGTCCAGTAGGTAACGTAACGCATAACATTGGTTAGATATCAAAATTGTGTGTGTACCTTGAGCTGTAACGAACGAAAGATCACTGTCGTAAGAGGTGGCTTCCACTACTCTTTTTCTGGTTCAGACCTATGGAGTTGTACAATACAAAAGTATAACTCCGCAGCTTCAACACGACCACAATGCTGTTTTTGCTATTTTCCCCTAACTCTGTGCTGTAAATGTGACAGGTTGCGATAATATCCAGGTTAGCCTATCTTGTAACATTTTGTTATATCGATATCATTTGCCTTTCAAATAATCTAATTTTTTATCGTTTGTATTGTTTTTGCTGAAATTTAGAGGGGTTAGAGGGGCATGCAGCAATCCACTAATTGGATCTGAATTTCAAATAGGGTCTTTTTCTTAAATGTATGTTTTTGGAAAACATAGGGGAGTAATTCTTTTTTTCAATAGGCTTAAAAGCAAACTTAGTTTCCTTTCTTATAAATAATAATAAAATAAAATCTTTAATCATTAGGCTACATCTGCAAATAAAATAAAATTGATTTTAATTAAAGTCATGGAAGGCTTGCAAATTGTAAATGGTTTTTGCATTTAGTTATACAAATTCTATTATTGACAACATAATGTTTATTTTACACTCATATCACAACTCGATCACAAACCCATTGTACCATACAACTTAACAATAACCCTGTCAACTAATAATACAATCTATAATCTGCGACGATCTTTCATTTATACATTATGTATTTTTGTGACAGACGGTCGTGGTCGTGAGATAACTTCCTGATTGATTGATCAAAATGGTACTGGGTTTGGTCTACTAGCGTTCCTGCTCCCAACTCATCACCCATTCATAGAAGCCTTGATGAAGTAAGCCTACCTGGTGGTGACTATAGAATGGTATATACTTCGGCTTTAGAAAATATTGATTTCTAGATGATAGTTTAAAATGTATAGTACAAATCTTCACTGTAGCTGTTATTAAATGTGTATAATTAAGTTAAGATATGTTAGAAATATTGATATTTCATCATCAGTCAAATTTAATTAGATTGGATAATTATTACGATCAATACCAGTTCTTTGATATCTTTCACAGTTCACAGTATCTCGATGAGATTGGATGATTATATGTAATACTAGCTCTTTTTATTCTCTTATTTGTTGTTCACAGTGTTTGGGACTGAGCATATAGTAGATCTCAAGGTACATACAACATCATGAAGATTTTCAGTGGAAAATCTGTTTTTATGTGTTTCTGTTTCATACTGGTATCAGGTAGGTTTTTTACACTTTACATTCATTCATTCATTCATCTTTTATTTTGGAAAAAAAAAATTCTCCATAGTTCAGTAACAAATTAGTGTACATTATTGCAAATATAACAAATACATATAAATATATATGTAGATATATATAAAAAAAACCTATGCTACATAGTCACAGTTAGAACAATAGATTCATCCATCTACTATGTAGAATGGATGAAGGAAAAGCAAATTCATGAATACATTTTATGACAAAATTGTCTGACCTCCCTAACCTGCACAACATGCCAAACACCACCTTACGTTGTAGTTCGTAGAACGAGCAGATGTGGTTTTCTACAAACATGGTGCTGGCACTGCATGACCTAGGTTTATTAAGGAGCAGGCGTAAGGCTTAGTGCTTCCATAGATTTTACATTAAAATTTGCCCACAAAGAAGCACAGTATAAGTTACTACAATATGTTTTAAACAAAAAACACTTTATGTTTTTAGAGCATTTTGAGAAAGTTCTACATAGTGTATTAGCTCTAACTTTACTGGCCAAGTAAGAAGTTTTTAAAAAGTTATGATTATATTAGGCCAGGAACACTGTACACTTATAATTGAAAAATTGGAAATCTGCTCAGGATAGATACAGATTTTACGTGGGACAAGTTATGCACTCGCCTATGTAAATTGACAATAAGGAAAACGTACATGGTATACATTTTTTAATACACTAACCGTTTAAATGAAACAATTAAATAATATGATTTTCAATATTTATCCAAGCAGATTAAGGTCTACATGCCTTTAAATATATATATATATATATATCCAATCTGCAGACAGTACTGTTTCGATCTTATTAGATCTCGTCAGTGCAGCTCAGGTTTCGAAATGAAATGTACCGCAGAACTGGCACAATATATAGGCTGAGCCAGGTATGCGGGACATGGTACACTGATTATGAACACAAAGAGTGCACAAGCTCAACGAGCGTATATACAAATTAGGCATAGGAAAATCAAAATTGCACAGTAATACTAAAAATTAATGTTTATAAATATTGTTGAGAAACTAGAAAACTTATAGTGTGTTGGTATATATTACATAGGCTAATTTGCCTCTTGTGACCCAAAGTCGGCTATGCTTTGAAGCCCAGAATGGTACAAAACATTTTTGAAAATGAGAAAAAGGCGTCCTAATCGAGATTCAAACCAAGAACCCTCTGCAAACTTTTCTGAGTAACTAAACTTAAATTAACTAACTATAATTATTGTATATTATATCCCTACTGTAGGAAAGAAACTAGATATAACTATTGAAGGAGATAAGATATATAAGGTTGGGCAAGAATTGGAGTTAAAATGTCTTGGAAATGAGACAATGGATGCCACCTTTAAATGGATTATAGAGCCTGATGACGATTTCAAATGTGTGCAAGAAAAAGGACCAAAGTTGACTGCAAAAATACCATCTATTTGCCAAGTAAACATCACTTGTCTGGTTGAGGAGAACGGAAATTCTGGTTCTGAAACAATCCCACTGACCATTGAGGAGCCATGTTACAGTAATTATAAATACAATATTACAATTTTATTAAGCATTCCACTAAGTTTAAAGCCTCATTCATTCATTACTCCACCCATTATTTAAAATAATCAGTTATTTCATCAATAAGGTTTGTAATTGGTCAAACATCTCTTCTTACAGTGCTTTCATAGCCCAACAAGTATCCTCTTAGTAGGGATGTCTCCTAATTAGGGATATGGCCTTTCCTTGTTCGTTTCATAGTAAAATGTCCCCTTAATAGGGATGTCCATTTAAGAGGAGTGTTCTCTGAATAGAGGTGTCCCAAAAAAGGGTTTCTTCTTTACTAATTACAGCCCCTAAAGTATTATACTAATGACAAAAAATTCAATAATATGTATTTTTTATGGATGTTAATCTATTTTTGTAAATTTTTAGGAAATGAAAATGAAGAACCCGATGAAACCACTCCAACCATGGAAACATGTTCTGATGGTAATTACAAATTTTTTTTTTTTGGTTGATGTAATCAGCTTGCTTTCAATACATATATTCATATTTTCAGTGGAAAATCTGTTTTTATGTGTTTCTGTTTCATACTGGTAGCAGGTAGGTTTTTTACACTTTACTGGCCAAGTAAGAAGTTTTTAAAAAGTTATGATTATATTAGGCCAGGAACACTGTACACTTATAATTGAAAAATTGGAAATCTGCTCAGGATAGATACAGATTTTACGTGGGACAAGTTTTGCACTCGCCTATGCAAATTGGCCTTGACAATAAGGAAAACGTACATGGTATACATGTTTTAATACACTAACCGTTTAAATGAAACAATTAAATAATATGATTTTCAATATTTATCCAAGCAGATTAAGGTCTACATGCCTTTAAATATAGATATATATATATATACAAATTAGACAGGCATAGGAAAATCAAAATTGCACAGTAATATACTAAAAATTAATGTTTATAAATATTGTTGAGAAACTAGAAAACTTATAGTGTGTTGGTATATATTACATAGGCTAATTTTCCTCTTGTGACCTAAAGTCGGCTATGCTTTGAAGTCCAGAATGATACAGAACATTTTTGAAAATGAGAAAAAGGCGTCCCAATCGAGATTCAAACCAAGAACCCTCTGCAAACTTTTCTGAGTAACTAAACTTAAATGTGAATTCATATAATTATTGTATATTATATCCCTACTGTAGGAAAGAAACTAGATATAACTATTGAAGGAGATAAGATATATAAGGTTGGGCAAGAATTGGAGTTAAAATGTCTTGGAAATGAGACAATGGATGCCACCTTTAAATGGATTATAGAGCCTGATGATGATTTCAAATGTGTGCAAGAAAAAGGACCAAAGTTGACTGCAAAAATACCATCTATTTGCCAAGTAAACATCACTTGTCTGGTTGAGGAGAACGAAAATTCTGGTTCTGAAACAATCCCACTGACCATTGAGGAGCCATGTTACAGTAATTAGAAATACAATATTACAATTTTATTAATCATTCCACTAAGTTTAAAGCCTCATTCATTCATTCATTACTCCACCCATTATTTAAAATAATCAGTTATTTCATCAATAAGGTTTGTAATTGATCAAACATCTCTTCTTACAGTGCTTTCATAGCCCAACAAATATCTTCTTAGTAGGGATGTCTCCTAATTAGGAATATGGCCTTTCCTTGTTTGTTTCATAGTAAAATGTCCACTTAATAGGGATGTCCCCTTAATAAGAATGTCCATTTAAGAGGAGTGTCCTCTAAATAGAGGTGTCCCAAAGAAAGGTTTCTTCTTTACTAATTACAGCCCCTAAAGTATTATAAAACTAATGACAAAAAATTCAATAATATGTATTTTTTATGGATGTTAATCTATTTTTGTAAATTTTTAGGAAATGAAAAAGAAGAACCCGATGAAACCACTCCAACCATGGAAACATGTTCTGATGGTAATTACAAATTTTTTTGGTTGATGTAATTAGCTTGCTTTCATTTTATTTCAATACATATATCATATGAAGAGGTTACCCAGTATAAATATATATTCCGATCTATTTCAATAAAAATATCTTTTCTCACAATCTAATTCTCTAATAAACCATCCTTTACTTCAAATAAAAAACATAAGAATGGAGAACCAAGCATATGCAGGGCAAAACAAGACAACAAATACAAAACACTTAAAATAAGAAGAAGGTAAAAACAGAGAAAACACATAAGAAAAAAAAAATTCAGGTATATAAAAAAAGAAGGCATACATTAAAGTATTTTTGTAATAAGAAACAAGAGATATGTATTTTTTAAAGAACAATTGACAGACAGACTTACCTTTGCAGTTTCGCCCCTCGTTCCATATACTTTCATTACACACAGCACATGTCACAGGCTGTTTGAAGACTTTAGTTTTAAATGTGTGGCACTTTGATTCAAGAATCTCTTGTGGCTGAAATAAAACATGACAATCATAAATAAACAAATCAAAAGAGAGATAAAATGTTTTATTTATACTGAAATTATTACCATTACTTTTACCCAATACAAATAATTTGGGAATAGAGCTCTGTCTAGTTTGACAAAACAAGTGTGATTTGCCCAAATATGGTAGTGATATGCTATGGTATTGTTTGTTTTATCTTTATACTGGGTGACCTCTTCAGTCAATGACTGATCTCCCAGAGGGCCCAGTTGGTGATCAGTGGCTGTGATGTACTAATACACCGGGGTAACCCCCTACTCATCTCGAAAGATGTACTAGGTTCTTTAAAGTGCACACGAGCAAGTTGTGTACACTGGACCTACGGTTTATAGTCCTTATCCGAGAAGACTCGGTAGTGATATGACATCATCATGTCCCTATGGGCACATCACCTAATCACCGAAAAACAAAATAATATTCAAAATCAAATGGTGCCATTAGTATCATTGATATAGTGATAATAACTTAGTTAATATATACTGCAACTAAGAACATCAATGTTGTTAATGTTATGTATTTAATACACATTTTATTTGTTTAGAACTTTTCTTAAATTTTTTAAATCTTGTTTTATTTGATTGTAAAAAAAGTGATATGAACTCTATTCTGAATATATCCTTGTTGGTTGCTGCATTCAATGAAGTTCTATTCAATTATTCAGTAATGTGAAAATCAGCAAAGCAGGCTGGCAGATTGTATACGGTTGTTTCACCTATTGAACATTTCTTTGTAAAGAACTTTTGTTAACTTATACCACATATTATATTCTATGGGTGATATTGGCTTCGATGGCAATGAATCATGCATACACACAGTATTCCTGACACAAACAAAATCATATATAGTTCATTTTAAGTTATTTTGTTGTGAAAACAAATTTTTTCTCAAAATTTTAGGGTAGAATTGTGGGTTACCAGCATCTGACTTCCTTTGCATCTGAAGTACCTTTAAGTTCCTATTATTTTCAATTTTTATTTATTTTTTTACTTATTTCCTAATTAGTACAAGTTTTTGAAGATGACAAAAACTAATATTACTGTAATAATTTTATATCATCATAATTTAATGATTTAAAAGAATGTTGTATTTGCTAATATTTAGTTTTCTCATCTCTAGATACTAGTAGTAGTTCCATGGTTAGTGCTACTACAATCCTAACTACATTTGCTGTCGTCCTGGTTACGTTGTGGAAATTCTATTGCAGACGCTGAAATGACCAATCAAAAAGAAACTATAGTTTTGAGGATTTTGCTAATTTTGTATGTCATACACGTAATAGTAAATATAAAATGTCTATAAATACATCAATAAAAATTATTATCTAATTCTAGTTCTTTTTAAAGGATGCCACATTCCTTTCTAATTTTCTATATAATTTTTTTTTTGTATGTTAAAAAAAAAATTATTTGTTTTGTTTTGTTTTGATTTGGTGCTGAAAATGTTTCTATTTGGTGAATCAAGTGTAACAAATATTACATATACAGTACTCATTTTTATAGTGTTTAATTTTAATATATTTTTCAAATGGCTAATTTAAGTTTGTATTTTTATATACGGACACTCATGATTATTGAATACCAGAATAGGTAAGAATAATTAAATACAAATAATATATCTTACTACTAGCGTAGGATAGTACTGTTATAAACATTATATGTGTTTACTATAATATTTAAAAAAGTATTTTCATAAACAACCTCAATGATTCTACACTAAATTATAAATATATTTTTAAAAGTGACGTGTAGATGATATTAATAATAGAAGTAATTAAAAGATAGTCTTAATATATATATATAATGGGTATCTATAAATAATTATGCAACATGAAGCTAGTGTATAATTTATTTTGATTAAAGAGTTTTTCAACTTCCGGTAAATACTGTATCACAATCTAAACATGACTACAGTATAATGATCAGTTGTAAAACTTTATATCAATCAAATGTATTTGTATAAAACTTGGGCGTAATATAATAATGTGCAAATAGTATTTAACAAATTGCATATAATAATAATAGTAATATAATAAATATATATTAATGTAGTTAGTCATTATATTATGGAAAAGTAGAACATTTGAGATATATTGCAATTAAATATTTGTGTTTAACAGAATGTTTTGTAGTAAGTAAATATTATTTAGACATCAGATGGACAAAACTTATCACATAATGAAGTCCAAAAACAGACTGAGGAAGAGCAGAAACTATTAAGAGAGCAGAAACTATTAAGAGAGCTGCACAGGACAGGGAGAATGGGTTCGACTTGACTGAACATGGCTAAAATGACGATGATGATGACGATGATAATGATGATAATGATTAAGTCAATGACAGTGACGATGAAGATGACAACAACTAGTAATGATGAGGAGACAAAATAACTATTACTGATGATAACAGTAAAAGTTTGCAATGAGGATCGTAACTAACATTTATAATGATCACAGCCGGCATTAACACAAAAAATAAAACCAATCTTGCTTACAAACATAAAAATATAAATATTTTTTATGCATGAATTGAGCAATTATTAGTTTTTCTCTAAATTTTCAATACATTTTAAATTGCCCTAGGGGCAACGATGCCAATTCAATAAAAATCCCCAAAATAGATGAATAAGTCACCACAGACAATAATAGTTTAAATGTCAGTTCAATGGGTTTATCGAAACTCATCTGGGTTAAAAACCTATAACACTGCACACCTTGACAGTATTATGTTTTTAAGGATATTCAAGTTGATACAACCAGAAATAATACATAACCATATAATAATATAATTTTACAACCTTACAAACACTACCAACACTAGTAAAAACCATAAGTTCACACAAGTCAAGATTCAGAAGGGTAGTGGTTTCTAAATATTCATTTTCTATTTATTCTTTGTTATTTCATACGAATCCAGCAGTAAGAAACTCACCAATTACATAATGGATAAACTATTTTATAATTAATTAATTAGATGTTTTGCCCTACTCTGACGTAATTTGTAAGTACATTTGAGAATACTTGCGAAACAATTCGCAAGTAGTTCTCGGGTGGGACTCAAACCCACTACCTCCAGATCACTAGCCTGGCGTTCATACCTCTGACCACCTAAGTACATTTGAGAATACTTGTGAAAAAATTCGCAAGTAGTTCTCGGGTGGGACTCGAACACACTACCTCCAGATCACTAGCCTGGCGTTCATACCTCTAGACCACCGAGCTTGCGCTGATGGCTAGTGGTTAGAATTATTTTATAATTTATAATTGATTGTGCTTATAAACTAAGTCTCATTTGAGGAAGTGGGTTGAAAGAGTCGTGAGTTTACAACCCTCAGGACTAGGTCAGGATTGAACATTGGACCCTTTGAAAATTGAAATAAATTGTTAAATTATGTTGTTGTGTACAACAACACAATAACAATTAACATTATAAGTTTAAAGCTATTAATGTAAATTTCCTCTCATACTATTTTTCATCAAAGCCTCATATAGATAAATCGGAAGTATACAATGTGTTGCTAAGATCCATCACACTATTACTGTAATATAGAGCAGTCTTCTAGCTCTATACCACAAATCAATTTTTTTGAAGGTATAGTAATTTTGAAATCGCATATATTGATTTTTTTGGTACTTTTGTAAATGTTAAGAAGAATAATAATATTATTCTATTGTAATGATAGTCTAATTAGCACACATGATCCTAATACAGTTTTTTTGTTGTGGATTCAGACACAATGGTTGAAAATCCTTCATATAATACGATCTCCATGGATACTTTAAAAAAACATCATTTGTAATAGGTACTTCTATACCAATCAATAAGAATGAGCTATACACATATTATTGCAACAATGTGCAATAAATTTGTTACGCAGGTTACTGATATTCAAGTTAATCAAATTAACATATCACAAACAAAATTCAAAACAGTAGTTTCAAATAACACTAAGCTGTTATTGTTTGATAACATTACTAAATAAACACTTGACAAATCTTGATATGTAGGTATAATATGTATAAAAATACTTTTTTTTAAATTTCTACTAAAAATGAAAATAAATAAATTAATTAATTTCTTCCACATACATTTGGACACTTTGGGTTCTGTTGCTGAGGTATAGTGATCCTTTGCAAAATGTTGGGGGTTTTTTTCTCTACATTTATTTATTTATGCAAATACCTTACAATCGTGATTTTAACTTGAAAGTTCAGTATCATACATGATTTATCTAACAAATACAGAGGCCAACTACTAATAATAAGTGATCTATAGAAAGCCGAGAAGTTTATTAAGAGCAGGAAAGCGTTGCTTGATAATTTTCTGAAAATTGTTCCCGAAATTCATTTGCTTTGATCTACCCGGAGTCAGCCATCACGATTTGGTGCAATTAGAAAACATTTATTTATTTCTTCTGAAATATTTAGTTTAAAAAAAAACATTAAGCTGCAGTTCAAACAGGCTGGCTGTACTTCAGAATGAAGTCTTTTATTATGCGTTAATAAATGAGATGAGAGTCGTAATCAATATCTTTTGTTAGATTCATGTGAATTATTTTTAAATCGTTGCGTTTGGTAATTTTATCATCAATTATTTTCATGATTCTGTCAGTGGCAGCACATAAAATGGTGGTGCACTTAAACTTGAACTAAAAAAAAAATATCTTAAACTACAAAAATGTCTTAAATAAAATGATTAAAATTATAAAATATACCATATTTGATACATTTTTTATATCATATTTTGAGGATAGGCACTGAAAAGGGGTTTGATCTTGTTTCTGCTGTAAAGAAAATGAACTTTTGGTATGGAAATTAATTTGAACAATGGTAATTGGTTACATGGCATTCTACACCCAATCCACTGTATTAAGATATTGACGAATAAACACATTTTTGTTAGAATATTTGTTACACTGACTTAATTTCTTCTAAATTTCTGCTCTCAAATAACTGTTTAAATTAGTGGTTGGTTGCTGAGGAAAAAAAACATTAATATTACCCAGAATGCATTGTTATCAGGCGGTTAAATGTCAATCAAATAATAGTTTGCATTGCTGCCAAAAACTAACTATAACTAAACAAATAACCAGTTAAAATGGTTTGGGTGATTTTAACAATTATTTTCATGCTACCATTTTACTGGTTATTGAAATCAGGGTTAATTTATTCACGGTTAATAATCGGTTACTTTTTGCAGCAGAAACAGGTTCACAGAGCTCTTAAACAAGGCCTTGGCACATAAAGGTGTTGTGGTCGTGGAAAGTTCACTGGTAAATCAAATGCGTTTATGATTTCTTGTGTCATTAAACATCTGTGCAATATACATAAAAACATAACTTGTGTTAAACTGTGAAACTCACACCTGCCATTGTTCAACATAATTAAATTTTGTTATTAAACTATATAAGTATATGTGGAACAATAAAATAATTATGTTTGTTTGTTTATTTTCTACACAAAATACAATGACTTTTATGTTAAAATACAATTTGTTTTTGTGAAATTATATGTGTGTTAACAGATGGCATCAGCTAAACGTTACAATTTGACAATAACAGAAATGTTGGCTTAAATGGTACTCCAACCAAATATTGGCCCAACATGATATCAGATATTGACAATGATATCACTAGATCAACAAACTTAAATTTATTAATCTTAAAATTAGTTTTTAATTGGTACACACACTATTAATTTGGTTAAATCTGATTTAAATAATGTAATTAGATAATTTATTTATTTAAACAGGAATAAGGTCAAGGGTTTGACAATCAAAATATCAGTAGCACACCTGACCTTATAATTGATTCATTAATAGCCATCAGCATTTAATTAATATTCATAAATATCTAGTGTCACAGCCATCTTTCCACCGTTGTAACATTTCAACGTTCTTGCTTTGTCGGCAAGCTCATATTGATCCATCGTTTATAAAAGCCAATGAAAATATTTTGCTTTAATTTGGTCAGAAGGGATTTAACATGCTTATGAATAAACACAATAGTTGTTGATTTTGTTTTCTCGGAAGGCATTTATGTACAATGTTATGAACACACACAACAGCTAAATGTCGATTTTGTGATGAATATATACAATATACAACACCCAAATGTTGATTTCGTCATGAATTAACACAATAGCTGTTAATTTTCTGAAACCTATTAGGAGTATGGGTAACAATATTAGGTCAACTATTTTCTTTGACCTCTCTGTGACCTGAATGAATAACATAATAAGAAATTGGTCTAGAATTAGAAAGTTAGATTTCTATGTTCCTGAGTACAAATGGTTTACTGATTAGATTACTGTAGGAAAAAACTGACTTAACTACTGTTACTAAAAAAAGTAAAGAAAGTAAAATATTATAGAGGGCAGTACACTTGATAAATTCATACTCTGAATGAAGAAAGTAAGGATGTGTATAAAATAATAATCAAATTTAAAAATATGAAAATCTGCCAAAAACAAGCTATCCGAAGGACAAACAAACAAACAATGAAATGTCGAGATGATGAATGGTTGAGTTAGGCCTATGTGGTTTAAAAATGCCGAAAAAAGATCGTAAATATACCAAATGCAATTGATGTGATGCTATTAAAGTTTCTATCGCAATATAATGCAAAATCTTGTGTAAATTGTGATATGAACCTGGTGAATCCTGGACCGCGCTGAATTTCGGTGGATCATTAGCGCAAGTTAACCCTCCAAATAAATTACAATGCAATTTCCGGGGCCTACACGTACATATTCTTATAAATGTTTTTACCAAGACAAAACCATGGTGGTGCTATTTTATTATGTTGGTCCAGATGGGTAGTTGGGCCGCGGTTTTGTCCCGGGAACCAAAATAAAAAGCGGATCGCTGATCTAAAATATATTCTGTAAAGCAGACTTTCAGGTTGGCCACTACATGTGGCTTTAGAGTAATAACGCTGAGAGTAATATATGATAATATTTTTATTTCTCAGGTGAATGAATCTCACAAAAAGCATACTCACTCAAACGTGCATTTACCTACAATAACATGTGACAGTACTACAAATGATTTGTAAAGTAGACAATCAAGAAGTCTTATTATCTCTATTGGTTCACAAAGCATTGGCATTGACCTATTTACCATCAAACCTCTTTCATTTTATGTATCCTTCAACTTCAATATTGACAAATCTACAATGTTGTCGGATGTTAATGAATACTAGTTTTAATTGATGATGATTATAGCTATGTTGTTTATTTATTAAAACACTCTGTATATAAATAGATTTTATGCATACGAAGACTGACTGTTTGACGTGATTGGTAAAAACTTCTGACATTTTATATTTACTAATTTTATTTAATTTTTATTGATGAATTTTATATCAAGACTATATTGCAATCAAGTTGACAGATCATTAGGAAATATAGAAATTTTGGCACTGGGAATGTTAGATGAAGATGAGTAATTCAATTAAAATCCCACGGGATAAGGTCAAGGGTAACTAAAAAAAGGTACAACATTTATCTGTCGCCACAGATTTGATATCTGTATTGTTATGTAAACAGTCCAGCTGGGATTCTGATGAAGTATCAATGCTATTTCTACGAATGATTATTACCTCATAATTGTAGTATTTTGCTGAGTAAATGCCCATTGAAGAAGTTTATAGTATGTCCCTGGTGATCTTAATGCTAAATATAACAATTCATAACCCAGAAGATTAATAATAAAGAGAGACAGAGAGATTCATATTATTAAATCCAACACCCTGAATATATATACTGATTCTGTGTTTTCAAATTTGAGTTGATTAAAAAGTTTTAGCTTTTATTTCTCTCCATTAAAATTTGTTTAATAAAAAAAAAAACACAAGCGAACAAGAACTTTCTGATTGCATAAGAATATTTAAAAAATGGACCATAAAACACAGACATGGTTGGACATGACTTCAAACTAATGTATCTGATTAGAGGATTGAATTTGAACCCAGATATTGTCCTACTTTTTAATTACATTTTGTATATAAAAATAGAAAACAGACTTCTTAATTTTTCTATATTTATTCTCAAAACAAATTATAAATGATGAGAGGAAACTAAATATAAATTAAACTAGATTTGAACTCGTCACTACGGACGAGTTAGGTTATCCGCAGTGCAAAAGCCACGTGCACGTCATACGTTAGAATAGTGCGCGCAAAAAAATAAAACGATTATGGCATTGAAAAATGTTAGTGCGCTCTCTATGTTGCGTCGCGTCTAAGTATATACGGTATAACACTATATACTGTATACGTACTACATACAGTGCAGAATAGTTGAAAATAAGTGACCAAAGTTATTGACGCATTTGAACATGATGACGTCATCATAATTTTTAAAATGGTGGATCATGCGAAAGGTAATTGATTGATCTAGACAATATAAAAAAATTGAGTGAAATGGAATAAGGATAAGTAGAGATGCGCTCTATTAAATTAACGAGCTATGACGAAAGAGAAAAAAATCCTATATTTTATATTCGGGTGGCCATACGATGACGTCACAATGTCTGGTTAGCCATATCAATGCATGATTCAAGAAAAACAACTCATCTACTTCCAGAATCTGAAATTTTAAATATTTTCACCTCGGAGTTTAGAATCTATGACTTTTTAAAAAAAGGCATAATTTTCACAAATTTTTGAACTTTTTCATCAAAAACGCGCACAAATTGTTCAATTCTACGTGCTCGTATGACGTGATTTTAAGTCGAAATTGATTGAAAATTGGTAAATGTACTAGAAAAAGCTGAAAAAACAAAAATCAAGCAAAAAAAAGATGTTTTTGCGCTACGTGCGCACGCGCGCGTAAAAAATATGCGCACGCGTGGGAATTTTTGAAATGCTCAAAATGACCTGAAACGCGTAGAAAGTTGATTAGAAATGAATTTTTCGCAATTTGAAATTTTAAACGCGCGTGCGCGCGTAACTTTATGTCAAACATGCCATTTTTAATCCATAGAAAGTTTGCCCTTGATATGACTTAAATGTTCACCAAGTGTCATTACAAAATGACTTTTGCTTTTTAGTCTATGTTAAATACGCGAAATTCATAAAATCGTGCGTAGCTTACGCTGCGAGACTCTAAAGTAAAAAAACGAGCTGTCCTGCACTTCTACAGATAGAGGTAAATCTTCTGACAAAGTTATACGATGTAATGTTGATCAGAATTTGAGATACACGTGACACAAAATTTTGGGAAAGAAAGAAGAATAACATAGAAAAAAAAAAAAAAAAAAAAGATCCTGACAATAACAAGAGGTTATCCGCCAAGAGCGGATAACCAATTAAATAAATTGCACGCAATATCAAATTATAAATTTTTGAGAAAATTAGTTAATTTATTTATTACATTTATTTATGGTACAATATTAATTACACTGACTTGTACTGATCTACATGAAAATACATGTTACGTACACCCTGTGGGTAAGTTTAACCTCTATGAAAGATTTATTTAGGCAACTCAAAATGTGTCAATCACTCACTGATTAGACAGATTAATGCGTAAGGCCAAATAAAAACATTTTTTTTATTTTTTTTACTAATACTGTAGCTATTTTTCAGTAAAAAAATTTGAAAAAAATGAATGAATACATTTTCTATTAAAATTGTATTCAATATCGTAATAATTTAAAAAATGAGAAGACAAATTTGTACAGTTCTTACAAACGGAACACAATGTGGGAAGAAAAAATAATATATACATAGACATCATAATATCTACAACTTTTTTTACAATATATTGTGTTGTATTTTAGTTAAGTTAAGTTAACGATATCTTATAATATAGGAAAATGCCCGATGTAAAAATCCCAGCTCTACAATCTGAATTCAATTAAGTTATCTAGACAATTTATAATGTTTGTCCAATAAACAACTGATTTCAAAAACTTTTTTGATATGAACTCAACTATTATGAAACTATTTAAATGTTTATTTAAGCCTGGTTTCCATAAAATCGCTACACGACAGAGCGTAGCGATTCTATGGAAACGCTAGAATTTATCAGAGATCTAGTACGCGAGTGCTAAATATTCTTTGGTACGCGTATGCGATTCTTCGCCGACACAATCGGCAAATTTCAACCATGTTCAACTTTGCCGATTGTGACTGCGATGAATCGGGGAGCCTTCCCGATTGTGTCGGCGACATCTGCGCGTGTAGCGATTTTAATGGAAACGCTGTAGCGATTTTAATGGAAACCAGGCTTTAGAGGACACCCCTATTAAGGGAAAATACAGTGAAACCCCTGACTAAACCAACTCTTAGTGTCCCTTATTTATCTCATTGGAAAGTACTTAAGTCCCGAAGCTCTACGATTAATAGGTGTTGTACTGTATTATACTAGAGAAACTGAAGTAGAATATTAGGAAAAAAAACTCAATAATGAATACAATATACAGTGAAAAGCAACATCAAATAAAGGGCACTGCAGATTAAACACTTCACATTGAATAATTGCACAATAGGTCTATTAAATGTTAAAGGTAAACAATTTTACAGCAACGTTCAAGAATAAATGGGAAAGTCACCATAATTGTAATAAAATAACTAGTTAAAGCTAACATAAGTTTAGTTAATGTTCAGTGCTAGTTCCACAAAGGTTTTATCGACAACTAGTTAGTTACTAGTTCTATGAAAATCTATTTATTTTTCATGTTAATTACTATTGTATTAGGCCTATTTTTTCCTCATGATAATGTTATTTTTAGATGTTTATGTTTGGTTAATCTGTATAATTTGCATTGTTCATACGGTACTATTGAAACATAAGTATATGTACACTTATTATTTTCAAACTATAATTGTTTTATCTTCAAATGTTTAATATTTTGGTGAATATTACAATTAATAATACTTTAATTAGAAATATGTAATTGTTGTATAAATTTAGTTAAACATATTTGCAACTGTACAGTATTACATTTTAAAATTTTCAAGAAAATGAGTAAGAGAGGTATACATGATGAAATAAATGTCGTAGGTCACATGCCCAGAAAAGTACATAATAGCCATAGAAAGTACATACGCATGTTTCAAGAATGTTAAACATTAAAGAAGCATTTAATGTAGGCCATAGACATGGATCTACCTGCATAGTAATCGGCCTAATTCTGTTGGTAGACCCACTTTCTCTCCACTTTCCATACCCATGGGCTCAAAACGTAACTGCTTGGGTGGGCTAAGTTACGCATGATTGACAGTATCTAATTGAAATTATTATTATTAGAAAAACGTTTAACTAATTGTCATTTCTGCGATAAGTTAAACCGAGGAATTAAGCAGAAACTAATATTTGGAATTCCATTTTGACTCCTTGAGTAGAGTAAATAATGTTTGTTCACGTTATGGGGTATTGTGGAACCAACCTGTATGGAACATCTAACAAAAACATTCTAATTTATTTGATCCAGTTACTGATTTCAGAATTAATAAAAGACTGCGAGTCTTTTATTCTATTTTTAAAATTAAATTAAAGTTGGTATTTCAAATCAATTATATAAGTATCATCTTCTAATATTTTTTTTCTTTGTAAGGTTAATTCAGTCCAATTTAATTTTTACATAAATATTTTACTATAAAAACAATAAATTAAATCATTTTACGGTACAATTAAAATATGTATTTTTGTGATTATCAGTAATTTACAGTAGGTTTATATACACAAAAAGCATAATTAATAATACAGTAATAATGGCCTATACTTATCTAAGCTTAGACACACTACAGTAATTGTGTTGTACTAGTTTTAGCTAGCCCCAGTTGTCTAATGGTTAGGACATTTGCATATCAAGCAGAAGGTTCCGGGTTCGAGTCTCGGTTGGGGAAAATTTGTCTCATTCTTACAGATTTCCTCATCTTTATCGTTTTAAATTAATTAATATTCTAAAATTAATTTTCTATGCCTGATGTGTGTATAATATTAATTATAGATATACAGATTTGTTGTGGGTTGCATTCATCAATTTATTCCTAAGTTGACTAGTTTCCAAAATGCATGTATCAATGTTAATATAACATGCCCTTTAATATTAATTATAAATAAATGCCAGTACATTCATTACTGCACAACACAACAATTTAATGGACCTCTATTTACTTACTACAATACAGATAGTTATAATATGTACTGTATGGCATCAATTAATGACATATGGTGATATGGCCTAAAATATATATATATATGCAGATATTGTACATTACTACAAAACACAATTATAATGTACCATAAGTTCTGATGTAGACTAGTTAGTATTCGTAGCATCTATATTATATAGATATCAAGTGACATGCTCATAACATTAATTGTGACATTCCAGTTGTATTCACTGTATAGAACACAGATAAACAAAATGTACCTTTAAGTTCATAGACTAATTAAGTAGTATGCATAGAATAGACAAACAAACAAGTATGCATAGCATCTACAGTATATCAGTAACAGAGAGATGTGCCCTACAATACTAATTATAAATAAATTACTGTGGGGTTATATAACAAAAACATTATTTTACCTTTGATGAAACATTTTCAAATAATGTTTGTGATCCAAGCCAAAACTCTACAAACACATCATCCGCATCAATAAAATCCATGATGTTAAAATTCCAAAGCTAAATACTTTCATTTGATGTAGTAATACTAAAGCTATTTATGGAGAGCACATGCTTTCATTCTCAGCTATACTACTTCTACTACCGTCACTCAATTGTGTAAGTACTTTGATGAATTATAAAACAAATCTTGAAGCATAGTTTGTTACGGTATTATGCACTTCTTTTGTCAGACACTTTACTTAAGTTCTTGCGGTAATACACACACAAGGTCGTAGTCTACGACACATATCCCCCACAAACACAAATGTCAGCTATCAACATGGCATATAAATTATTTTTAATAGCACACCATTTAAATTTCCTGAATACATTAAGTAATTTAAACGTGGTTAAACCAATCAGTGGCCTTCTCAGATGTAATTCAAGCAGTATGCTCTAACCTGTTAAATTGTACTTTCAGAAAGCGACCTGAGGTTTAGAAATTTATTAGTCGGAAATAATTGTTAAATATGATTATTGTAAAAATAATATAAATATAATAAGAATGATTCATAATCTAATGAAACGGATTAAAAAATGTGTATGAATAATTTATTTAAAGAACACCTCATTTATAAAGGCTAAATTTAAAATAGAGTTATAGCAAACCGAACCAAGCACTCTAAGCATGTCAAACACCAAGCAACTGTGCCACAATCTGTTATAATCTATTATAATTATTATTATGATTATATTTTGATTTCAATAATATAACTTAATCTTTAAAACTCTAAAATAATTATTTCAGTTAGTTTAACTTATTTCAATTTCATTGTTATCATTTTTAATGTATCTGATAATTGATACTGAATAAACTCTAACTACTAAAATCAATAAATTATGATAAATGAAGTAGAACATTATCTGTAAATCGGAAAAATAAACTGCATAAGTGTACACAAAATTGTACAGGTTAATTACAACTATCACATTATATAAAAAACATTCACACGCAAAGCTAGATATTAAAATTATCAAACAGGAAACTAAAGAGAAGAACTATCAGAATGGTAGGTCTAACATTTGATAAATAATTAAATTTGGAATCATTATACTTTAGTTTGCTTATAAGGCTGGGTAAGCAAGTTGTAAAGCTATTCAGTTGAGTAAACACTCCAAGTCCCCAACAACAGACATACATTGATTTACCTGCTGGGAAAGTGTTACAAACAATTGGACAATCTTTTGTACCGAGGGTTTTCAACTTTCATAGAATTTCTTGTTTAACATACATGTACTCGTTATGAAATGCCTCCTTTTAACGCCATAGTTTAAGTTCTAACAGCTTGATACTGTAGTAGTCAGTATTTTAAATTATTTTGGTTGTAAGATAATAGAATTGAAAGAAATTGAAAGAACAAAACCTCAAATATGTTAATAAATAGAAACTCCCACTTTGATTATGAATGAATGAATAATACTTTTACATTCTAAGCTCTAGTAAATTTTGAACTTTCGACAAATTAACCACTTAGTTTAACCCAGTGCTTTAAAGTAGAGATACGCCCTGTGGTTGACAATTCATTGTCATCCATGGCCAGCCCATTGAAAGTATGTATAGACACTATTGTGGTTCTTTCATTCAAATAAGTGGGAACCCACAACTATATGAATAATAACAGGCACTACAAGTTTAATATTATGCAATATAATTATATTGATTACTATATGAACTTAAATATGATAGAAATCATAGCCCTTTCACGTCACCTAACAAGACTCCAGAGTTTACACACATCAGCGTTCTGTATGGTGTGCTTCTTGGTGTGTCTCTGTCTACACTATCAAACTTTATGTGACAACAAAATGTGATGATGTCATATCACTACCATATTTGGGCACATCACACTAGTTTGATTGTGCAGCTTAACTCTAGAGATTTTCTAGGTGATATGAATGGGCTGATGCCTTCTGTTTGTAACATTCTTTGCGCAAGACAGTAAACATATTAAAAGTAATCATTGATTGTTTACGCCATTTTTTTTTCTCCAAATTGGTAGACAATACACTTTCACATCCTGTATGTTGCAAACAGCTTTTTAAAACAACATTACAATAGTTACTTGAAGGCCAAAAGAAAGTTGAAGGATTATTGTATTTACAAATCCAACTTGAGATGAGATGAATTCATCAAGGACAACAATAAACATATTTCATAACAATAATGAACACGTTGCCAAAATAATAGACTTTGAATGACAATAGGACAATGGGACAGAATGTCTTGCACAAAAAAATACAAAAAGTTGCTGAAGTGCTGAAAAGTGTATGTTACAAAAATTTCTTTAGGATAAAGGCCTACCATAGCAAGAAATTTAACAGGGGTTTAATACCTTTTCCACAAAGTGTCACTCTTTCCAAAAAAAAAGGCAAACAGCTAGGCTAGTGATAAGATAGGCTAGTTAAGCATATTTATCATCACTTTTGCTAATGTTTGTATAATGTGTAGTTTTTTCAACCTTTTGCTGGACTGCTGTATCCATAGATACAGTATATTTGTATTTTTTTATGTTACATTTTATTCTCTGTACATGTTTAAATTATTGTAGTTGTATTTTCCATCAGGATAGATAAAAAACTATATTTGACCAGACAATTTGATACAATGTTGGTTTATTTTTCATTCAACATTACTATCTACTATCTAATAGCATAGATTCAAAGTTGTTTGAATATAAAAAAAAGTTATACAACCATAGAGGGCTCACTTCACAAATTTTGTTTGCTATGGTAGTATTTGTATGGTTCTGTTTTATCATACAAAATATAAACAGTTGGCCTCTTAATGGCTCCAGTCAGGATTGGAAAAATTAATAAAATGCCCAGGGTCGATTTATCAAGGTCTAAACAATTTCCCACATAAAAAATTATGTTTTAAATTTTTAGGCCTATTCTTAGATTTTGGAAATGAGCCTAATTTAAATTTATACCTGAGGGCCATACAGCTCAATATTAGTATTGTTTGTAGGAGAAACTCTGTTAATTTTTATAATGATGTAATGTAAAATAACAAAAAACAAATACTTTTATTGTTATTTTAATAGCTTATTGTTCAAATTTCTGACACATTGTGATAAAAGTTTCATTTAACTGACAAAAAATGTGATGTGCCCATATCTTGGCATGATAATGCCATATCACTACCATATTTAAGCATATCCCTACCATATTTGGGCAATTAACCTTTTTTTTGTCAAACAATGTGAGCAACCACAATTTATTCCATAAAAATCAGCAAAGAAAAAGCATTTTGAATTTTATTTCTCATGGCTACATCACTGTATCTGGGAATAAATCGTGGTGTCCTCCAATTGTATTGGTGAAATCGACACAATGTAGCAGTGTAAACGATTTAATGAAAACCATTTAGAGGGCGTTTGTCCATTTTCAGTTTATATTCTCCTTTGAATCATGTAAAATGCAGGGAAACAGGGAATTTCAATCTTCCCTTTACATACAGTATGTAACATATTACATAGTAGATAACATTAATTGACTATGTTTTGTTAGGGATTAAAAATGTACCCACAGTAGGCCTACTACATTTATACATTCAGTCAAATTAATCGCACCAATACATTAAACACAAGTTTCTTCAACATATTCTCAATATACTTCAAAATTAATAATTGGTATTTTGTCTAATTAAATCAATCAATTAAAGAATTGCGTGATAGATTTATCCTAAATTATCGTGCTTAGCCTCTGGTACCCCGCTTCCTCATAGCGGCATTAACAGACGAAAATAATTAATTGTTAGTTGCAATCGTTCTATTTCGGTTAAAATTGCTAACTGGGATGAAAAACCTGTGAATTATATGAAAACTTAATACAATACAGTGAACAGATGTCTAATATGTGTAACTGACGCATTTGGCAAGTTATGTATCAAATTTTACAATTTACTTACCAATAATATAATTAAAATTTATTTAATATAATTCATGTTTGGGGACAACTTGAGTCATGACTTACTTTTGCCCAAATTAACAATACATTATTATAATTAAATCATACTAAAGCCTTGACATAAACCTACAATATATATAACATAAATCAATGGGATATATAACAAATTCAATCAAACATTTGTCAGAGAATGACCTAATTTATCAAAAATATTTTTCTTCGTTTCAAGGTTGTTATGTTATCTTATGTTTATGAAGATGATTCACATTGATAAATTACTGGCTTATCTGTTATCAAAATTAATGTTTTACTATCAAATCAAACTACTAATGTAACTGGGTATTTGAATGTTTCCATGTTATTTATTCCACATTAATGTTACATGAACCAATTTACAAACTGGTTATATCCTATGTAGGCTACCGTCATATTTTATATCCAATTAGTAAGTTTTTTTTTCATATAGGGTCCTTTATCCGTTTCATATTTTAAATAATAATTATAATAAAACATCTATTGGTTGGTATTTATTAAGAAAATGATATAGCACCCTCTATTGGTTGGTCACGATGTGGATATGCAACAGAATGCTAGAATTCGACGTCACACAATTTAAGTAATAATGGTTGTAATTTGATTGGATAATAATGCTAAGCTACGTTTTCAAGCAAGGAACTGTAGTGCTTAGGTAACTTTATGCGAGAAGCCTATATTCTAGAATGACGCTAACAAAAAAGGGAATATAGTAAAAGTATAGCAGTTAATTGTATGTTAAGGAATGATATCCGAATCTTTTAAAACTAAATGAAAATATAGGTTGATTTGCATTAAACTAAATTATATTGGCACTGACTCAAGAACGAACAAGAAATTTTAACAAGATTGAGGCATATCTTAAAATAAAGTCAGATATAATACCATAAGGATCTTATTCATTGCAAATCTAACAAGGGAAAATACTCGTTGGATATGTAACGCTAAGATAACAGAATAATAACACGGCAAAGACAACAAGACTACGAAACAAAATTGATTAATTCCCAGATCATTTAGAAACTTTCTTTCTATATCACGACTGGATTTTGTTGCACTGGTCTATAGATGATGAACAGATTATGTAAATCCGCCAGTCACCCAGACTTTAACAATTCTGTATCCCAAGTTCAGCACTAACGATTAATGATTAATGTATGAATTGACGTGATAGATAAGCACGTTTGATTGGTACGATAGAAAAGTTAGAAATTAGTCAGGAAATCCGTAGGAAGAGGAAGATAGCTATATCCTAGTTTGACCAAAGTGTTTTATATCTATAAACGTGTCCTGTCTAAAGTTACCATTACATGAGTAATTCACTTACTAATAAGATTTTGATTTTAAACCGATCCCAAATCAATCAAACTTTGAATTCAAAGGAATAAAAATTGATTTGACCATAAGAAAATAAATGCCATATTCATAGTTAACATGAGAAGTGCCATCATAGTATATCTCCATTTAAAAAGTACTTTTTAGTGAACTTTTTATTAACAGACTAGGCCCTATAATATTTTTTAAATAACAAACTAACACAAAAGATTATGAATGGACACTATTAATTCATTATTGGAATATCCTTGTTGGAACTGAACCCAGTTGTGCCACACATTTCTAAATACTGCTATTCAAGAATAATACTACAATAGGACCTCAGACTCTTTTGAGACAACCCTATTCAGGAGACATTTCTAGGGGAATGCTTCCTCATTTGCAACGAACAAGGAACACCAAGGCCAGCGGAGTAATGCAGACACCCATGGTTTAGGGATCCTAAGTGGCCTCTGTTGTTTTTAGCCTGTTTCGATAAATTTTAATGCCTGTTTTCGTTCTCTCTTTTTCTGCCCCCTTAAGCTCCGGGAGCCCAGGCTTTAGTGAGCGAGCGCTCATAGCTGTTACACCACTGACCAAGGCCAATCCATGATGCCTATAAAGGTGATACTTTGTTGGGTTCTGAAGGTGTCACCTTAATAGAGGTTCTATGGTATCAATCGAATAAAAAATGTAAGTTCATTAAATCAAGGTTAAAGAAAAATGTTTCTGCACACATTACAGCTTTTGCAATCAACCTATAAATTTTATTCTAAATACAGAGAACCTAAACATGATGTGTCTTATATTTCCTCCCAGGAGAGCGGACATCTTTCCCAGGGTTCATCTGCTGAGAATAGATAAATGAATCACTGCAGCGTAACGCTATGATTGGCCTACTGACTGACAATACACATATGTCAAATCTCCATTTAGTTAAACCGCAGGCGTACTACCAAATCCTCTAGGGTGGAGAACTTTCTGTGGAGAGGTATTTCAGGGAGGGGACAGGGGAAGCAGTCTTCTGGTCTATGTTGGATTTCAAGTGTAACCACATGAAGTGAATCTGCTTGGCTCCACTGATAATAATCTTCAAATTATCTGCCTTAAATTCTGAGCTGCATTTTCCTTTTTGATTAATTTTATTGAAAGATGCGTCACTTTTTACGTATTACGACCTTAACATGACATGCTATCAGAATTAGAAAAAAACTAATCCACCCAAACGACCTCACCTTTTTGATTGAAAAGATGTCGGACGGACTCTGAGTGAAAGTAGCGGAAAGTAGAAATGACATACTGATTCTCTTTTAAAGACTCAATTACGATAGCAATGACGTATATGAGAACTTTTTACAAATTGAAGAGTAAAGAAAATGCGTAGGTAAAGTGTTTTTTTTTTTTTTTCTGCTTGTTTTTGTATTTTTTTATGGTTTTCTAAAAATTTGTTTGTGGATATTTTCTGATATTTATTTTTTTAAATGCTATATTTTATAATTTATAATTGGTAAAAGGGTTCACATGCTCCTGTCATAGGGATTTAGTTCCCTTTTGTGTTTCCTGCCACTTTACTTTGTAGTTGTGTTTGTTGTTTTAACTGGGGTTAACCCCAAATTAAAGAATCCAAATCCAACAAAGTATAGTACTTACATTATGTAAGAAAACCATTCAACGTTTGATATACATTTACAAAAATAATGATATAAAATGTATATTTATCTATTTTTAACATTTTTTTTCAATTTACAAGCTCTATACAACTAAAATAGTTAATATTGGTTTGGATCGTCTTATAAGATTCTTTATTAATGGTATTGTTGTATTTTTTTAATTATTATATTGTACTTTTTTTGTTGTTGATCATTGATAGAAATTAACACAAGTACTAATACTATTAATATACTACAGTATAATATAATTGCTAATTAAACGATGTTTACAATTATCTAAGAAACTTTTTTTACAAATTTCAATTCAAGTCAATTATGATTAATATCATGAGTAATTACATCTGAAACTGCAATGTCATGATTGCTGTTTATCTAAAATGTAAAACAAAATGTAAAAAAAAAAAGATCACTAAGCCAACATAAAACTATAAACACACCCTAAAGAATAGTTGCTTAGTAACATAACATGTCCCGCCCTAAACGTTCTTGGATGAGTGACAGAAACCTAATTCAATAATGTTAATTTAATCGCGTACTTTAAACGCTTACAATTAGATCCTAACATTCCATTTTCATTAGACAATAAGCTATGTTCAGTGACATGCGTCAGAGACTTTGCTAAAAGAGAAAACGCAAACCAGATGAAGAGTTGCCTCAGAGACGACAGGAGCTTAAGGTACAAAAAAAGAAGAATCACCCACCCTGAAGAGTGACAAAGTTTTAGTTCAACTGCAGAGCTGTTTTGTAAAATACCTACAAAAATGAGGAATTTTTTTGGTATTTTTAAATGTCATACAGGTCATTGTGGCTTTTGTAGGGTATGTCAAAATAAGACTTCAGACCTGTTTTGTAAAATACCTTAAAAAATGTGGATTGTTTTTTGTATTTTTAAATGTCAATACAAGTCCTTGTGGCTCTTGAAGGGTATGTCAAATTAAGACTGCAGAGCTGTTTTGTAAACTACCTACAAAAAATGGGGATGATCTTTCACGTAATCCATTCTGAAGATTCAAAATAAAAATTAAAAGGCATGATGTGAATAATAAATGTTGACATCGTATAAAACAGATTCGGTATGCTACCAAATCTTTCTCTTTCTGCATCATTGACACTAAATTTCTGCAAAATCTCAAATCTGCTAAAATATTTTAATATTAATATCAAAATGATTGACATGAATTTGAAGTTTATTTAATTTTTTTCCAAAGGAAATAGCCCATCATTGGACATTGCGTGTTCCTGTGTGTTTTGTGAGGAAAGCAGTATCAAGTGTACATGCATGCACTCTCCTGATTACGAGAAAATTAATATAATTAAATGTTTTTTTTATGAAAGTGATTTAAACGACAGTAAGTTTTATATCCTAAATATTATCATTAATAATTATATTTAATTTGATCAACTTGATAGATAAAATATTCTAAACTGAATCTTTAGTAGTTTGTCAAACTCAGGTTGCAGTGGTAACTATATATCTTCAAAAGTTATTGCTCCAGTACATACCACTGCAACTGAAGTTCAATATTTTTAAAAAATTGGCAAAGATGTAATTTGATTTAATGAATGAAGTAGAAGTCACTAGAGCTTGCATCTTGCTTCAAAAGGGTGCATGTGACATTAACATTTTTTTTGTGGCAAATTGGTACAAATTGTGGTTAATCCTGACTGATTAGTAC
This sequence comes from Antedon mediterranea, assembly GCF_964355755.1. Taxonomy (NCBI): domain Eukaryota; kingdom Metazoa; phylum Echinodermata; class Crinoidea; order Comatulida; family Antedonidae; genus Antedon; species Antedon mediterranea. The sequence continues at coordinate 2,566,546 of NC_092671.1, forward strand.
ATTAATTTTTCTTTACTGTTATAAAATAAAACTTCTTATCTACTTATGTTCTTCACAGCTTTCGTGTGTAAATTAACAAGAATTTTCATTATAAAAAGAAATTAGATCTGATGTCAATGTAAAAAAAAGAAGAAAATTAAAAACAGGTTAAAAATTAATCAAATATAACTAACAGACCTTAAGGAGCTTCTTCTGAAAAATTCATAGGTGAAGTTAAGTCATCATGAAAGTTTGAAAAAACTGGACAATAATCAGTTTTATCTTTAAAATCATTCAATCAAAATCAAAAAGATCATTGGTCATCATAAAAATCAGAAACAAATTATGATTTAAATTTGAGATGATGTAACTGATTTTAAAAAACATCAATCATTTCATCTTGAAAAATTAGCAATGACATAATTTAAAACAAATATTAATTGTCTATGACAACGTAGCCACGCCTGACAAAAAAGGGCATGGGGTGTCTATGACAACACAGCCACGCCCAATATAAAGAGGCATTGGGGTGTCCATCAAAAGTTATACATCAATCATAACATTTTTCATTAATAAATAAATTGACTTTCTTAAACCTCTCTATTTGTTAGTTTAATGATGCCCTGTTCGTATATGTCAAAATGCATTTAAGATGTTACTTTCAAATATTCTTTAATAATAAAAAAAAAAAATGCTTCATTTTAGAAATTAAAAAAATAAACTTCCCATGATCTGATTGGGAAAAATGTAGCATTAAAAAATGACTGGAAGTAAAATGTCAATAATTTCATGCAATCATTCCTGCCTAACCTTTCATTTTTGTTAAGTCATTGTACTTTACCATAAATTCCGTAATGAAAACAATATCTTACATATATAATAAATAAGGACCACTCACAGTGAACTTAAAATGTATGGTCTTAAATATTTTTGTGAGTATTTAATTGGAAACAAGTAAGTAATTTATAGACATCTAGATTGGTTAAAAGTTTTGTCAGCATTTACGTACCAATACAATTCATTTATATAACATGAAGTATATTTCTAAACTAATTCCTGCATGAGATCAAAGACATTTGATTCAAGATACATTTTTGTTTTAGAAGGACACATCAAAGGATTATTAAAATTAAAAATAGCCTTTGCAATATATTATTAAAATTCAATTTGTGTTTCAAATAATATCTAATTTATTATTGATGCTATTCCATGAGGACATCAATGAATATAGTTTAAATTATATAATCAAAACATTGCAGTAAATACTGCATAAAACAATTATTGAATACAGTTATTGTATGCATATTCTACTAGGGAAACGAAAAAGAAAGTAAATATATACCTTTTAAAATATTGCAAATAAATGCATTTATGCTTAAAAATAATTATACATTTTTACATGAATACACAAACCAATCATAATATTTCTGACTTAATTAAATCTGAAAGTTATATACAATAAATGTATCAATAAAACATTTTAATTGCAACTGACATAATATAAGTAAGACCACCTAAGTTTGGGCGTTGGTATTCACTAATCTGAAACTTGAGAACAATCCTCTCGTGGTCTGTTACAAGAAAACCGAAAGAAAAGACGGCAGCTACTTGAAAGTTTTTGACAGCCAGTTGTAAATCGTTGATATATTCTGAATACCAGGCGGGCTTGCATATCAACAGGTGTCATCAACTCTACCTTTACTAGTACATACTTTATTGTCCCTAACCTAATAAAATTGAAACCAATATCCTGAATGCTAATACTGAAGATCTAACGAAGACATCTCGCAGACGATAACATTTACACATGGACGTTAGGGAAAAAATGGGTGTGTGATTACGAGCTAAGTCATACTACACGACACCAGTAGTTCAAAACTTGAGGTGTGGCTTCGACGTGAATGGTCGATTCAAGTCACATGATTTGTTTGAGGAAGTTTTTACAATCTCAATTTGTTTCCTATTGCAAAGTAATTTGCGTAAATAAGAGTTGATTTGCAACCTGTTGTGCATTGTACAATTTCTAACTTGTTGAGTAGTTTAACAACTACCTTGGCACATTTACTAAGTGATAATTGTCAACTGTTATCATTTCAAACAATCGATAACACAAAGTGACAGTGCATACGTTTTCTATCCAGTAAAGTCAATATTGTTTGAAAAACAAATTTCTTGTTATTACGAATGTTGTTTTTTTATTTAATCTCATAATTCTATGAAAATAGTGCGATGAGTCAATATAATTCTCTTTAAAAAAGACATAATTATGATAGACATTTGATGACAGAGAAACAAACAGATATCTATTTAAATAAGATACTGCGAATTCTAGAAACTGAAAACTTTTTCTTTGAATACGCACAATGAAATAACATGATGTAACTAGTTCCTATCTAGGCTGCACATGGAAGCACACACAATTTAGTGTTCAGAAGCACTTTTTCCTTTATATAGTAAAGAAAAAATGTTTCCTTTATATAAGTAAAGGACAAATTTGCAATCTTGTACTCATCATCATCATTTCAAACACTAATATTGTAGAAAAATGAGAATCATCTTCATATATGCAACAGTACTTCTTCACACTCTGACATTTGGTTTCATTGAGACACTGTTTTTTAACTTTTACTCATTCATTACTTGTTAGCACAACATGGTGGTGATATCCACGAGTCAGACCAATTAGTAAAATTACTATGTAAACTATAGATATCATAATTAAATTAATTACTAACTAAAATAAATCATTACTATGTCTTTAAGCATGTAAAGATAATTATGGCCAATTTAAACCTGTTTATCCAAGTTCATTTTGAGTAACTTTTGGAGGTTACAAAGAGAAATTTTGGAGGTTACAAAGAGCTCCCTCAATGGAAGAATACTGTAGATTGCAAAAGTCTTTCAAAGAAATAATATCTGAAAGAAGGACGCGTCAACTGCTTCAGGTACACGCTCTTTACCTGATTGATAGCGTAAGTATGACATCATTCTTTACAATGCGATTGGATCATACTTAAGCGTGTATGATTTAATGTAGACTTAAGTTTACAGTCATCTTGTCTTGTCAATTCTGACTCATCTTTAACCTACTCTACCTTGACATATATGATCAAGGTACTCAGAAAAACACACGTTATTTCAAAATAAATTCCCACAAACAGATAGTGATGTTATTTTGTTCTATTTTGTTACATCAGTTGACAGGTTGACGCTGTACATTTAAAAAAGTATTTTTTAAATTCACACGAAAGCGAGAAAACGAAGAGAACACGTTCCAACTTCAGTCAAGATTTGTGATATTCCAGATTGACAAAAACACTATAAAATAAATTCAATTATTCAGTCTACAACTGGTTTTTGTCTTCTAAAATTGAAAAATGGTACTCAGTCTACTGTAGGTGTAGGTGATGTAATATTTAATTATTATTATTAGCTACTGTTGCTATTATAAGGCACTATCCATGTACAATATAACACTAATAAAAAGTACAAACAAAGTGATATTGAGGGCAAGTTTTATATCAGATCCAGGAGTGACCATTAACATTATTATAGTATTAATAGTCCGTTAAAAATAGATATAGAAAAGTACTTCATAATTTAATTGTAGCTGAGAAGGGGCGCACATCCTTAGTGCTACCCCCTTGGTTCGGCTCTGGTTTGGAAGGCGGTATGTTCTATGAGATATTGATTTTGGTGCTTGAGTGTTAGTAATAAAAGGTAATTTATCGTTGCGATATATCTTATTTTGATTATTTATTAATTTATTATTCTTAAACAACTTTTGTTCATCACTTATCTTGTAATGGTCACCTGTTGCCGATCAGTATGAATGGACGAGACAGACCGAATATATATACACACTTATTTAGGCCTACATAACATTGGCGACGGGAAGGAATCATTACATTAATAAAATATTTTTCCCTATTTATGTATTTTAACTATACAAGCACAAAAAAGGCGTGGTATTATACATTTAATACGCCACTACGACTATGTAGCAATCGTTGTTAATCTGTCTGTCGACAGTAAGGCAATCCATGGTTAATTGCCATAATTATTTAACACAGATTTCGGATACTAAATACTTAAAAAAATTGCATATACATACATTAATTTCTGTTTTTAATCAATTTGATAAACTGAACAAATGTTATGTAAACGACTCTAATTGTTTACAACCTTAACATTTGTTAGATAATATCAAAGGAAACAGGTGATAAAAAAACTAATAATTATACTGTAAATTCTGGCATATGCACGTAATTGACTTGACTTGAATTTTTTTAAAGGACCTATTTCGGCTTAGTTATTCATCCAGACAAGTGGGTTTCATGGGCACAGTTTAAACTTTGGTGGGTACCCAGGGTAAATAAGTCTAAACAGGTTAACAAGGTAAGCCTACATTGAATTTCAATATTTCAGCATGATTCAGTGTTTTAATATGGCATAACTACAACACACAAAACAAAGGCAATAGAGCATAAGAAACCTCTGCACATGCTCACAAACCAAACTTCATTGTGATAGCATCATCAGCAAAATGCCAATTTCTTTTTGGGATACAGGTGTAAGCAAAACCAAAGTTTATATTCAAATTTGAAATTTCCCTATTATGATATTATTGCTATTTACAAAAGGTCATGAATTAGAGACCTCATGCCCATGTACTGCCTGTAACCTTTTTTTTAAACATACTCTGAGAGCTAGAATTATGATTTATTACACAGTACAATCGTTACTACTTGATATTCAAAGCAAGTGTTTTGTTGATATAGCTATTTACCCCCAGGAGTATAAATAGGGCCCTGGGATGTATGAAAATGTACTGATTACAAGCGTAACATTCAAACATCCTCTAAGAACAGAGTAGGCTATACATTTCATACAACTTCCTCTAATGTAACTTTATGAACCTTATTAATTTTGTTGCATAAATTCTTGTGATATGAAGCAAAGAATTAGTTAACACAATATACATGTTTATAATTAGTCAGGTGTTTTTTGGAATTAACTGTTTTCACCAATTGTCATGTTTTGTTTAACGCAATAATTCAAGACATACCTAAATAGAAATCGTGTTTAAACAAAGACGATTATTATATTCTAATTAGTTAGAGACTTGTGCTTAAGTTTTTGCTAAGTCATTGTATTTTTTAAAAAAGGTTTTGTTTAATTAGAAAAATGTCTCAAAAAGAACAATGGCTATATTGATTAAAGCTCTAATTGGTACAATACTAATGTGTAATGTTTTCACTAATATATTAAAAAGAAACTACATAGAGTTCCTTGGGAGACCCATATTCTAGGGATATAACTTTTTTCAACTATATCAAAATACCCACAAAAAACAAAGCCCAAAAGCACCTCTTATACATCCCACCTAAAAAATATTTTGTTGGGATTTTATTGTATATGTTTTTTTTAAATAATAAAATTAAAATTGGAGTCTAGGCAATATATTTTAGTTAAGTTAGTTTCTTCTAATCAAAATATAAAATAAAGAAAGTGTTTTTTCCTTTTCTTTGTGTCCCATCATTGGATTATTAAATGTTGCCAAAAGCTATACAGTGAATATTCACATCAAACAGAAGTGGCAATATAGAAAATAATACTATTAAGCATTCATACTTTAATAAAAAAAAAAGAATCCTATTTTGATTTTAGTTTTTCCTATGTGGAATTAATGTACTTCAAACCATGAGAAGTGAGCTTAATTATTAAGATTTTTAATGCTCTTATAATAACAAACTTAAGTTTGTAATCCACTCTTGGTCTAAAATGTTCACATTAATTTTAAATGTTATCATATATGTCAATTAAATAAAATGCTAAGCAAATTTACGATGCATTGGGTGTTGAAATGAATTAAATATGTGGTGAGCGCGTAACACGAGGGAAATACCAAGCTTAAGATTTTCAATTACTTAGTTTGACGTTAGTAAAAATTATCTAATAAGATAACAATTCAAATATTAATCTTATAAAATATTATAGATTTTAGATAAAGTTTCCTTATTATCAGATCTTAGTTTAAATGTTTATAAAATAATTTTTCTTAGTTAAACGAAACTAAAAGTTTGGTAATTTAATTTTTTCTGACACAGTCTTACCCTTTTGCCAAACTTTAACATTTTCATGTCAAATTGGAATTTACTTTTCAATTATAAGTGGAAGACAGGCATTAACCAAAGTTAGATCATTGGCTTTGATGTATTTTGTCCATTTTTTCTATTATATACATTATAAAAGTTCATACAAAGTCTTTCATGTATGCATGTATGTATTGGTTTACTTGCCAAATTTCATTTTATTTAAAAAAAAACTAATTTGGGCAAAATTCAGAAAACGTTATTTCCATATATGTGTCTGAAGTCTAACCCCTTTTAAGACTAAATTCAGACAAACAACTTTTGTAAATCCATAATGTAACTCAAGTATAAATTCAACCTCCTAATTTTACCAAATTCCATAACCAGGACCCCTGAGACTATAATACTCGGGTCATTTTTACTCTTATTTATTAAAACCTTTTTTATTCTTATTTAAGTGTAACCATTCCAGTTAGCTGAGTGCGTTATACGATAATATTTATATTTTACAAAGAATTACTCTTTAAACAGCTGGTTTTAATATCAAATAAAATTTCACTTTTCCCATTTTTAGATAAACCTTACATTATATTTAATAATTTTGTACAAGTTTAATAATTTTAAATGTATTATCTCTATGGCAATTCATTTATTTAACATAACAAATACACTTATCATTTTCCCTATCATCTCCCTGCAGAAAAAAATCATATAAAAATGATAATTTTTATTGAAAAGTTGTAATATCAGAAAAAGATACGTAGAGTCCTTGTGGGATATGTTATGGGTTGGGCTCAGTTTTCTTAAAATTATCTATCGTTTTTAAATAAATGCTGACATCTTATTTCCATTTAGTAATTGAGAAAATGGGTGTGAAAAAGTGAGTAATGTTTCAACACATATAAACTTATAAATAAATTGATTTACATATTTTTATGCGATATATTTAATTAAATTTAATGTCATGCACTTAATATATTAATTTATGACAGGATACTATCATCTAAAATTATTTTAACTGACACAAAAAAAATTATGATAAAATCCATTTTATATGCTTTAGTTATTGTAGGACTGATCTCATACATGTTTCAGAAACAAATTTCTATCATCAGTATAAATATTTCATATATATTTTAATAAAACTAATCTAATGTCATAAAAGTAAAATTTTTTTATGATTTATTCGAGCGCAAGACAATAATCATACTAGACAGATCTCCAAGAGACCGTATCTCCGTGCGACAATACCGCCACCCACACTGAATTCTGCTCAGCTAATGAGGATCTTCTGTGTTGTTAGAATTAGTACAAGAAATAAGACTCATTTTAACGAAATATGAAATCAAACTTAATACTAGACATGTAACTCGTCACTTTGACGAGTTTGGTTATCCGCCGCGCAAGTGGTGCAACATTAACATTAAGGGGATAGGTTGAGGACAAAAGGAAGTGTTCACGTTGGCATTATGACCTGAACTGAAGAATATGATATGTTGTTATTGCTGAATTTTATCTATATATAAATTCATATATAGTATACACAGTATAATCTGTATCCATATCACATACAGTGTAGAATATGTGAACTTACGGGACCCGCTATTTATTGCAATTTTTAACATGTTGACGGTTTTAAAATGAAACGGGAAGGTAGCAATTCCGAAAGGAAATTATCTCAGCAACAACGTATTAGCGTGTAGAAGAAATTTGAATACGTGAAATATTGATGCGCGCTCTTTTAAATGTAATGAATTATGACGCAAAAGATGAAAATACGACCTTTTTTATTTAACTGGCCATATGATGACGTCACAACATCCGATTGGCAACATTTTTACATAATTTCGTATCTACAATCCAATAGCTTCCAGAAAAAGTTTTAATCGTGATTATCAAATTTTATTCTTACGAGCTATAACAGATTAAAATTTACTGTAAAGATGAAATTGATGCCACACGTGATTTAAATTTGTAGGCATGATGACGTCAAAAAAATTAAAATATTTTTAACTCATGCGAAAGATAGTTGATTGACCTAGACAATATCAAAATCGGGGTGAAAATGGAAAACGGATAAGTGGAGATGCGCTCTATTCAATGTGATGAGCTATGACGAAAGATACAAAAATCCTAAATTTTATATTCGCGTGGCCATACGATGACGTCACAATGTCTGGTTAGCCATATTAATACCTGATCCGATATCTACAACTCATCTACTTCTAGAAAATGTCATCCACAAAAATTTGACCATCTAGTTTAGAAATTACGACTGTTTAAAAAAAGTCATATTTTAAACGAATTTTTTAACCTTTTCATAAAAAACGCGCGCAAATTGGCCAATTCGACGTGCTCGTATGACGTATCTTTAAGTCAAAATTGTTTAAAATTTGGTAAAATTACTAGAAAAGGCTGAAAAAACATAAATCACGCGAAAAAATTACGTTTTCAATTCTACGTGCGCACCGCACACGTAAAAATGTGCGCACGCGTGGGAATTTTTGACATGCTTAAAACGACATGAAACGCGTAGAAAGTTGATTATAAATTAATTTTGCGCATTTTGAAATTTTAAATGCGCGTGCACGCGTAACTTTGTGTATAACACGCAATTTTTTTTCAACAGAAAGTTAGCGCATGATATAAATTAAACTTTTGCAAAGTTTCAAGTTGAAATGTTATTTGGTTGTCGAGCTATGTTAGATACGACAAAATCGTTAAATCGCGCGTAAGTCACGTTGCGCAATTGTAAACGTCATGAAAAGCTTCGCTTGACGACGTTACGTAAATGTCAATATGTTAAGATAGTTACCAAAATGTTATGTTTGCGAGTTTTGGAGAAAAGCGTTACACAAAAATCATACAGAAAGAAAGAAGAAAAATAAAAAGATGATGATTTCGTACAATCACAAGAGGTTATCCTGCAACTTCGTTGCGGATAACCAATTAACATAGTGAAAACTTACAGGGTTATGCTTACAGAGCTAGAATGAAATTATGAACTTTTTTTTATATCTATATTTGAAAGACTATTAATATTATATGTTTGCACTCCACCATTTGAAAATCCTGGATCGGCCCATGACCTAAGATATAGTTTTATAGTCAACTACAGTGTATTCTAGTTTTCTGTATTATAATAACTGAATATAATGTCCACATTAATGGATCATTCTGATTAAGATGAACCTTTTTATAAATTATCAGAATATTTTAACCTAAATATTTTTAGACTCAGTAAAAAAATATCTGTCTTTCAAAACTCGAAATTACAGCGATTGACGTAAAATTCACTTTCAATATCCTGATTCATTTGATTAAGAGCTCAATCAATTTAAAAACAATTATTAAAATGTCATGCTAGATTTTATTGTAAAATACTTATAATAATTGGCAAGAATATAATAGATATACGTAATACATAATTGTTAACCAGTAAAATTTAAGTTAATGAAAACAAAATTGAAATTTAGAGGGAGTGAACTCTACACAGCAGGATTACAGGGCGGTCACCAAAATATCACGTACATGTTATAAAAGATATAAATTATGTTCTCTATTTATGAAAATATTAGTTTTCACTGTGCATTAAGTATGAAAATTAGTGTATTTTTCCTTTAAAAAAGTTTTTTTAAATAATTTTTTGGCTGGTCATGATGAGACGGATTATAAAAACATGAAACAGCAATTTTATTTTAATCATAATAAACATTTAAAAACTTCTGAAAACTACAGATTATGGTTAAAAAAGTCAATAATACTTTAAGGTCGAACTCAATACGACAGTATACGATTAACGCAACATTTGGAAATTGAAGGATGTAATACGATGATGAAAAACTTCCTAATAACTGGTATATCTCCCAAAACAGCAATACAGTATCAATGCTAATAGCTTGCTCGTTTCTGCTTGATGAAATGTCAACATCCTGATAAATATATCCTGTCTGTCTGTATGTCCCACCCTATGATGTATTTCTATAAAACATTAGTCGACTTTTAAAGTTGTATCCAAACAAATAGGATATTGGAGTTTTATCATTTTCAACTCTTTGGGAGTGAAGATGAAGTGTTAAGAATATATCATATGTGCTGTCACCATTTAGATCTTTTAAAATCTATATTACTCTAAACAAGTGACCAATATTACATCAAAAGACGTTTCATCAGGTACGATGGACAGCATGTGTGTTGCTAAGCACACAATTATATATCTTTGAAAACTTTTTCAAGCTTATACTATTTAAATCATTTAAAGATGTATTGTCCCCCAAAATCATGAAAAATAAAGATTTTAAAAATCGGACTTTGAATAGGCCATTTTGCAGTTTTAATGAAGTTGTTCACTTCCATAAGAAATAAAACGGGGGGAAAAAAATTATTTCACCTATAAAAAGACAAAATAAACAGTTAAATTACCCAAAAACTCATTGTCTTCCAGAAAATTTGACCATTTTTTGCTTTAAATTACATTTTTCTCAAGTAAATACAATTTTTTCAGACCCAATTTTTGGTGAGAGTGAATAACTATTATCTGACATTAAAATAACATATTCAACAAAAAAATTAAAAAAAATATTTTTTTATGGGACAATATATCTTTAACTTCTCTTGATATTATTTTTATAACATATTTATGGCTAAATTAAAATCCTTCTACATACAGTATATTAAAGCCGTATCAATGATTCATATTTATGATGAGATACTTGCTAAATCATAATCTAATTAAATATAGATGATCATCATTTTTTATGTTATTTTTTTCCTGAAAGTGATTATGACACACATTTTCCGATTTGAATCAGCTATCTGGAAAACATTTAACAAAATTCAGAATAAGTCATTGATTACACATTCTTTTAAAATGTCCTGAACGAAGCATATCATGCTTTCAAATGCTGTTGTGATATGATGACTTGTTTTTTTTAAAGCAGTAGTATTTTATTGTTTTACATGCACTGTTTGTTTGTGGCTCTAAAACACTTTGATACAAAGTTAGTTAAGTTAAAACCCATTCTCACAAGTGTATACAATAGCAACAACAATTGTCTTAAGTGAGTTAAGTTTAACACCTTTTCACACCTCTTGTACACTTCTAAATGTACTAATTTACCCTAAAAACACTTTAAAAATTGAGTTAAGTTTAACCCCTTTTCACACCTCTTGCAGACTTCTGAAGGTACTAATCTGCCATAAACTTTCAAAATTCAGTTCAGTTTAACCCCTCTCTTGCAGACAATAATTTGCTTAAAGTCTTTTAAAAGTAACTTCCTCTCACATTTTGTAGTAACTGTAGCATCTAATTGCCCTAAAAACTTTTAAATAAAGTTGACCTCTTTGACAAATGCTGCCCTTAAAGTGACTTTTTTATAGGTGAATTAAGTTGATGCTCTCAACTGGGCACCTGAATTCTAATACTGTACAATTATGACACTTGGACCAATAATCAACAGCTTACAAATGCATGAAAATTAAAGCAAAAAATGATGTCATTGACACTATAGATTAACTAAGATCTACAATAATGATGATTTGTCACGAACCCCTTAAAACAAGGGTTACCCACCTATGAATCATTGGTAGGTAATTCTTACATAAATATGAGTTTTAACCCCTGATTCACTGCGATCTTGCGTTGAATTAACCTACATCCTGACTAGAACATGGGTCAACGTGGTAGAATGTTAAAACTGTAGAAAATGTCAATAATTACAAGGGTCTTGGATGACATTCCAATTTGTTGGAAAGATTTACAACATAGGAAAGACCTTTTGGTATGTTCGGAAATTACTCATACTTTTGTAATTCTTTAAAAAGAGAAACATTAAATTCCAATTCAATTGCAAATGTAGAAAGTAAAACTAAATTCATATTTTAAACTTTTTTTTTTTTTGGAATGCATATAACAATTTTGTTTGAACGTCCCCTTTTCCATTCATTTCCTTTATTCACTCATTTTCTTTATTTCAGATAGTGCATCCATATACAAATCATACAAAACAAAAAGAAACAAAATACCGGGATATTAACAATAGCATCTTCAACAAAAACAACCTAAATATCCTAAAATATCACCTCATCCAAAAGTGAGAGAAAAGAAATAACTCTTCACCCGTGACAGAAATTGTCGAACTAGAGTAAAACCTTCAGGATGCCAACAAAGTGTCACATTCATATGAGTTGGTCTCTGAATAGGGGTTGGTTAAAAACATATATTTAACCTCATTCATTTGTGAAAGTGTCCCTTTAATAGGGTGTCCTCTGAAAGGGTTAGCTGAAGTGTTAACACATATACCTTATTACACCTCATTCATTTGTTTTATGTTAAAGTGTCCCCTAATAGAATGTCCTCTGAAAGGGTTGGCTGTAGTGATATATATGTCTCGTTTTATGTGAAAGTGTCCTTTAATTAATATGGGTGTCTATTAAATAAGGGTCTCAGAGAAGAGGGGTAATATTAAAAGATGCATCACCACATTCTTTAAGGGAATGGGGGTAATGATATAGGGGACATTTTGTTGTCTAATACATGAAATGTGTCCAACTTAGATATTTGTGTTTTTGTTTTGGGTCTCTTGAAAGAAGAGAATCTTGGTTATCTATAGGAAGCAAATTTAAGAAGTTAAAATAAATAACCTTGAATCACAAATCAATTATGAGAAAATCTAAAGCAGACATATTTTGCAAGGACGTTTAACTCTTTAATAGATGTAGAATAATGGATAGAAGAAGAGAAAAAAAATGACACAGTTGAACCCTTACATTGGAACACTCATACTTTTTTTTCTTTTAATATATTATTGTAATGATTTTTTTGTGAAAAATAAATAAAGAATACTCAATACAGTGGAGACTATTCTATGAAAAAAATGAAGGGCTAACATATGGTTTAACACTAATGTTTTAGGGATACTTTGTTGGGACCTTAATAGGGTACTATTGTATGACTATGGATGAGTAATGTTAGGTTATTGCAATCTTCTGTTTTCTAGCTTACAGAATAAAACAAAGAAATATGACAGAGAGGATTGTATAATATTATAATTTGACTGTTTGCTAGAGTTGACAGAAGAGGTATAAAACAAAGCAATATGACAGAGAGGATTGTCTAATATTATAATTTGATTGTTTGCTAGAAGTTGACAGACAAACGGAAGGAAACAATAAATATTACACAATGAATCATACAAACAGATAAAGAAAACAATTGAATTTTATTGATTTCAATCTTAATCAAATAAAGAAATGAAAAGAAGTACCTTAGTACAAACTGAGGCCTAGAAAAACAGATACTGTAAAAAAAAAACAAATCTTGATGCTGAAACTAATCACAAAATAGAAAACTGGAAACAATAATCAAATAATGAAATTATGTTTTAAATATTTTTATTAATGAAAAGAATAATTGTCCATTATTTGTTTACCTGTTAAGATAATCAATCACAAATAAATTAACGTTCTTGATATTTTTATTTAACATTTCTATAATCTTTAATAAATTAACACATTCAACAAATTAAAGAACCATTGATTGTTTATTATTGTTGAACTAAATTCTAAAAATAGACAGTTTATTTAACAATTTTGATTTAAATTCAATTTAAAATCTAGGACAATCTAATGTCCTCGGTTTAACGTATTTATATCATAGATGATTTACTTAATAAGAATCAATCACGCAAATTAATTGAATTTAAACAAAGGTGTAACGAGACAAAAGTTACAGCGAGCCAGCCACGGACAGATACAGTTTTGACAACTTCCTGGGGATCCTGGATCACACGGTCAAGAACATGCAGTCATGCTTCAACAAATTATAAAATTGGACTTCACTACATTAGAATGTACAGGTGAAAGCCTGAACTTACTGGGTATCGCTCTCCCGAGACAAGAAACATGTAATCGGCCAGCTTTCACTTATTTACCGATAATTTCCACTGTTTCAAAATTATGCCAATCAATCTAGGTCAAATCATGTGTTCAACTTTAATTTACACATTTTTCTTTAAGCAACAAAGTCATTTTTTTTATAACTTTCATGTGTTAAGAATAAAGAGTTGAATAAAAAAAGTTATACACTATGTTCTAAACCAATTGCTTTATGGCTCAATTAAAGGATTTGAGAGATAATATTCTGGTCTTAACAATGGATGAACTGGTCTTATCGTATCAGTTAGTGTGACCCACCATAATCTGGCAATAACTGAATTACTTACTATTGAATTGTTAAGGTGACTCAGTTAAACTTAATCATAATTGGACTCGTTTTCAAATCTCTCTAGAATCTAACTATCGCCAAATAGTCTAGCATGGAGAAAATAAGAAAAAGGAATTGAACCAAATGTTGTGAGTTGAGAACATTCTGTTAGTTTCCCGATGTCAAGAGAATAAGCAATAATAAAATGTAATGTTTGAAACATAATCATTTTACAGAAGTTAAAACAAGGGAAATAACAATATGATTAGTCAACTTTCTATGTCTTTCTTTCTCGATTCTTGAGGAGTTTTGTTTGCTCTTTGCCAATAAGCTTAGAACAAGCTGTCAACAAGTTGCCTCCACCCATTACTAGATCATAATTTCCCATCTGTCTTTAAACAATTAAATCAACCTGTTTCATGTTGAAACATACACAGTGGTATCACTTTCTAACAAAACGCCTAGCCAACATAAACGTTTCTTTTTTTTAATAAGTTAAGGAGTATCATTATAAGTAAAGTTCACATGTTAGCAGTAGAGAAGTAAAAATTAATATGTCTACTTAAGATATTGTCAATTGCTTTAGTTTATTAATAAATAAATGGATGGACATATACAGTTCCAAGGTTTACTTATAGAAAAAGGCCACATCACATGCAAGCATGTTGAAGTATTTTATTCAAAAGTTACGCAAACAAACAGAGTGGTGTTAGTATAGTAGTTTGTGGGTGCTGTACATAAAAAACAGCCTACCATCAATATTTTTGTTCTAAATTATATTGCAACATTCACATCAAAAGGAAATATCAATTGTTAAGATTAGAATGCTTGAACCAACTTTGAGCTATCATACCATGAACATAAAATCTCAAGTTTTTGACCAATCAGTCAAAATTGTATTTCAAATCATTAAAAAGGGGGTGTATTCATAATTGTGAAATCTCAAGCCCAAACCTCAAATTTGACATGTTTGGTGTATTAGTTGAAAAGAAAAGCTCACACTGACAGACACTTGGCTATGCACAACACATGATATCTATTCCAATATATATATATAAGTAAGGCCTAACTGTACTCGCTATAAAAAGTGTTCACGTTAATTAACAATCAAGAACTTCCTAAATTTCTATCTTATCTTCATCATCAAACACTACAAAGTAAATGTTAATTTATTCGTGCTGTAAAAGAATAACAAAAGGGAAGCTAATGCAGAGGTCAACAAGGTATGTTGACATTTTGGCAGATAGTAAGGAAAGTTTACAAACAAACTTGATGACAGAGAATAATGAGCCAAATAAGTGACATTTACATTGTTTCACTTTGTAATTGGACATTGTACAATTTTAAGATAACATTTATAAATTAATTTTTAATAAATATTTATACAGTTTAATACAAGATACAAGACTTTTTATTGTCACTTAAGATACAAAAGAAAATTCTTTTTCCTAATGCTTAAACAAATTTATCCTATGCCTACATAGTTTAAAACATACAATGACAAAAAATACCAATATTTTTAAAATAAACAAGTCACAAGCAAGAGGAAGTATGCAGAAATTCAAGAAATATTTTAAATAAATGGGGAAAAAACAACTTTATTACATTATAATACCATGCTAAAATCCTTTTTCAAGTATAATTCCACCCACTACTTAGGTTAAATTTCTTGAAGACTTTTGGAAATTCCACTGGAATCCGAGTTTTAAAAAGTGTTTAAGGTAAGTTTATTTCTAGTCAACATAAGGGCACACAATGAATATGAATACAAAATTCAACAACACTTAATAGTATACTTCATATCAAAATATTCTGAACTAAATCATCTCTAACAATCTCATAGGAACACCTTAATAGAGTTGAGAATACACTGCGACATTATCCACTCTTACTAAACTCTGGTCATAGTAATCTTGGGACTTTATTGTCAAATCGTTAATTTCCTCAGATGGTCAAAAGTTTATAAAACTATACTGTCTATACAAGTCAGCAGAAGTGAAAAAACAAGAACTAGAATGAACTTTTGACAGCTAGACAAAACATAAACTATCAAGAAAGACCTAAAAACATATAAATGCATTGATAATGTATTGATGACTTGTTCAGTCATTCATAAACTTTCTCATTTGTCAATAAGCAGTAGCTTCACACTTTAAATTCTATTTTTTCCCATTGTTGACTATTTTAAAACATTATTCTGTGTAATTTTTAAATCCTAATTATTCTTATATTTTTTATTTTGAATGTACTGTGTCTATACTGTTTTGGAAGAAACATATTCACTAAATACTTCTGCATTCAATTCAATTCAATTCAATTTCTATATTGCTGCAAATGCCATCAAGGGCTAATATCCGCTTAAACATACTACATCATACAAACATAATTATACATATTTACATTTAAAATTTAAACACATAAACATTTTAGTCATTACTACTGTAGTAGTTATTATTTTTAATTATTGTAATTATTGTTATAATGATTATTGTTATAGTTATTATAATTAATAAAAGTGTAATAAATTATAGGTTACATCTGAAGGGCAGTTTTAATGTCAAGCATTAACTTTGTAAAGCCGGTAAGCAATTCAATTCAATTTAATTAATTTATTTGTCCACTCGTGAAATAATTAATATGCTCATCAACAATACATACAAATATAGAATATGCATATATATATATATGAATGTTATTGATTTCACATTAGCTGAATGAATGTGACAGAAGGAATGAAATAAATAGCCGATATTCTATCCGTATTTTGTACTAGCTTAAATGATTAAGTTTCTGACATATTTAATGGGGACATGGATTAGTAAAAATGATGTAAAATATGTAATATTGATGTATTGGTTTTTACTTCTAATACTTTAATCTTGTTTTGCATTTTTTAATTAACAAATTGAGATGTTTGGGAATAGGTCGATGTTTGATATTTATTTTTGAAAGGTCAATAACTTGAAAAATTGAAAAAAGCTTACAAAAAAATTGGTGATATTGTATAACCTTTTAAAATGAGACAGATTTGTAAATGATTTTTATACAAATTATTATGTTGTTCTTTGTCGGTATAACCAATTCAAAATAAATTTTTAATGTATTCAGTATTTTGTTTTTACTTATAGTACTGTGATAATTACAGTATATCTTTCATATGAAAGCTGATCGGTGCTTTATTTTTAACCTATACCAAATTAAAATTGTTATATATATATAAAACAAATTATGTGTTATAAGTTACCAATAAACTTATTTCAAATTTTTTTAAACTAAAATGGTGAATAAAAAGTGAAGGTGAAACAACGTCATTAAAATTGTGAATGCTGTTCTACTAATTGAAAAGATCATCAAATCCTGTTTTTGACAACATACATGCCCTTTGCCTGGCAAGGTAGCAACGTTTCAACTCGCTGTATTGATAGATAGACTTTTTCTCGTCTTTATCTGCTATCAGACATCTTTATCTAAGCGTAACATCAAAGTGAACGAGGCCAATATGTCTGGAGTGATTTAGCATTTTGAGGTGTATTCAATCATTTTCATTATTTAAACAGCTTTAAGACAGTTTTTAAAATTGCGGTACCGTATAATAATAAGAAACGATCTTTATACAAAAATATCTTTTTTCGTTGTGGTCATGGCTGACTTATACATCTTGTTATCTGACAAATTAGGCCTACAGGGAATTTAATATTCTTGGTTAGTATCAAGATTGTGAATGAGTTTTTTGTGTTTTTTTTAAACAAAAAATAGTTTACAGAAATTGAATACATATCGTTAAAAGTAATACAGACATTCAATGTTCCTAAATACATTAAAATATTGGATCCCTCAAGAAATATTATCACTTCCATTATGGAAATGAGCTAACAGCTGGTCAAAGAAAATGCTTTTTTTTTTCTTTTAATGTTATGTACTTGTAGACTATTTTCATTCTTCATAATTTAATATCTATTGTGGAAGTGAAAAACAACCATTACTATTATACTCCCAGAATAATTGTCTCAAAAATAATTTCATTTCGACTGAAAACAATTCAGAAACAGTCTGATGTTTAATTGTATTTTGAGAAGAACAAAAGAAAAGAAAAAGAATATAAAAACAAACGGTTATAGTACAGACAATTGGAAGCAAAGGTCAGAAGAGAGAAAGTCATTAATGACAAGTTTCTGTCAGATATTGTTATAAAACAACAAGTATCTTAAATTACAAAAAAACAAATCTGTCCGAACTCGGAATACATTTTTCTCCTCATCTGTGTTTCTGTTATTCATATTATATTAATTTTTCTCCATTCATATTGGTATATTTAATAAGATCATCTTCAATCTTGATAATTGATACAAAATATTCAACGGATATTACATTATTATAGATGCACTGATTATGTTTAAATAACATTTAGTATAAAACTAATTCCAAGTAACGAAAGAGACGTCAAGATTTGACATTTCTATCTATATTTAATCATCAGAAAAGGATATTATAATTTAATATTATTAATTATTATTATAAGATGTCTTTAAAATTATTTTAGTACATTTAAAAAATGCCGTAGAAGGGACACGAACAAGAGGCAATATATGTTTTAACACTATGGACAACCCTTATTCAGGGGAAACTTTGTTTAAAGGTGTCTACTGTGTTTCATATAACATATAATATAAATAGTCTGTCAAAAATAGATATTTAAAAATAGTTCATAACTTCAAAATAGCCACAATTTCTGTAAATAATTTATTAGTAGCTTAGATTTTATTGTAGTTGTCAATCTAGCCTTCATTTTATAGCATCTTTTTGTTTGGCTGTAATCTTAGCTTTTTTTAAACTTTCACTTCCATATTAGGTAATTAGTAAAATTAGCTCAAAGTCGTCTTATGATTAAAGGTCGTACAACGCTAATCAACAATAATTATCCACTGAATTTACATATTAAAATGAACTGAAAGTTTTTAATCGAACATAGCTATGTTGATCGGACTTCAATGGCATTTTCATTGGTTGTTAATTCTGAATACAGTTTTGATGGCACGATCATTTCCCATGTTTCCATGAATTAAATCATGTTGGTAATTTGTACTTAAATTCCTTTTGAAAGCTTGGAAAGTTCATAAATAAAGTCCTATTACACGGAGGCATTTCAAAATTGCGACATTCAAATAAGGTATGAAGGCTTTCATACTACACTCCAAAGAAGCACAATCACAATAATATTAATAAATATGCCCCTGTTCTAATATTCTTATAAGGTAAGATACATTTAAATATTGTTTATACAGTAGTTAACCCGTCAGTTGGGAGACCCTACTCACGGAATACTCCTATCAAGGGGACACTTTCCCATGAAATGAACAAGAGGAAATATAATTTAATACTACAATCAACCTTTATATCCAGAGAACATCAGTACAGTTTAATAAATGGGCATTTATTTGGGTCCATAAGGCTTAAATAGGGGTTCTACTGTATCCATTCTGTTATCAATGAAATGGTAAATGGTAAGGTTTGAACAGATGTCTCATTGAAGACACCTCCTGTCATTAAAGTTTCCCCCTTTTTTAACAAGTGCAATACTTTACCCAGAGATAGCGTCAAGTGTTAATGTTATTAACGAGTCAATGCCGTATAGTACACGGGAAGAAATTATTTATTTAGGTAATATCCTACCATCCTGTTGTATTTCTCAACGCGTTGAATTATAAGCCGCTTTTTTAATGCTACCCAATCTTTGCACCCCTATGAGAACTTTTCTTTTGAACGTTATTGAAGAATGATTGTGAGGTTTCGATACTGATGCCTTTGTTCATCGTGATAAGGGTAGTCTGAGGGGTGTCTGGGGTGTCAGACTTACTAAAATATGGAAATAAAGTGTACCAGCCAATCATTTAGGCAACATTCCTTTCAGATGTTTTTGTTTTAAAAACACAACAATCATGCCGTTAATTACAGCATTACAAGCAATACTATTTTTAGCCAAAAGAAACATCGTTAATCACTGCCGTTCTAAAGGAAAGCATTCAACAGAAATTGAAAGGGAAAATAATCATGTAAGAACACTTTGTATAATAAAACAGTAGGATAATGCATATTCATATAATATGAATATTAAATTACTAGGTGTTAAGTATTCAATATTAGAGCATTTGAGGTTTCTACAATAATCATATGCAAATAACAGAATATGCATATTATAAATAATTCATTACTTGATAATAAATATTCAATAGTTTTACAATAATCAATGCAAATAATCATATTTAAATATGAATAATTCATTATAATTTAAGCAATATAACACACAAAAACAGAATCATATGCATTCATTTTGAATAATTCATTATTAGCTTCTACAATAATGCATAGTCTTATTGTATTTATGAATAATTCATATAAAAATGGTTAATAAATATTCAAAAAGTTATCTTTGTTTAGTTTGCAAAAACAATTTGTTTTTGTAACAAACATACAATATGTATTTTAAGTACTACGCATTTGTTTTATTGACTCTCACCATACGTTACAGTATTCTCATCATACGTTACAGTATTGTCACCATACGTTACAGTATTCTCACCATACGTTACAGTATTGTCATATTAGAACAAAAAGACACAGAACAAAAACAAAATATAAATGTTTTTTAAAAAAAGACATTTTTTTCGCTGTTTGTTATATATATAACTTTCCCATACTTTTTTTTCTGATATCAACATAAACACATTTCCATTCTCAATAAAAACAATAATTGCCTTCAGAATCGCAGAAAACATTTGTTGATAAGACCAAATATTAATTCAGTTGCCAAAAAATTTTAAATACATCCAACATCATAAACGAGCTCTGAATACTAAAACTATTATCTACAAAATAGCTCACTTGCTAACTAATCTTGTCCATGCGTTCTTGCACTAATTGACAATTTGTGATTGAGTTAATTAGAGATTTTGTAAAACCACAAGGCACACACCCTCAAACTGAAAAGGGACTTAATTTTCCCAGTGGAATATCAATCTCCTAGCCAGCGGTCTAGTGCAGATTTCACTTCCTCTGTTCTGTCAGATTAACACCAATGTGCCTACACCATTGACACAGACTTTGAATTATTTAACTAGCTTTGACTATCTTTTCATACCAAAGCCCTCTATTTGGTGGAACTGAAACATCTGGTAGTTGTTATTATATATAATTAATATAATGATAAATATGTAAAAATACAATAACTAGAAATTTAGTATTTAAAATAAATTTTGTTCGATAATGTGTAAAAAACTGTTTTGTTTTAAAAATTCTGTCTTTATATTATTAAATTAGACATTGTACAGCAGGATCAATCTCTTTGAGGACGTCCCTATTTAGAGGACACTTTCATTTGAAATGAACGAGTGATATAAACAGTAAAAGCCAACACTATTCAGGGGACACCCCCCATCAAGGGGACACCCCCCATCAAGGGGACAATCTATATTGATTGTGTTCTACTGTGCTACAATATCATATGTTTGAAAATGGTACACTCCTTAAGCTCTGTCTACACTATCAAACTTTATGTGACAAAAAAATATGATGTGCCCATATATGGACATGATGATGTCATATCACTACCACATTTGGGCTCAATTTTGTTTGTGAAACTAGTTTGATAGTGTAGACAGAGCTTTAGAAATCTATTTTGATAGAAAATGTTTGCAGACTATTTTGAGACTCGATTCAATGTAATGGTATTCATTATGAACTTAATTGAAAACAAGTACGAACTAAAGAGTAATTGCACAGTAGTAATTTATAATTAAAAACACAAATCAAGTGTTTGTACAAATGAAATCCAGTTGATTTGCAGTAATTTGTTAATTGTATAATGATCTTGTTAGGAATTAACTTGTCTGATTGAATCTAAATTTCAACAAATTATGACATTAAGTTCCTAAATCTGAGAATGTATTAAAGCCTACTAAAGTGACTTGTCATTTTACAAATACTGTATAACATAATATAATTAAGTGTATTTTTTTTTTTATTTACGAGATGAATTTCTTGATATCAAATTTACATTTTATGAAAATGTAAAAGAAAAAAACAAACGCATGTTCATCTAGTTTTTTTACTAAGCGAAATCAGAAATTTCTAAGTTTTTAATCCAATTGGTTTATTAAAAATAAAGTTCTAAATTAATATGCATTTTTGTTTATTAATACATTTTTCAAAAGTCCCATAAAAAAATATGGAAGTTGATGGACTATTACACCTGTATCAATAATTATTGAGTACTTATATATATTGTTCTCAACTACTTGATTAGGTTTACGTTATTGCTACTGTATGACATTTCCAACAAAAAAAAAAGAAATGAATAAATCAAATATTAAAATAAAATAGTGAAAAAAAATCACCGTTGTAAAAGCATAAACAAATCGGTCTATAGTATATCTATACACATAGTCCATTACTGGAAACAGTATTAGCAATAAAACCAATAATTTACAACACTACAATTCCGTCCTAATGAATAATACTCATTAAGCATGAGCTATCTCGAGGGATGAAGCACAGGAAATCCAAGCTAACATGAGGAATGATACGGCAATGTTTTAAGAAGTTGATACATAGTAGGCCAATTAACAGTGTCTTTGTTGCAGACGTCTTCTTGTGAATATGCATTTCATTATTGGATATATTAGCAGTTTAAGAATGCATCAGTTGGCAAGTGAACAAAACTTGTGAGGCAGCGTATTTCAGTAAGCAATACTATAAATATACGCGAGACGAACTTACGAAAAATGACCATAATGCAAATTATGTGTCTATCGTATTCTGAGACAGGTACCAACCCTCCTCCTTACAATCCTATATTCTGAGATATATCATAAAACATTGTACTTGATTGACTGCCTTTGATAGGTGTAATCTGAGTGCCTGAAATTTAAAGGATGTAAATTCAAAAAAGTTTACTTTGTTGCAGTAAATTTATTTTAATTTTGAAATTTTAATATAATAGTCCTATCAGATAAGTGTTAATTTTACTCCTTGGAACTATTTTTGTTCTATTTCTAGATTCAGATCTCTTTCCACACAAGGATACGTGACTTGATATGACACGGCTGATTATGCGTTCAATGACTCAAGACTTGCTAAAGATTCAGCTAGTAAAGTGCTAAAATTAACAACTCTTTATATAAAAAAAAGTATGTTCTTTTATCACAATGCTTTACATATTTGATCCAGTTTTTAACAGATAACCTGAATACTTAGGTTGTTCAACTTCTGTTCAACTTGTACAAGAAATATTGAAGTATATCAGTCAATCTGGTAATGGTTTTAGACAATAGATATTATGTAAATGGTATTTGAAATCGGCAAATTGGTATTCATGAAAATGTCTCACAATAATGTTCTTACAATTATTACAATATCTAAATAATCTAGTCTCCTGTAAAACAAATCGCCATTACAGATATTTTTTTAAATTTCATAATTGTAAAATAGTTCCGAATTCTACTGAACATTACATATTATTTATCTATTTTATTTAGTGGGGCATTGTGGCGTAGTGGTTAGAGAATTAGAATGGCAAGCTGTTGAGTGTTGAGTTCTTGAGCAAGATTCTTTATCCACCTTGTTCCTCTTTAACTTTGTGAAAAAAATTGGTACCGGTGTTTGATAAGTACTGAGAATGTAATTCAGAATCAACTGCATAGAGTAGGGTCTGGTAAAAACACTAAATGGAGATAGGCTAAACAGTTTTGACTTTACTTTTACTTTACCTATGTTACGCTATCATTAAGAGCTTCACATTGAATACAAACAAGAGCAAAAACAGAAATGTATCAATGAATGCAAGCAAGCAAGCTGTAGCATTGCTAAAGCTTGCTACCCACTTGGATACAACGTATGGACATACAGTAAGCACGACGTAATTAATTTAACCAATCATAATGCAATGGATCATTTGAACTACTGCTTATGATTGGTCAACTCAATGCAATGTGCATATGTCGATGTGTTGCATCCAAGTGGGAAACAAGCTTAAACGCTAAATACAGTGCAGATGATAAAACTGAAATTATTTGTATATCTATGCTTTTCGTGTTGTTGAAGTGATAGGTGTTGAAAATGTATTAATAAATGGTTGATTTTGTCAAAAGATCTAATCACAGGTTTTATAATCTAATTTTACAGTCATAACTTGTTTCTTTTAAAGATAATACGATAATTCAATATATAAACTAAGCCCTTTAAAGACATTTCATAAGGTGTGAAAGATGGACTTCAATCAATAGTGTCCTAGGAGGGGTTCCTGGTTGTTAGGACAGGGAGTTTCCTCATCTTTAGAGTGATTCATGTGTCCCCATGCCGTGTAGGATTAAGATTCCTAGCGCCCTGCCTAGGTGGGATCGGGCCTAGGGAATGTTTTGTAATATATTTAATGTAATCACTTAGTTACTATGGAAATTAATATGAAGTTTACACCTGATATGAGTTTATAAATAAAGTTTTATATCAATTTTAATAATAATATTTCTATAAAAAAATTAATCAGAGGTAGAGGAGGACGTGTTATCTGTGCTCTCCTCTATAACCTTATTTGTTATCTTATTCTAATCAAATTTGGTTAAACTTTACATATGTAGCACAATGTATTTGGAGTGGTTACTATTTTTTTACAATTACAGACTCTAGAATTGTATAATGATGAATATTAAAACAGCTCAAAACAATTTCGATTGATACAAACTGACCTAAATTTAGTAATTTTTTTTCCTTAACAGATGGTTTGTTATTATAAATATCACTGTAGGCCTATAATTATGTGTGCACAATGTAGTTACGTCAAGGCTATTCTATAGTATTATACTGTATTAACTATTCTTCATATTAAATATTTTATGGTAATCCTAGAGAAGTGTGACGTTTCACTCTTCTCTGGTAATTCAAGGTAGTTTTTTTTTTAATGATTATAATAAAATGAGCCTATCCTCTCAATCATTCAGTGAAATCCATTCAGAAGGAAAAAAAAAAAATTGAAAAAGGAGTGCCGAGAAGAGTTAAAAATAGATATATCACTGGAAATGTGACCGCCAACCCAAATTATCAACTCCCCATCTAGCTCCTCTTTCTAAAAAACAAATTACATGAACACAATTAAAAACATACATCTAATGAAAAAAAACCTCTTTATATTATTTTTTATTTTTTTTATTCAATATTAATTTTATTTAATTTGTAGTTACAAAATACATTGGCCTTGATAGTATTCAGATGAGATTACCAACCAGGTTTATTATAAACGTGTCGCACGCAATATCTTTGTTATTTAAATAACCGTCTGGATGGCACCGTTTGCTTTCATCATCAACATCGGATAAAATGATAATTAATATTGATATTAGTATAAAATGCTTCGTGTATGTTTGCCTAAGGTGTACTGTATAAGGGTTTTATACCATTTTCACATATGCATACATTTATTTATTTGAATCTTTCGATTTATTACACATTTTCATATACACATTTGTAAACCTGGCAAAATTCGAGAGAAGATATGGTCGGAGCGATATTTGATTATTATGCATATACCTGTACTGTGTGATTGGTCAGTTTATAACAGGGCAATTACACATGTGCAGTAACAACTTGGAATATCTCAAACACTATACACACATGGTTACAATCTTGTAATTGCAACTAAATGCTCTTTAAAATTGACAATATTTTAATTAAACTTAAAAAAACTGACAATGTTGCAACTTCAACTTCGTTATCTATGATAGTGTTAATAGTTTGCAGCTTTACATTTGCTGTCAAATAGCAGTGTTTTAATTGAAACTACCAACAGGCAAATTGATTGAAATTGGGAGTGAACTGTGCAACTACCAAAAGGCAAATTGATTGAAATTAGGAGTGAACTGTGCAACTACCAAAAGGCAAATTGATTGAAATTAGGAGTGAACTTGAATCAATGGTTTCATCAATAACAGACAGTTCAATATCAAACAATTCTTTCAAGTTTAAAACAATAATTAATAAATCTATTAGTTATATTTGAATTAAACAATCCAAGTGGAAATCTGAATAGAAATTACTACAGCTTAAAATAACAAACCATTTGGTGAAGTTAGAATGTTAATTAAAACGTCAACATCATTAATTAATTTGAGGAACAAAGATGAACTGTCATTTAACTAGTGGTTATGAAATCAAAGTAAATTGGTTAAAATAATATTTCAAACCATTTGGCCAAGTTGAAATAATAACAAGATGTTATATCAACTGATGAATTCAATTAGCACCAATTATAGAATTAATTTGAGCAAGAATTATAGAATTAATTTGAGCAAGAATTATAGAATTAATTTGAGCAAGAATTATAGATTCTTAAATGGTTTGACAAATATTAATTATACAAAATAGTATAAATAAAAGATCAATGAACACCCATTGTTTGTATGACTGTTGACACAGGAGTATCAGAATTTGAGTTGGCCATCCACAAAAAAAAAACGAACACCTCAAATTTGATTTGCATAGAATTCTGATAATAATAAAGGTCACTACACGGTCCCAAAGAACTAGTGTGTAGGTGTGTACCCTTCAAATTTACCAGGGTTAACTCCAACCGCCAATTATCTGCCAAATCTACGCAGACATCCACACGAATCTTGTTAAAAAATGATGAATATACTGAGTTATCCACTGATTTCCATGGAACTATTAAGTTTCGTAAATGTACCCTAAGTTGTATGTAGGAAGAATCCTTTTTTTTTTATCCAGATTTGGTTTTTTAGCTACGTTTTATAAAACAATAAAGCAGTACCGATTAAAAACACTTGTGGTCTAATTAATAGTTATACTTACTATTTTCATAAATGTACCCTAATACTAATAACTATACTATTGATATAATTTTCATTCTAAACTATGAAGTGTTCATTTTCCATTATTTTAGTGTTAGAAACCCAAGTTGCTCTCAAGGTAAATTAAGAATCAGGTTCTATTATGATTTTACTGCTTAAGTGATTTTATCCCATTAACCAACCAACTCCAATAATTACTACAAACAAAATTAATCTTCTTATTTGTGGTAGACCTACATTTTGTCATAAAACAGAAAATTGACAATAAATTGTTCGTTCATTGATGCAAAACTGACGTTTACTTATGACGCTAATTAAAACTGGAGTGATTTAGAGTATGGACACTTTGAACAAGGCATAGTATATCTAATTAAAATGCTTGTACATACTGTACAGTATTTACGATTTAGTATTATCTTTATTAGTCACTACTCTGTTTATGAGCATTTAGGTCAGGCTTGTTGAAAAGGAATTTGAAAAATAATTGTTTAAATCTTCAGAAATAAATTAAACATATTTTAGTTTTATAACACATTATTTTATATACTGTACGATTCATTTTTGAAATATGATTATATTTTTATAATATTGTAGTATGCAATAAATCTACATCTACAATATTCTTTACTTTGTCTCAAAAGGACAAACTAATAAATAGAACTTAAATGTCATATTTTTATCTTATTAATATAATTGTTTCGTGGGTTGCTCTTTTCCTTTTCAGCTTAATTTAAATTTTTTCATTTGCATTTTTTTATACTTTGCCTGAATTTGAAATTCAATGCATATCAATCCATCAACCCCATTCTGAAACTCTAAATTTTAATAATCTAAATGTTAATATTGTTTGAATAAACTTTATTTTTAATACTTCCAAATGCTTTTCCATCAATAATGACCAAAATTAGCATCAATTTTGCAACTTAATTGTAAACACGACGCCACTCAACGTGGGATATACATGGCATGCATGTTTACGCTTTATCCATTCAAAGATCAATCAATCACAACACGGCACATAGTGTGTGTTTGTACCATTACCGAGTACTCATTTAGGACTTAGAATTGACCTTTAGGCCGAGATAACGCTTACTTCCCATCAACGAGTTCAATGTGTACTTAAATAGGAAGTACAACGGTATACCTACTCGATCACTAATCACAACAAACGCACTATCATTCATCGGCACTTTCAAGGAATTTTTTCGTTAATATAATTTCTTTCAAATGAAATACAGACAAATGTAGGCATACAAGCTATTTAGAAATTGTTTAAATATATAATTGTTTTCAGACGTATTATATTTTCTTTTCATAAGAATTAAATTTGTGTCAACCTCTGAATTAAATAAATATTACTTTTTAGGTTATTTCATTTAATTTTTACAAAATATTTAATAATTTAATTAATTGTACTGATGTTTTAATATAAAGTGTGTATATGTATTACTCATCCTGGCCTCTTCTGATGGTCAATATCAATCAACAAACATTTTTGTTAATTATTTCAATTATTTTTCTGACAATCCTACAAATACTATATTATCCAATAATTTTAAAACTATGAATAATATGCACAATATGTCAATTTTAAAAACATAATAATGTAAAACAGATTCAATTTTAAAACAGCTGTTTAAATTAAGTATGATCATTTCAGGAATAAAAGGTCATCCATACCATAAAGTATAACAATTATGTATAATACAAGTTTAACAAGTGTTATGCCAAGGACTTGTATCACCAAATAGTGACTATATTCCCAGGTCCCTATGTGCAAACATAGAACAGAGCCATGTGCAACATAATCCCAGGCCATCGCACGGCAAAGCCACAGGGTATTGACTAGATTTTCAGGTCCTAACAACCAAACCACTGCAGTTTTATATCCATTCACAACATAGTCCCAAGCCATCGTACAACGAAGGCACAGTGTTTTTGATCAGCAACATACTAGATTTTTAGTAACTTCAACCAAACCACAGTTTAATAGTTCCAGGTACATGCCTAATTAAACCACATGATTTATAACTACTGTAACAGCATAGTCAGGGATCCACCTATGTAGTCTGTCAAAAATAGATTTCAAACAGTTCATCATTTTATTTCAGTTGCCAAAGGGTGGGGGGAGGGGGTTGGGCATGCAGTACTATAGTACTAGATTCCTAGGTCACTGTGTGCAACCATACAACAGGGCTTTGTACCCACATAGAACATAGCAAGATTTCTAGGACAATTTTAAATAAATTATATATCAGTTAGCTCATAAAATAAGCAGATTTGAGAACAAATAAACATATTTATTTTAATTACATATTTATGAATGATAAGTAACAGTAGCATATGGCACACTGCATCAATTATGAAAGTGTGTTTTACTACATATCATCATAGCTAACTATAAAATAGAACTTATTGTAATGTTGTTTTATGTCAAATATCTACACCAAAATGAGGTTTTTGGCTAAATAAATAATAATAAATGTTAAAAATCTCTTAATGCTGTTTTTTGTAACCCCTAATTTTCAAACTGGCAAGCAACCACTTTGCATAACTGTATTTTATTTTTTACTTTTCCACAATAAATGAAGCAGGTTTTCATTCATTCTTATTCTTTCCTGCTCTTTCGCTCAGTTCGAAAATCACCTTCAACAATTCTTTTTACCAATCAACAATTCTATTTGATTTCGTGTATCATGTCTTAACATCTTATCTAATCTTAACAGTAAAATAAAAAAATTTGCAAAATCAATAACAAAAGGAAGTTAAAGACATACTCTTTACTCATGGTAACAGAATAGAAGATTCCAGTATTTTTGTCAACAAATTGGCTTAAGAAACAATAATGTTATTAACAATATCAAACCGAAACAATATTCAATCTGATAAATAATTACTGACAGTAATCCGAGGATTATAAGTAACAATATCCATCCTCCTCCTTATTCATGTAAACAACTCTATTCTCATTTCATACGCATCATCTAACAGCGCGAAACTCACCAATGGATACACTATGATTTATCATGCTAAGTCATACTTAAGGCTTAGGTAGTGGACTTGAAAGAGTCATGAGTTACAACGCCTAGGTCAGGATTAAACCTGGGACCTTATAATTGGAAGGCATGCATGTTAACCACGAAGCTACTAAAACATACCATGATAAGGAAAAATCAATATTGAACTAATTTTCACTATAAAAGAATCGGTGAACACAGTTCAAGATATAATACTATGCTTGAATATAACTCCCCCCACCCCTCCCCCTCCCTAATTTAGGATTAATTCAGACAAAAATATTTGCATAGTCAATACAATTATATTTTTCCATCCCCTAATTTTTGTCAAAATGTGCACAGGATACCCTGTATTCGGTCCTATACAGTAATGTGTCTGTACCCTTCATATACCAACAGCATAACCAATTTATTATATGCAGTTATTTTTCTTTCTTAATAATTAACAACTTCTCATATCCTGCTCGCAAAAATAAGTTTCTTGAAACAAAAACAAAAATCACATATTTAGGCAAAATAATAACGCAAAAATTGGTTAAATTGTTTACCTGTGAAAAGTGAAACCATGACAACCACCAGCGCTTCATAGCACCGGATGTCCGTACATTCCAGCTTCGCAATCGTGACTTCATTTTTACAGTTGTCATAGAACACTTTTAAATGACTATTCCTTGGATTAAATTCTGAGTTCCAATAATAAAAAAAACATCTAAATATCCCTAATTCCTTTTGCTAGTTATCAGTGCTTTGCCACAGTCTGTCTCTAACACAAGTCGAAAATAAAAAAGCAGTGAGTACTAATGGGTCTGTCCATTCTTCAACAGGAATAATTTTACAGTGGAATGTTCCATTTAAAATAACTCAGATAAACTAAACCCTATAAAAACATCACTCGATGTTCACACTATTATACTACACTAATAATAACTTATGCAATTATATGAAATACAAATATCATTGTTAAAAAAAATATGAATATTTTTAAAAACCCATAACAAAATAATTGTTTCCATAAAATACAAAACATCTGCTTTGAATTGTTTATTACAATTTATTTGTCAATATCGCCATAGAAATAAACAATTGATGACGTTGTTAATAATAAAATTCTTTTGATTTTAAGGTGGATCAAAAACCCCTACAGGAAAAATAGAAAGGTCTTTGTTAAAGGATAAATCTAATATTTTAGTATGAGTCATGCGGCAGTTTAACACTATGGGTGATAGCTGATAGAACAATCTGAAACAAGAGCACAAAAACGTACTTCCCGTTCACAACGTAGTATCAAAGATAGCCTGCCCTCGTAGGTTGATGGGAGGCAGGATGTAATTGTTTAAAAATCCCACAGGTCAGATTGACTAATTAGACAAATCCTATGATTAGGTTAGATTTAGTTATTCTAGACACTATGCGATCTAATCTTATGGTGGTATCAAAACTATCAGGTTCCATTAAATAGATATTTTGATCATTAATTAAGTGTATAAGATGTATATTATTAAATATGATTAATAATTGTTGTTATTCAAATTTATATAACATATCACTGAAAAAAAAAATTACAATTTTAATTATTTCTTTCATATTTTTTAATAATAATAATTTTAATTAAATATTTTAATTTAAACAAATTATTGTTTTAAAATTTGTTATACTTGATTTATAAATATGACTTGCTTTACGATTCTTTTAATTTATTCTAAAATTGACTCAATATAACCTGTTATAACAAAAGTATATACTGCCCTCTATAGATAAAAAAAGTTTATAAGCTCCTCCCATAGTTTCCTTTGACCAATCAGCTGTTAGCAATCAAAATAAGAGATTAAAGTTTAAAGAATATTAAGATTTTTTGAATATTTGTTTTATTATTAAACTATTATGTTATAATAAAAAATAGTGTCATATATTTAATTAATTAATTTAATTGTAAGACATTTGGCAAATAACCCGAAGGAAAACATGGGCCAATGTGAACCTCTTCTAACAACAAATGCCAGCCTAAAACAACTTTTTAAACTGACCATATCTCCAATTTAAAAAAATTAAAGATTTAGTTAAGATTTTGCTTGCATTAGTCAGGATTTCAAATTATCCCTTTGTTCTCATTTGTAAATATTTCAAATAATCCACAATGATTGATTACGCTTTCTTCAAACAATAATTGTTATTAAAGAAAATAACTGAAATCTTTCTGCATATCTCCTTTGACACACAGCAGGTGGACGGACAAATATATTTCAGAAAATATATTAACAAATAAAATTGTTATTATTATACGTCTCAACCCAAACAAATAAATTATACAAATAAAATTGTTCTTATTATACGTCTGATTATAAAAAATATCATCTCATGAACAGACTATAAACCTATCCAAAATTGAAAGTTAAAACCATTTTAATAATGTGACCGTACTTACGGTATTCACATGCAACAAATTAACCAGTGACTTAAAAATTACCAAGAAGATGCTAGAGGCTCTGAAATGGCATATATCTTATTAAACCTAACAATTATGTTTCCCATGCAAAATAACAGGGTTGTTTGGCCAGATTTTCTTTGTGAATTTGATGACACAAGTAATTATCATTACCGGTAATAGTTTTGCTAATAAACAATACTACTTGTCGAAAACCAAAAATAATTGAGGGTGCTATTAGAAAATTCTAAGTGACCTTAGATTTTTCTCATTTACGTCAGATCTAGCTACTACGTAAGAGGAAATGTTTATGTTATGTTTATACAATAGTATTTTGAATAATTCATTTCAGCCAGCATAGAAAAAGCTCTCCGCTTTCTTAAGATTCATGGATTAGTCCTTCAACAATTCACCCTCCTGATTTTCTGAATTAATACAAATATAACGATTATCTAAGTGTCTAAGAACAAGATATAAAATACATAGTATTGGTTACAGACTTTAAATTAAAATACAGTCAATTACAAATAATAATTCAAAGTTGCATTTATGGCCCAATATTGATACAAAATACTGTAAATGTTTTATTTTTTTTTGTATAAAAATGAAAATTACTTTAAACTTTGATTTATCCAGTTATTATCCGTACAAATAAGCAAAGCCAAGGATTAAATAAATCTTTCAGTTAAAATCTGTATTAAGAAAAAGAAATCTCCAATTCTGATCAAAACAACACACTAAGTAGTATCTTGTGCGAACTATATGAAATTTGAATGCTAAAATAAAAAATGTTTAAATGCAATAGAACTTCTCACTTGGGACGCGATATTTCTTTTTGTACATAAGTTGGGGACCCCTCGTGAAATGTCACAAAATAAACATGAATATTTCGCAAGAACGTCTTCCCTTCCAAAATGAGAAGTTCTAGCGAATAAAAAAAAACATACAATTATAGTCTTTACTAGACTATTATATTATACCTAAATACAGTTGAAATATTATAAAGGGAAGACGTTCTTGCGAAATGGGGAAATGTGTTTGTAACACTACAGGCAACCCTATTATGACACATCTAAAGAGGCACTTTGTTGGGTCTGGAAGGTTTTTCCTGATTTCTTTAAAGACTTGACTGAAGAATTATCAAATTTCAGCATTAATGATCATTTTTTAATACTTAAGTCTATGAACTTAGTGGGCTACTGTATCCTTCACACCAAAACAGCAACAACAACAATCTTTCATAATTTTTTTTAATCAATTAAATAACAGATATAACAGATATTCAATATACAATGTAGTGCATATACACTATATTTAAAATATGTCAGCAACTGTTGGCTAATCGTCTTTGGTGTTTTTTGTTTGAGTATTGCTGGTCGAAATCTCTAAATTTCTTTTCTAAATTTTCTTTTAAAATTCTGTTAATACTATCTAGATGTTATATGAAAATAATTTTTTAAGACAATTTCAGCAAATCAATTTTCGCTTATCGCCTCTGAGTCATTTTCAATGCGGTTTTCACAATTGTACTGATTATAAAAGAGAAACTGTTTTCCAATTACAAGCTCATTTACATGTGAATCTATTAATTAATTAATTATTTGCGGTGAGGTGCAAAATATATCAGTCTTTTCTCATCAGTTATTGGGCTGGAATGATCTAAAAATGAAAATATGATAATGAACACACGATAAAAGCAAGCGATATTTAAGTTACAAATAAATATCAACTTATTGAGAAATTAAAATTAATTATAATATTTATATGTTTTATTTTGTTATTTATTTAAAAAATCCACCAGCAGAGATAACAACCTCCAATAGAAATGTGATAATTAAGTTTAATCGAAAGGAAAAATCATCAACATCATACAAAAATACATGTTGATACAACTATCAATATGTATTTGTTCAGAAAAGAATTTTATAAAACTTTGGAAGAAATGTAAGTGGGAAGAACCCACACAAGGTTAACAATTAAAAAAAATTTTTAAAGTTTGATTAATTTCTGATATTTATTTAACAAATAAAGATTCACAATGAAAAAACACCAAACATATTGTATTCACTTTTTTCACTTTTTACAACAAAAATTTCATAAAGATAGAAACAGAAAATTTAATTTATGAAATATAAATCAGTTAATATTTCCTTTTCAATTAAAAAAAAAACAAATACTATATAACGCTACTTGACAAACGACACTTAAATGCGGACACTGTAAACAAATCCAAGTCTCGATCTCATTGAAACCGTTGAAGTCTTCAAGTCTGTAAGTGTGTTATTTTAAGAAACAGAAATTCCGATTATAAGTAACGTTAGAATGAGATGGACACCTTCACCGAAGTATCAATGAAGATTAAATGTTATTGCATCCCACCAAGCAGTGAAGCGTGTACAAAGATAGGTAAACAGAAATGGGTTTAAATAAATCTATATGTTCTACTGTATCGGTACTGTATCGGTATGTGGGTTAAATAGAATTACTGATGCAGTATAGATAATGAGCATTTGGGATAGCTAAAGAATTACTAGATATCTGGTGTTTTCATAGGTAAATGTTGGTCGCACATTAATGATGCAGTATAGATAATGAGCATTTGGGATAGCTAAAGAATTACTAGATATCTGGTGTTTTCATAGGTAAATGTTGGTCGCACATTAATGATGCAGTATAGATAATGAGCATTTGGGATAGCTAAAGAATGACTAGATATCTGGTGTTTTCATAGGTAAATGTTGGTCGCACATTAATGATGAAGTATTGATGGTGAGCATTTGCTATAGATAAACAATTATTATTTAGCAAGAACTAAAGGTAAATGTGGATCAGGCCCTCTATAGACCCAGTCATGAGTTCATATTACTGATGTATTATTGATCATTTGGTATAGATAATTATTATATATTTTTAATTTTTAATGGTTCTTTTTTATGTTCTTTAATGAAAATTTTCCAACAATTTTACATCCTATAGTTCAGCATCTTGCTGAAAAGATATCAAAAACATTGTACAGACATTTCTCGAACCCATGACTTCTTACAAGCCAGTTCCACTCCTAACCATTGTACCATATCAAGTTTCAAGTTGAAATTTATTGTCAAATACAAAGTAAATGAAATTTGCCTTCCAAGGTTCAAATTACAATTAAAATATAACAGTCAAAAACATACAATACTATACAATGGATAAGATAAAATATAAGAATTATTATTATTATTATCATTATTATTATTATTATTATTATTATGTAACAGTATAAATATTAAAATACTATATAAAGAATAAAATATAAAACGTCTCAAGTTATCTTTTAAATTGCTTGTTGCTTCTAAATCACTTTTTCTCAGCATAACACCAAATTCAAAAGTACTATTTAAAACAAATATTTTACTTCACTATACCTAAATGCTTTCATGGAGAGTATACTCTTAATCTTTACTACGTCATGTTTTCAATAAATTAATACCTTAAAATCAAAAAGTCTTGAAAAGATGACAGTCACGCAGGAATTGTTTGAAAAACAGATATAAAAAAACACTCCTGATAATGAATATGGATGTACTAGAACCTAAGGTGATTTTAACTAAAATGACATGGACAACGTTCCATTACAATCTTTTATTCGCCCATTTATCTTATTTATGTTAATTTTTACGCATCTCAAATAGAGTGTTTTGTACATTGTGTCGTTGAACTGTAACGTGTGACTATATTAGTAGCTAAATTACTCAACAGCAGTGATACAATAATTATATTACAGCATTTGAAATTACCTGCTTTCTAGTACACGGTGGATGTTCAGAGTATCAATGAAAATGATTTGTTCGAAAGATGATGAGGTATGAGCACCAGTCTAGTTATTTGGAGGTTGTGATTGAATCCGACCCGAGCATTACTTGCAAATTTGTTTGCAATATGTACTAGCATAATGTACAGTTAAGTCAGAGTCAGATCCGAGAATTACTTGTAAAAGTTACTTAAAGTCCATAAGCTCAAAATACATATTCTCAAAGTATGTATGCTGAAAATACATATTATGCTTAAAATACATACGCTCTAAGTACATATGCTCAAAGAACACATGCTCAAAGAACACATGCTCAAAGAACACATGCTCAAAGAACACATGATCAAAGTATGTTCAAAGCTTGTATGCAAATTCTCAAAGTACGGAGGACCTAAAAATATATTTTTCTTTTATGTGGCAATAAAAGTTCATATAATGAAAAGTTTCTTAGAATTTTTTTCCATGACCTTTAGATCCAACCTCATTCATAAGGATATCAGTTTCACAAAACATTACGAACAATTTCATGGCAAAATATCATCATATTCAAATATCTTTATTTTACCAGTTTTCTATGGTGGTCTTGCCTTTTGAGTATGTACCAACTACTACGAGACAATTACTCAAACCTGCAAAGCTCGTTATTTTCAGCTCGGAATAGCTGAGGTACCTGTTGTGGATCTCTAGAGGTGGTTAGTTGATTCTGTCTCTTACAATTTACCTGTGAGTGAAACCTGTGTCACTCACCTATGCCTCCTGCCAGTGTGAGCCTAATAGCATGATTGGGCCTGGTGCCGTCCAAATTACCCAAACCTCGTCTCTTTTAGATTGAGACGTCGGTAGAGTTCATTCCCTGAAACAACATCGCTTTTATAACATTAAGCTAATATATCAGAATAATATAACTGAATGTGAAACACAGCGTCCTGATCTGTACACCTTAGATAATATCGCAAAGTCCACAATCTACCAATTCCAACTGTCTTTTAACATTTTAACAACATAGAACACGACAAAATATAGCATCATCAAGATTCTTATCTTTATTCATCAAATTGGTATCATAACATTTTCTTTATTATTTTCTGTTTAAGTGGAGCTTTCAAATTCAGTATTTGTATTTTCCATTGACCTTAATTTACTAAAAGTAAAAAAAAGTAAATCATTATACAAATATAGTAATAAATGTTTAGCAGTGGAATGGGAAGAATATGTCATGTTGATTAACAGTTCTATTCAACTAATAGCAGAACTAAACATTCGATAATCCATTTAATAAAACCATTAAATAGAAGTTTTGCTGAATGGCACATGATATGAAATTAACCAATCAAATTGTCATGATTGACTCAGGTGTGTTTAATTTATCATCTCTGATTTGCATTTTGCATT
This sequence comes from Antedon mediterranea, assembly GCF_964355755.1. Lineage (NCBI taxonomy): Eukaryota > Metazoa > Echinodermata > Crinoidea > Comatulida > Antedonidae > Antedon > Antedon mediterranea. The sequence goes on from NC_092671.1 coordinate 2,604,295, forward strand.
TGATCTTTTTTTTTATGAATGCATAATTGACTATAGTATCTTACGCTTTGATTAAAGACAAATTTAATTTGCAAACATTAATTCTAATTAGCAGCAACATAGTCAAAGGATAGACAGACAAATTAAAACCTAAATTAATTTATGAAGCTTTAACGGTGAAGAAGTCACTCAACATTAGGTCTTGTTAGTATACAAGTTGTGAACACCATAAACCCATCCTATGTAATCAGTGCAATACCTTCTGATTGGATAATGAACATGTTAGCTGTCAACCGTAATTGAACATTCCGTGCCGCTGGTGCCCCATTTAAGGTTATGTAAAAACCTCCATGTCATTTACTACAAACACATTTTATTTGCCTTTTGTTGTCATTTTGTAACGAAACTGATTGAACAAAATAATAAAAATGTATACATCTACATAACTTTGACAAAATTATCAATAATCAATTATTGAAATCTGATTTTAATAGCTTTAATCCTAGTTTTGCTAAATATACCTAGACTCTCAGTAAATATCTAGGGATACTAAAAAGAAAAAAAAACATGATCCAGGGAACTACTTTTTGATATATATTTTGACTTTTAATTTATGTTAGCACTCCCCCTGGAACCAGACCCCAGCAAGAACCCAGTAATACCAACCTTATACTAAGAAGCCAATCTGGTTTAATATTAATTAAATAATAATTATGCATTATTATAAAATTCATATTTTAAATATAATAATTTTGACATTACGAACTTTAAACTTTTTCTTTCACTTGAATATGATGGTATTTGATAATAATAAATGAAAATTATCAAAATAGCATTATAATAGCATCAACAATGATAAATTAAAGATTTAATGAGATAATTGAATAACTGACTTTGATCTAGAACACAGTAAAGCCGACACAAATAGACTAATGGAATGCAATCTCAGCTAACCAGGTATTTGAAGTTAGCCAGGTTGTTAATGATAAATGAATACTATACTATATGAAATGTTTCAACTCAAATGTTGTTTATTGATGATGTACCTTTATAGGGTTTTTTTATGCACTTTAAATGGTTAGAATTGTTGTACTATTTTATTGGGTCTATTATTTGAGGTTTAGGGTGTTAATTCAAATGAATATATAATAAAATATTAAAGAAATATTTCTCAAACGCAAATATATTTAGCAGGTTTGCATTTTAATATTATTTTAAAGTATAATTTTTTTGTTCTCTTTTGTGGACACATTTTTTTTTATAGGTTTTGTGGACAATACTTGACAGTACAAGATTAATATTGTGTCCCTTTTTCTTTCTTTCTTTTATTTCTACCATATCCAAATTCTATGTTATAATCTTTGTGATCTGCAGATCATTCTGGCTAACATGGTGTAAATAAAGGGTCAAAATACCATCAAAATACTCCCTCCACTTTAAATTGACAGGACCTCTTCAGGGATATTAATAAATAATGTTACCAGATGTGAAAGAAAGATAAAATATGTATTCAACTGGCTATAAACATTGATTCTGCTGGCTCATAAAGTATGGGGAAAAGTTCTAGCCTCTGAGGGGGGTAAATTATACCCTCTAAGGGGTAAATGTAGGTTACATATCATGAAAAACATTGATCTGGTTCCGTTTGGTTTCATATGTTCCCCCGGGATTCATAGCGATGTTATACATCATTAAATATCTGATGCCTGATTTGTAAATGAGTGATATTGTTTTTGATTAAATTGTAATTTATAACACATGCAACTTCAACCCGTCAAAAATTTTAATGCAATTACATAATTAATGTTAAAATATTAAATGATGATGTAATCAAATCTAAAAATTCATTTATAGAGTGTTCAAATTTCTCTTGGTTTAATTTATGAAAACAAATGTAACGATGACATCATGCTAAAATCATATTGTTTAAAAATAGAAACATTTTTGGCAGAGTTATTTATATCACCCCATTTTTGTCATGAACCATACATTAAATGTTTAACCCCTTTAAGCCTATGACAAGCAATATATTAAGCCAGACAATTCTCACAGGGCAAATTAACTCAAATACAGTAGCAAAATCTCTGCACAAATTAAATTGTCTTTAGCATAATTTCCAGACAATGTTGGCCTAGAAAAAATACATTAATATTTTTGCTTTCAAATGCATTCTTTTATTTGATATTGAATTGAATATCTTGGTATAAATATTTGGACATATGTAACTACTGTACTGTATAACCTTTCATTTGGAACTTCCATATTAGGGGGTAATGTGTGTATGATCAATTACGATTCAGAGGACACTCCTATTAAGGGGACATGGTTATGTCCCAGAGATGTCCCTGTATTTAGGTAGGAAGTGTTGATTTTTAAATGTGATTAAAATTATATATTGTCTCAACTCTTGAGGACGATCAAAGCATTTTGATCAAAACGTCAAGAAACTCAACAGTTCTTTTTAGAACTATATGTTGTATACTGAAAACTTTATATTAACAGTGAATAACATTATTATTAGGTTATTTGTACCTTCTAGAATATAGCATGTGCTTTCTAGCAATAGCCTAATAGATAGTTACATATTGAGACAAGATTACATAGACCATGTACATGTAATTCACTCTTAAATTACCAATGTCTAGCCACTAATAGTACTTTATCGATATTCTGCATATTCTCACCGAAATATAAACATTATGTAAACACAGATATAACCAAAAATTGACACTAATTCATCACTTAGAGGGGTACATTGCAACATGTGGTGGACCCATACATAAACCATAAGTACAACTTGGTCAGAGGAAATAGATTTCATCTGAAATGATTAAGGTAACCAATATAACTGATTTACGTTACTACAAACATGTTTCACTTTTGATGAATTAATTTTCCTATAATTATTATAATATTCTTAAAAATTATGGTACAAAATATGTATTATATTGGTTTATTTGAGTCAGTAATATGTTTTGCTTAGGCTGCGCTTGCCCAGAATTTGTAACTTTCGTGTTTTCAACCAAATTTAAATAAAACCTTTTAGATGAAAGTTTGGTGAGATAGAACATTGGTTCCTTGGTGTCTTATTTGAAGAGAATTAAGTATAAAAATGTTTAAAACAATTGTAAAATAAATAAATGTTTGAGATTAGCAAAAGAGAGAAGTAAAAGGAGATGACTGATAAATCATAAGAAGTTTTTAAATGAAAATACCTAAAATATGCATATAAATTAAGATTTGTTGTGAATTTCCTATTTAAGACCAAAAAAATGTATTAGTAGTAAGCACATTTAAAAAAAAAAGGATTTTGTGATCCTAATTCTGCATCAAAGACGTCAGTAAATAAGAGGGTTATCTATATTGTATTTGCAAGTTACAATGAGTTATAAACACAGAGTTGACCCTTTAATTTTCTGGAACAAGAATTTTAAGCTGTTTGTACTTTACATCCTGTGTATTTTAATTTGAAGATGATTCAATATTTATATTAATATCATATTTACTTTGTTACATTAATTACTTCCACTCAAGCTTAATCCAAATCTAAACATTTTAATTCAATAGTCAGATTTGAAGCAAAACATTCATCAATTTAGCAGACTTTTTTTTACTAATTCTGTGAAAGAAATTATTGTTGCATGACTTTGTAAAAGTGAGTCAGGCACAAGTGGATGGGTTTGATAGAGATAAAAGTAATAGGGAACGTCCTCGAAGGAGTAAAAGCTTGAAACGATGTAAAAGATAGTTGTTATTTCGGGGTTGTGTCAGAAAAGGGCAACAAGTAGTATTAGCAGTGCCTTCTTGTTTATACTCGAGAGCACGATTTAAATTATATTTACGAATTTGATGAAATAAAATCTGAAATCTTCATATTATCTGTAATTATTTTACGATCAATTGATAATAAATGAGGAAATGATATAGGGTTAAATTTGCACCCATATCACTCAACGCAAAAGAAGCATATTCATTGTGCACTGTAGAGACGAGTAATTTCCGTTAAAAGTGACCCATCTGCAATGTATTTAAACTCGTAAACGGGTCACTATGTTACACAGGTAAAAGGTGTTGCGATTTTCGATAAGATAGCGCCACATAGGTTATCGTGGGATTTATCTTTATATTCAGAAACATTGAACTTTCAGTTCAAAGACTATCTTATAAATTCCCTATAGTGGTTACCTAACACCAGTGTACTGATTTTTATATACCGAATGTATCACCCTTAACCACTGATGACACATTAGAGGTCGGCCTATAATCATTCACATGTTCCCAAACTGCATTACAATACCGACCGTAAAACAAACTAAGTAGAATAAAAAAGAAAATCCCTAAGAAGAAACATTTAGGATGTATTTTTTTATGTTTAGATTATATTCACAAGAATTTTATTTATCAAGAGATATATAATACAATCTTTTATCTTATTCTTTTTGTAAAGAAACACTTTCACTAAGTCTGAGAAGTGATGAACCTTTCAATATAGATAATACAAAATAAGTGGATAAGCCTGTTAAGTTTTAAAAGCTTTGCTAGCCAGAAGCCAGGAGGGTTTGGAGGGTTTTTAAAATTACCCCATTTTTTCTGAAGTTGCCGTTTCAAAATAAGAGACTAGTAGCAAAAGTGCTAAAAAATATAATATAATTATTTTTATCTACTAGGCAGGCCTAAATCTATAGTCTTATCTTGCTATCGCCTGCACTTAACCCCAAAAAAAAAGAACTTCACTGTAAAATCTTAGCTATGGGCTTTTTTTGTATGTGCGCGTATGGTTCTAAATAGTATGAAAATAGCATGTTAAAATTCACAGATCATGATAAAGTTTGAGATTTGTGTGAACATAAAATGATCAAATAACACAATCAGCTTTATTATCTTAACATGATCTAGTGGAGCATATTAGAGAAACATGATTGATTAAAAGTTAACAAGAATCAACCAATCAGCATGTGATCTAGTATTACAGCACAACCGATTGGCCCAGCTTCCTGAAACAATTAAGACACCACATTTGCATAAACAGATCATGATCTTTCTTTATCATGCTAATTTTATCATGATGATAATAATATGATAAGTAATCATGATAATTTATTTACAATATTTATAGTAAAGACACCTATTATTAATGGGACAAATTATATTTTAAAAAGTAAATTTCATATGCAAAAAGTAAAAAGATCTTCAGTTTATTTTTGCAATTGAAAAAAGTAGTTGGCAAGTAAAAAGAAAGTTTCAGTATCTAACTTCGCTTGAACTTTATTTTGAGTAGTTTTCTAAGACAATTGGGCCCAAGTATCAACTAAACTAAAATTGATTGACAGCTGTCAAACAGATGTCAATCCAGGCACCACGTTACTTGTGAAGGCTGTCAACAAACTTTACATTGTTAAATGCAATAATGTTTGAAATTACTTATAATTTGTGGAGTGTTTTTTTAGATAGAAGTACTTGGAGATGAGTACTCTATCCTCCTCCTCCAAGATCTATTGATGAACTGTCTAAAGTGACAGTATTATTTTCTGGTGGAGGATGAGAGATTTATGACATTGTACAGATTTTGACGTTGAGAAACACAATCTGAGGAGTTTTGTTGGCGTATTTTTTTTTTCATCCACATGCAAGTTTGGTCCAGCACACAAATGAAGGGTTGAGATTATGAGAATAAATAGCGTGGGATCTCTCTAAAATAAATGTATACAGTAGGCCTACTATAAACTAAATCGTTCAGAACAAATGTTGGTACTATTCTATGTATTTATTTTCATTAAAATATTATAATGTTTTTGGAAAGCAATAAATATTACTTAACTTACTTACTAATGTTGTTAATAGTATATAAACATTTTAAGCATATACAAATGCAAATGTTAGCTGCTATGAAGCAAACTGTCATCTTGAATCTTGGTCAGGTAAATTTTCATTACATTTGGCATCCATAGTATCTATGTATTATAAGCTTAGAGCTTCTATTACTTTTACCAAAATTTATATAAACAGATAGAAAAATAACAAATAAAAACAAATGCAACTATATTTGTAGGTAAAACATTTTTACAGCATAAATTTAAACTTCGATACTTAGCCACTCAGCATGTAATAGAAACAAACCGATCTCCCTCCTTATTAATAATTTCAAATCAGTGTATTATAATTCATTGCGACAGAGGAACTGAATTGACCATTTGACTACTACATGCTTAAATGACATTAGAATGACGCTTAAATCGAAGGCAGTGTAACTACGATGAGTTGGACTTGAGTGTACATTGTCTCTTCCTATGACACATTACGTTGATTTTGTCTTAAGACGCATAAGCTAAGAAACGACCAACGTCAACCACAAAATGTGATTTCAATACGGAAGAAAAAAAATTCAACGACCAGAAGTTCTGCCAAGATTTGATATGATTACACAACCACAATATGGTGTGAAATCTAACTGTGCCCCATTTCTGAGTCAGTCAATTTTTTTACAAATTTGTTTATTAATTTTTTTTCCTGTTTAGATCACTTTCACATTATTTGTTAATCTAACCATCTGTATACAGAAGTACTATTTTCTTTTTGTGCAAATTTAAACAGAATTTCACAACACAATTTATGAACATGAATAGGAGGTGTTTACTGCAAAGTGATTTGGTAAGTACAGTAGGCCTATAGGCTTTGATTGATCCTTCTGTATATGCACATTTTTAGTTTCAAAATATTTCTATCATAACAGTTATTATTAAATTTCAAATGATTACAATTTTACAATTTTAATGATCAGCTTTTGTTGCATAAAATATAAATTTTAATTGAAACTGTATTAGGCTTACAATTTATTTATCTTTTGTGACCACAAAATAGTGGGGAAAATTAATCTCTAGGATAAATAAAGAGTAAACTTGACTTATCTCTTTTAGGGGCAACATTACCAACTATTTTTTTATATGAAGAAAACACAGTAAACACTTATTGTAGAAACTGTTCCTTTAAAAGAAGCTTGTAACTAATGATAAGGATTTGTAACGAGATAACCATGCTCTATTTGGTATCGTATACTAAATGCTTCTTGAAGAAATGATAAATTATGAATGTTATATCAGTAAAAGTATAAATGGTAAAACTTCAAATTCATAGTGAAAATAATATTCTGTGCGTATGAATACAGTACACATTTATGTCTTGACATACATATCTTTAAAGGTATTATCAGATTTGTATGGATTATGACTGTGATTGTCCCTTTAAGACTTCATGATAATGAGTGACTGTCCCTTTAAGACTTCAATGGCTGGATAGCTGATACAACATGACATCTTGTCTTTCAAATGATCATTAGACATGTGAAATGGTTAGCATATAAATTATAAATGATTACATGGAAGACTAAACAAATGGTTAAAAATTATAATTAATGCACAGTGTATCTAGTGGGCTGATATTAGAGGGGAGGGGGTCAAAGCGGGCTTGTTTAAACATTGTATTGGTTTTGTGCTTAAAAAAGTAATAATAAAAATATATATACAATAATTTAACACCACAGTACGAAAATAATTTTCATTAAAATAATTGTTCTTAATTAATATGTTATATATCATATACATGTCTGGTAGACAATAGAGAAGTATGATATTATAAATGTCAACCTCCAATAACATTAATAATTTCACACACAAAATGTAATTTTAATATTTAATTTCAAAATGTAAAGCATATCATTTTATTGTTGGCACTATGCCACTTGGAAGTATTAAAACAAACAAAAAATCATTTCTCTTGGGACTCGAACCAAAGGCCTATGACACAATGGTTAAAGGTTCATCCTATAGAATTATGAAAAACTCGAATACATATATCATTTTTAGTTTCAATCTGGTTGACATGGAAACAAATATCTCTGTGGGGTTATAATTTATTATACACACACACAATATAATATACAATTATACAGGTACCATTATTATGATAGGTTGCCTGTAGTAAAATATTATATAGCATATTATTCTGCAAGATTTATATTTGTATGTATAAAGAGCACATGTGATTTCAAGATACTTTAGAATAAAGACAATCTTTACAGAAAAAGGTCTTCCTTCTGCAAGTTTGCGGCAAACTAGTTTCATTTACAAGCAAATCAATACTTTTGAATTTCCTACTGATTTGTGATTGAATACATAATATAGAAGAATAATAAATACTCTATGAAACATATCATGAGATAGGAATATAATTTCAGAGTGGAGTATATGTGTTATACTTTTTTTATACTGTACATTTCACCTTTTGGTTATATAATACTTATGACATATGAATATATTTAATATATAACATGACATGAATAGATTTTAAAATACCAAACTGTATTCAATGTAATATAAAATAAGAATAAGTAAGTGAGCATCACCCAAACAATTTGGATAAAATAGATGATTTTGCTTACTATCAATAATAACTGTTTACCTTTTTACTTACATTATTAATATCGTGTGTGTATGGGTCCAAGGTGGTAAATAGGAGAAGGGTGGGGGTCAGTGGCTCCAGAAGCAGTGGCATAATGGCTAAACCCGGAGCCCTGGAGATTATAGGCGCCACTGAACAGGGCCCAGATAAAAATATATCAAAAAAGGCTCAGAAGTTCAGAGGTTTCCAGCGTGGAAGGGTCACTTAGGGTTCCTAAACCAGGGGCCTGAGCTACCTAGCATTGGAGGACCCATTACGAGGGACTTTTTGTCTGTTAAGCCACTTGTGGGGAAAGAATGGGGATTTGTTTATGGGGTCTATCAAACTACTGTACTGCAAATAACATTTTTCTCCTTTAAAAAAAGTGAGCTACAGTTAGCTCCTTTGCCTAAGCTCCTTTGCCTAGGCTCCTAGACCCGCCTATGTGTACATATTAATCATTATAAACAAATTAATTTAGCATTTTCAATTTGTAGTAATAATGATGACACATGTTATGTTATGTTGACTTTTTTACATTGAGTAGTTATATCTTAATTACCCTTAGAAGCATTTGTCAGATCAAATGTACTTTAAGTTTAAACTTGATATTACATCATTACAGAAGTTGCTTATCCTACAAATTAGTGGATTTTACATTTGGCGACAGAATTAATTACATGAATTATCAAGGCCGAACGAAAATAAATAAAATGATTTGGTAACATTCCAAAATGGTTTTTTTAAATATTTATGTTGAAGTATTAATTTCAAATTTAGGCTGCTGACAGCATTTAGCCAAGTTTATCTTTTCCAAATTTTTATAACTTTACTATTATGTTTATCAGCTTTTTCCCCTCTTATTACTCAAATTATTTAACTTTATTATTATGAATTTTCTAGAGAAATAAATGTAACTTTGATTTATTGATTGAATCAGTTGATCGGGAGATGATGGCATTTGTTTCATTTCTTTTATTAAAGTATTGTAGTTTTGTATTTGATTATAATTGAATTTTATTTGGTCAAACACAGTCACAGGTAATATATATATTTCAACTATGAATCTACACACAGAATTCACAGACTGTGAAAAGATAAGTACAGTAGTAATAACATTTTAACCATATGGTTAAATAAAATAAAAAATAAAAAATAAATAAAAAAATCCAAAAAGTAAAAAATTATGATTAAAAAACGAGATACCACTGAAAGCAGAAAATTGTTAAAAAACATGATTTTGACTTTGACTGTTTATAATTATCTGGTTATGTGCGCCATAAGTAGATCTTTGAATAAATAATAACAAGCAATAGGCCAAATAAACACCATAAGTAGATCTTTGAATAGTGCGATGGAATAATTGATTGATAATCTATGTTCTTTCAGTAAATATTTTGGAGACTCACTTGCTCACTGGTTCTGTTGGTAGAACGAATCTTCTCAGATAAGGACTATAAACCGTAGGTTCAGTGTACACGTCTAGCTCATGTGCACTTAACATTGATTTTGCATTGTGTCTGCCTATTTTATACACAGGTCTGTTAATCCCGTTTGATCCAGATATGTTAATGGATTAAACAGGATTATCCAGTGGATTATCTAACACCATAAACAATAACAAGTTTGTCAGCAAACAGCTATGGTCTACCATAATATTGTATTCATTAAAAAAAAGTATAATTGAATACAATCCTACCTTTATGTGACAAGTACAATAATTTCCCATATTAGCAAGGATTTCTGAACTTCTTTCACCAAGGAACAAAAAAAAGGTGAGAATCAAAATATCCGTCACTTATAAAGCAAGAAAAAAATCCAAAGCAATTGTTGCCAGTGGGCACTGCGACCAATGTGATACTTCCAGGTGTAAATAACTTGCCTGTTTTTTTTATACCTGTGCTTAACACAGCTTGTAATACTCGATTGTAACCCCCAGGGCAATAGTCGATCCCTTGCCTTAGGTTCCAGTAACCTTAGAAAACATCAAGACATGAATTAAACTTGAAAATGTTCAATTTTAAACTCCTAAAACTTCTTCACCTCGTCACCTTCTGTGAGCACATGTGCTGCGTTATCCAATTGCCATCTTTGTGATTGAGTCGTTCTATTCTGAGCACAGGTAAGTAACATTCCGAGGAACGTCAAATGAGAGTCAATGCCTCACTGTTAACTGTCAAATAAATCTTACAACTTATCACAAAGATTGGAATAATCTATTTTCCTGCGAGGTAGGAAGTTGAAACTCAAATTGAAACTGCTTTTGTCATGCACTGTTTCTTAAAAATTAATTAACTGAATATCCATATCACAGCATAAACTAACCATATGTAAATATATGCATGAGTAATATTTAACTATTTTGAAATTTATCAAAATAATTTGGTTGAATATATGATGTAATTTATCATATTCTGCAAAAATTGTTTAAAAGAGATTTTTAAAACATACAGAAATATGAATCAATTTTCATTACTTTTGATTTCATTTTATTGTTACTGGTGACCATATTGGGAGATAGCAATATTTTTTGTTCTCAGAAGATCAGAATATGTTTTGTAACATGTACACAAGACTAGGCCTAGGTCAATTATAATAACCAATAAGTTTTAATTTTTAATAAAAAAAATAAACACATATTCTTGAAAAGGAATATAAACAGTAAACTATTAATTTTAGGCTCCTAATTAACCATTAAATTGTTATATATTTGAGTATTAAAAGATTTAAAAAAAATTGACAGTTATTAAAATGTTTGTATACTGTTGAATCTAAATCAGCACCTGAGCGATATATACCTTGCTAGTGGCAAGGATTTTTAACCTGTATCAAATAAATATTATTATAAAATACAACCAAGGTTCCTTTTGTTCACTCAGAAAAATAACAACACATAAATCATTCCAATCACGTTTTAATCATTATTATGATTGATTACTACTATAATTTTATTTCATTTTTGAATGTCAGTGTCATAAAAAAAGCTTTAAATGTTAAATTATTTTTCTTTTCAATTGGTTTTTTTTTTTTGGTAAACAGGATGTGTAAAGATGTGAATGTGATGAGCAAAATGCTTTATCATTTTCTTTTCCGTTTTCATGTAAAATTTTTGAAAATATATGGATAAAAAATATAATTTCTAAATAATCACATGGTGACAATTGAATGGCCACTATTGAATTACCACTATACAATAGATACTTGATCAGACGAAGCTTGTTGTTATTATAATAATCTAACATTGTATACGTGTAAATTGAAAATTCCCTTTAAATACAAGACAATGAAACAGTTGATGATAGCACAAAATACAAAAGTTTTATTTCAATGGAATTCATATAACAAAAATATCTGTACACAAAAGGAGAGAATTTTAACACAAAAATTAATATTTTAGTATGAGTCATCCTTTTTAAACTACAATTGCCTCTAGTTGTAATTTGCAGCCAACATTTTTCTCTCTCACTAACAAATTATAAATTTATTATCTGTTAAAAGTACTTTCAACTAAGTAAATGATGGATTACCAATAGGCCTAAAAGTACAACATATGTGTATTAAATTAGTAAAACAATGCTGTGGGCATCAGTAGCTGTGAAGATGTAAATAAAATAAGCAAAAACCTAAATCCAATTGGTAAAGTAAAACAGTTAAAAAGAAAGTGCCAAGATTTCGGAAAAAAAACCCTCATTCTTTGATCAGGGCTAATGAGTGACTTTCATTCATTATTATTATCATCATTTATCATCATCAATTGTTATTATAGTCGTACAAAAGAAATCTGCAGAAGAAAACAAGGTTATACTGAACCATTTTTACATTACTATCAAATGTTCGCATTTGCCTCATGACCAGAGGGGTAAATTGTTAGTCCCTTGACTTGTGTCTGCAAACAAACAATACATCCGATATCTATAGGCCTAATTGTCTTCAAGTCTTCAAGGGATTGACTCATGTACAAAATAGTTCTACACAAAAATTGTTGAATTATCATATTTATCATTCAGGAACATTTAACACTTTCACTCAGAGGGTAGAATTGAAAATGATAATTTAACAATTAAAGATAAAGAATAAATAATAAAAATGGTAAAAAAAATCAATGTTGAATCACATTTTGTTTATATTTTTTAATTTAAAATTATCTAAACATAAATGTAACTATTGGTACAAAAAACAATGATTTATACAATTAAAAATTTGGAAATAATAAAAACAATAGTTTATGCAATTTAAAATTTGGAAAGAATAATGATTTTTGATTATTTGGACAACTAAACGTGACAAAATGAAACTCAAAACTTCAAACAAGAAAACAAAATTAAACAGAAGACAGTCTGATAATTAATTAGCCTGTTAATTACAGAAAGTATCTATTGTGTTTGAAAAAAACAGAAATTCAGACAAATAAATATTAAATTGATCTACTTTGTAATTGTTTGTAATGAAATTATCAGTAATTTGATTACTAAGTTCCTTGGGTAACATTCAGTGTCAAGTACGACAAATAATTACGGACAAAGTTTAGAAGATTTATTGTAAATTATACACAACTATCACAACTTGAGGGCAGCCTTTATTAAGATTTGTTCACCAGGATGAAAGATGTAGATGTTTCTTTGCTTTGTACATTACCTGATGAGTGTGGCCAGCTTTGCTGGTCATATGAAACAAATTTGTAGTAATAAAGCACCATGAAGTAACCAAGTTCATAGTTTTTATATTATTACATTGTTTCTTATACGTTGCCTAGCGCACACACTTAGACCGTACACACCATACATTATATACGTTGCCTAGCGCACACACACAGACCGTACACACCATACAAACGCCAGTCTTTACATTCCCACGTTTGTAAAATCAAGAGTTTTGCTTCGCAACGCTTATTCTGCTTTTATACTACAAACTTAAGAGACAACAAAGATGTATATATAGTTCTGAAAAGAATTGTTGAGTTTGTCAACGTTTTGTTCAATATACTTTGATTGTCCTCACTCATGATACAACTATATATACGTTCTGTATCGTAAACTTTATATCAACATTTGATTTTGCCATGCAAACCTTCAAACAACAGCATTTACTCTATGTGAAACACATATAAACTCCATAAAGTTTACAAAAACAATTTATTAGAGAATTTTTAAAAAAAGAGTCGAATTATCAGATTATCAGATATTCATAAAATAAGCATAACAATTGTGTGAATGTGAAGTATGCTTACTATAAAAATTTAGAAACTTCTGGTTAAGCAAGATTACCCAATCTTGTTCATTGCATAGTGGCCCTGAAATATGTAAAAATGTTACAAACTTTTTTTTAATGAAAAAGGCTTATCTTTGATTACGACCTTCAAATTCATGTACTAAGCACATAGCAACTAGGCTTATGAAGGAAGTTATGGCAATTACTATATACATTTTTACATTTTAATTTTCTGTTAAATTATAATTTGAAATTATGTAATTTTAGATTTTTGTGGTTAAAATAAATTCAAAACAAAACACAAAAATATATGGTATATCAACCAATAAAAATAAAACTAAGGAGATTAAAATGGTATGGACACATAATAAGACAAAATGATAGGAATTTCAGCCCCTTTTCAACTAATTTTAAAACAAACAAATATATTACCAGCAATTACGTTTGTTGATGATACATATTCAAATTCACATTTGGAATAGCAAATAGGAGTAATGTAGAAAAAAATAATATTTAGGTCGAACACACAAAAGTACAATGTATATACATTTTATAATTTGATTTAGCTTCAAACTGTGAATTCATTATAAATCAGTAAATTCAATTAAAAAATGAAACAGGCAGTACTACATTAATGTCAGTCTTCATTAAATCAAAGTAACATTCAAATAAAAATCAACTTTATACTTCGCTCAAAATGACACCACACAAAGTTGAAGGGGGTAAAAATAATACATTACAATTTATGCGTCATATTGACTACATAATATTTCAACATACCAACAGTTTATAAGTTTTCATTTCATAGAAATTCTGATAGTTACCATTGCAAGAATTATCAGTAATCAAAACATAGTTCCGTGTGGAATATAGGGGCTGGAGTTGGGCCTAATCGCAACCAGAATCTCTCGGTAAATTGGAAAGAATAACTGATGCTAAGTCTGGTTTATTTCATACTGGTTAGAAACTTTCCAGTACAAGTTAAGTTTTCTTAATCAATTTGCAAGACAAATACCAACATATTGACGTCAACTAAATTTGCTAGAAAGTATTGAAGCAGAACGAAACATGGGTATGAATTTGGAAATGAAAGAGTCCACCACCTACACATTAATATAGTTTAGGTCATAATATTAATTATGTTTTTCACTGGGTAAATTCATTTAATAAAATAAAAAACATCAGTTTATTTTTTCTTTGAATTTTATATATTTTAGTTATTTTGTATTTATATTTTCCATATGATTTTAGTAATACCAAAAAGAGAGCTCAGAAATGTTGGTTGAGATTGCTCACACTTTACGGCGTAGTTCACTGACTATACCAATAAATAAAAGGAGTGTAAATGAATTGTGCACTTTTTGAGTTATATCTTGCACCTGAAGAGAATAGGCTGGTTTATCCAGGTAAAGTTAGGTACAAAATATATTGATTCTCTCAAATAGAAAACAGAATGTTAACATCTAAATTGAGAATACCTCATTAACTAGTGTGTTTGATCATCCTGATAAAAGCACATAAGAATCATTTTAAAAGAATCTATTCAATATTGAGGGCAGGCTTCTACCTCTCCAGGGGTTAATATAACCAGAATTGTATACCAAATGAGTAATAGACCGAATAAAACAGAATATGATATTAAATCATATTAATATGTACAAATAGTGACGATAACCAGAAGATGAGATACAAGGTAAAGACATAGGAATTGGAACTTTGTTCATAATTTAGTAAAACCAGAGCACATGTGATGACAGACTAGACACATTAGTAAGTGCCAACACTATCACTCATGCTACAATCTATTTATCAATAGTATCCATCATTACTTGCACAAATTTTAGTTTAAAATAATGATTAGCATTTCCTTAACTTAAAATGACGTTTATTTTTAAAGGCCCTACACATCACACTTCATCTATGATAGGCTACATATACATATAGCCCAACTTCATATTTGAAACAATTTTCATGATATACCGTAAATCTTCTAATTGTAACCCTGGGTAATTATTCTTTGATTGTTTTTTAGAGTGGGTTACTATTAGAAGGGGTGGGGGGAGGTTACTGTTAGAGTGTGGGTTACTATTAAAGGATTTACGGTAATAATCCATTACAAGAAACCCTATCCCCTTTTCTCTACATTTTGTAGGGTATAAACTCGTCTTTAAAATATAGATTCAGATTTTTATTCAGAGTAATATATTAAAATAATAGGCTGAGACTTGTAACAAATGTCACATTACACACTGAGAGTCACAATATTCATTTGACTGTTTCAGCTGAGGCGATCTCAAATTCTGAATTGCTTTGCTGTAAAAAAAAAATGACTAAATGGTTTTATAAAACAATCAAGATCGAAATCAATTGCTGTTTTAAATATTTTGTGCAGTTTTTTATTGTGAAGATCCATTTTTATTTGCTAACGTAGTGTTTGGTTATAAATTTGACTTCTCAATAAAAGCAGCAACTTATTGGTTGTGATACCTCGTTCTAGTTCAGAATTGTGATTTAATATATCAAATAAAAAACATTTGAATGAGACAGTATCATTAAGGTTTATTGACCTTTTTATTGTGCATAATTAATTTGGTATCATGAGAGGAAAGACAATCATTTTATAATAATTCAAGACAGAAAACGATAAATTCCATCCGGACATATCTAACCATGTAAGAGGTTGCAGTAAAATGTTTAAGAAATGTTTCTCGTCATTTTTTATTTTTAAACGGAACTGATTGATAATTGAAAATTACGTCCTAGTCATAAGAGGTTATTAACATTCTGCAAAAAAAATTGCAACGTCACAAATCGTTTTTAGTCTTAATATAATTAATTGTCTTTGTCTGCGATGTTAAAATGGTTATTAATTGTTAATTTCATGCCTTTATGATGAATCATCAAGTTTCACTCTTAAATATTTTTTTTTTCACAGAAATTCTTTTGAAAATACTAGAGAAGAATTAGTACGTTGTCGTACATTTGAATTTAATAGTACAAGGGGAGCGGGTGACCCAAACACTCCTGGATCCATCCCTAATTTCCTTCAGTGAATATACAAATATTTTACTTAAACTAAATTTAAACCCAATGAACAAACAAGCATCATTCATTTTAAGACCAGTAAAAACTAAAAAGTTACTTTAATATTAAGAGTTGTGTCCTTTCTATAATTATTTCAATACAGACATATGTTTAACATATGAAATTGTGAAAAACGCAAAAAAAACAGTATTTAAACTCTTATCAAGATAAAACACAGACGACAAGAAAAATTGAATTATAAATTCATCCTTCAATCCACTTTAGAGTAAGAGTGGGGTTTATATCCCTTAAAAATAAAACTCATTGAAAATATAAAATTAATTTCATTACTTATGTAACTTGTGGTTGTCAATTGTGACGGGGCAACTGTTCAATATACTCATTTTTAAAAGCAATTTTATTCTTCAGGGCGTCCCGTTGCACCAATGCACCCTTCAAATATATTATTTGATAACGTTTGCTACCCTTGAATATAAGTGCTCTCTTCAACGAAGCTTTTGACAAAAAAAAAATAAATAAGATGCCGTTTACTGTATAGCCTAGGTTCTAGACTGAAATGGCAAATATGGCGTTCCATACGTATAATTAAGCTCTGTATTTTCAAACAAAAATTGAAACACCAACTAACTGGTGGACTAACATAAAAAAGACAACAATACAGACTTGGAGCAAGTCTTATGGTTACTGTACAATTGAGGCCCGATTTCATCTGTATCGCTGAATAAACTATTTATTTCTAAATACATTTTTTGACCACATTTCTGCTAAATTTGTTTTCCAAAATAACTTTTAAACCTGGGGTTCTTGTCAATTAAATATTACCCAAAATGCAACAGGTTAAATGGCATTCCAATAAATTGAGTGTTTTAAAATGATAGTTTCAAGCTGTCGAAATGTTGTCCTGCTTGTAATGATTTCAGGGAAAACAGTAATATAAAATTGACTTATTTAAATTTATATTCTTAAAATTTCTAAATTTTCGATGAGATTCATTATTGGTAATTTTATCAAATTTCTGACGCAAAACGTCAAAACCATTCAGAGAGTTTGATAATTTGACATAAACTCTGTCAATAAACTTTGAAATTCCCCACATGGGAAAAACAAAATCTAATCTTAATCACCATGATCAGAAGACATACCAAATCAAATCAAATTAAGACTCGACAAAAACAACCGGTAGTTATGTTGCCAATTTTGCGACAAGCAGTACATATCCCTTCAATCCAAGTATTCCCCTCTAGCAATTCTTTTGATTTACTGATCGATATCAAAAAAATGCCAGAAACTTGGTAATTAGCAATGAAATACTAGTTAAAATACCAGTCTGTTTACACTATTATATTTATGAGTATATAATGTTACGTTCACATTGAGGGTGAATTTGGTCCAGTGGTCGGAGAAAACTCTGGGCTAATTTTTTTTTATCACTTGGATGTATTGTGAAAAATAAGTTAGTGTTAACGGTTCTATTTTTAAACACCAAAGTGCTTTTTTATTATTTTTTTATCTGGCAACCCGTCCACATCTAGTGTGTGTAGACAGTACATCTGTGTGTGTAAAAAAATTATTTCTAGTGTGAGATGGTTAAAAAGCACAATCAGTTTTTTGGTTTGGAGTCTACAGTGTAGACTAGACCCCAAAGCAATGTCTCAATCATCTGCCATGATTGTCCTATTGCCCACAAAGGTCACATGGGAAGAAAATTCAACTATTTGTGTTTGTCATGGAATCAATGATAAAGTTTTTAAAATTTCATAACGATGTTGATAGATGTAGATTTTTATTGCCTTTTAAACTTGCTAACATATTTGTATTTTAAATGTGTGTATGTTATGCTTCTCGAGAGGGGGAGAGAGGTTTTTGAAATAAATTTTAAAAAATCATCAAGTACTTTGATGTTTAGAATATTTATAATTCATAATTTTTGTTTTCTTTAAAATTATTTTAGTTTTTTAATATAATCTTGATTCAAGAAAAAGAACTCTTTAAAATATTGTGCTTGATTAGTTGATTCCAATTATACCTCAATTTAATAATAAGTTATCGTTAATGTAAAATTAGTCCATGGTGACACGTAAACTTATCTTAGACCTTGATATAAAGCGTTGGCTTACATAATATCAACAAACTCACTATAGAAATGCCTTGAAGTAATTAACTTGTAAGATATTTAGTTACATTAATGTTCAAGCCGGATGGGATAAAACGAAGGAAGTCATGCACGACCATGACTCCCACCCTAGAAATTAAAACATTCAAGTATACAAAATGGAGATACACAATCTAATGAGGCAAGTAAATTAACATGTTGAGGTGTTACAAAAACGAACCCACCAGTGTTATAAAAACTACCCCATTGTTGTGTCGTGGAATGGAATAAACATTCTACAAAGAATATATGATTTTCATATATTTTTATGCATAACAGAGTAACATCTCAGAATCATGGTACAATTAATACCTTTTCACATCTGCAAAAACGTGTAATAAATCGGGAGATAAACCTGGTTACAAGTTTTTACAAGGTTTAACAATTTATGCAGATGTAAAAAGGGTATTAACTTGGTTTTACGCAAGTGCCACAAGTAATTTGACCAATCATAATGCGATGGATCATCCTGTTGCTTGTGATTGGTCACTGACGAAGATTTAGTTTTTTATACAGTTCTATGATATCGCCATACCTCACCTGGTTCCATACAAAGTAATATAGAGGGCACTATTTACCTGATTTCTTTCCAAGCAAAAGAGAGTACCGTATGCAACAATTAAAAAAACATGTAAAATGTCAAATGTGTGGTAATCATGGTAACCAATTTATTACAATAAAATATGTATGAACATGTTGTTGATCAGTTGTTGGATATAGAGATACAAATAGATAAAACAACAGATAGAAAGAAGTTCCAAGCTCTCAGAAAATGTTATTCCTTCGTCATATATATCTATTTTAACTAACATGTTGACAAAAGCAAAATTCTAAAAGCATTTTACTAAAAGCAAGTTGCATAGAAACCCTTCTTGGCCTCCAGTCAAGGCGTTAAGGGGTACAGAATAATTTTCCCAAGTAATCGTTGCCTACGATCATATCAGAGAGTCTGACAACAAGTGAAAGTCTGCGATAAGCCCAATTATGCAATAGGGATTCTTAAGACAAGGACGTAGGCCCAGAAGCATGTTATAACACTCACTGAATATGTCATATGTTTATAAATGACAATAAAACTGGGTACAATTTATGACCTTAAAAATAAAATGTCCTATATTTTAATGGAAATCAATGGATTGACAAGTGAAGGTTTACATTTTGTTTCTCATAATTATAACATTTTAGGCCTTCACATTATATACTTTTATATTATTATTCCACTTTTATTCCATATTTATACACCCTTCCAATCGCACATGCTCAGAACAATCTACAATACTCCCAAATCAAGGGATTCAAACCGATAATACTAAAATGCCATCGCACATGCTCACAATTAATACTCCCAAATCAAGGGATTCAAACCGATAATATTAAAATGCCATATAATGCGCACATATTATGGTATAATTCATTTGGTATTGCCATTTGGAAAACAATAATTGGTTTTTGTCAACAAGCCATCACTTAGACATAAATGAACAACAAAGATAAAATAGATAAATGTTTGATAATTGGCAAAATAAAGTGATTATAAAATTATAGCATTATGGCTACTGCTATGACAGAGGACGTTCTTGATTGTTCACTTAATTTCTTTAAATTTCTACAAAGTGAAGAACCACTTTCATGATGAAAATCACTTAATCTCATTAAACATAATTTTAGTATTATGGCAAGGAAATCATTATTTTGTATGAATAAAAATTGATTTGACAGATAGAATGCTTTAAATGAATGGTAAATAAAGAATGAATCAATTTAAATTCTAAAATATAATTTGTGAATTAGCTTTTTATTAGGACTTCATTAACTGTTCAGAGGAAAAGATCTTTATTCAATTTAAAGATGTATTGTCCCCTAGAAACGTGAAAAATGAAGATTAATTAAATTAGATTTTGAATAGGTTATTTTGTAATTTTAATAAAGTTAATCACTTCCGTAGAAAACAAACTGAAAACAATAATGTTTTCCCTTATAAAATGACAAAATTAAATGGTTAAATTCAACCAAAAATCCATTGGCTAGAAGCCAATTTGACTATTTTCTGCTTTCAATTACAGTTTTTTCAGTTAATTCTAATTTTTTTTTCTCGATCTAATTTTAAAACTATTATATGACATTAAAATGGCATATTGAACAAAAAAATTTAAATAAATATTTTTTCAGGGGCACAATACATCTTTAACTTATATATCACATAAACTGTCTATATATGGTGCATAATACAGAAAATTGGTTGTCTAAAGTGAAACAACAATGATGAAGAGAGGAGACCAGTGGTGGATCCAGGATTTTGGAAAGAACAATGAGGAAGAGAGGAGACCAGTGGTGGATCCAGGATTTTGGAAAGAACAATGATGAAGAGAGGAGACCAGTGGTGGATCCAGGATTTTGGAAAGAACAATGATGAAGAGAGGAGACCAGTGGTGGATCCAGGATTTTGGAAAGAACAATGATGAAGAGAGGAGACCAGTGGTGGATCCAGGATTTTGGAAAGAACAATGATGAAGAGAGGAGACCAGTGGTGGATTCAGGATTTTGGAAAGAACAATGATGAAGAGAGGAGACCAGTGGTGGATCCAAGATTTTGGAAAGTATAATATGTTGACATTTATAATACATTATGGAACTCATCAATATATATTCCTACAATTTATCTTTTTGTTTTGCTTTTCATTATTCTTTTATTGCAAAAAAACTGTAAATTGACTAAAAAATTCATTAGGACGATGTTAGTCTAGAACTTTTAAATAACTCAATTGGTATCCAGTATCGATGTATTATAACTATTAATCCTAAAAGAAAAACATTTCAAGTTTTAGAAATTTTATGGAGAAATTTAAAATCATAACCATAAGTGTATATTAATCTGTGAAAGTGTAAAACTCTTGAAATTGTCCATAAAGTATGACATTTCACTAATTTTCAGCCAAAAATGACACTTTAAAAATCTGGTCTTAATACTTTTTTGAGATAAAATATTTTAAATCTAATCGAAAATGCGATGGTGATAAATATTAAGATAACATTGGTAATTTGAAATTTCCGTTAGAAAAAGAAACTGAAATGAGTTAGGCAAAAGGATAGATTTTGTCCCGGCCTTGGTTTGGGGGGATAACATTGGTGGTTTAAAGAGGTTTATGTCTGTCAATGTAAATGAATATCTTGTGCATTGATCATATTATACTTAAGAAAACGAAACATGGAGCTTAAATAAGTCAAATAAATAAGTCTAAAGAATTAGATGGGAAAATAATCAATAAAAATATAACATGTGTGTAAATAGGTTTTTATTCTACTTATTCAAATTTCTGCCATAAATTACAAAATATATAAAAGGCAACTTGTAAAGACCAAACAGGTGCTACACATCTGTAATTGGTCAACCCAACCTAGAGATATTTAAAAATGACGAATTATGATTATTATTTAATATTATATTATTAATTTGATTATTATCAACAAAATGAAGCACTAAGAGTTGGCTCAAAATCGCTAAAAAGCGCTTAAGGTGGATATTGTGGCCTGGATATCCTTAATTGTCCTTAAAAATGAATGGACTGTCTGTTGTTGTGGTGGACACTGCAAAAACGCAAAAATTAAAATTGTTATGCGTATACAATATTGCAGTAAACATATTATCTTATCTTATCAATCTAGCAGATTTATGACAGCATAAACCAAATAGGAAATGGAGGAATATTTATATGATTCAATCTGTGTACTCAATCAACACAGCTTAAATGAAAGTTTTAAATCCTGGTACTAGGAGTCTAAATGGCAATGACCTCAATGTCATTTCACACAGGTGAAATTAAATCAACATTTATTTATTCTATAATAATCATGGTTAAAATAACTTTCAGAAAAAAAAAGAGAAAGCTGGTTCAGGAAAAAGGTAAGTATCTACCGTATATTTCGGTGTATAAGTCGCACTTTTGACATGCAAATTTAACCTCTAAATTAAGGATGCGTCTTATACACCGAACATAAATGCCTCACCACACAGATTGTACATATCGACACCTCATTGGCTAGGCCTGGGCTTTTTAAGGTAAGGTAGTACTAAGTACGAAGAGTACGCCTAGCTACAGTGTACTAACGTAACAGCAACCTGCTTCTGTCTAGTTTTCAAGGCATTTTAGCGTGATGTTGTACTAAATATGATGAAAAGATTTGAGCTGTTTTAGGCGCTCCGATAAAATTTCATTTGTAAACGTTTACGATTGGAATAGTATTATAGTTATACGCACGATCGCCGACCGCCGGCGGTCACATGGTGTACAGTATTCGACTAGTATATTCTCCAGTTGATTATAGCATAGACCTAGCGTACACACTTCTCGGATACATAGATAATAATCGAATACGATTGTCCGTAAAAACGTGCGCCCTCTTGATAAAAGGACCGAGCGAGGCTAGCCCACACACAGGTGTTACACACACGTGCGGTCATTCACTCGATGTTGCGGGTGCAAAACTCGTGAATAACACGTTAGAAAGAACTGACGGAATGTGGGACTTCCCTTCTTGTTGAGGCTAGGCGCACCTGAGTCTAAGTAAGAAAAACATTGTTTTGATGAAATATAAAGTGCGTCTTATACATCGACGATACAAAATACCGATATTTTACTCTCAGTTAGGGGATGCGTCCTATACACAGGTGCGACTTTTATACCGAAATATACGGTAAAAGAGGGATTAAAAGGAATTATGAATTATCACAAATTAAATTATATGAATGTTTTATTTAATTTTTTTTTTGTAAAATTGTTTATTATCCAGTCATGAGCTACGGCTGACTCGATTCTGTTTTATAAACGAAACTTTCTTTCTTTCCAACAATCGGGAAAAAGGGTACTCATTTTAAACACAAGATTTGACAAACTTCACCATTTTGTTCAAATATATCCAATATGTATCTTGTTTGTGAGTTTATGATCAAAGGTTGGGAAGGGAGTTAATTGGAGGTTTTGTTTGCCGAATCACCCCTTTGGGAATTATAGTCTTTTTTTTAAAAATCCACTGCAGTGTTTTTCATTTTCTATTTTAACATTGCATTTTTGACATATTTCTGTGTGAACCAACTTCTACTGTTTAAGCCTTGTTCTACATGCTATAACTGTATGTAGTAATTTAAAGTTGAATTGGGCGACTTTTACAATATGCTTATTTTTTACAACCTTATTGCTCCATATTTCGTGCCAATTCAATTCTATTCCTAATTCTGTTTCCTATTTTGTTGGTATAGATGTATATAAGATGTATATAAGATGTATATATAGATGTATATATAGATGTATATATAGATGTATATAAGATGTATATAAGATGTATATAAGATGTATATAAGATGTCTATAAAATGTCTGGAAATAATCGTGTTTCTTATAAAATGAAGACATAACATTGGTTTTTTATGATCCATTTTCAATACTTGGTATATTTTTAATTATTTTCCATTGATTTGGTATAATAATATATTTCTCATTAACAATGAGAAAAAATATTCAATGAATGCATTTTCTTTCTTATATAACTTGAGAAGTAATTCTTGGTATGTTATCAGTTTGTTATTTACAAAAATATCATTTACTGTTCGAAATCCTGAATTTATTCAAGAGCTAAAATATAAAGACATTTACTGTTAAATACTTGTTCTTGTTCTTGTGCTGGGATTTAATTTCTTTAGCACTGTGTGGTACAGAACTAACAATATTATTTAGATTCACCAGTTCTTCTAAAAAAAACTTGGTTCTTTGTCCACAAAATGTTAAATGGCGTGGTTTGATATTATTATTATTAAACGAAAAACGTATTTGTTTAATATAGTAAATTGATATTTTAAAAGAAATAGACACAACAATTTAGTACAGGAAGTCACAGTGGATTTAAAAGTAAAATAGCTTTGGAACTATTAAGTAGTTATGTCATATTGTGTAAACATCTTATTGTACTTCATTGACAGTGACAAATATGTTATGTTATATAATAGAATATAAAGCAAAATCAAAACATTAATAGCATCCATCAACCAAATGTTTTTCATTAAAACAAAAAAATATTAAAGCACACAAATTTGCTGATACAAGAAAGGGAACTTTGATAATATAAGCAAGGAATGTATGTTTATTCAGTTTGAAAATTGTACTGGTCTTATGGATTGGTATAGGCTTGGTGAAATAGATTCTGTCAATAATGAATGTTCGATTGGTTTTATACAGTATATGTGTCAATTTGCTTCCTTGGAAATCTACTTGTAATTATTATAAACTGCTGAAAAATTCTTAAGTTGAGTATTATGGCCTGAATTTGTACATAAAAATGCACTTTTAAAGAAGCCACTGCCTGTTGTTATGGTGGACAAAACAAACAAATACAAAATTGTGGGGTTTTGTTTTTTATCATTTAATACGATGTTACAGTAACGCATTACCTTATAAATCTATTGTGAGTGATTTGTGTCAGGATAAACCAAAAAATGGGGCAATACACTAGTCTAAGCGGGAATAAACGCAATGTGATAAGAAAATAACATTTATTTATTTCATTCAAGAAAACAAATGGCCATGTCAAAAGGATGTTGCCTACAAGAGACTATAGCTATCAAACTAGTTTGAAAAAAAAACCACATGTGATGTGCCCCAATATGGCAGTGATATGACATCATCATGTCCATATATGGGCACATCACATTTTGTTGTCACATGAAATTTCAAAGGGTAGACAGAGCTTTAAGGATGGCAGTTGGTGGCAAAAGTAGGAATGAGCTTAATTCAAGAGGCCGATATTTATTTCCACAAAATATGTAGTTTATAGACCTTAAAATAAATGTATGTAGAGGAAGTCTTAGATGCATATACATGGATTAAAATCAAAATTGCATTGAAAATAAGTAGTGGTGATAAGGTCCTACTATTGTAAACATCATATTTCAATGACATGATGATTATCCAATGAAAATAAATCTATTATTAGAATCTAAATGTCGTTTATATTCACACTAAAAGAAAGATATCAGAACACTTGCTGTCAACAAATATTACGCAAGTGAGCATCTACTAATCAAGGAAAGTCATGTCGATTCAATTTGAAAATTGCACTGGTGTTATGGATTGGTATAGGCTTGGTGATAAGGATCCTGTCAATAAGGCAAGATTGGTTTTATATTGTATTTGTCCATTATGTTTCATTGGAAACCTACTTGTAATTATTTCATACGCAACCAATGAAAGATTACACAAAATTCAGAATTTCTTCATCGGACTATTAGCGATTTTTGATGCAACATCAAGTTTATTAATAATGCCAGGATCACTGAGTCTACAAGGCAATAAATCTGCAATTGTACAATTCACTATTTTTAGTTCAAATAATCTGTTAATGTCTTCAGCATTGACAATTGCTGCAATAGCTGTTGATCGTTCCATTGCTCTGGTATGGGCACCTCTCAGATACCATGCTATTGTAACTCTTAAGCGTTACATTTTTGCAGCATTTACAATTGCAGTGCTACCCTTCATTTATGTGCTGATTATATACCTTGTTGATAGAAGCAGTTTCTTTCTTTCATTTTCTCTAACTATCATTTTTACATTGTTAGCAACTATTTTACTGTACTTCAACATTTACATAAAACTGCAAAACAATCACACTACTGTAAACTTAACCGCCAACAACATTGAAGATTTTAAAAAAATATTCAAAACATTTGCTATTATTATTTCAGTGTATGTGATCACATGGGGACCAAACACATGTGTTATTTTTGTTTATTTTTCTGGACTTTTTATTGATTGCTCAGATATTCAAGAAGATATGCAGCTTGTTTTGCCAATAACATATATTATTACAATTATAAATTCATTTATAAATCCAATTGTTTATTGGTTTCATCTTAGTGAATTTCAAAGATCTATGAAAGAGTTATTTAGCAGAATACTGAAACTAAGAAGCACAAGAATAGACGTTATATAAAGTAATTGTTCCTCCACAGATTTTCGAAAAGATTTTGTGAACAACCTACTAAGCTCAAATAATTTGATATAAAACTTTGGAAAAATAGATGGCAAGAATAATCAATATGGTTTGAAAAAAATCTTCACACCAGAAAAAACAAATTTAACACTAAAAAAAATTAATATAGAATATCAATAATAAGCTTGTCTTTGAGTTTTGAGTTCATTTAAGTCAAGAGAATAAATGAGTACATTATACTGAATACATTTTGTTTATATAAGTTAAAATCTGTGTATAAATGTACAAGGCACTAGTTAAGTATAATTCTAACATTTTGTTCATATATTAGTTAAAATCTGTGTTTATATTGTATAAATGTAACAGGCACTAGTTAAGGTTCAGTATAATTCTAACATTTTGTTCATATTAGTTGAAATCTGTGTTTATATTGTATAAATGTAACAGGCACTAGTTAAGGTTTAGTACAATTCTAACATTTTGTTTATATTAGTTAAAATCTGTGTTTATATTGTATAAATGTAACAGGCACTAGTTAAGGTTTAGTATAATTCTAACATTTTGTTCATATTAGTTAAAATCTGTGTTTATATTGTATAAATGTACCAGGCACTAGTTAAGGTTTAATATAATTCTAACATTTTGTTTATATTAGTTAAAATCTGTTTTTATATTGTATAAATGTAACAGGCACTAGTTAAGGTTTAGTATAATTCTAACATTTTGTTTATATTAGTTAAAATCTGTGTTTATATTGTATAAATGTACCAGGCACTAGTTAAGGTTTAGTATAATTCTAACATTTTGTTCATATTAGTTAAAATCTGTGTTTATATTGTATAAATGTACCAGGCACTAGTTAAGGTTTAGTACAATTCTAACATTTTGTTCATATTAGTTAAAATCTGTGTTTATATTGTATAAATGTACCAGGCACTAGTTAAGGTTAATTCTTACATTTTGTCTTTATACATGGCCTGCTAGTTTTCTTGTTTATAAATAAAGCTTATTATTATTGTTGTGTTAAGCTATGTCATTTTTATTGTTAAAATTTGTCTCTAGCTAAGCAACAGTGTTTTCTTCTTAGGGCCTGTTTCTGCTGCAACTAAAAATACGGTATAAAATACCGTATTTTTTAGTACCCTGTTTCTGCTAACAATACTTCTTGGGTGTTCGTGTTAAATTTCATCGTCCTTTTTACCCAAATTGCCATTCATTTATTTGGTCGATGATTAAAAGTTGCAATAAAGCCTTAAAAGAACTTTTAAGTCTCAGCCTAGCCCTAGTGATAGAGATGTTGTGAGAGCACAGAAAACATCGTAATGGGGATAAGTAATTCGTTCCCTCCCCGAGTTATTGTCTTTTGCAATGTTGTACTGCTTTCGCAGGCTCTTCAGCTTTGAATTTACTGTCTTTGGAGACAAGTCTATTCCATACTCCTGCTTTATTTTTGTAAAAATATCTTTATAAATGTGGTTTTCCCTTTTATTACCTTTTAGTTGGCCGGACATTTTGCAGTTCTACCATTTCTAAAGGTCTTCTTTATAAAAATAGCATACATAATGGGCTTAAATTTTACAACCTAGAGATGAGATGAACATTGGAACTGTTCTAGATTTTTAATT
This sequence comes from Antedon mediterranea, assembly GCF_964355755.1. NCBI lineage: Eukaryota > Metazoa > Echinodermata > Crinoidea > Comatulida > Antedonidae > Antedon > Antedon mediterranea. The sequence goes on from NC_092671.1 coordinate 2,632,716, forward strand.
TGTTTTTAACATGTGCAGACATTTGAATATTACATTTTTGGAAAAAAAAAATTACATATACCGGTAAATACAAAACAATACAAATTTAAAAATGGCAAGGATTGTTAGCAGCAAACTAAATCACGTCAGTACAAATGAACAAATACTAATGAGAAAAAAAAGGGAATTTTAGGTATGAAAATAGTTCTGCCCTAAAAAGGAGAGGTCTCTAAAATCTGATGGAAGACCATTCAATAGTTTACAAAATCTAGGAAAGAATGAGGATTGATAACAGACTGTCCGAGCAAAGCGACATTGGGACATGCAGTAAACTCACGCAATTCTTTGACAGACTTTTAGTGTTTTATAGGTTCAGACAATGACCGCAATATATATTAGTTTAAGTTCTAGGTTTTTGCAAATTGAAATCTCCATAGTCAGAATATAATTTATATCAAAATTGTCACTACATAAATTAATTGTCAAAATTAGAGAGACAGTTATTTACATATAAACATCAAACTACATGATCGATAAGCCGCCATGTTTGAGGTGATCTTTTTTACCCGTGACCAACGCCTTGAGACACACAATTATTACAATTAGTAATAAAGATTTCTAAATGTCTACATTAGATGTACAGTATATCATATTTCATTTTATACGTTCGCTGTAAACTGAGATCCTGACGCGCACGGGCACCCTCATATCAGCGCCATTTTATAGTATCCATATCATAGATCACAACATCAAATCAAAATATTATTAGCATCAATTAAGTCTGTCAATTAAACCATAAGTTAGTGAGCTAAGATAAAGACATTATCAAAATACTGACACATTGCTGGCATGAGAAGAACATACTACAGTGTTAGAAGAGTGTTGAGGAAGAATAAATAATAAAATAAATTCAATAACTGTATTGTTCAAATGGAAAACTGTACTGGTATTGCCGATTGGTATGCAAGAGTGTTTAAAGAAGATGATCGTGTCAAAAATGTAAGATTTGCATTGTACGGTGTATGTCCAATTTGTTTCATTGGAAACCTACTTGTAATTATTTTATATGCAACCAATGAAAGATTGCGCAAAATACAGAATCTCTTCATCGGCTTATTAGCAATTGTTGATGCAACATCAAGCTTAGTTCTGTTACTATCATCACAACCGCTTAAAGAAAATTCTTCTCGATTTTTTTTGCTAGCTACAAATAGTCTGTTAATGTCTTCAGCATTGACAATTGCCGCAATAGCTGTTGATCGTTCCATCGCTCTGGTATGGGCACCTCTACGATACCACGTTATTGTAACTCTAAAGCGTTACATTTTTGTAGCTTGTACAATTGCTGGGCTACCATTTATCTACATGCTGACTATACATCAAGTGGATAAAGACCAGGTCTTCTTTTCCTTTTCTTTAATTATTTTGTTTACATTGTTAGCAACTATTTTACTGTACATCAATATCTACATAAAACTAAAAAACAATCGTACTACTGTAAACTTAAGCACCAATGATATTGAAGAGTTTAAAAAATTGTTTAAAACATTTACTATTATTATTTCAGTGTATGTGCTCACATGGGGACCAAACATGTGTATAATTTTTGTTTATTTCTCTGAAATTTTTATGGACTGCTCAGATATTCCAGAAGTTATGCAACTTGTTTTGCCAATGACGTATGTCATTTTAATTGTAAATGCATTTATAAATCCGATTGTTTATTGGTTTAACCTTACTGAATTTCGAAGATCTATGAAAGAGTTTCTTTGTAAAAGAATGAATTTACGAAAAACAAGAATAGAAGTTTTATAAAGTAAAATGTAGGCAAGCTCCTCCAAATTTTTATTGTAAATGCATTTATAAATCCGATTGTTTTAACCTTACTGAATTTCGAAGATATATGAAAGAGTTACTTTGTAAAAGAATAAATTTAAGAAAAAACAAAATAGACGTTTTATAAAAGTAAAATGTATGATCATTCCAGAACAAAATATTTGATTGGCTAGTTGTTAGGTCATCTATTTAACAGCTAATTACTGGGCCTAAGCAAACCCAACCCTAACTCTTGCTCCCTAGTTTAACAGCGCATGTGCATCTACTTGTTATATTTGTTATGAGAGGTGCAAGATCAACAGTTCCAATAGTATTTTAATTATTGTTATTATAGTCTTGTGTTACCAAACTTTAATTTTAGCTTGATAATGTAAAATATATTAAAATTATCTGACCAACTGCAAAACTACACTTTAATATGATAATCAATATATTCATTATAAATACTGTCCACCAGCCATCCAACCTATAGTATTTAATGTGGACTCTTAGTGTAAAACTATCTTGTCTGTAATCGAGCAACTGTTTCTATTATTAAATTTTATCTTCATAATACATTTGAAAAAATATGGATTACAATTGCAGTAAATTGACTGACTGGATCAGTGATGTCACAGAATCAGATTTAATGACGGGAGGAATAGTTCTATTTATTCTAAGTTCATTATCTTTTCTTGCAAACTTACTTGTGATTGTTTTATTTGCAACAAGTAAAAGACTAAAACAGAAAAAGAACATTTTCATTGGTTTTTTAGCGATTATTGATATATCAGCAAGCATATTGGCAATACCTGGATGTCTAGTTTTCTATTATGATGAAAATATTATTATTATATTAATATCGCACGGAAGTGAAGGACTTTTCATATCATCTTTATCAACTATTACCGCTATAGCAGTTGATAGATCAATAGCTCTTGTGTGGGCGCCGCTTCGATACCACTCTCTAGTCACAACTCAACGATGCATAGTTGCTTGTGTTTTGATTGCAGTTCTACCATTTTTATACATAGTGTGTTTGAACTTCTTTGCATATAACCAATCTTTTTTACTATTTTCTTTTACAACGTTTCTAATAATGATTTGTACAATATTTATGTACATCGATATCTACAAGAAGCTTCGCCAAAATCGTTCAAACGTACACACATCTAGAAATGAAATTGAAGAATTTAACAAATTGTTCAAAACTTTCATCACCATTATTGCAATTTTTGTCTTTACATGGGGACCTAATATATGTATTATTCTGATATATTTTTCATCACTATTTTATCACTGCTCTGAAGTTCCAAAAGTGATACAGTTAATTCTGCCAATTACATATATATTTGTTGTTTTAAATTCTTTTGTAAATCCAATTGTTTACTGGTTTCATCTCACAGACTTTAAACAATCTGTAAGAGATTTGTACAAGAAATGTTATCAGCGAAAATCAAGAATTGAGGTTTTGTAAAATTAATTTTTAAGAATGTTCATAGTATAAGTTTTGCTTTGTAGTTAAAAAATTCTTCAAGGCATTTCTTTCAATGCAACTTTTTAAATAATATTAATATAGCAATGTGGATTTTTATAAGAAAATCAAAATAGTAAAAACATATATTATATCAATTTTGTTATTTTACAAAAATGAAAATTAATATTAGTCTATTTGCCTATTACACTTGATGATACCTCAACTCTGATTGGTCAATATAAGAAGCAACCAAGCAGGTACTTCTATGGTGTTTTTGATTGTCTTTGTGTTTGTTTGTATTTTGAAATTAAAATTGTAAACTGTATGTGCAAGAAATGCTTGTGAAAATAACAGTTTTATAATATATATTTATGCTATTTGGTTAAATCCCTTTCTGGTGATCCAGATTTAATGAAACGAAAAATGTGTAAACATACAGTATGCTACTTCATATTACCTGCTACAAAACAAACATGACAAATATAATTAATGGCAAGATCAAAGCAAGACATTATTAAGCATATCAATAAACTTGATATCTGTCAATCAAACTAAACCTTAAGTTAATAAGTTAAATTAAGAAAGATATTAAAGCAATTTACATATTGTTGGCTACAGAAGAAAGACAAAGAGTTTTGAAGAAGGAAAACGTATACAGAGAACAGATAGTGAATCAAATAAAATGGAAAATTGTACTGGTATTGCTAATTCCTATACTGGTGCTGATAAAGATGACATCAATAAAGGACAAATACTGCTGTACATTGTTTGTTCATTTTGTTTCCTTGGAAACCTACTTGTAATTATTTTATACACAACTAATGAAAAACTACGAAAGATACAGAATCTATTCATAGGACTACTAGCACTTATTGATGCAACATCAAGTTTGGTTATGGTGCCAGGATCACTTAATCTGAATGGTGATGATTCTCTAATTGTTTTTATAACTGCTTGTGCTACTAACAGCCTGCTAATATCTTCTGCATTGACAATTGCCGCAATAGCTGTTGATCGTTCCATTGCTCTGGTATGGGCACCTCTACGATACCACGTTATTGTGACTTTAAAGCGTTACATTTTTGTAGCATTTACAATTGCAGTACTACCGTTTATCTACATGCTGGCTATATACCTTTTCGATAGAGACCGTGTCTTTATTTCCTATTTTTCAGTTATCCTTTTTTCAATGTTAGCAACTATTTTCCTGTACATCAATATCTACATAAAACTAAAGAATAATCGTACTACTGTAAACTTAAGCACCAATGATATTGAAGAGTTTAAAAAATTGTTTAAAACATTTACCATTATTATTTCAGTGTATGTAATCACATGGGGACCAAACATGTGTGTTATTTTTGTTTATTTCTCTGGACTTTTTATGGACTGCTCAGATATTCCAGAAGTTGTACTGCTTGTATTGCCATCAACATATATAATTTTAATTCTAAATGCATTTATAAATCCAATTGTTTATTGGTTTCATCTCACTGAATTTCAAAAATCTATGAAAGAGTTATTTTGCAGAAGAATTAATCCATAAGAGTTTTTTTGAGCATGTGCAGATGTTTGTTTGAGCATGTGCAGAGGTTTATGAGCATGTGCAGAGGTTTATGAGTCTGTGTAGAGGTTTGAGTTATTTTGCTGGGCCTAAGCAAACCCAACCCAATAACAGCGCATGTGCACCAAATGAAATGAAATGAGGTTCTAGATGACAGAGCAAGGTTGACACTTACAACTATGTACTAAACGCCAATATCCTATATATTTAAATTATTGTTTATAGTCTTGGTTTACCCAACTTAATTACAATCTTTATTGACACTTTATTTAGATAGCTTAATTATTTAAAATTTATTAAAACAATCTGCCCAACTGAAAACCTACGATAATATAAAAATCAATATGTTCATTTATAAATAAGTGTCTACAAGCAACTGACACTTAGTATTTAATGTGGACGCTTAGTGTCCGCATGTCAAGCTATTCCATTTTTCTAAAAATTTGTAAATTTCAGTTACTATCTCTAATCAAGCAACTATTTTTTGGGTTAAATTTTATCTTCATAATAAATTTGTGAAAATATGGATTATAATTGCAGTAAATTGACTGACTGGATTACTGATGTCACAGAATCAGATTTAATGATGGCAGAAATAGTTCTATTTATTCTAAGTTCATTATCTTTTCTTGCAAACTTACTTGTGATTGTTTTATTTGCAACAAATAAAAGACTACAAAAGAAAAAGAACATTTTCATTGGTTTTTTAGCGATTATTGATATATCAGCAAGCATATTGGCAATACCTGGATGTCAAGTTTTCATTTATGATGAAAATATTATTATCATTTTAATATCGTACGGAAGTGAAGGACTTTTAATGTCATCTTTATCAACTATTGCTGCCATAGCAGTTGATAGATCAATAGCTCTTGTGTGGGCGCCGCTTCGATACCACTTTCTAGTCACAACCCAACGATACATAGTTGCTTGTGTTTTAATTGCAGTTCTACCATTTTTGTACATAGTGTGTTTGAACTTCTTTGCATATAACCAATCTGTTTTATTAGTTTCTTTTACAACATTTCTAATAATGATTTGTACAATATTTATGTACATCAACATCTACAAGAAGCTCCGTCAAAATCGTTCAAACGTACACACAACTAGTAATGAAATTGAAGACTTTAACAAATTGTTCAAAACTTTCATCACCATTATTGCAATTTTTGTCTTTACATGGGGACCTAATATATGTATTATTCTGATATATTTTTCATCATTATTTTATCACTGCTCTGAAGTTCCAAAAGTGATACAGTTAATTCTGCCAATTACATATATATTTGTTATTTTAAATTCTTTTGTAAATCCAATTGTTTACTGGTTTCATCTCACAGACTTTAAACAATCTGTAAGAGATTTGTACAAGAATTGTTATCAGCGAAAATCAAGAATTGAGGTTTTGTAAAATGATGTTTAAAGAATGTTCATACACACAGCAGATGCAGGAGATGCAAGTGCAGCTGTTTGTGAGCATGTGCAGAGGTTTGCATAGTACAATAAACACAATTAAATCGATATAATATAAATAATAATATAAAACAAACTCGGAAACAAGCCATTATGGCTCTATTTTTCAACTATATTTCTTCATTACTAAAGATAACAAATAAAGTTCATTTCTGAAAATGTACAAAGTTTATTTCTGAAGATGAACAAATAAAGTTTATTTCTGAAGATGAACAAAATAAAGTTCATTTCTGAAGATAACAAATAAAGTTCATTTCTGAAGATAACAAATAAAGTTCATTTCTGAAGATAACAAATAAAGTTCATTTCTGAAGATGAACAAATAAAGTTCATTTCTGAAGATGAACAAATAAAGTTTATTTCTGAAGATGAACAAAATAAAGTTCATTTCTTAAGTTGAACAAATAAAGTTCATTTCTGAAGATGAACAAATAAAGTTCATTTCTGAAGATAACAAATAAAGTTCATTTCTTAAGATAACAAATAAAGTTCATTTCTGAAGATAACAAATAAAGTTCATTTCTGAAGATGAACAAAATAAAGTTCATTTCTGAAGATGAATAAATAAAGTTAATTTCTGAATGATGAACAAATAAAGTTCATTTCTGAAGATGAACAAATAAAGTTCATTTCTGAAGATAAACAAATAAAGTTCATTTCTGAAGATAACAAATAAAGTTCATTTCTGAAGATGAACAAATAAAGTTTATTTCTGAAGATGAACAAATAAAGTTTATTTCTGAAGATGAACAAAATAAAGTTCATTTCTTAAGTTGAACAAATAAAGTTCATTTCTGAAGATGAACAAATAAAGTTCATTTCTTAAGATGAACAAAAAAAGTTCATTTCTGAAGATAACAAATAAAGTTCATTTCTGAAGATGAACAAAATAAAGTTCATTTCTGAAGATGAACAAATAAAGTTCATTTCTGAAAATAACAAATAAAGTTCATTTCTTAAGATGAACAAATAAAGTTCATTTCTGAAGAAAACAAATAAAGTTCATTTCTGAAGATGAACAAAATAAAGTTCATTTCTGAAGATGAATAAATAAAGTTAATTTCTGAAGGATAAACAAATAAAGTTCATTTCTGAAGATAAACAAATAAAGTTCATTTCTGAAGATGAACAAATAAAGTTCATTTCTGAAGATGAACAAATAAAGTTCATTTCTGAAGATGAACAAATAAAAGTTCATTTCTGAAGATTAACAAAATAAAGTTCATTTCTGAGGATGAAATTTCTGAAGATAAACAAAATAAAGTGAATTTCTGAAGATGAACAAATAAAGCTTAAAATATACTAGAATCAAACACCTCAGCTTGCCCCACCTTTGTTTGTTTCATATATCAAACTTGTTAGTAGTTAAATTGATGTCAAAGTTTAAAACAAAGAAACCTTCAAGTTGTTTTAAGATGAAAGGCTTTTCACTGTTTCTTTGTAATTATATTTCACTGTAGATTTTTATATCAATCAAAATTGTACAAATGTGTATTTTAGTATCAAACAATGTTGTTATTGTATGAAAATGACAATAAATTAGCTTTTAAAATGATGTACTGGAATATTAAACTCTGTAGATCATATTTCATAGTACAGTATCCATGTCACAAGACAAGATCAAAGTAAGACATTATTAGCAACAATCAACCTGATGTCAATCAAACTAAATCCGAAGTTAGTAAGCTAAATTATGAAGGATATTAAAGCATTTTACACATTGCTGGTAACAGAACAATGTACAAGCTAGCAGAACATAAATACTAAATAAGCAAAGATATTCAAATGGAAAATTGTACTGGTCAAGTTTAATTTTTAATGCCTGGTTCACTGCCTCTTGGTGATAATAATTCTCCTCATTTTATTAACTACTTATACTGCTAACAGTCCGTTAATGTCTTCTGCATTGACAATTGCAGCAATAGCTGTTGATCGTTCCATTGCTCTGGTATGGGCACCTTTACGATACCACGTATTGTAACTCTTAAGCGTTACATTTTTGTAGCATTTACAATTGCAGTGTTACCATTTATCTGCCTAATGACTGTAATTCATATTGATAGAAACATCTTCTTTATAACTTTTTCTTAAGTTATCCTTTTATCAATGTTAATTACTATTTTTGTGTACATCAATATCTACATAAAACTCAGAAACAATCGTACACACTTCACTGCCAACAATATTAAGGAATTTAAAAAATTGTTTAAAACATTTGCTATTATTATCTCAATGTATGTGCTCACATGGGGACCAAACATGTGTGTTATTTTTGTTTATTTTTCTGGACTTTTTACAGATTGTTCAGATATTCCAGAAGTATTACTGTTTGTATTGCAATCAACGTATATAATTTTAGTAGTAAATTCATTTATAAATCCAATTGTTTATTGGTTTCATTTCACTGAATTTCGAAGATCTATGAAAGAATTATTTTGCAGAATAATGAAACTAAGAAGCACAAGAATAGACGTTCAATAAAGTATAATTGATTTTTAACATGCAAAGTCTGAACAAACTATTAATAATAATTTGATCATGATAATAATTATCATGATTATTGCAATATTTTTCCTACTCTGAAGTGACAGTTATTTCTGTCAAATATATTTGCTATTTTAAATTGTTTTGTAAATCCAATTGTTATAATGCTTTCATCTCACAAACTTTGAGAGACATCTGTACAAGCATTTAAGTCTTGTAAGATGTTCATACACACATCAGATGTGAGACACAGCACTGTGAGCATGTGCAGAGGTTTGTTAGCATGTGCAGAAGTTTGTGAGCATGTTGAGAGGTTCGTAAACATATGCAGAGGATTGCGAACAAGTTCAGAGATTTGTGAGCATGTGCAGAGGTTTGTGATCATGTGCAGATGTTTGTGAGCATGTGCAGAGGTTCGTGATGTTGGGCAGAAGTTTGCAAGCATGTGCAGAGGTTCGTGATGTTGGGCAGAAGTTTGTAAGCATGTGCAGAGGTTTGTTACTATTGCTTTAAATCTTTCAAAATGTTTAAAAAGATTAGATAACTTTTACTAAGTTGTCTTCAAGCACAAGTTATCGTGAGAATAGGGATTTTGAAGAAAAAAAATTAGTTATCATAATTAAGCCCTTTACTATGTAAATATATCATATTTCGTTGTACATTTATTTATGTCACACACCAATAACATGTTATGTCAATATAATTAATGGCAAGATATTAAAATACATTACTATTGAGCTTATCAATCAACATGATTGCCTGTCATTCAACCTAAAAATCAAGTTTGTGAGCTAGATTAGGAATGATATTAAAGCACTTTAAACATTGAAGACACTACAACTATACAGTAGAGGAGCTTTACATATTGAAGAACATACTAAGTTGTGGAAGGGACAGTTGATCAATCCCAAATGGAAAACTGTACTGGTATTGCAGATTGGTATAGCAACGTTTTAGATAAAGATCCTGTAAATAAGGCAAGATTTCCATTATATTGTATATGTCCTTTTTGTTTCATTGGAAACCTACTTGTAATTATTTTGTACGCAACTAATGAAAGATTACGTAAAATACAGAATCTCTTCATTGGCCTACTAGCGATTTTTGACGCAACATCAAGTTTACTTATAATACCTGGATCACTGGCTCTTAATAACAATCCTTCTCGTATTGTATTGTTAACTGGTTATACTACAAACAGCTTGTTAATGTCTTCAGCACTGACAATTGCCGCAATAGCTGTTGATCGTTCCATTGCTCTGGTGTGGGCACCTCTCAGATACCACGTTATTGTAACTCTAAAGCGTTACATTTTTGTAGCCTTTACAATTTTAGTGCTACCATTCATCTATATGATGTCTTTTGGACAAAAACCTTGTGTTTTTCTTCTTTTCATCAGTTATCTTTCTTATACTGTTAGCAACTATTTTCCTGTACATCAATATCTACATCAAACTGCAAAACAATCGTACTACTACAAACTTAACAGCCAATGATATTGAAGAGTTTAAAAAATTGTTTAAGACATTTGCTACCATTATTTCAGTGTATGTGCTCACATGGGGACCAAATGTATGTATTATCTTTATTTACTTCTCTGACATTTTTATGGACTGCTCAGATATTCCAGAAATTATGCAACTTGTTTTGCCAATAACGTATATCATTTTAATTGTAAATGCATTTATAAATCCGATTGTTTATTGGTTTCACCTTAGTGAATTTAGAAAATCTATGAAAGAGTTACTTTTTAAAAGAATGAATCAACTAAGAATAAATGTTTTGTGAATTACAATATAGGCAATGCATTCATATAATTTATAATCCAATAAATTATTGGTTTAACACTGCACCAAATTCCAAAGATCCATGGAAAAGGAGCCCAGTCTACCTACACAAAGTAGAGCAATTTCTGAGTTTAGCAAGTAAAGTTTTGCAAAGTTTGCTAATGTAGATCAGTTGATAAACTAAAGCAAACTGTAGAAACAATTTTGCTAATAGGCTGTGTACCTTCCAAACTAGTTTATTTATGTTATCAAGTCAGCGAATCAAATAACAGTCTTTGGTTCAGTCATGTGATCCTCTAGTAATAGCTTAAATGACAGGAAAGGAGACTCAAGAGTTTGCAAAAAAAGTTTGGTAAAGTTTGCTAGTGTAGAAAAGTTGTATATGTAAAATGTAGGCAATGTAATTGTTTAATAATATAAGAAGCTTCAGCTTGACTTTAAGATGTGATTTTTTTTAATATAACTTTGTAAGAATATATATTTTGAAACTCACACATTGCATAATTATCAATTAATAAAGACCTAAAAACCAAATAATAATTTATGGTGGAAAAGTTGTTTAAAAAATTTGAATTATTTTGTAACAGAGTCAGATTTTTATACAGTATATCAAAGCATGGTACTGTATTTTCTCGATGACTTTTATATAAGACTTAAAATTGTTGGGGCATTGTTTGATAGAGTTTTTAAGCAATTTTTCTTACTAAAGAAGACTTTAAATTAGTAATTAAGTATTGGCATGATGATGAGTATCATATTTCATTGTTACTATCTATATGACAGATCAAATCCAAACATAATTAGCATCCATTAATTTGGTGTTTGTCAATCAAGCTAAACCTTTAGTTGTAAGCTATAATTAAGAATACATTAACACATTGCTAGCAACGAAGAAACTACTTACAGAGTGTTAAGGAAGGAAATAAAGTTATTGTTTATCAAAATGGAGAATTGTACCAGCATTTCCGATTGGTATGCTCTTAGTAATAAAGATGATATCAATAAGGCAAGATTGGCATTATGGAGTGTATGTCCATTTAGCTTATTTTGAAATCTACTTGTAATTATTTTATACGCAACTATTGAAAGACTACGTAAAATACATAATCTCTTCATCTGCCTACTAGCGATTTTTGATGCAACATCAAGTTTAATAATAATGCCAGCATCACTGGCTCTTAACGGCGATGATTCCCCAATTATTCTACTGACTGCTTATGGTACTAACAGCATGTTAATGTCTTCAGCATTGACAATTGCCGCAATAGCTGTTGATCGTTCCATTGCTCTGGTATGGGCACCTCTTAGATACCACGCTATTGTAACCTTTAAGCGTTACATTTTTGTAGCATGTACAATTGCAATACTACTACAAATCTACATACTGACTGTATATATTGTTGATGAAGATAGTAATTTTTTCTTTTTTTCTTTAGCTATCTTACTGTTAGTTACTATTTTCCTGTACATCAATATCTACTTAAAACTAAAAGAAATTGAAATTCTGTAAAATTAACTGTCAGTGATATTGAAGAGTTTAAAAAATTGTTTAAGACATTTGCTATTATTATTTCAGTGTATGTGCTCACATGGGGACCAGACATGTGTGTTATTTTTATGGACTGCTCGGATATTCCAGAAGTTATGACATTTGTTTTGCCAATAACGTATGTCATTTTAATTGTAAATTCATTAATAAATTTGATTGTTTATTGATTTCACCTTATTGAATTTCGCAAATCTATGAAAGAGTTAATTTGCAAAAGAAGAATAGATATTTTATGAAATAACCAGATGGAAACTAACTAACAATATCAAATAACATTATGGTAAGGAAAGGAGAAATTGCTTTTGTGATAAATATTAAATTTGAAATTAAAACAAAGACTGTCATTACCAGATGATGTTCTATATACCTTAAACTTAATTAACCAGTTGTTGTTTTAATTAACAACAAAAGGAAGAAACTGTCAATCAACAAACACTTAAAAAATGACAATTCTCGTCTTGAACAAACATACTGGACACTTACAGGGCAAAGGTTACATTGTCTGATTTTACAAAGAACTAAACGTTCTCTACAATTACTGTAACTGGACGCAAACAGTTAAGAGTTGCAGTATCTATTGCCTATTTTGCTAAAAATTTAACATTCTCTACTTCAACAAGTAACTGAACAAAACAGTTTAAAGAGTTGCAGTATCTATTGCCTATTTTGCTAAGAATTTAACATTCTCTACTTCAACAAGTAACTGAACAAAACAGTTAAGAGTTGCAATATCTATTGCCTACTTTGCTAAGAATTTAACATTCTCTACTTCAACAAGTAACTGAACAAAACAGTTAAAGAGTTGCAGTATCTATTGCCTACTTTGCTAAGAATTTAACATTCTCTACTTCAACAAGTAACTGAACAAAACAGTTAAAGAGTTGCAGTATCTATTGCCTACTTTGCTAAGAATTTAACATTCTGTACTTCAACAAGTAACTGGACACAAAACAGTTAAGAGTTGCAATATCTATTGCCTACTTTGCTAAGAATTTAACATTCTGTACTTCAACAAGTAACTGGAAGCAAAGCAGTTAAGAGTTGCACTATCTATCGTCTATTTTGCTAAGAATTTAACATTCACTACTTCAAGAAGTAACTGGACAAAAAACAGTTAAGAGTTGCACTATCTATCGTCTATTTTGAAAAAAAATTGTGACTGAATGCATAAGAAAATTTTTTTTTCAAAAATAAAAAGTGTACATAAAAACACATTTTAAATAGTGTACAACAAAACGTTTACTATATGGATTCACAAATGCTTTGTGTGTGCTGTTAAAATTTGAAGATCAATTGATAATTTGGTTTTGAAAAAAACAAAAACAAAATCTTGAACAATGGATATCAACTGCAGTAGTTTCAGTGATTGGTTTTCTGAAATCAAAGAAGAAGAAATGGAAACACTGAGATTAATATTAATTATATTATGTGCGTTAGCTTTTTTTGTAAACCTACTTGTGATCATTTTACTTGCCAGATCTCCAAGATTAAGAAAGAAACAAAACATTTTCATTGGGCTATTAGCAATGATTGACATGACAATAAGTATACTAATGATACCAAGTTCATCTATATTCGTATTTAATAATACTTTAATTGTAAATATAATATCGTACATTAATAATGGACTATTTCTATCGGCTGCATTTACAATTTCTGCTGTGGCAATTGATCGTTCAATTGCTCTAGTTTGGGCACCGCTTCGTTATCACGCCCTTGTCACAACTAAGCGTTACATGATCACGTCAGTTTTGATACTTACGCTCCCTATCCTTTATGTGGTAATTCTTTACTATATAAATGAATTATATTTTATGTTGACAGTTTCTATCACAGTTTTACTGACAATAATAATAACGATTTTTCTGTACATTAACATTTATTAACATCTATTAACATCTATTAACATCTATTAACATCTATTAACATCTATTAACATCTATTAACATCTATTTAAAACTACAGAAGAATAATTCTCCAGCATTTGGTAACAAAATTCATGAATTCAACAAACTATTTAAAACATTTACAATTATTATTGGAGTTTTTGTTATAACATGGGGACCAAGCACAATTGTTGTCATAATATTTTTTTCAACTTAATTGCTCTGAAATGCCAAAAGAACTACAGCTTGCTATGCCTATAACATATTCATTTCTTATCTTAAATTCTCTTGCAAATCTGATTGTCTACTGGTTTCATCTTAAAGACTTTCGCAAATCATTTCATGATTTAAAATGCTTTGGAACTTGTTACCAAAACATACAAATTTAATATTGGAATATTAAAAGTTTATAACTATATAAATAAAAAAATGTTTTTAAATATTTCTAACATAGTAAAATGTATATAAATTAATCTACTGGTTATTTAAAGGAAAGGAACACTCTAATATCTTACCTAACTATTATATAAGTAACCCTACCAACTTAATATTCAGCACAATTTATGTTTAAATCGGATTTGTAGTTTTCTAGTAAACAGGATTTTAAAGCTGTTTTCAAGACATTTGAAAATCGCCATCTTGTGCTCATAGCAGCCTGTTTGTGACGTCAGATACGGCCGACGAAAATTTTAAGATTCGCGGTTGCATTTGGCGATTCTATTGGCTAAGCGAATCCGCTAATATGATTGGCTAATAACGCGACATGCGGTCATGCAGGACGGCGATGACACGGTATGAGCATGCGCTGACTTGGTAAACAAACCTTCAATCGATCTTTTCTTCTGCAAGCCAATTCGTAAATCTTTCAGCTATTGTTAATCTATTGTTACTTTTATTGCCTAGCTGTTTCAAACGGGATTTGGTAGGGGAATTAACTGGCAAACCTTCCAAACGGAGGCTGTTGGTTGACGATGCAGTGTCTACTTTATTTTCGTTCAACACGAGTTCTAGGCCTAGTAAGGCATACAGTACAGATAGACTGGCCGAAAGTACACCATTCTTCGACGGCTTGTTTGTTATGCTCGAGAATGTTCTTTTTTCCTCATCAGCACGACGCAAAACTAACTCACTTTCTGTATATTCTGGTTCCAAATTTTCTTAATTATAAAAACTTCAAGCCATATTCCGAAAATATTAGGTATGTTAGGCTATTTAATTGATTTTATTTTATGGTTATATCCCGCACTTCCATATTGAAATACTGTACTAAGACGATGGACGCTTGGATTTGCTTGAATGCGTCCACCTAATCTGACGTCACATAATTGCTCTTAACCTGTCAAAATGGCGCTGTTCAATTTCCGATATGTTGTCGTTTAAAAGTCTATTTTTTAACTAAATTGCTTACTATTGTATCTTGAACCATTGTAATCATGTTTTTATTACATTTATCTATAAGCACAGTGGCACATTTAGCCCAGGGTGTTCCTTTCCTTTAAGTCTTAGTCCCAGTTTGTGAGCTTGATAAAGAGATTTGTGAGCATGTGCAGAGGTTTGTGAGCATAAGCACAAGTTTTAGAGCGTGTGCAAAGGTAATTGTACATATCTTCAATTTGTGAGCAGAAGAACGAAAAGTCTAGGAAAGTTATCATATCTTTAAAATAGATAATTGTACTGGTATAGTAGTGGTAATAAAGATTATATTAATAAAAGAAGAATTATGCTGTAATATGTTTGTTCATTTTGTTTTATTGAGAAACTATTGTAATTATTTTAATAGCAATTAATGAAAGAATCTATTCATCGACCTATTACCAATTTTTAACTCAACATCAAGCCCAATTATTATGCTGGGATTACTTAATCTGAATGGTGTCTATTCTCTTATTGTAACTGCTTGCAGTACTAACAGTCTGTTTATATCTTCAGCATTGAAAGTAGCTATTGATCATTCAATTGCTCTGTTATGGGCACTTCAACATTTTAGTATTATTATCAAATATTTTCCAAATGCTACAATAGGAAGTCACAAACCTTCACGGCATGCATAGTTTTGAAGTAAAAATATGTAATGTATATTTCATTTTCATTTCAAGAACATTTCTTAATTTCAATAATGGCAAAATACCAATACGTATAATATAATTAAGACATTTTAAAGACAATTATTAGGGATACTGTATTAGAAGAAAACTAGTTTCTTGTCACATGCAGTAACCTAAAGAAAAGATAAAAAAAAAAAAATTTTCAGAAAAATCATGTGCTTATAGCTTATTTTAAAGTATAAATGTTATTAGTAATTTAAAATTGTAATGAAGATAAATATTGATTTAGCGTTTTTAAACTGTCGAGTTTATTACATGTTCGTGGACCTCTATTTAACGATTTTTGCTAATATGTAAAAAAGTAAAATACTTAATTAGTTTTGTTAAAAACATATTACACTTTCATTTAATATCACATATCAATTCAAGACATTATTAGCATCCATCAACTGTCATTCAAACTAAACCTGAAGTTAGTGAGCTAAATTAAGAAAGATATTAAAGCATTTTACAACATCGCTGGCAACAGAAGAACAATTAAAAGTATTGAAGAAGGAAAACTTGAAGCTGAATGAAATGGAAAATTGTACTGGTGCTGTCGATTGGTATGGCAGCATTTTAAATAAAGATGCTGTAAATAAGGCAAGATTGGTGTTATACTGTGTCTGTACATTTAGCTTAATTGGAAACCTACTTGTTATTATTTTATACGCAACTAATGAAAAATTACGTAAAATACAGAATCTCTTCATCGGCCTACTAGCGATTTTTGATGCAACATCAAGTTTATTTATAATGCCGGGATCACTGGTTTTTAGTGGTAATGATTCTCCAATTATTCTATTGACTGCTTATGGTACTAACAGCATGTTAATATCTTCTGCATTAACAATTGCTGCAATAGCTGTTGATCGTTCCATCGCTCTGGTATGGGCACCTCTACGATACCACATTATTGTAAATCTTAAGCGTTACATTTTTGTAGCATTCACAATCGCAATACTACCATCTATCTGGGTATTGACTGTATATATTGTTCATAGAGATGGTGTCCTTTTGCTCTTTTCTTCACTTATCTTTGTTATATTGTTAGCAACTATTTTTCTGTACATCAATATCTACATAAAACTAAAACAAAATCATACTACTGTAAACTTAAGCACCAATGATATTGGAGAGTTTAAAAAAGTGTTTAAAACATTTGCTATTATTATTTCAGTGTATGTGATCACATGGGGACCAAACACATGTGTTACTTTTGTTTATTTTTCTGGACTTTTTATGCACTGCTCAGATATTCCAGAAGTTATGCAACTTGTTTTGCCAATGACGTATGTCATTTTAATTGTAAATGCATTTATAAATCCAATAGTTTATTGGTTTCATCTCACTGAATTTCAAAGATCCATGAAGGAGCTACTTTGCAGAAGAATTAATCCACGAAGAACAAGAATAGATATTTTATGAATTAAAAGTTTGCCATTAAGATAATGTTTGAACAAACCACTAATTTCAGCTATAATATGATAACACATTTACTAATTCAGATCGTTCTATCCACTATATTTATATTTTCATATAATTGTGGAACCACGGCAAAGATTCTTAAACGTCTTCTACTTCATCATGTAACTATGCAACAGATAAAAGTTGAAGTTTTCATTGACAATTTGCAACAAAATTAAACATCTTCTACTTCTATTTTGAAAAGAATTCTTCTACTTGTAACAAAGTAACTAGAAACAAAAACACCAACAGCACTGTTAGTATAATTCTCAGAATATTCCAAAGGATTCTTGACATATTTGGATGGAAAATTATAAGGTAAAAACTATATTTTGATAATTTACCAAAATAATGACAGAGAACAAAAATGGAGTTTGGTAAACTCAATATAAAGTTTGCAAAGAAAATACGGCGTGTGACTGATCGCATAAGAAAAACAATGTTTTAACTTATAAAATGTTCGCAAAATATTTAAAGATGTGAAAATGAAAAAAAGACTTTTGTCTATATAAAAACTGAAAAAATTGTTGCTGTTTAAAATGTTGAGATCAATTGATATGATTTTTAAAAAAAGAGGCTTGTGAGGTTTGTGAGCAAGTGTAGAGATTTTTGGACATGTGCAGAGGTTGCGAATTATAAAAACTAAAATTGGTTTATTTGGAATATTGCACTCGGAGTCATATTTCATTACCTCCGCCAAGGAGGTTATGTTTTCACCCTGTATGTTTGTGTGTGTGTTTGTGTGTTTGTGTGTGTGTTTGTGTGTGTGTCTGTGAACAGCATGGAGGCCACAGTTTTTATCCGATTCTAACCAAATTTGGACACAATGATCTATGCCCAAAAAGCTTGGACGAGTTCGAATTTGAGGGGGAAAGGTCATAGGTCAAGGTCACAACTAACAAAAAACTATTTTACTGTCTAGAGACCACAGTTTTGATCCGATTCTCACCAAACTTAGCCACAATGATCAATGACACATCATATAATTGTGGTTACATTTTGAAGGGTCAGGGTCAAAGATCAAGGTCCATAAAAAAAAAATAAAAAATAAAAAAATAATGAAAAAAAAAAACCTCAGCGACGTCAACTGTGAGAGGCTGGATACATAACCATTACACCACACTGTCATCCCCAACTTTGTAGTGTGCAGTTAACATATTTACACTTAGAACTAATAAAAAAAAAATGTTAAAAAAAATATTCAGGGGCATTTTATGTAGAGGAATTTTACAGTAGGCGGAGGTTTGTACTCTCGGAGTACCCTCTAGTTTAATATATATCTATATCACAGATCAATTCTGAAGAAATTAATAGTCTATCAAATGGAAAATTGCACTGGTGCGGCTACTGAATGGTATGGCAACATTTAAATAGAGATGCTGTAAATAAGGCAGGATTGGCATTATGGATTGTCTGTCCATTTAGCTTAATTGGAAATCTACTTGTAATTATTTTATACGCAACTAATGAAAAATTACGTAAAATACAGAATTTCTTCATCGGCCTACTAGCGACATCAAGTTTGATAATAATGCCAGGATCAGTGGCTTTTAGTAACTTCTCCTATTATTCTATTGGTTGCTTATGTTACTAAGAGCCTGTTAATGTCTTCAGCATTGACAATTTCTGCAATAGCTGTTGATCGTTCCATTGCTCTGGTATGGGCACCTCTCAGATACCATGCTATTGTAACTCTACAGCGTTACATTTTTGTAGCATTTACAATTGCAGTGCTACCATTCATCTACGTGTTGACTTTATATTATGTTAATAAAGACAATGTCTATGTTTCTATTTCTTTAATTATTCCTTTTTCATTGTTAGCAACTATTTTCCTGTATATCAATATTTACATTAAAATAAAAATCGTACTACTACAAACTTAAGCAGCAATGATATTGAAGAGTTTAAAAAATTGTTTAAGACATTTGCTATTATTATTTCAGTGTATGTAATCACATGGGGACCAAACACATGTGTTATTTTTGTTTATTTATCTGGACTTTTTATGCACTGCTCAGATATTCCAGAAGTTATGATATTTGTTTTGCCATCAACTTATATAAATTTAATTGTAAATTCATTTTTAAATCCAATTGTTTATTGGTTTCATCTCACTGAATTTCGAAAATCTATGAAAGAGATATTTTGCAGGAGACTAAATCCACGAAAAACAAGAATAGATATTTTGAGATTGTAAAAGTTTAGCCATTGAGATAATGTTACCTCCAGTTTGATCAAACTTCTAATTTGACCTACTTTGATTGAATCAACAAATAGAAAAAAAATTAAACTACTAAAAACATTTACTATTGTTTTTGGAGTTTTTGTTATATAACATGTGGACCAACTATAATTGTTTTTAAACAATAATTAATTCTTATTTTAGATTGTGTAGTTTTATCTGAAAGATAAAATTCATTTTATGAGTTAACAAGTTTTTAATTTTTCCCAATTATACCTAGATATTTTTATTTTATTGAGGGTTACTCTGTACTATAAAATCTTAATCTTAATTAAGTATAGTAGTTACATAACTTAAGAAAATAAGCAATTAGTCCATTGTTGACATTAATTTAAATTTATCACGCACGCATCAAATTTCATAAATATACCGACTTAATGACCTGTCAATCAAAACTAGGAACAAGATTCATAAAAGTTGAAAAAAATCAATATTACAATAATTGATGGTCATATATTTTTAATTAAAGACTAAAATACTCATACAACAAGCCAATCATGTCATACAGTATATGCTACAGTGGATTGTTGATCACGACGTAAGGTTCTTCTGAAAAAAAATGACATATATGATTTTACTTTGGAGACATTTTCTGAGTTTTTTTTTGTGAATTCAACAAAGGAGCTAAACTATTCAAAATGGTGCAATCAAGTTCTGCAAGATTGATGTTTCAGCTTTTAAACAATATCATGGGTTTTGGAACCAGTATTTAGTATTTTAGACGGTACTTCCAATGATATGCCGTTTGTACAACTGGGTAATAACAGACAAACAGTACCCTAGGAAGCAGACAAAGTTAGATCTGAGCATTTACATATACAACTCTGAAACATTTGCTAATCTGTACCATAACTTCTATTGACATAAATTAAATGATTCAATGTTTGGTTCTTCAAAATAAAGTAAACACTTGTGTTAAAGGAAGGAAATATTTGCTGTGTGATGGAAGTACAATATTTTACAGAAATTTACATATACAACTCTGAAACATTTGCTAATCTGTACCATAACTTAATTCTATTGACATAAATTAAATGATTCAATGTTTGGTTCTTTAAAATAAAGTAAACACTTGTGTTAAAGGAAGGAAATATTTGCTGTGTGATGGAAGTACAATATTTTACAGAAAACGAGGAAAAGACAGCTAAAAGAGAATAGATGAAACAAAAATAAAAAGGGGATGTGAGAACATGAATTAACTGTTAATCAAGATTCCAAGAACCGTTGGTAAACATTTAGTTATAGCAGGGAAGAGTATTAACTCTTCCCTGGTTATAGATAGGTGAGGTTCAATAAACAATTGAAATCAATGGTTTATGATTATTTGATCATATTTATTGAACAATTAATTAAATCAATATTGTTTAAATTAAAATCAGTGAATTTCCAGGCAGTTTTATAGTTATGAACAATTAATTACATTCTTAAGATCAGAAAAGGTATAATATGTTTATAAAAAGTAAAATATATTTAGATATTAGATATTGGGTTAGAAACTTTGATAAAGATTATGTACGAATTTAATCAAACATGATTATTTAACAAATCCTGAAATTAAACTATTTTTTTTAGATTGAGTCAAGGTAAAGTTTATCATGGATAACTGTAGTACAGGAGATGAGATTAATTTCATTGATAAATCTATGTTCGATTACATAATAATTATCGTATACGTACTTGCACCAGTATCATTTATTGGAAATCTTGTTGTTGTTGTTTCATTGTTGATAAACAGAAAGTTAAGAAAAATTCAAAACTTTTTTATTGGTTTACTGGCATTAATTGATACATTGTTGAGTATATTATTCATTCCATCTTATCTTAATTTGTTTTACGATTTCCATATATTGCTTACATATATAAATTTTATAGGTGATGGACTTATTCTTTCATCTACTTTGACAATCACCGCCATAGCGGTTGATCGATCAATAGCTCTTGTGTGGGCGCCGCTTCGATACCACTCCATAGTTACAACGAAACGTTACATAATTGTATCCCTTCTAATTGTTTTAATACCAGCTTCAACAATCATAATAATGAGAAACATTTTTGAGGAGAAAATATTCTTTGTCTTTGCTTTTACTGGAATCGTAACAATAATTTTCACAATCTTCCTTTATGCTAATATCTACAAGAAACTTCAGAAAAATCGTTCTGAATTACATACAAGTTTAAACGAAATAGAAGAATTCAAAAAGATATTTAAAGTTTTTATTATCATTATCGGGATTTTTGTGATAACATGGGCGCCAAATACAATCTTACTTTTAATTGGTATGTTCTTTGAGTGTTCGTCTATTCCAGATATTTTCAAGACTTCTATTACAATTACTTTTAGTACTGTTTTTTTTAATTCATTAGCAAATCCCATCATTTATTGGTTTCATTTAACAGAATTCAGAGACTCTTTGAAGAATTTAATTTGTAAAACAAATCAAATCTCATTAGTCAGTGGACTAAAGGTATGAACACCGGGCTAGTATAAATATTTTCCTATCTGTTTCCTCCAAATCGAAACCATTTATTAATTTTATATAAAATGATCACGATACCGGAAATTATTTTCTTAAAGTATATTTATTGTTGATGCTTCTAGTATAAAATCTTTTAATACACTGCCAATTGCCAACCTGTCAATTAAATCTAATAACAAGAATTTTAAACAAATCAATATGTTATTAATTTTAACAAATACTCGTTTAAGTGATCAGCTAATAATGACAGGAGATTACAGTATCTTCCGGTTTTTACAGTGTGAGGTTGTCTATCATTGGTTTGAGACTCACGTTTTTCTGAAAATTTGAATTAATATCGGTTTTCTTCAAGGAAAACTTGTAGTGGTTTTCTAAGTAGTTCCTAAAATTAAATGAATACCACAACTCTATTTGAAGAAAGATTTTTGATGCAATAAAGTTTTGCAAGATCCTACTTTTCTGGAAATTGAGACATGCCATAAAGATATTACAGGTTCCTTGGGGCAAAAAGATTTTTAAAATTTGAAGCGATATTTTTTTCACGGGCAAACTAGTTTCTTAAATGAAGTTAAGTTTTGTGAATTCCACAACTCTATTTCAATAAAGTCTTTTGATGCAAAAGTTCTGCAAGATCTGTGTTTCAGCTGGAACCTGGATTTAGTATTTCATAGTACAGTAGTTCTCTTCCAGTCAACAGTGCCTAATTGTACACAACCGGACTGAAGGTAGATTATAACTTCACTGTACATAGAGTTGACAAATTGTTTATTCATGGACATCAATTGTGTGACACTACTAGTCTTTAGGCCTATATTTTGGTTCTTCGAAAAAGTAAAATTGTGTCAAAAGAAGTAATCGTTTTCTGCAATTCAATCTTTTTAAAAACACACCAGTATGAGCACTATGAAAGAATGGGCTTTGAAAGAATATTATCTGATAATATATTATTTTGACACAATTCCTTGTATTTTGTAAATGGTAAATTATCATGGATAACTGTACAGGAGACATATTTGACATGCTCGGGCGATCTAGTTTGGATTTTGTACTGAATACATTTTCTGTATTTGCACCACTGTCATTTATAGCCAATTTGTTAGTGGTCGTTTTATTGTTGACAAATAGAAAGTTAAGAAAAACTAAAAATATTTTTATTGGTTTATTGGCAGTAATTGATGCTTTGTTGAGTGTATTAGTTATTCCCGGATTTCTTAACATATATAGAGATTTTCATATATTGTTTGAGTATTTAGCATTCATATGTGATGGATTTTTATTGTCATCTACTTTGACAATCACAGCCATAGCGGTGGATCGATCAATAGCTCTTGTGTGGGCGCCGCTTCGATACCACAACATAGTCACAATGAAACGTTACATAATTGTATCCATTTTAATTGTTATTATGCCATTTTTAATACTTTTAATATTGAAATATATTATTGATGGAAACGCATTTATTATCTTCTCTTCTATTGTAATTTTATCTATGATTACAACTATTTTCATCTATGTTAATATTTATAAGCAGCTTCAGAAAAATCGGTCTGAACTACATACAAGTTTAAATGAAATAGAAGAATTCAAAAAGTTATTTAACCGATTCACCACGATAAGCGCTTAAAGCGCTCAAAAGGTTAAAAGTCAAGGTCATTGTAAACAAATTTTCAACAAAAAAAAAGTAAATCGAATTTACATGCGCAGTTTGCTGTGCATGAATCGTAACAACAAATTATACAAAATACTCACAACTTTTTTTTTAAAAATATGCTTCTAAATATATAAAAACAATTGTTGAAGTTAGTTTGAAAATAAAATTCGAAAATATAACCGTTTTTCGAAGCACGCTGTTCGAAACGCGACAGGCGCGTTGAATGAATCTAGGCCTAGACATACAACGTAAAATCGTCTAAAATCCATCTTTATTTCTAATAATCACTATTTTGAAGCTTGTATACAATAAATGTATAATAAATAAAGATTATGTATCAGTTACAGTGTCTAAATCGTCATATTTCCATGTAAAAATGTGATTTTTCTACCGGAGAAAAGTCGTGAAGATGTCCTCACAAGGGCCGCGCCATATTGTTTACCTTTGATTGTAATATGAACCCTGACATGTCAGATGCATTATGGGCATGAAATATTTGTTCAAACTCTGCGCAAAGGTCAGTTTATTGAAGCATAACTTTTGACAAACATTTTGATACCAAACTTGTTTTAATTTCATAAGTTTTCGACGCATTTTCGTCAAATTTTCTGCAAGCTACACGTCTAAAATAGCGGACTAAGCTCCCGAGGGATGCCGGTGCGCGTGGGAATCGCGAATTCCAAGTCGCTTTCGGGATGTTTTTTTTAACATTCCCGGTGAACAAACAGCGGCGAGGACGCTCTCGGGGCGGCTCCCGATAGGCCTAGGCCCCATATGGTCATCGTCGGATGAGTCAGTCTACTAATTTCTTCATAATTTCGAAACCGGTCATTCATAATGGTCAAGTTTGGTCTTATTTTGAAGAGAAGAAATAGGTTCTGATGAAGAGATGAGTTTTATTATGAAATATTTATTAATTTTTGTGCATTTGGTAGTCAAAGATAAATTACAAATTTTTAATAATTTTCCTAAAATATTTCTAAAATTTGCATAATCCATACTCCGCCAAAATAAGTTGTAACACAAATTTGAAAACATATTTGGAAATAAAATGTCCTTTGCATTATTTTTGTTTTTTAATTTTTTTAATGTCTGTGTTTAGAAAAAAAGTTAGGGTTAATTATATGACATATGCTTTTTGGGTCCCAGGGGAGCAAAATAAACTTAGGGGTCAATGGGTTAAAGCTTTTAGTATTATTATCGGAATTTTTGTGGTAACATGGGCGCCAAATGCAATCTTACTTTTAATTTTGTCATTCGTAAGTTGTTCATCTATACCAGATTTTATTAAGACCATTACTACGATTAGTTTTGCTACTATTATTTTTAATTCATTAGCAAATCCTATCATTTATTGGTTTCATCTAACGGAATTCAGAAACTCGTTGAAGAATTTAATTAAAAAAGAAAATATTAATAAACTATTTACTGTAAGCAATAATTAAGCAAGTGATGCAGTTTCAGGAAATATACAGGAGCTGGCTACCGATTTATTACCTTTCCTACCGCCTACTCATTTAGTCCCCTGTTTTTACCAGTTTCTTAAAAAATTAATATTATTACTACTTATTAATTTGATAACCCATATCATTATTATATTAGTAATGAATAGCGCCCCATGTGTTGATAACACAATTTTTGAAAGTGTTTGTCATTGGAACTTTCCAGCTATTTCTTGTTTCTTTTTTAAATGAATATTAAAGCCAAATTGTCATCTAGTGTAGGCAGACTTTGACATACATAGATGTCAAAGTTAATCAGTCAAACATGATATATTGTATTGTGTACTAATACTGTATTGTTATCTAGTGTAATCATATTTGTATCAATATTATCAAACCAAATAAGTTACTAAAGCCTGGTATAACACAGACAATAGAGGGGGCTATACTAATTTTATATTATAGATTATTTTATGTTATGTAACCATTGATGAATATAAAATAATTTTGAAGCATAATTCAAAGCTATATCTACCTCACATAAAAAATGGAATAATATTTATTGGTACAATCAAATAGGTATTTGTGAATAATATTTATTCAGTATATTGTTTAGAAATAAATTGATATTAAAATAATTGATTAGAATTGCTATTGGTAAAAAGTTATTAGATGCTAAAACTATAGAGGGGGTAATCATAGTTGATACATATGTCAAGAAAAGGAATTGAAAGTCTGTGTATTTACAATAACAAGTAAACCTCTCACAAATAGGATTATTGTCCCATTGGGATTGTACAGGGACACAGTGGTCACACAATAGATATTTTGGGAGAGAATTTACAGTAGTAACGACTATTTGTGTTTTTTTGCTTGTTTTTGTCAGCTTTTCATTTTATTTCCCTTGCAAGAATAGTAATAAATAAATATCAAATTTAAATGTATACGCATATACAAATTTAAATATTTCTGTGTTATTTTTTCCAATAAATATTTTTTTTAATGAAATTTGTCTTGGATTACTTTACATTTGTTAAAACCATTACAGTACATGATTAAGTATAAACCCTCAACATTTAGCTTAAATTATACTGTATTTGGTCATGTAGTACATCTTTAAATTTCCCTTACTTGCACAAGTTGTATCTTACCAGAAATTCTTCAACAATTTCCAAAAAGGAGAGGGAATTAAATTTAATTAGGAGGTTGGCTTATACTCTGACATGGGATTACACTCGGTCACTCGGTTTATCTTGAAAAATCAAATGGCCAAAATATGAGTTTCACACATTCAAATGCATTTTACACAAATCCCAAAGCGCCTGGTTTTGAGGTGGCTGTACACATATAAAACAAGTATGTCTTACCAGCGAATCTTCTTCAATTTCCAATGACCAGTGACGAGGGCCTACAGGGGGGTAAGCAGACCTGTACCACCAATATGAGGCCATTGTGCACCTTATATCCACCACAATAGTAATTCCTATGTGTGCATAACTTGAACTGTTTTTATGTTATATTCCAAATAGTATTATCCATCAAAAAGGCAAATATGCTATTTCAGTCAATCCATTATTTAACATTACTTCCATGTATATTATTTTGAGTATAAAACCATGTTGAGTTATTTTTGTAGATTATCAACAGCTATACGCACATTCTACTTCAAATAATCATAGCTTTTTGCAGTTCAATATGTTGACAAATGAGACATCAATTGAAAATGAAATTAAACTTCCAAAGGCTTTATAGTTTGAAAGAGTCATAGACATTCAGTTTTTGATTATTTCTTGACAAAATGCGTTGAAAAAAATCATTATGTAGCAGACAATCATAATCCAACGATAAAATAGTTATTTTTAGAAGTCATCAAAAGTAGCTTTATTGATCATTATAAAGAAATGTTCATCCTCATCTTGGAGACTGCTACAATCCGTAACCATAAAATATTCTGTTATATGTTTTTCTCTCTACCGACTTGTAATAAACAATTAGTAAACAACTCGCAAATTGTAAATTAAAGACGTTCAACTTTTAATGGTGATGACTTTTAGTAAACCTATGGTATGAAATGACATTATGATGAAAAAGAATACTAGCAGTACATGAAAATTACATTTTCTGTAGACATTATTTGAAACAATTAGAAAGAAGGAAACAAATTAAAGTCTATGTGGGGAGGGAGGGGGAGTTTATTCAAAGCGGGAGGCTTATTCAAATAAATATGATAGGCTATGAAAATAATTCAGGTCAAATTATTTTCATTAGCTAAGTTTGATGATAAATTTTAACCTTCATCTTATAATTGGTCATGATTGATAAATAAAAACAAATGTCTTACCTGAATTTTTATAAATTGAAATTTTTAATTTCAAGTATAATTAGCTTTGTTGGACTTATGATAAAATAAAAATTTCTTACCTGAATTCTGTCAGTAACTTTTAAATTTAAAGTTCACTCCTACTAGCATTACACTATTTCTAGCAAGACTATAACAGCCTCTAATTTAATACCATAGTGTACCAATACAAGAGTATCATGGCTTTGCTTCACAAAAAGAAAGGCTAGCAGTTTAATCCAATTTGTAGCTTGAAAAGACAGAGTTCTTGTGTTTCTTGCCGACCAAACAACTCTTACAATAGAAAGCGTCTTATTCCAATAAATATATAATGTGATTAATTCCAATGATACCCTATAATATTTAATCTTAAAATCTAGTAATATAATAAGAGTTCAGTGGTAAAGTTTCTATTTCCATTTTTTTATATTTCACAATATTTAGTGATTGTAGTGGTCTTTATATCTGCCAGTCCAAAATAGGACCAAATGAAAAATGTTGAGAAAAAAGACTGGAATGAACAGTTGAAAAGAAATCAAGTAGCAAGTATGCTTAACTAGAGTTAAGTCTGCATATAACTGAATTAAGCGGGGTTAAGCCTATTCAAATCATATCCGATTTACATCAACATAATCGAATGAGTGATTGGTTTACTCTCTTGTTCACACCAGTATTACTTTGATGTACCAACAGCTTTGTACAACCGTGTAACGTTTGCCCACACACATTAAACTTTGTCTTATAGTCCCAATACTGGTCACACACAAACCTGATTACCTATGTTTTTGCTAAGCCTTTCCTATTCTGACAACTGAACACACCTGTAGAAAGAATACCACACAAGTGCTCTATATTTTTAACAAATGTAGGCCTAGATTCGTTGACTAAACACACAATGTAAAATAATGATAATTACCTGCATGCTTCTATAGTAACAGTCAAGCTATATATCTCACTTTTATGTTATTACTGACCTACATATAATGTAGTTATAGCATATATTCTGCTACACAAAGCTTAGATGGCGTTACCAGCTTTCATACGTAATTATAATACATCAGTTATGCATTTTATTTATTAATGTATAACGCTGAGTTTAACACCAGGTAAGCAGTACGGTACCACACCAGGCTAGTAATACGCTTAAACTAACGAGTCTAACAACATGAATAATTATATTACAAAAATTATAATTTTGTAAATATTAATAATAAAAATTATTAAAATGAATTTTTTAATATCAAAATATATGTCATCATTGGTCATCTAAAGAAAAACACGGTAAATTTCTTATTACAATTAAGATTATATCACCTACTTAATATAAATCCATTGACCTTGAAACTGGTATTAATTACGCAAATATAATAATTTAATTTCATATTTATAGGTGGATAGATTTTTTAATATAACAACTACGCAGTATTATTAAAATGTCTGAATTTAAGGTATGACGAGGGAAGGTGTGGAAATTTGATAGATGTTACCAAAATAAAGAATTATTATAGAGATTAAATAATACTAGCAGATATATATATTCATATACAAGACATCTAGGAGCGATACTCATTAGCTTTAACCCTCTGATCATAACTTTACTATTATTACTTTATATTATTTACCTCGGCAAAGGAGTGTTTGTTTGTTTGTTTGTTTGTTTGTTAGCAGGATTACTCAAAAAGTAATTACAAGATCTTTCCCAAAATGCAATTCTGGACCACTTTTAACAATTATTTTCAGAAATTTCAAAAGCCGGTGCAGTCTTAATTAATAAGTAAACAAAAATTGTATTTTCTCTAGAACTACTTGTCCAAAAAACTTTATTTTTGTACAAGAGGCAAGAATTATATGTTGTGATTTGTACCTTTAAAACATAATTACATTTAATGTATAAGTTTTTTGTTGCGAGTAGTTTAAAAACCCTATTTGTTTGTTTTTCGCGTTTCTGTTCTATTGTTAGTCGGCTGAAGCTATTGTTAGTTGAAAGGCGGGTTACATAACCTTTACACCAAACTCGCATACATATGCTTGTAGTGAAATTAGCCTAAATCACACACAGCACTAAGACACACACTTTACGGTGACTAAATCTGATGTAGAAGAATTTTACAGTAGGCGGAGGTATGCACTCTCGGAGTGGCTTTCTAGTTCTTCATATTTTTTAGCTGTATTAAATGACTACAGTACTACCATCTTCTGTTAATTGTCATAGTTTACTATTTCTTTCTAATCACTAACTAATTATTTTATTGAAATTGGTGATATTGATAAGTAATGTATTAATTTGTGTGTTTAGAAATATCTAAATGGTTAAATATTAGTTTAACAGTAGGTATATTTCTATTAATCCATACTGTGTAGTGTTCATTTATTTACAACCAAAATTGAAAAAAAAAATAAATGGGAGAAAGATTAAAGATTCGAGAAATGTTATTGGTTTAAAAATAAAAATGTATGCCAATATATCTCGTATACACTCTGTTGGGCCCTAAAGGTGTCCCCCTAATAGGGGTTCTATTGTACTATATAATATAGCCTACCTTACTATGAATGCTTCAGTTCGTCCCATATCTATACTACTACAACTTTGTGATATAATACAGTAGCAAGGTGGTGAGAATTATGATGTATTTGTATATTCTCTTAAATCAATATTGATAATCTATACTGAAACACTCCTCAATGTTTATCAACTGTGTTACCTGTACAAACCATATGTCACCAAAAACGTTACCAAATGTGATGTCATTATGACGCAAAATAAGCATAAAAGGTTAAAAGAGAATATTTTTTGTTCAGAACATAAATCAAATTATTAATAATTACGATTTACAAAATAAAATAAAATGTCAGAAAAATGTGAGTTTTTAAAGTTGCCTGAAAATGACGTTGTCGGACATATATTGTTGTTGTTGACCGATAGAAACGCTTAAACCAAATTTAAATGGTTTCCCAACCATTTTTTAACAAATGTAAATATTGGTGGTCTGGGTCAATCATCAATATAGATTTTAAATCTTAACCTTAAAAGTTTTAAAACTTAATGTAACTCATTGTAACTCACCTTTGACTGGAAAACAGACTTTATAGTTCAAAGACTAAAAGACATGAGTAGCCTACATCGTTATTGATGACATCATAGAGTAAAACAAAACTAATATCAAGAATAAAATACTTTTTAAATCATTACCTTGCTTCATACTATATTTCCATTTGTCTATTAACAATCTCTGATAGAACAAAGTAGTTTTCAGTTGCCTGAGATTGGGTTTTAGGATCAAGATTGATTACCAGGTAGAAGTACTGTACCTCTAAAAATCAATACTAGCAACCATTGATTGATACTGTACACCAACATAAACATAAAGATATTGTTTCTTATTAATAATAATTATATTATCCAATTAGGACAAGCTAATGCAATGATGTAGCCACAAAGAAATAAAGTGGTGCTGTTTTTGCACGAAAGGGGAACAATCTATGTTCAAGCCACTGGGTTGTCAAAGGCCCCTGTGAAAAAGTGGTCAGGTTGAAAAATTACCAACCATACTGGTGGCTATGACCCTGCAATGGAAGACACATTAAAAGTTTAAGATAAATATTTTTCTGTGTATATAGTTAAAGACTACACAAGTTTGTCTGTGACGTTATCAAGCTTGGTTTGGACTTGGACGCAACGCAATGACATTGGCACAACGAATTGACCAATTGCAAACGACAGGGTTCAGCTTTATAGTATACTCCATAAGAATCTTATTTTTAAATAGAATCCAAATAATTATATGATATTACTTACTTTGCAACAGTAACTTTACTCGATATGTAAAAATATATAAAAAACACCCCGATTTTATCTTTTACATTACGTATCTTACTACTGTATATGCTCAGTATTTTTTAAATACTTACGCTATAGTTGGTTCCGTAGTCGTAACTCCTAAGATACACAATTTACCTGACAAATGATACCTACTTTACTTATATGCAATCGATTGTTATACAGTGATCCCTTTAATGGCTTTAGCAAATAAAAGCAATCAAGATGTTTACATTGCCGAATCTATTTGATCAGGAATCAGATGGGAATAAAGGAAAAAGGTCAGGAATTAATATTGGAATAGCCTAGGGATAAAGTAAGATAAATGTAAAGTTATGAAAACATTGTAATAATATGACCCAAATGAATAAGTGCCTCGCTTCAATAATAAACCAATATAAAGTAATGTAATTATAAGTAATATTCATATACATTTTGCTAAATACTCTTTATGTTATGAAATTCTAAACAATTTTACATTACTTTATTTTTTTAACTTTTTTTTTAGAATTGAATTCACAAAATGCTTTCAGCATAATTTGCCTTATTACTGATGGCACTTTTTTAATTTACTTAAAAAAAGGGTTTTAGGCAATTTTAGATATTATCAATCAAACTAAAGTGCATTTTTAAAACAGAAGATAAAACAGAACACATTCTACAACTGAAAATTTTATCTTTATGTAGTATATTATTATTTTTTGTTTATGAAGAAGGGTTAAAATGAATGTACGGTGTAGTACAATGGCTCGCTAGTTGATTAGCTGTACCGGTACAACAAACACATATCTGGACCTATTTGAATTGCCTTATTTAACAACATAATGACTCTATTTAGTTGTTTGATGACGTTACTCTGCACATTATTTCTGAGATCAATCATATTTCAACCAGGTTCATTTGATTGTCTGGTTCGTCAACTCAGCTATCATAACGAAAATGTTCACTATAACATCCGTGTCGGTGAGTCATGTTCTCTTTTTTTGCATACATGTGCTAGCATTAATAACACCACAAGAAAACGATATATAAGTAGGCCTGTGAGATATTACGCCAATCATTATTCGACTTTTAACCTATGTTTGTTGGTTAGTGGCGACATTCATCCTCACCCAGGCCCAGAGCTGATGCATAGGAACAAGAGCCAGCATATTGGAAACGGTAATAGTACGAAGAATACATGTGAATCTTGCGCTAAAACGGCGAGAAGCAATCAAAAATGTCTGATTTGCTGTGAATGTCATCACATATTTCATATCAAGTGCATACCTATGAGCAGCGATAGTTATGTGTTTTATCAAGATAATCCATGGGCGTGTAACATCTGCTCCCTACCACAACTATCGGACTCATTTTTTGACAACTCATTGAACAACAACAACAGTATATTGTCACTTGCATCCAGCAATACATCAACTGATTCTTCCATCTTTGAAACTAACCTTATTCAAGTTGCTTTATTTAACGCCAGAAGTGTGGTGAATAAGATCGAAGAATTCCATGCGCGTATCGCAATTGATGAATTGGATATCTTGATTGTCACAGAAACGTGGCTGGACTCCTCTATTGATAGTACGGAACTGTTTCCAGACTCATTCGTTGTGTACAGAAAAGACCGTTCAAGACACGGTGGTGGTGTTCTGTTAGCTTTGAAGAACGCATTTAAATCCTCTATTGTTGACTTTCCTACTAACATTGAGGTCAAAATTATTGAAATAACTGTAAATAACAATTTTAACGTTTTAATATGTGCTGTTTATAGGCCACCGAGTTCAAATGACGATTGGCTCAATCAATTCCACGATGTCGTTGATTTTATCCTTTCTATTTTACATAAGTACTGTGGTGTAATTTTAACTGGTGATTTTAATTATGATTACGGTGTTGATAGTCCCTTAGTTTATAAGAAATTTAAAGAAATTATTGCTCCACTTGATACCATACAATTTGTTGATTTTTTTACTCGTGTATCTAACACCAAAAGTAGCATTATTGATCTGGTCTTGTGCAATAACCCTGACATTGTATGTAATTTCAGAAGTCATCCCGGTCTCAGTACAAGTGACCACCTTGGGGTTTATTTTAATATTAACGCTAGATGCAGTAAAGTTAAACCTGTAGATAGATATTATTATCAATATAGTAAATGTGACCATGACGATCTTTTTACAACGTTGGGGGCGGTTCCTTGGGGACTGTGCCTGGAACAATCAGACTGTGAGGAAATGTGGGAAAATTTTAAAGACCTCTTTCTCGCCACTATCAACGATTGTATCCCTAAAGTCAAAAGTAAAAAAAGAAACAGGCCAGCTTGGATAACTCAAGAAATGGTTACCATGGCTCGTAAAAAGAAACGAATGCTAAAAGAGGCTCATCGTCATCCTCATAACCTAAATAAGATGGACAAATATAGAAAGTTTAGTAATAAATTAAGAAACCTAACAAAAAAAGCTCATTTACAATATATTAGGAAATTAAGTGTCGCCTGTGTAAATGGTGACTCCAAACGTTTTTTTAGTTATGTTAAGACAAGGCGTAAGACTGGACAAGTCAAAAACTTTGTTTTTAATGGTATACCCTTGGTTTCCGATATCGATGCGGTAAATGCATTTTCCACATTCTTTGCGTCAAACTTTAACGAACCTAATCGTAATTTCAATGTTAACCATGAGATCTGTAATTGTGTTCACCCAGATATTGTTCCCCTTAATAACATTAATATTACTGAAAAAACTATTTTCGAGGCTCTATTGTCATTGAAACCCAACAAATCCCCTGGACCAGACGGGATTACACCTAAAATGTTATCCATGTCAGCTCCAATTATTGCCCCAGTGTTGTGCAAAATGTTTAACAAGTTCTTAACGGATGGCTTTGTACCAAAAGATTGGAAACTCGCAAATGTCACTCCTATTTTTAAGTCAGGTAATCGTAACGATGTTAATAATTATCGACCCATATCGCTATGTTCTATTATAGGTAAGGTTTTTGAACGTATTATAGCAGATAACATTCTTTTTCATCTTCAATTTTTTGGATTTATAAGTCCCACGCAACACGGGTTTTATCCAGGTAGATCGTGTGTTACACAGGCCTCAGCGTTATATCATGATTGGTCACAAACAATGGATGTTAGACAACCTCCTGTAATTGATGCAATATTCCTTGATTGGGAGAAGGCCTTTGACCGTGTTCCCCATGATTTAGTAATCAAGAAACTGCACAACATGGGAGTATGTGGATCTCTCCTAAAGTGTCTTCACTCCTTTCTCAGTGACAGATTCCAACGTGTTGTTCTTAACAAGGAGCATTCTGATTGGGATAGAGTGGGCTCGGGTGTTCCTCAGGGATCAGTGTTAGGCCCGCTTCTATTTAATCTCTTTGTTTATGACCTACCTCTAAATACCTCTTCTGTTATGAAGCAGTATGCAGATGATACTGTAATTTATAAACCTGTATTCAGTCGTCATGATGCACTTACCTTACAACAGGATCTTTGTAAAATTTCCAAATGGTGTGAGGATAATAAAATGAAATTAAATGCAAAGAAGTGTAAAGTCATGCACATAACTAGGAAACGTAATTATATCCCTCATTTTATTTATACAATCGAATCCAATCCCCTTGAAGCTGTTAATTCACATAAATATCTTGGTATTAACTTCTCACGTGATTTAACATGGTCTGCTCACGTTAATGATGTATCGATGAAATCAATGAGAATGCTTGGGTTTATCAAACGGTTTGTAGGTTTCAATGACACCGAAATTTTACTACGACTTTTTAATGCACTATGTCGACCTGTTATTGAATATGGTGCTCCTGTGTGGGATCCACATCAAAAACAACATAATATAGCTATTAACAAGTCATTAAGACGGGTTACTAAATTGTGTGTTGAAGGCGATTTCACTGACAGGCTTAAGATACTAAATTTACCAGATATGGTTCAAAGAATGAAATTTCATAGTATAATTTTTGTAGTTAAGTGTTTGCATAATTTAATTGATTTTGATATATTTGAATACCTTACAATTAATTCTCGGTATCCTGAGTCGCTCACCTTTAAACACATGTATGCTAGAACTAATGCATTTAAATACTCCCTGTTTGTTAATTTTCCTCGAATATGGGAATGTATCCCGCATGAAGTTCGTAACAAAGTCCTGTTTAACTTTGGGGGGTTTAGAAGGGATTTGAAAAAATGTATTACTGATATCGAATTCATCTAGACTATCACTGTGTTTTTTTGTCTTTTGCGTTTTTCGTACTATTAGTTGGGAAAGCCACTCGACAGTGCAGTTCTTTTGAACTGATCCACTTTTGGTTACCCGCAGGTGCTGATTGTACTTTGTTCTGTTTTGTTGAATGATGCCGTGCCTTGTTTATGATTTTTGTATGTTACCTGGAAATTGAATAAAATAAAATAAAATAAAATAAAATAAAATAAAATGTTTATACTATCAAATGTATACTAACAAACTGTAAGTGACAAAAAATGTGATGTGCCCATATGGATATTTGGACATTTTAGTGTACAGTAGACAGAGCTGAAGGTTCACGATTTGATAATGGTTAATGCTTAAGTGCAGTACTTCTATTATTAATGTGTCGACCGCTACGTATACCCCACTCTCTGTCAGGGAGGCCCAAGCCTGTTGCAGGAGAATCAGAAAATAATGTGTATATTTATATAAGAACTTAGTTTTTTTACTTTTGGATTTCTTTTATTAATCAGCTTTATTGAATTTTCCATGCCACTACACTCCTTTAAAATATAGTCATTTATTTAAGATCTAAAAGATGATAAAATAGTATTTAATTAAAAGACACTTTATTTATGTAACTTCAAGTATAAACAAATCAACAAACATGTTATTATTATTTTTATTTGTTTTATACATGTGGGAGTTAAGTAAATAGAAATTGGAACCAAAAGTATACAGATAGATCTGTACTCGCCCATAAGAGTAAACAAAAAATACATTCCTTAAAAGCATGCATAAAGAAAATAGAAATGCAGCAAGGAAAGTGTTTATGTCGGGGAAGAATACCTGGTAATTTCAATAAACAAAAATATTTATTTGGCCAATTTTTATTATTATTATTATTTTATTTATATAGCGCTTTTCCAAATTAGTGTAAAATGATCAAAGCGCTTTACATCAGCAGACCCAACAATGAGTTACTTCTTAGGAAATAGATGTGTTTTGAGGGCTTTTTTAAATTTTTTAAAACCGTGGTTTTTTTCTGAAAATGTCTCCATCATGTACAATGGAAAGAATGGTAGAATGTCAGCAGAATGTCTAGGATTTTAAAATAAAAATTATACAAACCAGAAATGGTGTTTGTAGTCTATGAGTGTATTTCTACCTTGTTGATTTAGAAACGAGGGCAATGGCTTATGACGGTTTATCCAGGTAAATTATAGACATGATATAGGCACGGTATAGACTGTGAAATTAAGTATTGAAATTCATTTAATGAATCTAATCTTATCCTTTGGATTTTAATTTATTATTGGGGCTCATCTTGTTGGATCCACCTACAACACTTACTTTTGCTGTTATAAAGTATCAAACAGATCAAGTGGCTTAATTAAAATTACTATCACTGTCTACTGCAATAACATAAAGGTATATAGAAATAAATATCCAATTATCATCAAATATAAATACTTCTTTTGATACGGGAACAAAGTAAGTTCCTATTTGTGAGTAGACGAGTGTGAAATACCACTAACTTCTTCTCAAAGGCATTCGATTGGAAATTATTGACAGAATGCTCGCCAATTAGTAAGAGTAACAGGTTTGTGATGAAGCGTAAAAGTAAGAATTTGTTAAATCATGTGTTTAATTTAATGACAAGAAGCCACTTCTTGAGATTCAATCAATCAATCATTTTTAACGCTGAATTTGAGACATCAAGTCTAATTGTAATGGGTTTGTTAAGGTCAATGGCGTGGTAAGAAAAAAGGTAAATCACAAAAATTTGAACTGCTCTCTCAAAACAACTGTTCAAAATAAGTAGACTACAAGACTTCCCTTCATGATGACCAAATAGATAGAACCTTACATGATGGTAAAATAGTATTTTATATGATAGTGAAATAGTACCCTTCATGATGGTCAAATAGATAGAACCTTACATGATGGTAAAATAGTATTTTATATGATAGTGAAATAGTACCCTACATGGTGCAATAGTATCCTACATGGTGCAATAGTATCCTACATAATCAGCTTGTGTTCACTTAAAGAACCCAGTGCATCTTTCAGAAAGAGTAGGGAGTTACCTTGGTGTTCCATTTCAGCCCTTCATTTATCAACCATTGAATCATTTTGTACGGAAGCCATGACAGTTACCCTGTCTCAATAGGATGTTCAGGATCCAGATGAGTACATTCATTATTATACAAATAATGAATGTTTATGAGTGCAATGGTACAAATAATGGCACGAGGTGAATGATGAAAGGTTATATCAACGAGGCAAAGCCGAGTTGATATAACCTTTCATCATTCACCAAGTGCCATTATTTGTACCATTACACGAATACAAAACATTCATTATTTGTTTTATATAACATCTAGACGTTTTTTTTTCGTACACAAAAATGTTTCAAAAAGTACTATTTAACGATCGTTGAATAGTGCGTACTATTGCACGCCATGTGACCCACATTCGTCCAATCAAATGACAGGAATTTATTTAGGTGTTATATAAAAACTATTATAATAGTGTACAAAGTTCTGTGAATGATGTTTCTATCTATCTTAAAATACATTTTACAAACCTTGTATCAGATTTTCCACAGATCCTGCTTAAATAAAGTCTATCTCCATGTTATTTAAAATGTTTTTTTTACCTACCATATTTTCAATATTTTGCCACAATATTCTAAACAACAGCAATTCTAGATTTTAATCTATAAACAATCATGACAGCTTCAATTTTTATAACTACAGGATAACAATAATAATAATTACACATGACAATTTTCCAGATAAAATTGATAAATTATATAGAACGATTTCTAATAATGAAAAGAAATTTAAAAAAAATGTACTATACCTTCAATCAACAATACTTAATTAAACGTGACCTACTTATAAAAAACAATATGAAGCTACTAACATTTACGGAGGAGCCAGCAGGACTGATGCAGCGCAGGATCTATACTCTGTCTCATCGAGTCCAGTAACTAATAACGGTATACATTTCAAAACATTTGTTTTGGCTCCGAGCCAGACAGCGCCATGGGATTCCAATACACAGAATAAGTGGCATTTAACTCTATTGTACCCATTGATGCTCAATAGGTAGATTATGTTAGCCTAGTTAATCATATAATTAGACAAGCTTTATTATTATGAACCATATGCTGTTTTAATTATTAATAAATAGAACGTTTTAATATTGCTATAAATAAGTATTATTAATGATGAGTTATAATACTGTAGTTTTTTAACACGCATGAGTACATCCTTGCCATTTGATTGGTTCAACTACAAATGGAAAAGTGATATTTAATGGAGATAGTTAATGGTACTATTGCATGTTTTGTAAACATTTTTACTCTTGAAGCTATTGACTATTGCACATTCGATAAACAACTTTTGAGTGCGCCTGTTCTATGTATACCTGTTTAAAATGAATAATATACAGTAAATATTTCAAAAGATGTATAAAAAAAAAGGCAAATTACTTTTAAAATGTAGAAAATCTTGAAAAAAAAAAGAACAAAAGAGTCAACTAGACACCACTGAACGAAAAAACGTGGCCAGGGTATATGCTTCATTTAATTAATTTATTCATCCAAAGAGAAAAGAAAAAATATCATTAAAAACATAGAAATACTGTATATCAAAATATGAAAAGGTGTATCAACAAAAAGGTAAAAGCTTGTACATAGATACTTATATGCTTGATTCTCATTTGCACCCAATGCAAGGAAGTAGATCAAAGTTAACATGATGGATAATAATTGAGCATTCTTGCACCCAACATGTGGAAACAGAGCTTTAGTGTGTCAAATAATTAGTTGTAAAAAAATAGAGGGCAGCAAACTGGTTTTAGCAGTAATCTACATTACAAATTGTCATGCATCAATGATTATTAGTTAATAACCCTAATAAACTATACAAGATTAAAGTGCATTAGCACAAATTATTCAGTCATTTATAAGTTTAATTTATAATCACAAATTGTGAATTAAAATTGTTAAAAAACTTTTTAGTTAATGTGTGTTAAATCGTGCTGAACTAATTTGTTTTCCCGATGGTAATTTTTAGTAATGATTTTATGTTTCAGTTGTAAAAATGAATTTATTGGAAAATATAAATTTAGTAAAAATAAGCTCTAGTGATGAGATAGCAGTTTGGTATTCACCTCAGTTAATCTTTCACTCATGAAATTCTCTTCATTCTACTTATAAACAATCAACAGGGGACAATACATGGTCACACTTTTCATTTGACAGGTAAAATAAAATTATGAACTATTTTTTTATATCTAAATATTTTTGACACACTGATAAAATTATATGTAGCGCTGCCGTTTGAAAAAAAAAAAGCAGATTGCAAAAAGATTGAAGTGCCCATTACATTAGTGATGTTATTTATTTATTTTATGATGAGTGCAAAATATTGCAAAATTGCGAAATCATTGGTGAGCCAATAAAAAGCTACTCTAAAAAATATAAATAACCAGGTACATATAGCATATAATCTAAATTGCGTGTACATCTTGATAATGCACTCTCACATCTCACTGAAGAATGACTATCTTCGACATGTCATTATTGATGATAATATCATATTGCAAAACAGCTCTAAAATCGTAACACGCTTGATTACAGTGCTATTATACTTTGAAGCAGCTCAAACAAAAACAACAAATATTAAATAAATGGCATAATCTATAATCTTATGTTTATACTACTGTACAAGTGCGTGTATGGTTTTAGAATAAGAGTTTTTTAAGTGAATGATGAAAATGATCTTCAATTACGAACTATCTGTTACAATTTTCAACTCAACTAAATGGGATAAAATCTTATGTTAGTGTGATTTTTCTTTGTATTATTTGTTTTGTACCTGGAATTTTTTTTTTCGGAACTAAAGTGGTCAATCAATCAATTGTATCAATGAGAAGCTTTCTATAATATATAAATTCTTCAGAAACGTTGAGACAATCTCAACCATACTTTTGATCCATTTTGAAACACACAGTGTACTATACAGAACCACAATTAAACAAAACTAAGCAAATTTTTATCATAGAGGCATTATAGTGAATATAATATCTCTATGCTTTTGTAATTATGAGTAAGTAATAAGATATCCTTTATTAATTATAAATTACAAGGGTGACATCTTCCGGCGACAATATCTATAAAAACAGAAAAATACACACCTATTATGATTCATCTTTTAAAATTCTTAATTTCTACAAACATTTTTGACATTTTGTAAATTTTCATTTTAAGCCTTGTCTACACCATCAAACTTTATGTGACAAAAAATGTGATATGCCCATATATGGACATGATGTCTTATCACTACCATATTTGGGCATATCACTACCATGTTTGGGCACAGTACAGTACAATAATATTCACTGGTCATTTGAGGTGTATAATAAAAGTGGTATAACGTTTTAGGCCTTGTGATAGATACGGTAGATTTTAAGTCTACTTCTTATTTTACCTTGGTTTTCAGACAAGGCATAAAAGTTCACATTTTAGTGCAAATAAACGTCCTGTTTTAAGTGTTTGTACTAAATACGAACATGGGGGGTGGGGGGAGGGATTGGTGAATGGGAGATAGGAAATACAGTAGTATTAAAATATGAAGTCATTCTACTCCAAATGTTATAAGGGAATTGGATGTAAAACTACATTTTTCTTTTATTTGGCAGTGGCAGATCGGAAGAATACTCTATAATAATTTTTTGATTAAAATAATTATTATTCAATTTTGGTGTGTATATCAAGCTAGCTACTGTAATTCATTGACCAGCATAAAACAGGAAAAATTTGTTTTAAAATGAGTTAAATTTTATCTAATCAGACTGGAAGTCAAAGGTCAAATGTTTTTATTTGTACCTGTCAGCAGTTTTTAATGACGTCAATATGTGATAAATTATTTTATTATAATGACTTTAGGTGTTGTGAGTGACAGGTATAATTCTCTACTTCATTTAAGTTGCCAGGAAATATGAATTAAGAAACAAATCTATAAATCAAAATATCAATGCCTGCAATGCAATAAATTATTCAATTTTTAAATTTGTGAAATAATACACCATGCAATAAAAAATAATTGCAATAGCATTACCACAAGCCTATGTAGTCATTTGTCTCATAAATAAAATATTTAATTTAATACCTTTGAATGAAATATCAATATTCTCAAAATAAAACTATACTTTAAATAAAATTATCTTGCAATTTGTTTCTTTTGCATTTTTTTGTTTATATAGTAAATTGATTCAACCTGTTAGTGGCGGTTTCATCGCTGTTGGTTGACAACTGAATAAAACAAATAAATAATCTTTTATTTAAAATAAAAAACATAAGAATGTACCAAACATCCCAGGTCACAGCTTGGGGGATCAAGCACATGCAGGGAAAAACAAGACAACAAATACAAAACACTTAAAATAATAAATTATAGACACAATGTTCTCTGAAATAAAATAATTTAAACGAAATGAAAGAAATGAATGAAAACAATAGGGAATAACTTTACAGCAACAGGAAAATATTTTGGACCCCATTTGTTTTTTAATCAGACTCATGTTGAATAATACATAAAAAATATTAATTATTGCGAAATGCATTTCCTTACAGTACTCAAAGGCACTGATCTGCTGAAAAACAAAGTTGCTGTTTATACACATTTTTTGGTCTGACTGAAAAGTGGGATCATCCTGCCTGGTGGAGGTTGATATTTTCTCTTCGACAACCTCCAGCATCTGCACCAGTGAAGTACTGCCATTAAACAAATTAACAGTACAGCTAAATAAATTTCAATTTCTTAAAGTTTTATCAGATGAAAAATTTAATCAAATATCTGACTGTCCTGTCCAATATAAAGTTAATAAACTTATTAAAAATAATAAGCAAAATCATGTGATCTTTATCTGTGATAGTTTCCTAATGTTAAAAGATAAATCTTTGTATTATAAG
Source organism: Antedon mediterranea (assembly GCF_964355755.1). Taxonomy (NCBI): domain Eukaryota; kingdom Metazoa; phylum Echinodermata; class Crinoidea; order Comatulida; family Antedonidae; genus Antedon; species Antedon mediterranea. The sequence goes on from NC_092671.1 coordinate 2,675,444, forward strand.
TAAATCTTGGAGTATTTCACTTTGTGATTGGTCAGTTTTTATTCTCTAGGGGACTGGCATTTATTTTCTTTTTCTGTTTAGAATCTGATAACCATTAAAAAAAAAAATTATACATACTCAAATCCAATAAATGATAAATAAAACAAAGAAATGTATATTACATTCTATTTCTGTTTCTTAATATTTGTCTTAGTAATAAATTGTGGTCATAAAGTGAATTACAAAAAAAATAAATATATGTACAACAAAACAGATCTTTAATATTTTTTTCTTGTACGTTATATTCTGTGGTATTAATATTTAACAACATTATTTTAGAATTATGGGAAAAATAACCTCCTAGGCCGAGGTAATTATTGCTAGAAATATATAATGTTCTTTTAAATAAAGCGTATTTTTCTTGTGTATGATAATGGTTAAAAAACCCACCTACACTGTCCTATAAAATTGAACTTCAGTAAAAATCTCAGGCAAAAATGATCTATGATCACAAGACAAGCATACTAAATCTTTACTACATGTATTACTGTATGTGAATAGTTGGTTGAGTATAAGACACTGTAGCCTACATAAAGTGACTTCTGTGAAGAAGTATCTTGTACAATTATCCTAATAGCAAACAGCAATAAATGTGGTTTTATAACATTGACTATGAGAAACTAATTGAGGCTAGCTTTCACTATTTTATAAAAGGTCAATCTTGACCCTTTGTTATAAGTACAATCACCATTACAGCATCATTTATTTATTTTATTATGATTTTTATCACAGTGTATTAGACTGTTGATTCTTCTGAAAATGTAAAACAAGCCCGGGTAGTGGTTAGGGGTTTGGGGGTTATGGGGTTGGAGGAGGGGGGGTCTATGTTGGGTAGAGTAAACATACCCACAAACAGAGATGTTACCATTATGGAATGTGAAGACCTGATAAATTAAGATTAAGAAACGGAACATGAACACTTTTTCTCTATATATGTTTTAGCCATACATTTGATTATAAATAACATTTGACAACTGTTGAATAAACAATAATAAATACAGTAAAACTATTAATTAAGCACAAATGTGATATTTGTAAAAATATTAATCTTTCAAAATAATGTGAATGATCATTGATATGATTAAGTACATTATTTAAAAAAAAGCAATATGTTTATACCAAATTGATGTACACTCTAAAACTAAAGAGTTAACATTATAGAACATTATTGGCTCTGTTTAGATTATAACAAATGTATTTTAAAACTCAAACTCTGAACGATGATACATTGGATATATGTTTCATTAGTTTTATAAAGGACACATTAGGTTTGATCAACTGCGTTCAATCAAACCGATATGTCATGCTTTAGTCGACAAAGTACACACACACTTAAGCTAAATCATAATAGTTCAGTATATTACATAAAATTTTACTAGTGTATAATAACATTTTACTCAGCATCCATGGTTATTTTATGTTCATATAGCGTGCAGTCATGATGCAATAGAGGCCATGTATACCGAGTCTCAAGGGCCGTTTATACCGCTAGGCCTAAAAGGCATGTTATCTAGCTGTTTGTCCGATCTATTGCTGTTCCGATAATTTCCTGAGCTGTGAGGGCACCCTATAGTTTAGGTACACAGTAGGTTCATGGGTGAGAACTTTGTAATGATAATATATATAGGTCTGTATAGTGTTATGTTTTAGTTGATAACCAGCTTTCCATAAATGGATGGTGAAAAAGAGACAATTTTTATTTCATTCTATAGTTCTCTTATGAATTATCATGAAATTATTTCAATAAAATCAAACAACACAACTACTGCTGCATAAATTTAACTTAGCTGTAGGTGGATTGATATAGTGTCAACATTTTGGCAACACAAATACAAAAAAACCAATATAAAACATTATTTAGTGATTTACAAATCAAGGGTCAAAGAACAAGCAAAGAGGTACAGTATCTGATATTGTGAAAGATACCATAATATGGAAAAAGGTCCAAGATCTCAATTTTGATAAAATTAATTTTCAGACATAAAGTTTATTGAACAATTATAATTACTTACCTCTCCCAGTATTGTGTCACTTGTTGCTGGAATAGTACTGTAGATGTGCAGCTCTTCTGACCACTTGCTGGCCAAACGCTGACTTTCTTTAAACTTCGCCCACATTTCCATTTGGTCATGGAGGTATCAATGTGTCAGTTGGCAATCATGACACTGTAGTGGCTCTATTATTACCCTGATATGATGAAAGTCTGACTACTGAATCCTGATGGGGTAGGATTTTCAAATTGTAAATTCACTTTCAAAAGAATTGTTTTTTTACATCAAATACTTCATTATAGATTCTTGATTAAAAAACCTAATTAAAAAAACATACGTACGTAATTGCACTTGAAAAACAATCGAAGAAAATAAAACCATTCATTTTTCACAAGGCAGGGGCTCATGGGATACAAAAACATCATGCACAAATCGACCGAGTGGTGTGATACTTACTGCGACGTAAATGTAGGCCTAGCTAGTAAAGTTAAAACATCGCTAAACATACATAAAATATCAAATTGTAGTGCTCATAATTGCAAACGCTAAATATAATTACCGGCTGGCAAAATTCCTTGTTTATCAAACGTCGTGGCAAGATAATAAGATGATAAATATGTTTATTTGTTATGCGCGATTTGAACGATTTGCGCAATTTGAAATTGCGCAAAAAAAATCCTTGCGCAATTTGAATTGAAACATGTGTTTCAAATTGCGCAAGCAACGTATTAAATTGCGCAAGTAATCTGCAAATTGCGCAAGGTTTTTCGACAGATTGTGAAATCATGTACACCCATATTTTTATAGTAATTTCTAAGAATGATTCAAATTTAAAGATAAATATCGCATTTCCTTATTTTAGTAGTGCAAATATTGTTATAAGTTAGCATACCGTCGAAGAACCGACGAAGGAAAACGAAGCGGTGGTGTTCCACCAGGCGGGCGCGGCGCGGGCGGCCGGCTATACTACTCTAGCCTAGCTAGGGTCTGGACTACTGATACTGACTAGGTTACATGGCCTAGCTTAAACTAATATTAAAAACTTAAAAAGTGAGTATTAAACATTATCTTCATTGAAATGGTCTTATTTATATAATAAAATACTAAATTTTAAACTCCTCTGCCTAGGCCTAGCCTATAGCCATGTATGGGAAAATTTACAGTTCGTTTTCAAATTGCGCAAAGGTGTCATATTGCGCAAGAACTATCTTGCGCAATTTACAAATTGTGCAGCGCAATTTAAAATTGCGCAAAGATTTTCTTGCGCAATTTGAAATTGCGCAAGTTGATTGCGCAATTTGAAATTGCGCAAAAAAATCCTTGCGCAATTTGAAATTGCGCAAATAATTCTTGCGCAATTTAAAATTGCGCAAGGATTTTTTTGCGCAATTTCAAATTGCGCAAATCGTTCAAATCGCGCATAACATATTCACCGAAATGTGTGTCAGCCTTCTTGTTTTGATTTTGGAGCTGGATTTTAAACTATATAGCGCCACCATACGGCAGTCTTATTATAAATTTGCTTTCCAAAATCTCATCAGCTTTTTCCCCTGAAAAAAAACATTTTTAGTCCTAATTTCCGAATCCGAATTCATTGACCGTTCGTTATTAGCACGACTCTCTGAGAAGATCATATTAATTATTTAGTACAATAATGTAACATCCCTCTTCTTAAGGAAAAGTTGCGGTTATGCATAAGTGGATATTATATAATAATAAAGAGTTTAATATTATTATGTTGTCTGTGGTCATTATTGTTATTCTCTTGTTATAGTTAACATTAATATTCATAAAAACAATCACTGCTCAAATTACATAAGTGTTCATTATGATTATTGTCCAACATAACTGTATGTCCATGTAGAGTATGGTTATCAACACTAAAGTCTCAAAACGATAATAACTCACGAACAGTCATTGTTCATTAAACGTTTTCAAACAGTATAAAAATTAACTTTCTCTCTAAACAGTTCTGTAACACAACTATTTACAAACGTGAAGTATCATGGGTGCTTATATTGTAGTTTATTCCATGATGTGGTCCTTGAATTTCTCTGGCATAGTGTGGGTTCGTTCAGGTCTCGTTTGCTGGGCTGGTATGATGTTTGTCTTTTGTTTCCCAGTTATTTGTGGTGTGATCGCTTGTTTTTCACTAGGTTGTTTGCTCAGGGTGCTAGTTGGTGTAGGTCGTATTTTTATTCGATCTCGCTGGTATTGTACACCTTTTGGTGTTATTACTGTGTAGTTGCGGTCGGAGGTGCATTGAACAACTTTGGCTGGTTGCCACATACTTTTTGGTGCTTTCTGGAACCTGCATTCCTTGCTGACTTCAAGTGGTGGTGGTTCAGCATGATATTGAGCGTATGCTTCTGTACGATGTGCTTTAGCTTGGATATGATTGTTGTTTCTCTGAGTTGGGAAGTTTATGCTTGGTACAGAGTTCTTGACTTTCCTGTTGCACATTAATGTATATGGTGATGGAATGTCTGATGATATGGGGGTATCTCTCAATGCGACAAGAATTTCATATAAACTCTTTTCCCCTTTCTTTGATTTCTTTAGCATGCTTTTGAGTGTTTGTATGCTTCGTTCAGCTCTCCCATTTGCTTGTTGGTGGTGTGGTGCGCTTGTTCTGTGGATGATTTCGTGGTTGTTGCAGAATGCTTGCAGTGTTTCACTTGTAAGCTGCGATCCATTGTCTGAAATGATTGTAGTGGGATTTCCAAACAGTGAGAATATTGTTTCGAGCTTGTTGATGACTGTATTGCTCGTCGTGTTTATCATTTGGTCTGCCCATATGTATCCTGTGAAGTAGTCAGCTGTTAATAGGTATTGCTTTCCTTCAAATTCAAACAGGTCGATTGCAATAATTTCCATAGCTTCAGATGTATGAATGGGTTTTACTGGTAGTTTTGATTGGCTTCTTTGGTGGGTTTGACATGCATCACAATTGTTTATGATACGTTCTATGTCTGCGTTAATTCCTGGCCAGTATACTGATTGTCTGGCTCTCAGTCTGGTCTTCTCAGTTCCTTTGTGTTGTTTGTGGAGTATGTTTAGGATTCTTGGTCTCATCTCTTTTGGTATGATGATTCTGGAGCCTTTGAGAATTATACCATCGTGTATCGCTAGTTCGTAACTATGTTGCCAATACGCATTTGTAGTTTCGTTTTTTCGTTTGGCCAGCCATTCAGTATAATTTTGCTGAGTTCTTGTAGCATGTTGTCTGCTGCGGTTGCTTCTTTTATTTTATCTAAGACGAATAATTTCGTATCAGTCAGTTCGTTAATCTGGACATCAAGATCAGGAATTTGAAATGTTCTCTGATTAGTGTCTATGCAGCGCGAGAGGCAGTCTGCTATCGGGACTTCTTTGCCTGGTACATATTTGATTGTGCCTTTGTAATCCTGCATTTGCAGCATCAGTCGTTGGAGTCTGCTTGGCATTTTTGAGATGTCCTTCTTGGCGATGTCTTCTAATGGTTTGTGATCAGAGCAGATTGTGAATTCGCGTCCAAACACATAATATCTGAAGTGTTTTATGGCCCATACGACAGCTAGTGCTTCTCTCTCAATGTTACTGTAATTTTTCTCTGCAGGAGTTAGCGATTTTGATGCGTAATGTATTGGTTTATCTTGTTGCATGAGCACTGCTCCAAGGCCTTTCATGCTCGCATCACATTGGATTGTGATCTCTTTCCTGGCATCAAAATAAGCGAGGACTGGAGTGTTTATGATGGCGTCTTTTATGTTGTCGAGCGCTTTGTCATGGCTCGATGTCCATTCATATACTGCATCCTTCTGTAGGAGCTTCCTTATAGGCTCTGTTAGATGGCTCAGCTTCGCAAACTTGGACAGATATTGTACTAGTCCCAAGAGCGATTGCAATTCCTGTTTGTTGGCAGGTGCTTTTATGTTCTGTATTGCTGTTACCTTTGCTGGATCGGGTGCAATTCCTTCTTTGCTGAGTACATGTCCGAAGAGCTTGACGTTTCGCTTGTTAATTTGGCACTTATCAGGGTTTAGTTTGATGTTTTCCTTTCTACATGCTTTCATGACATCTTGTATGGCCTTCTCATGTTCATTATTGGTTTTGGCTGCTATTAAGATATCATCTTTGATGCAGAAGACATTAGGAATATTGCCAAATATGCCATCTAGGTCCACTTGGAAAACGTCTTGTGCAGATATCAGTCCGAACGGTAGTCTTGTGAAACAAAATCTCCCGTAAATTGTACTGAATATTGTCAATAGTTGTGATCTGTTGGTAAGTGGTATATTCCAATACCCGCTTCGGAGGTCTAGCGTTGAAAAGTATTTCGCCTCGCGCAGATCTGGGAGTATGTCATCTAAGGTTTTCGCGTAGTAGTGTGGTCTTTTCACAGCCTTATTGAGGTCATGAGGATCATCAAATTAGAAAGTCAAAATCATAGAGGGGATCTGCTAATACTATAGGGGTAAGGGGATAGATTAATTGACTGAGCCCTCTATAGGAATTAATAGTTTTGACTTCCTAGTTTGGAGGGGGCACTGCTCCATGCTGTGAAATGGCGTCACCCAGTTTGACCTTTTAACCCTGTATTTCGATACTGTGTTTTGAATGCAAATTGAAGATTGCCCGAATGGAAGCTGGATAAAAGCTGTTACGAAACCTAGAATAATGGACTGGTAACGCTTACAGTTACAGTACGCAACACCTCAAAACATTATGCATGGGATGAGTGAAATCTTACAATATATAATTGTTTTCTTAATCAATCAATTTTTTAAAAACAGATACAATAGGGCTCTCATCAATTCCAATAATACGTGACAACGTTGTAGATCTGAATTATTTTTACATAAAAAGTAGGCCTATTGTAGTGAATGACAATACAATTTAATACAGTAGGCCTACACAGTTGATAATACTAATTTAGTGCTAAAAAAACTTCAATGCATTATATTGTATTATCCACTCAGATGAAGAGATGAAGAAATTGCTTGAATCTTAATCATAGATAAATTGAGCAGCAGTTTATTTTTTATCCATAAACAAATGTTCAACTTTTAAAGAAATGTAAGATGTGGTCTCACTCACACGTCAGTTCCAGTAACTTCTATCTCCTCTAGTTCCCGTCGTAACTAACATTATCATACTCCATAATTACGTCACACGCGATCAATCTGCTCGACTCAACTTGAGGGCGCTCACTCAAAGTTAAGCATGTGTCTTTTATTGCCTGAATTTAGTAATATTAGTCTTTTTAACTATCAGTAAGATGGCAAATATATCTAGAAAGTATGTGTAGACGTTTATTTTTAATTATGCAATATGTTTATTCTAATTTATTTATATTTATTGTGCTGTGATGCCTAGTCTGGTCGTAAGAATTCTGTAGGCCGGCGATTTTGGTTTGCTTCTTTCCCATCCATCCAGCCTCCAGGAGGGGCGGACAATCACATACATTATGCGGTTGTTGTTCTGAAAGTCCAGGCCTAGGCTAGTCACAACAATTAAGTCTTAAATACCGCAAAGCATAGGATAGTGCCAGCTATTAAGCTAGGAATTTTAAGACAAAAAATAATGTATAATGATTCCAGTTATATTATTTTGGTCCGGCGGGGGGGATAGTTTTACCTTAGGCTTAGTTAAGCATAATAGTTAAGCTTAGGCCTAGTTATATATATATTTTTTTTCACATTATTGATTGTCTCCATCCCCGAAACCTCGACTAAGAAATACCGGAATGGTGTCCGGCGGGGGATAGTTTATTACCATTAGTTAAGGTCTAATGTAAAGCACCTAGAGGGGTCAGTGATCCATTAGGCGCTATATAAATACTGTTTATTATTATTATTAATAAAAAAAAATATAAAAATAATTAGGCCTAGGCCTACAGTACTACTTACTAGAGCCTAGGCCTAAATAAAGAAAATAAATTCTGTAGGATAAAATAATATTAATAGGCCCTAGGCCAAAGGTCATTATCGCATATACATTATTTATGGGACGGTACTGATTTTTATTTATTTTAATCTTCCATGCATATAGATATCCGTTATATGTGGCTGGGAATCCACAACTCCGGATATTTTTCCCAAAGTTTTGGATGAAGATTGTGAAATGGAAAGAAAGCAGACCTGTGCCTCCAAATGTCGTTACATTTAATTGTTCTGTAGAGTGAGTAATTCTTGAATCTTGAATATATGAATACAGTAGAACCCTACATTTAGCATACTCCTATTATTTGCTTGATACTTTGCTTGATGTTAGTTAACGGGTCGGTTAACAAGCTAAGTAGCTTATATGACCCTTCCTTTTCTTTCTATGCAACAAAACTTTAATTACTGTATAGATGTTTGGGGATCTGGGTATGAACAATATTTGTTTTATTAAAAGATATCAGTAATGACAATATTTGAGTTTGGATGTTACTGCTATTTGATGTACTTATAAATGTGAAAAGGGGAAAGTGTCATAGACATAAAAATGAGGCAATATCATGCTTTTAGGTAGGGTGCAGAAGGTGTCCCTTTAATAAGGGATTCTACTGTATAAAATACATTATTATACATCATATTCTAGCTCGTTCTATTACAATCGCATAGTTTTCTACTCTAGCACCCTCTATCACAGCAATTTAATTGCTTGTATACTGTATTATACTTGATCGTAAAAAAAAGTAACCCCACATGAAATTTTTTAACTTATTTTTGTAAACTTTTTTCCGATATCCAGAATGACAAAGTTTGATATTCAAAATTACCTGGAGAAAATTTACGGTGTGGAAGTTGCGCAAGTGAACACCTTCATTAAGTACGTGAGCTTAGCACGTGATCATCGTAATAGGAGATACAAACCGAAGGATGATTTTAAAGTTGCATTTGTTACACTGGTATGTATAAAGGCTTAAAAGTGCCACCTAGAATGAAACTCCAATTTCATCAACATCTGGGTGGCACTTATAAGCTTCCATATACTTGTACTAAAATATACAAATGATCTATTTAATGTAATTTTTGATTTAGCAAGCAATTTGTTAATCTATACCTCGTTTTTTTAAATCCCATTTTTTAGGCTGGAGAACAGACGTTTACTTTCCCGGATTTATTCCCAGAGAAAGAATCGGAAGAAGATAAATTGATTGAGGAATTAAAAGAAAAACAAAAAGAAAGTGAACTAGAATTAAAGCAACGTGGTGGCGTACCAAGCTGGTTTGGTATATGATACATCAGACTGTTTTTATAGAACAATTATGTTATTGCTGGATGAATAAGTTTGGTTAAAGCTTGGTTAGCGCAATGGATGTGAGTTGACCAATTACAAACGACAGTTTGCTTACGTCCTCGTTATTTGTCAGACCATTTTTTTTGTGAACAGGAACTTTGTGCTCAACAGAAATGCATTTAAAAAAAAAATTAACCAAGATATAATTTATTAAGTAATAAGACAGTTATTGGTGTATTCGATTTGATGTTTAATTAAACAAACAATGAATGAAAAATTCAACGTTGAATACACCAAAACTTTGAAGATTTTTTACTGTATAAACAATGTTGGATCTTTCCATATGTGATTAATTATAATCGGTATGGACTACTGTAAGGGGCCTTTCACACTGGTACCGGCTGGGCAAATATAATCACATCAGATCTCAATGTTTTTACGCGATGGGTGAATAACTGAATGGCTTGTTGTGAATGGTATATCCGCAATTTGACCCGACCCTGAAGTCATGATTGCAACACAAAATAAATAACATTAATTCAAAAAATAATAATAACCTTGATTTAAATTGTGTATTTATTGCAACAACATACTGTAACTATTTTGAAGTTTATTTTACATTAAACAGAGATGCATTCTAATAAATGGATAAAAATAAAATGAATTTCTTTAGGGATCATGTCAAAATTATTCTACTGCAGTAACATGTGATCTTAGTTTGTTCAATTTAGAATTTTATGATTCATTAACTGCAATACATGGTTTGTATGAATACTTACAAGAGGCTTGATAAATATTTTCTAACCAGGTTAAAGAGTCCTACTAGGATGCAATAACGCATGCACAAGATGTTCCATCGTGATATGATTGGTCATTGGGCTTGCGTTTGCATCCAAGTTAGAACAAGCTTTAGTTAGTATAGTTACTGCAGTAACTGCAAATAATAATTTTGACATGGTCCAAGTTACTATAGTTTCAATCTGGTTGAGTTTGTCAATTTAGGTTTGCTTGCAGTTGTGCAGGATGTCTCGTGTTCATGAAAAATGTCATTCTACTAATAATTCCTCTCTAGTATGTAACACCTCATAAATTGGTAGTATTCCAGAGCCCATGTATGCTGGGCCTTACGAATGTAAACCTCATGGATGTTTACTACTACATGTCTGTCTACAGTATTTGTTTTCTAATAATCATCAACCACCAGGTTGTAATTTATAGTGATATATTGGTGTAGTAGCGATGCAATAGTTGATATATTTGTGTAGTAGCGATGCAAAAGTTTCATGGTGATCAACAAATATCTTCTGATATTCATCTTCTAGTTGTACAACCAGCTGCAAAGTTTTCTTTTAACATCCGATATTATAACAGCATTCATTGTCAATTTTCAATATGTATAATTCATTCCACCTAAACAAAAATCTAAAACTTATAATGCGTCTTTCCATGAGATGCTATTACGCCCTGGTTCGGTATTACTTTGTTGTTTTCGGGATACTGTTTCGGGACCTATAAGGTATTAATTAAGCGTGTTAATTAAAATTGAATATAAAAATGTAAATAATATAGGAATATCTGCAGGCGCTATGATGTAATCGTCATTGGTTTAATTGCTTGTATCCTTCAACAAGATACTTCACTTTAATTACCTCTTTCTTCGGATGGGACATAAAACTGTGTACAGACATTGCACATGTGATGATGATAAAGACTATGGTACACTGTTCAAGAATTGTCTATGTGTTTATCATGGTGCTGTACTTGGCCTTCTGGGAGAACAGTAAAGAAGAAGTCACCCGGTATAAAGAAATGAATCCAAAGGGGCCCCAGCCCAGCTAGGTTTTAGAAATTACAAGTAAAAGACAGGCCATTAGGCTAAGTTGAGCACTTAGTTTTAGGCCAGCCGTCAGCACCCTTATTTAAATATCCTGGATCCGCCAACAAGACTGTCCATATTACATACTTTTCCCCCTTTCTTCTTCTTAGGTATAAAGGCCCCTCCCCACTCTAAAAAAAAATCCCCCTCACTCATTTGTTTTAGCCAAGGTCAACTAAACAGAAATTGAAAAATATTTGTCGATTAGTAATAGTATCAACACTTACTGCAGGTAAAAACCACTTGAATAAATATCCAAGATAATAAATGAAGAGAATAATTCCAAGAAAACCAAAAAACATGCCAGCCTGTTGTTTCCTGAAATACACAAAAAAAAACCAATCAGAATTTATACATGTTAGGCTTTTTTTCAACATTAATAGTAAATATAAATTATTTATTATAAAACAAATAAAAGATCCACCTCTGGAGTCAATGGAGATTATTCATACTCAGTAGTATAAATTACACAAACTAATAGTGATGTTAGTATAGTAGTCTATTTCGTGCCCAGCTTACCTGGATAAACCAACAATAGCCTATGCTCTCCAGAGGGAGGGTTTAGATACGAAAAGTTAAAGTTCTTAGAGCACTCCTGGACCATAATGGACTAGTACGCAACCATGCCCTCATGTGGAAACGTTCCACTATCATCATTTCGGAGAGCACGGGCTATTGTCGGTTTATCCAGGTAAGCTAAGCTTGAAATAGACTACACGGTTGCCAAGAGTTCACACTGTATTCTAAATCCTAAATTTATAGTTCGCCATCATACTGTAGCCATACCTTGAATATTTCATTGTTTTTGTAGTATTAGGTGTGTATCTTTTAAGAAAATCTTCTTCTATGTGTAACTGGGGAAAAAGAAATTATAAATTAAAACGGTAAGCAAGAAATGAAATCAAAAAGCTTGTTGAGTAAGGGATGTTGTATGATTATGTATGACTTATTCATACGAACATATAAAACATGACAATTTATATAAAGTTCTTCTACAAGTATTACCAAACATATTGTCGAAACATAACACACCCCACATCCACTGGTTTATATTGACATTGTGGCTTCGGTCTGGTATCAGGAAAGGAAATGGATACAAGTTCTCCATTTCTTTTGAAACTTAGGGGCTGGCGATAAATAATGTGGGTGTAACTGACCAAGATTAGCATCAAACAAGAGGCTTAGTAGGTATGTTTAATGAAGGAGTAAAAACAATAACAAAAACATACAACATCTCCAAAATTTCTTCTTTCCTCTGGGAAATCCCAGTCAGCATGAGGATTTCTAGAATCCTGATGAACTTTATCAAACTTTGGATAATCTCCCCAACCTATTCCATCATCTGCATAAGGTTCGTAATCTTCTAGTCGTATGTTGTACTTCTTGGCAGCTGCAATTCTGTCAGCTTCTGTCTTGGGATAAAGTTTAGGCATTCCTCTTTTGGAGCTGTCTCCAAAAAATGAATCTGAACCTGAAAAATATTGTCATCAATTAATTTTGTTTAAATGAATAACTAATTAATATTTAATAGATAGGTCTAACAACTAGTAGTAGTAGGCCTAGGGCTAGCTAGGCGAAGTTCTGTGACCTCTCTAGTGTAAGCATGAATGGTGATGGGGCTAACTTACTCAATTATAAATATATATTTATTAGGCCTCTAGTCTTAGTAGACTACCTAGCTAGGACTAGCCTAGAGTAGATCCTTTCCAACTCAGCCTAGCCTCCTAGGCTAGGCTAGCTAGCTAGGCCTAGGCCTACCTAGGCCTACACTTACACTAGCCCCTAGCTAGGCCTAGCCTAGTAGCTACCTATACCTAGGCCATATCTACACAAATTACTATAATAAGCAATTAAAAAGATATATATGCAACTTACTCATGCATGCTTTTTGGGATACACGGACATTTTTCAGCAAAGAAAGACGAAATAACTTGGAGAATCGACCGGCTAGCGCCATTTTGTTGGTTCACGATCGAGTCTCTCTTTCTTTTTCTGCAGTGCGCCCTCTCTATAAATCTATCTATATCATCAAAGATCTTACATACTATACTAATTATCGTCGTGCTATCTTATAAGCTCTAATATCTTTGATATTATGATATACCCAAATATTTATGTTCCCAACCCTCCCCCATTTTTTATTTTTTTGATAAGATTTCTATAACAAAAACCAATGTAAAAAATGGGATGGTTAATGAGACTGAAAAAAAAAATTGTTTAGGGCCTAGCCTCTATTAATTATTTATACCACAAGTGACAATCATACCAAAATAATATTATTACAATACAGTACTACTAGAATTAAATCAGGCAAATCATAATCTAATCATAATCATATCATAAAAACAACAATAAAAATGATTTTAGTTTAATAGTACTGCATTACCAAAGCAGAATTCAAATACTATAGGATGGCATACTAGTATAATTTTAAGTGAAAGAAGAGGGTAGAAGGAGTCCTGATAGATAATTAATGTTTCATGAAAGTCCTTAATGCATCTTTATTTTTTATAGACATAAAATGCATAAAAAAATTCAATCGATCACTCTTTTTATAACAGTAAACAAACAGAGCGGCATGGCCTTTGATCAAAGATCACGGTTTGTCTTTTTTGATCTTATGAGATAAAAATGTGGTGGTAAGGTGCTACCGTTGAGGGTGCACTTCAGACAGCAACACACAACAAACCAAGTGGCTTCAGTTTTTGCATGATTAGCAATGAGAAGTGTGAAATCTGTTGACGTACGAATGAAATCCTCTAATAATTCTTGATTCATTGGGAACTTGTTGATATTTTAACCGCCCGTAAGTATTTATATGCTGTTTGATTATTTTCACCGCTAAAATTAAATATTTGATGTTTTGTAAATCGTTGTGTGGGGTTTGATTTTGACAACCGTTGGTCTGTAAAAAATAAACGGTAAACTGTCACACATATCATGGACTTTACTCCATGCACATATTCAGACCACACAAGATTGTCAGTACACTGACTGAATCATAAAAAGATGGGACTATTTAAATTTTGGACAGAAGTGGTGGCCTACCTACAGTAGTAGTTAGTGTATTGTAGACCTAGAGCACAGAGATTTAAAAATTAGAGATACTGTAGATCCCACATATTATCAACTAAATGTTCGGTAACTTTATGTTTTTCTCAGCCTTTAAGTACAGTATACATACAGTACGTACAGTGAGTAGTAGTAGACTAATAATAATATAATACGTGCTGTACATGTCTCTTCATGGTCTTTTCATATCATAGTCATACTCTAATTTCCATGTAATCATATTGTGTTCTTTCATACATGTATGTACTCGTTCACTAAGTCTACCTCTTCTTCCACCATCCTTGCTTGTCCGATAGGTCATCTCAAAAGATGTGGCGATCGTTCCTAATGTCGCTGCTTTGAAACTCTAACTTTTAAAATCCTAGATCAATTCCTATCTTTTCCATTTGTTTTAAATAATTTTGCATTTATTTCGTTAAAATTTTCATTTATTTGGCATTGCTTGTGGTTTTTTAAGTGCATAGAACCAGTTTACTGCCTGTATTATTTGATCACATGATCTTTTTATTTGCCTTTTTTAATATCATTTGTCCTTTTCTGTGTCTGCACTTGACAGACTTATGTACACAATGAGTTAAGCACCTGAAGAATAAACATATCTACAGGCCTATGTTAATTTCCATTAAAATTGCGATTTTTGTTATTGTAAATGTACCGATTATGTATGCTTATTGATTATTGATTCATGGTTTATTGCAATTACTAATTGCATAGATAGACGCCATCAGAGCCACTGTTGTCTCGGTGTTTAAGAGTTTGCAAACAGACTACTGTCTGGACCTATGTGCTATGAGTAAATACATAGATAATAGTGCATGAATAAATTACCATTACCAGAATCTGGATTTTAAATGATGTTTTGAAAATAACCGATGCAATAATGTCACTTAACCGGATATTGCTGTGCAACATTGAGCAGAAATAATGGTAGTTATTATTATGACCGCCATTGATCAAGTACTGTAGCATCTTGACCGTTCGACCGTCTGAGTGCATCACATTTTGGGTATATTAACATTTTAGTCGATGACCACTCACTGATGTTAGGATCATATATTGTATACTTCACAGAATGCAGTTGATCATTACTGTATAATGTATTGTAGGCTACATTAAAAAAATAAACTGTATAAATATTTTAAATTAAACCTAAAATATGTAGCAGAAACAGGCCCAATTGAGACATTTAGATCCCAAAAAGCAATTGTGTTAACTACACAGCATCCAGAAGAAACCTCTACACACTAGTTGGTCCAAATATCTCGAGGCTCAACTTTTAAATTAAAGAAACCTAGATGGAACTCAACTAAACGGAATAATTTTTTTGATACTAGAGTAATTAACAAGTGGAACTCGCTGCCCAAATCTGTTGTCAATAGCAAGAGTGTAAATTCATTCAAAAACAAACTTGACAAATACACACACATACACACATATGAGAGAAGAGGCTCCCTACGAGTTTAAAAACTCATTGCCTTGCCTCTTAACTTTACTAAAGGTAAGAATTACTAAAGGTAAGAACTAGAGAGAATAAACCTATATTTTGCAAGCACAGGGAGGTACTGTATACTGTACAGGTACAGAACATACTGTACCTCCCTGCCCCTATTATATTCTACATAGCATATGTACAAAACAACAAATTGTACAATTGAGTTGTGCCAACACAATTGTACTCTACATGGTGTTCACATTGATTTACTTCACATGACATGATGATTGGCCTCCAGACCTGTCTGTGAGGAAGTCTGCAACAGTCAGCATTATCTCTCCAGTGACTCCTTCCAAGGTTCTTAGGTCCCACATGTGCTGACTGATGAAGTGTGACAACAATGGTATTGTAAAAACAATAGGGCTTGTGCAGTGATGCGTGATGTAATCATTCCGACAGGGGTGTACTGTACATTGAATACCATACTGTACTATTAAATCTCTTATTTTCTCACATACAGTATATTACTTGAAAAATTATTTTTTTATCTTTTTAATCTTAGTGTATGCCTACTAAATAGTGCTAGTGTTTATACTTTCGGATATGTCAGCAATAATATAAAGATAAAACAACTTTGAATACAGTACACAGAAGGTATAGTATAGTACTACTGTAGTAGTACAACTAGTACTGTATAGTTACTACAGTATAATTATGTACAGTATCCATATCAGGAGATTATTCTCTACCATTTGTTCAATGTTATTTAAAAAGACCATCAACTTACAATAATATCTCATTTGAATGATGTTAATATTAAATACAAGTTTATGAATCTGTAAAATTTTAACCAAATTCACTAAGAACTCAATTTTTATGCTGGTATTTTTTTGTATTGAAAATAGAATATCAGCTACAACTATATCATATTGCAGTGTTACATAAATACATTTTAAATGTTCATTTTTAAAATTTTACTATACTGTATTGTCAATTTGAAAAAGTGTGCACTTATTTTCAACGATGAACGTCAATTGTTATTCACTTAATGTGTTTGCTGAAATCACAATGACTAAACTTTTACCATTGTTTACCATTCTCAAACTGAGTTTGTGAAGTGAAGCGTGACACCATCTGCCCGCCGACAGGGGTATGCATTACGGCCACATTTTGACAAGCAGACACCATCACGTCTACTTTCGGTACCACCAGTCCACCACCACAAGTTAACTAAAATTATACAGATTTTGCTTAGTAATGTTAACATAACAATTGTGTAATTCATTACTTACAGCAGGGAGTTGTTATTAGACTCCCTGCTTACAGTAGAATTATTAATGTTTACATACAGAGGTAATTTTCTGATTTAATAACTCGCATATAAAATTGAAATAACGTACAGTACTACTGTAGTTAGTACAGGTATAGTGTTTTTTTAAAGTTTAACTATAGTAGTGCTGTATAGTACTGTAGAAATATAAATAATTAAAAGATATAAATCAATAAAAGTCAATTAATGCCCTACATTTACTTATCTTAACTGTTAAACTGATGGCCATAATATTATACATCGATGCATTTTGCCTGCTAAAAGTTCAAAATACTATATTTGGTATTAATTAGGTTAAACAACTCGTGACTTAATTAATATCAGTACGGTATGATTATACTATACAAGCATTTTTTTAAATAATTTAATTAATCTCACTTAGTGTTGTACTTAATAAACACAAAGCTGGTTGACTATAGATGGAAAGAAGCCAACACCAGACAATGACCGTCGTGCTGTGTAGAGTAATCTGCGGGTTTAGAATGTTGTCATAACACAGTTAAAAGTTCTATAAAGGGATACTAATGAGTCACTCATCCTCATGTGTTTTAAAAATGTCAACATCCTTGCTCTGTCTACAAAAGTACACTATCAAACTTAATGTGACAAAAAATATGTGATATGCCCATATATGGACATGATGATGTCATATCACTACCATATTTGGGCATATCACTACCATATTTGGGCACACTATTTTTGTCAAACTAGTTTGATACAGGTTGCAACTTGCCCAACTGTTCTAGTGGCTAAAGCCTTGTTCACACTGAACTTGAAAAATGGTAAATTTAACCACGCTACTAGACATTTAGTAACTAATGTCATGGGAAGATTTGATCACTTGGATATTTTCACGCAGTTACAGTAGTTTTACTGTAATTTTACCAAAATTTAACCGTGATGGACTCGCATATGTTAACATGATTCGTACGGATTGGACTTTTGAGCCGGGTAGTTAGTTTTTACCATGGAGGTACCTCCATGGTTTTACATTGTAAAACCATGGAGGTTTTACTTGGCAGGCAGTGGTCAGTAAAAGTAACTACCTATATTGGACTCAACCCTGTGGGAATTTCTTGGTCACTTTACCCGGCGACTTGGTAAATAATTTGACCGAATTAAGTCCAGTGCGATCGAGACTTAATGCCGTTTTGGCCGATATATTTTGTAACTAGGTTGTAACTTGTGTTTGTATACAAATAATCATCAATTGCTCTGGTTAAATATCACAATGACCATTAAACACAATTGACCAGCTGACGTAATTGTACGTTTAAAAACCGACTTATACCTTCATAGTTTTTATTGATCATTCCACAAGAAATTCCTGTGGTTAAACGACCTCGGACACATTTGAAATAATAAAAGCTGATCACACTCAAACAAATTTTATTTGTAAATCCTGTTATAAAAGACAGATTGATTGTTTGTTTAGATCTGTTTTGATAACATGTGTCAAAGAATTTAACGAGTAATCCTTACCTGTAAGAACAAGTAACAAAAGAAATTAAAAATTGTGATTTGCTTTAAAAGTGTACTGTTTCAATTTTAGCTATTTTTATTTATTGAATAAGAAAACGTTTTACAGTACTGTAGATCTGTTTTGATAACATCAAATGTCAAAGAATCTAAAAAGTAATCATCCTTATACCTAAGATTTATAAGAACAATTGAAAATAAAAGAAAATCACTTGTATCGTCTCAACTTACAGTAGCTACAGTATTTTTTTTTATTGAATAAGAAATTATGCTTCCACAATTTGTTCCACATTTTTTTCTTGAAATCTTGATTTTTTCCAGTTTTCCAGTCTTGTTATGGGTCGTTTTACTTACAACAATTCTAACTAGTAAATTATTATTTTTTTTGCTGTAAATCTGTCAAACATTTCATAGCATCAGGGGATCTATTTGAAAGTAATGTGTTTAAGAGATTTAATATCGTTCAACGAATTGATCCCATAAGTAAACCACTTAAATCGCGTTTTTTTTTTGTTTCTATGAAATGTGCTGTAATTCTATAATTTTCTGACTTGAATGTTTTAAAATGTGATAGATCTTTCTTCTTAGAGATCAATACAGTTGATTTATTGTAACTTTACTGATGTTACAAACATTAATGCTTTATAATTGGATCACGTTAGACTTATTAATGTTTTATAGAATAAATTGTTAATGTTAGTTCACATAGATAATTATCATATTATTCTTTATACTAATGATAATAACATTGCTGGACAACAAGATTCTACTGTAGTGTATGTAATTGTAAATGTTTTTCGAGTCTAATAGTGGTAGGATTTTACGTCAAAATCAAATCTCTTTTTTGATGAAACTTGTGGTACACTATCTTTACAAATGGCATCATATTCATCTTTTCTCTGAATTTTGGATCTCTTGTAAATCTACCTTATGGTCTATCTTGAACTGTATTCACCTACAGTATTAAATAAAGTATGCAAGATTGGTTGCTTTGATTAAACTTAGTCTTATTAAATAAAGTATGCAAGATTGGTTGCTTTGATTAAACTTAGTCTTATAAATAAAGTATGCAAGATTGGTTGCTTTGATTAAACTTAGTCTTATTAAATAAAGTATGCAAGATTGAAAAGTGTTGCTTCAATTAGTCTTCTTAAATAAAGTATGCCAGATTGAAAAGTTTTGCTACCATGAAATGTAGTCTTATTAAATAAAGTATTCAAGATTGTAAAGTGTTGCTTTGATTAAACTTATTCATAAAATAAAGTATGCAAGATTGTAAAGTGTTGCTTCGATTAAAACTTACAGTAGTCTTGTCTATTTTATAGAAAAATTACAAATCCTTCTTAAATGATAAATTAAAATACTTTCTTAGAATTTCATAAAAACAAAATAGATTTACAGAATTAATTGCAAACAATCAATGCTCTCATGACAAATGGTATGATTTACTCACTAACTACTGTTTAGCCTTTAGCTTAATTAATTCTGGCACTTATTTTACATCATAGATATCTTTGAAGTCCAACATTCAAATTTATGTTGTGCCGTAAATGAATGTGTAAAGACTGTACTACTGTAACAGTAATGTATTTCATATTCCATTTACTTGAATGTTTCGATTAATGTACTGAAAACTAACTGTACTGTTGCAGTAAAAGAGTTTTATGCTACTATGCATTGCTAATTGTATTTTCCTTCTTTTTCAGCTACTGTACCCCCACTGTTTTTTGATTGATCACTGAAGAAAATGTGACTGAATGAATCGATCAAAACAATCTCATAATTTTCGTTGTAAAAATCTCAATTTGAGATGTTTAATGGTACTATGACAGAGGATCATACAGTCTTGGAACTATCCACTGAGATTGCTAAGGCAGCTGAGGCAGCATTGATCCCGCTACAGGATGATCTAGCAGAATGGTTGTCAAGAGTTCTAGGTAAGTGCTTATGCTGGCATCACAGTGTGCAGAAGGACTAGCTTATGCAGTGGTACAGTTTGTTGAATATTCTGTGCACTACAGTAACTTAGGTACAGCAAGACAATCAAACAACAGAAAGTTGTTGGTAGTTGTCGAAGCCAGACATAAGATAAAAGGACTGTTAGGAGACTAGACTAGGCCCTAGAGAACAGTTGCTGCACAGAAGAGGTCACCCAGTATAAAGAAGACATGCATCAAATAAGCTTGGTTACCACTATAGATCCAACATACCATTGACTTACACTCAATTTGTTGATCTCCCCTGAGGTCCTTCAACGAGATTAACAATGGATTTCATTCGTATCCTCTTTCTCTGTATTCATATTAAGATGTGATTGAAAGTTGTTAGCAAAGTGAAACATTTTATGGTACACCAAGTAGCGGATTATTGTCACCAACATCACTCTTACAGATTGGTAATGAATACGGACTTTTGGTATTACAGCCAAATAAAAAGAACAAGATAAAATATTAAAAATAGTACTAAATTTAGATTTGAACATATGGTTTTGCTGGAATTTGAAGTTATTAATTATTGACTCGATACCATACAAGTACAAATACAGATAAAAACGTAAAACTGTAACCGTTTTTTTACAGTATGGTACTAGGGATAGCCCTCTAAATCTCCAAAAGGGGATTTATATTCTAAAGAGTCTCTGAAAATTTATAAACAATGTTTGTTCTTCATTCTCAGAATAAATACTACAGTAGATTTGATTAAATAATAGTATTTAATTAATACAATATTTGATTTTAAGATTAATTATACACAATAAGTCAAGTGTGCAGTAGGTTACGGTACTGTGATTGCATAGATAGATTTAGTTGATTATTTCTTAATTATCTCCTGAGAAATCTTGTCCTGTGCTGTACAGTTTGAACTTAAGATCTTCTAAAATGAATTTGGAAGAATTACAGTACTTTTTATCAATTGAACTAGAACCCCTGTTAAGGGGAAATCTTCAGAACCCAACAGTCAGTGTCCCCTTACAGTAATATGAGTTTGGTTGTACAGTAGTGTTAAAACATAATGTTTCCCCTTGTTCATTTCACAGGAAAGTGTCCCCTTAATGTGTTTTAATAGAAGTGTACAGTAGATTACAAATCCATTAAAAAATTCTAATTATTATTATACGAAAAATAAAATTATATTTTAAAAAGGGTATTTAAAATATGAAGTAACTTAATTCTGAAATGGCTAAGGATAGCTCTAATATTAGAATGTTATGATTACAGACTTGATAAATGAGACCATACCATCATTATATAAACCATATAATGGTAAATAATACAGTATGCAATTGCACACCAAGTCACGTCTTCTCCCCATAGCATTAACTTACAATGTAGTTAGTAACATATTGATTAGGCTATACATTTCTCCAGTACTGTTCCCATGACCTTGATTTTAACTAGGCACGTTGTAATTATGTCGTTGACAGTATTAGGCAAATTGACATTGATATTTTATAACTTAAGATCTATTTTTATGCTGGCTATCAATATAGTTTTTATTGTAATCTCTCAATTTTGCTTCTGTGTTTGCTGATAAAATTGTAATCCTGATGATAAGGTTCTTTTATAAAATATTCATAAACATTGTGTTGGGTTTAGGGTAGACTTCAAATGGGCTTATACCTGAGTATAGAGTAGGCCTATATTTTACCAGAGGTGAATTTTACTTTACTTTTATCGTACTTACTGTAAAGGTACAGTATACTGTTGTTAGATTTGCTTATACAGTAGTTTGCCTGCTCTTACCGAATTCAAGAGAAAAAGATGAATTTGTCCTACCTACGGTATAGTAGGCCTACTGCAAAAATCTACATGTAGTATACAATATATCATTGGATTGTACAGTACAACTGTATTACTGTACATACTTCAGCCTACTTGTTTTCTCTCTACCAATCTCTATTTCTATTAGTAGTAATAACAGTAATACCACTGCCACTATCAACCCTCATCTATCACATTGAGCTGTCAAAACAAATGAATTAATATGTTAATTCAATAAATTAATAACAAAACTAATTTTGATAATAATCGTAAAATACCAGATGCTTTTAGTCCAAAGAAACGACATTGATATCACAAGAAATTATGTATATATGGCAAAAAACAAAAAAAATCACCTTTAAACATTTATTTTCGGTCATCAAATGCATGCTGCAATTTATGTTTTTTTAAGTTAAATGGCGGTTAACTATAAAAAATGAAATATTATTCATAATTAAATATTATATTAAAATCATGAATATGACATGTATTTGAACTAGAACCCCTGTTTAAACAGACATCTTCAGAACCCAACAAATGATCCTCTTAATAGGAGTTTTGTCGAGGTAAAACATACAGTACAGTACATTGCCCCTCATTCTTCCTACGTAGACTTAAATCATTTGGTATAAATTCTGAAATAATGTCGTCCTTCTAGGTCAGTTATAGAGAGTGTCATAACGTATTCTTTAACGGTATGGTTCGGTAGCACTACCGAAAATGAAAAGCGTGACCTAAATAGAATAGTCAAGACCGCATCGCGTATAATTGGATCTGCAAAATTGCCTTTGGAGAACATATTTTCGGATTGTCTTCTGAAAAAGGCAGTGGCTATCAAAGATGATCAATTTCATCCGGCCTCTAGTATGTTCCAGTTGATGCGCAGCAGTCGACGATTTCGTTCTATTAAGGCCAATAAGGCACGATTACAAATAGTTTCTTTCCAGGAGCTATTAGAGCCTTAAACATCATGTAGACACTTTTTTGTAATGTTTTTGTTTTTGAGTTCGTGTTGTGTCCGTTGGATATTGTGCTCCGCCAACAGAGCAAACAGAATTTCTATGTTATTTCTTTAAAAAAATGATAATAAATGATACTTGACTTGACTTGATTCATTTCACTGGTAATTGGCCCCTTAATGTGTTTACGAGTGTAGATTACAATCCATTATTTTAAAATTCTAATAATGTATTATAGATACGAAAACATTTTAATATTTTAATAAAGGGTATTTTCAATAGGAAGTAATTTTTTGATATGTTGTATTTGGTTTATTAATTGTTATACTGTTGGCTACTTCCTTTACTGTACATGCCCATGTCTTGTCCGGAATATTTCCTTGTAATTGTATTCTGTCTACATGACCAAAACATAGTTTCTTATGTTCGAGATCGCAATATCCTTGTAGAATTATCTTTTCCTTTTTATTTCCTTGTCTTTTTTGCACCAGTAATTTACAGTATATCAGGTAGAAGCATAATTCATCAATACAAAATGGAGGTTACTTTTAATATGAAGAAAGCATTTGAAATATAACTACACATTTACAGTGCACATCCATGCATAGTATTATCACGTCCATTGCCCATCCGATGCTAATTTATATCTGAAATATTTATGCTATTAGGATCACGAATGATATTCTTAATGTACTGTAAATGTATGTCACAAAGATTTGAATTATGAATTGAATATCGAGTTCTAAGAATTATTAGCTGTGTAAGAAAAATTAGATGCATAAGATTTCATAATCATAGTGAGATTTCCAGTGCCGGGAAAACACTATTAATTCGTTTGAAATTATTAATATTGCAAAATAAAATAATGCAGTGCGGTATTAGTGGTCTTGTAGTATGTTACCAGGCTTTTAATTTGAAAAGTATGGGTACAAATCCTACCTATGTATAGTACCATAAACATTTTTGTTATTAAGATAATTTGACAGGTTACAATACAGTTACATCACAAATTGGTAACATTAAAATAGATTTTTGAACAATTTATTTTTTTTATTTATGAAGATTTTTGTTTGTTTTTTTTGTCATTTCATAATATATTTCTCATAAAAATTAATCATAACTTTATTTTGAAAAGATTCATAGTCATTATTATCATTAAGTAAATCATTATTATCATTTATTATTTAGCTTGCTTTCATTTTATTTTTCGCATCACCTTTCAGATATACATATCTCCGCAAGTAATTTCATGGAGTCTTTATCTGATGGTGTCTTACCGTGTAAATTAGCTCAACTACTACAAAACAAAGCGGAAGAATGCAAAAAACAAGGATTAATCGCACAAGTAAGAACACCAGTGTATAATTATGTAATAATTACTGTATTGATTCAAATAAAAGCCCACCCTGGGATAAATTTTTACATTTGAGTAATTGTCTTAAAAATTATTTTTGTTAGAATAAGCGGACTCATGGTGGTCCTCTTGTAAAAACTCATCCTTATATAATTTTGTGTTTTTTTTTTATAATTTAAGGACTTGCCAAGGTCAAGGGTGAGATACCGAGCGAATGCAAGAAGAGGGTCATTTTTCGCAAGGGACAACACAGCTAGCTTTCTTCAATGGTGCCGTGAAATTGGTTTAGAAGATACCTGTTTATTTGAAACTGAGGGCTTAGGTAAGTACTGTGTACAGTTTACTATGTTATAAAAATAAATTATTAGAGGTGTGTTGGAGGATTAGTCCATTATTATAGGGGGATGTTCAAGGA
Source organism: Antedon mediterranea (assembly GCF_964355755.1). NCBI lineage: Eukaryota > Metazoa > Echinodermata > Crinoidea > Comatulida > Antedonidae > Antedon > Antedon mediterranea. The sequence continues at coordinate 2,700,361 of NC_092671.1, forward strand.
ATCTTTTTACACAATTCAGTAGCTTTCTCCCTTGGAAGATTTATCCAGGTAAGCGGCACTCATCATATATGTTTTTTTTACTACAGAAATGTCATGATGCGTAGTAGTACAGTACATAATTGGTTTCAATTGATAGAAGATTACATACAATAGCTATTTTAATGCCAATACTATTATTTTGAATCTCAGTTCTCAGAAAATCTGGTTTAAAAAAATTATTTTATTCAAAGAAAGTTTTAAATTACTCTTCAATAGAACATGACACTCTATATTTGCATGATAAGTTTGTTTTTCTTCAGAAGATGGTTGATGCATTTTGAGATTTCCTAGCTCTCTTTATTGAGATAATGTGGTATTTTACCGCAAACAGTATTTTTAGTTGGAGAACAAAAATCACTTACACTAGTACATTAATGCATCTTTGTTTTACTGTAAGCGCACTTTCTCCATTTTTTCTACAAAATCACTATAATATCGATAATGGGAAAGTGATCTTTCCTATGAGACGAGACCTGATGTAACTATCAGATCTAACTTCTTATACTTTACCAATTTTTCTTCAAAATCAACACTTTAATATCAGTAATGGGAAACTGAGCTGGCCTTTGAGAGTAGATCTGAATTTATACATAACACATAGCTATTGAAGCCAATTAACTGTAGGCACATGTCTGTATGTTATATTCTATTTTGAATTCAATACAAAGAGAGGCTTGTTTTATATTCATGTATTATGCGTAGCCCTAAGGTCACATCATTAACATTGATAGTATCAAGCAATCACAATGATTTGCTACAGTATGTGCACAGAATCGAGTCTATTCTCATTTTATTTAGGATGGGTCTTACTCAATGGATGAATTATTCGTCAATTAAATGATTCAATATGTTGCGATATCATCTGAAAATGCATTGAAAAAAGAGATTTGTGTCAGCAGAGTCCAGGATAAAACAAATAAAACAAAACACCGAACTGGAAACTGGATTATAAATGACGAAACAAACTAAATATGTAAAACTAAAGTAATAATAAAGGGGACAGCCACCTTATACACATCTCAATAATTTGGTGAAAAATGTCTTTTCTTCAAAATATAAACGGGTTGCAAAAACAAACGACTGATTGTTTGATTTGTTGATCCCTTTTAAAAGGAAGTAAATTATAACAAAATGATTTGAATGATGATATCACTTATTTTAATAATATTCATAAACAAACAGATGTGAGTAGGGAGATTAGACTAGCTACTTAACATCCCTGTTACCCTCACCTATCATCTTCCACTTTGTCTTTTACCACAACATCAACATTTATACATTTTCTCCTCATAACATCATCATGTTAAGCTTGACGGATTTTCCTTTCACAAGAGAATCTTTTAATAATTTGTAACTAATCCTAAAGGATAGATCATGCAATTACAGATTGATTATTTATTACCACTTAGTTAAAAAAACCTAAAACCTGTTCTACGTCAAGAACACATCTCTGTTATCTCGTTGAAATCATGCTAGACTTAACTACGGATAAAAGTATTAGTGTTTTAGAGAATTTATTTCAACAAATTAAGTCTTTATCCGTTTCTGTGTTTTTTTTCTCCTCATAACTATGGGATCAATGAACTGAATGTTATGGCTTGATGTGATATTTATAGTACTTTTTGATACAGTTGTAAATAATGTTTTTATAATATACTTTTATAGTAGCATTATTGTACATAATAGTTACTACTGTACTTTCGTTATTCACTAATTTATGTATCATCTATTCAGTTAAGCTTGGTTCCTACTAAAGAACGCAACATAAGTAATTTGCTTGTGATTGGTCAACTTGTTTGCGTTGCATCTGTGTCCTTGCTTTGCGTCTCTAGTGGGAACCAAACTTAAAAAGGCCCTCTTTTGTGACACCCCTATTCATAAGGGGAGAACCTACAGGAGATTAAGAAGATGTTTCTCCGTCAAATGAATGAGGGAAATAAATGTCTTAGATTTATCAAAGGGACACTTTTTTTTGTGTCCCCTTTCAGTACATGATGGAGAGAATAGTAACTTTCACACATTCGTACCAAGTTAACAATTTGGTACAATATGTTACAGTTTGTGATGTTTTGTGTGAATTGGATATACATTGAGAAATATTATGTAATTGAGTGCATCCAGAAGAATTTATGACAAATTAAAATGCAATGAATAGGAGAGTTGTCTCATGGTATTTAGATAATTTTAATTCATATTTAATATTTCCACCCTAATTTGGTAAATCAGTTTTCGGATGATACTAATCAGTCATGTGTGAAACTATTGTTTACTATAATGAGGTGAATTAGGCTGTCAGGCATCTGGCTATTTGTTGAATGTCCTCCAAAACAATTAATTCTTTTAATAAAAAATGGTAATGTCCACATATTAATATAAATCAGGCAGCACCTTGTTCTTGAATGATTATTCACTTTATGAGCACAATTTGTCTGCAAATTAGAGTTGTGTCAATCAAGTTTATGGACTTTAAGTCCAAAGATGATGGTCATTGTCCATTTACTGATTGAAAATGCCACTGGCTAGGTGTATTACTGTGTTTGGTAATGTCCATTTGATTATTGACCAAACGAACTGCAGAAAAATAATCCTATATTTATGATAATTTTATTACGGTCTTTATTTATTTGTCAGCAAAAAATGACATACTTTATAAAATGATTGTTAGAAATAGCCATGCAATGTTGACGATGTTGCCTTTATAATATTAGAGAGCTCCTGATTTCTCACGAGCAGAACATGTAATTGATGCATTACATCATGTGTACAGGTCATCGTCCAGCTCTGCTATGCTAGGCGGTTAAGGCAGGGGTGCCATAAAATCGGCAAAGGTTCAAGGCTCTCCTCGATCTTTGTTTTGTTGGATAAGGATCTTAAGCTGGAGGTCCAGTTTCCACATCTGACTTACAGTATGTGCAGTTTAAGAAATTAATGAATCTTGAGTAAAGGGTTAACCTCTGTGTACTGGTCTACACTGTGACTTTTTTGAGTATGTACTGTACAGGGTCTAATCCGAATTTCCATTGAGGGCAAATAATGTAATATGTGATAACAGAATTCAAGTTCATAACCTGAACCTAGAATCCATTGGGTCCGGAGACAAATATTATAATACCTCTACCAGGGAGTTGTAAAATAACTCCCTGCCTCTACTGTATATGATGTTATAGACCTTTAGATGGCAAATCTATTGGTGATGTTGGTGGTGATAGCTAGGTAGCAATATAGCATGATAAAGAAGCAACATGACAATAATTTTTATGCGCAGAACATTTGTAAAGATACAAATATTATGAAGATTTAAAATAATTGTATGACATGACAGAAATCTAACTTCTAATACCATCTGTTGTCTTTATTCTAAAAAGTAATTAATTATGAGTCATGTCTTTGAAAATTCACAATAATTTGTCATTAATCTATAAAATGAAATGTTCCAATACGTCATTAATAAAAGTACTTTTGTGCTCACTGTATACAGAAATCATCAAGTAACCTCGTTGTTACACATAATAGTACTGTATATGCAAACTCAAAAAAATATATCAGCAATCATATTTATTCTAAATTAAGAACATTGAATATCGTTCTGTCTACTGAATATGAATAATAATTTCACTTTTCTAAATTAATCATTGTCCTACAGTATCGGATATAGGAGGTGGTAACCCCCTGATACAGGGGCTTGTGAACCAGCTCACTGGGGAAACTCCTACTTTTCTTGAATGATGGGTTCTTTAAACTGCACACAGGCAAACTATGTACACTGGACCTATGGTTTATAGTCCCTATTCGAGAAGAATTGTTCCACAACAAGAACTAGGAGCGAGTTGGCTTCGAACCTATTCAAATATTGTAGGTTCTTTAGGTACGGCGCCCTTGCTTAAACCACTCAGCCATTTCACAGCAGAAAAACTATCTTTACCCAGTTTGTTTGATATTTGAAAATTACATTAATCGGTTGAAGCATTAATAAATTATTAAATTTTATTTTTACATATTTGTTTGTTTTAATAAATAAATAGACTGTTTCCTTTATTGATACTAGACAAGCTGTTTGTGTTACTATGGCAATACCAAGGTGTGTTTAAAGAATCCGAAAATTATGCTAGAAATAGATCGCTGATTGTTAGAAGGCTTTATCCGTTATTGTCTGTTTACGTCTGTAGCTTGTTCCTTTCAGAACGGAAAGCGAGGGAGAATATTCTGAATTGTCGTATTCGATTGGGAACTTTTCGTTGTCAACATAAAGATTCGTTAAGTACTTTTTGTATTTCAATGGTAAATTGTAAACAGATTGTGCCCAACAGAAAAGCATCCAAATGGAAAACATTAACAATGCAAGCTTTTTCTTTAAGAACAATCTCAACGCTCAAAATACTCCGTTAAATAACTACGAAAAAACTATATTCTATGGTAAAACTCCCAATCGAATAGGACAATTGGCAATTAGTAAAGATTGTTAACGTAAAATCTTTAAAAAACAATGATTTCATACACATTTAAAAGTGAGGAAATTATCAGGGAAAAATTTCATAAAAAAATTTTGTTTAGCAATATTGCTAATCAAACTGATTTTTAAGTCGAGAAACATAGTTTTGTATTGTATTTTTTGCTACACAATTTTAGAAATGTATAGCAATAAGGTTGTTTTGTATAGCTTTTTGCTATGCTACACTGTCGAAAATGTTCCCATCACCAATTCCAGGATGGATAAACAGAAATGTTTAGGGAGTGGAATAGAAATATAATAATCTTGAGTTACAACCCTTGTAGTAGGCCTACTGTACAGTTACAGTAGGCCTACTGTTAGGTCAGATGGGAAACCCCCACCAAACTATCCATCTTCTCCACAAAAATCACTTTTTATACATAAATTTAATACATTTTTCCAAGCCATTAAAGTATATGAAATCATAAATGCCAAATTTGTCTGAATTAACATTTAATAATACGAAACAATTTCAATTTGATAAATCATTTTGTACATCATAAGTAGAAACCTATAAACCATTTCATGCCTACTTTTAGGTGAGTACAGTACAGTACATTAATTCTGTTAGGCCTACTTAATTAACATTTATAAACTAGGCCAAATATAGGCTGAGGTCCTGAGGTCAAAATTTTTCACTTTCAGTGTTACTTTCATATTAGACATCAATTTTGATGATAACACTTGGATTTAATGAGTATCAATAAATTTAACACAAAAAATTTATGATCGAGACAGAAAGGGACTTTTTTGCAGAGATATCGGTTATAAGACGGTGGATAAAAAGGGGATGCTAAACACCAAGAGCTTATTAGGGTATCTCTGAAAAGTGGGGGAAATATACAGTAGGTTGGTCACCTTACCAACTCCAGCACAACTAAAAGTATGTGGATGTACTTTTATTGCGCTTGCAAAATGCTTAAAAATTGGCCAAAATATGATCTGAAAAGCTATTGCAATGGTTGCAGGAACAGGTTACTGCAGGGACTGTTGCTAATAAAATCATTATTATTATTGTATCAGTTACAATTGATAGCAAGTTGATACAGTTGTTGGTTTTGATATACGTTATTTACGATTGACTTGCGACGCTCTCACAAAACTTTATCGGTTTAATGAGTCGTAAAGGTCTCCCCTTTTTCTGTCTGTTCACTTCAACAACTTCAATTATTTCCTTCTCATTTCTGGTCATTAGTTAATTGTTCTGAATAGGAAGTTATACATCCAGAAATATAAGCTTTAAAACCCACTAGACAAACGTCGTGGTTGAGTGAGCACAAGACCTGTGTGCTCAGATACCAGCTTATGGAGTAATCATGCGTAACACGGTTATGATGTAATTAGACAATACAAATATTGTTTAGTATTTTTAAATAACTGTAATACTTGCCTTTTAGGATTAGTAGTTTCAACAATGAAATTTATTATAACAATACCATTTATTTATATTTTATCATAAAAGACCTTCTCAATATCCTTCCTGTATAATTCAATTCAACTTTATTTCGTTCGGACGTGTGGCGCAATGTGTTGGACTACTGATCGTGAGATCGAGGTTCGATTCCAACTATCGCCGCATTGCTTGTATCCTTAGGGCAAGATACTTTACTTACTCTCTCCACCCAGATGTATAAATTGGAACCGGGTTAGATCAAGACACAACTTTGTGGTGATTACTAGCTGCATTATGGGAGTAGAATGAAATAGATTGAAATATATATTTATACTGGGTAACCTCTTCAGTCAAAGACTGGTCTCCCAGAGGGCTCAGTTGGTGATGTGTATGTTTCCATACGTGTTTGGTCCAAAAATAAATGACCGGGATAATAATGTTCAGCGCTTGGAGGTTTCACAACCTTAGGCGCTATATAAATCCAGGATATTATTATTATACTGTAGTGCCAACACATCATTCTTCCCGAGGACCGTGTAAATACAAATACAATTTCAACAATCTTAAAACAATATTATGTAAAGTGACGTATCAATATAAATTTTAAGACGTTTGAATAAAGTTTAAATGATTGTAGAATCATAGACAAGTGAATGTCAACAACAAGATTGTTTATAATTTATATGCAGTATATACAGTATATATGGACGAATAATTACCAGCAACAAAGTTTTCAATGTGGTACTTACTGAGATAAAAGTGCTAAAGTTGTTTTAAATTATTGATAAAAGCTTTGCATGGTGAAGAAACACAATTATAGCCATTTTGAATTTAAGTGATTTTTTGCTGGTGGTTTAGGATGGTTATAGTTTAAAATAATTAAAAATAGTATAAATGTGATAATTAACAATGAGAACATGATTTGAAGTTTGAGTTCACTTGAAGTTGCTTTACAAATATGTTTTTAGTTTTAAATGTGTCGTAGGGCCCCTCAGTAGAGCAGTTTTACTTTATTACTGAGAGGGTTACCCTATTGAAAGAAAATGAAATAAATAAATAGATAAATAAACCACTATAATTTTGATTGTTCAGAGTAATTACAGATGTTGGGAAATTTTGGACTAATTATGAATGTTTAGATATTCTCAGCTGACTGAATAACTTTTTATCTTCTTTGCTCTATGTATGAGTATACCATAAGATGTTTTTATGTACAGTAAACCCCTTTGTGGGAACTACATGGTAGAGAAGTATCTCACACTTCCCTGATGTTATCTGTATTTTTTATGCGAATATTTAAATATTAAACTTAAGTCAATATGTAGAAATACAACTTTAAATCTTCACGTAAGCTCATGTACTGTACAAGAAATTGCGTCAGATATTATTAGAAAAAAAACGTTTATGTTTATTTGTAGTGACATTTAGTTTGACCTAGTTGTCGGTAAACTGTATAATAAATTTGCTGGTTGAATAGTGGCTATAGCTGGAAGGGTTGGACATACAACTGCTGAATCTGATCAGTCTCTGCTCTATTTAACAATCTCTGCTCCATCTTACGATCTCCGCTCCATCTCATAATCTTCGCTCCATCTCATAATCTCTGCTCCATCTCACAATCTCTGCTTCATCTCACTATCTCCACTCCATCTCCTGATCTCCGCTCCATCTCACGATCTCCGCTCCATCTCACAATCTCCGCTCCATCTCATAATCTCTGCTCCATCTCACGATCTCTGCTCCATCTCACGATCTTTGCTCCATCTCATAATCTCTGCTCCATCTCACAATCTCTGCTTCATCTCACGATCTTTGCTCCATCTCATAATCTCTGCTCCATCTCACAATCTCTGCTTCATCTCACGATTTCTGCTCCATCTCACTATCTCCACTCCGATCCATCTCACAATCTCCTTCATCTCACTATCTCCTTCATCTCACTATCTCCTCTCAATTTTGATACACAATATAACACCTAGCCTCATTCACACACTATCATAAATATTAAACGAGTTGTTCAAACACAAAAAAATAATTTGAAAACAGTTAAATGATAAATCAGTTAAATTCACTGATGCAGATCAACATAAAATGGTTCTTTACTTTGAACCGTTCATGCTTGTCAGGTATAGAATAGAATGAGTGTCATTATTGCTTATTTTAGGTGTTTTTATGGTTTTTATTATAATTATCATAACAAAGAAAATCCTGTTTTAGGTGTTTCGTATGATGGCTTAACTGTAAGCTTTTTGTTGGTTCTGTGAAAGAGATATTTATTCGTTATACAGAGTAAATAGTTCTAATATGTACTTTCTGTAGTTTTAAATCATTTCCAATTGTTATATACAGCCTCTGTAGCTTACAAAATAGCCTACAAATTAAAGCTGTTTTTACATAGTAGTATCATAGAGGAAAACATATTTTCCTCCATGGTTGTATAACAAATATAACCATGTAAATTTTTCAGGATGAATGGTCACCCCTGTTATGCTGCTGTCTAGAAGGGAGAGGGGGGGGGGGTCAATCCGAAATATGCAGTATTCAGATTAAAACAATAAAATCAGACTTTAAATAGGAAATTTTGCAGTTTTAATAAATTATTCAATTCTGTATAAAAAAACAAAAAAATATTATTATTTCACTTATAAAAAGACAAAAGAAACGCTTAATTTTAACCAAAAACCATTTTCAGACAGATATTTAATTAATTTTTTTTGTTGCTTTAAATTACATTTTTTTCCAATCCAGTTTTTGCTCAAGTGACATTAAAATGGCATATTCAACAAAAAATAAAAAGAACAAAAATTGTTTAGGGGGACAATATTTCTTTATTAAAACAGTTGACATATAATAAATACATTGGCAGTGATGTTTAAAGATATAGAAAGTTAACTCATTTTCACTCTTTCTTTCTCATTGTAGTTTTACAGAAACAGCCCAAGGATGTATTAGTATGCATATACGAGCTAGCTAGGATAGCTGGAAGATACGGCATCGAACCGCCAGGCTTAGTTAAACTAGAAAAGGAGATTGAAAGAGAACAGACGAACCCTAGGCCAGTCTCAGCAGTACCAAAAGCAAAGAAGAGTCCCGTTGGTGCCTTAGATGTTGAAGTAAATATCATGATAAAATGCTACTAAAAATGTGTTTAAAGGTTGACCCAAATTGTAAATCAAATAAGAACATAATTAACATTGTATCGAAAAATAGATAAAAACATCTAGGAAAGCATTTACTTGTTTTTTTAATGCTAACCCAATTTATCATCTATGTGTTGTACTAGTTCATGTATAGCTTCCAATATGTGACGATCTATACCCTAACTTACGCATATTGTGTTGTTTGTCGTTGCCTGTACCTAGAATCCGCCAAGATGAATGTTGATGCGTACGCACAATGAGTTACATGGGGTAGCTGGGTCATACAGTATAGGTCACTGCAAATCAGAAATAAGCCTGGTAGTTTGACCATTGACCCTTTGGTACATAATTGCTACTACCAGTATTATTAGCAATAGTCCACAATTTTTATTAAAATTAATTAAATGTAAATAGTAAAATCAGCATAGACATCTGAACCTACTGTATAGTATTTGATATTTTTTAAGTATTTGAATTTCAGTTACATTTTTCTCCTTTTAAACAAAACAAGGTGTATTATTTTATGATAAAACACTCTCTAGAAAGGACTAATGACAGGGATGTTTTTTGTTTGTTTCTCTCTTCATGTTAGGTAATGAAGGTAGCAAATAAATCAGGTCATGGCTTAGAAATTAAGAGGATCTCAGAGGGCCGGTATAACATCTCAGGAAAAGTTGTGTTTGTCAGGGTAAGCAATTCTAATTACCTTATCACATTTTTCCTAGAAGTACAAATGAAGCGCCCAGTATTAGCTACTTGGTAGGAGGATTAATAATGACATTCGTAGTATTAGGAGTTTACTAGATACTTTTTGAACATGTCTCCCAAATTGGCCTGTTTGAAACAATGACCAATTATGTACAGCCCGATTTACTTCCCACCGTAAAGATTGGTATTGATATTGTTTACCAATTGAACGAAAACACATCATTGAGAAGCCATGAACAGACTTTAAAATAGCAAAAACACAATGCCACAATGCAAGTCATGTTGATGTTTTCTTGTGATCAATACATTCAATAAAACTGATATACAGTATGTGCATTCACTATTGGAATGTACACGTTCCACAGCAGTCAAAAAGTCATTTATACACTAAAAAATAAACAGAGAAAAAAAGTAATTAACCTGTCAATGACCTGGCCTGCTGTAAGCTTAGCGTAAGAGGATAGAATAATTAACTTAACAAACTATGATACGCCACAAGGCCTTGATAAATGCGATTCTCTAGTTGTTGTACGCACTAAATTCCCATCTATTGTTAAAATTACAAATGTTTATACTTATCATCTAATTTATTACAATTTTATGAGTAGTTAAGTGGAATGTATAATATCATATCTTGTAAAATTATACAGTATTTTCAATGAGACTCTACAAAGTATTAATAAGGCATTTTTGATTCGGACAATTGAGGGACCAACAAGGAAGCTAGGTCAGGTCAAGTTTAGTCAATCAAAGGTCGTCGTCATCAAACCTGTGTCACGTTGAGAAGTGAGGACACGTGTCCTAATATCTAAACATGCGCGCAATGAACTAAAATGACGTAGTTTGGTTGTTGGTTGTTGGCTGTTGCAGAAAATCCTTGATAACATTAGTATACATGTTGGAGCAGCTTTTTCTCATTCTCACAGATTTCCAAATCTTGATTAATTCTTAATTAATCTTCAGTATATTACCGGTGGTTTAGAAATTCCTCTATACCTGTGAATAAATATTTAGATTTTTAGATATTTTTGTATGTTTGAATCTAGAATCTGAATTGTTTAGAGAAAAAAGTATGGTATGAAAAAAAAACTTTATTCTGTTTGTTTTGTTTTAGCACTGCTGGGCCTATATGTCATGCTGTAATGTCACTGTTATAATATCACAATCAAATGTCAAATCTAGAAAATTGCAGTATGTATACAGTTAAAATAATATTTGCTTGAAATAAAAAAAACCTTTATAAATTAAAAGTATTGTAGTATTAGTAAATAAAACCTACACTCAATAAACAATTGGATTCCATCAAAGCTAAATTGTTTATCTAACTCAGTAGGAGGAGCTAATTACTTAATTAGCCCTCAATTAGCATTTCCTGTCACCAACTTTGGTGCTTAGTGCACATAATTATTATTGTTTTGTATTCACTTGATCTTGAAAATGGTTCTATGATGGTACCGAAACGTCGATCTCTCTTTTTGTCATTAAATTTTATATTGAAATTATTTAGTAAATAAACTTACATAATATATTGAATATTTTCAAAAGTATATATAAATGATAATTACTTCATAATTTTCTTCCTATACGTCTACAAAAAACATTAAAATATTGGTACAGTAGAATGCCTTGGCTCCATGCAGGGACATCCTTCATAATGAGGGTTGGGGTGGGGGGGGGGGGGAGGGTGGCGGTATACTTCCCTATGTACCAAATATGTGTGTTAATACTGCGGACCCTCCTATTGAGGGGACATTTTGTTGAGTCACAGAGGTTCAATAATAAATACATTTACAAATTACAGTACTATATAATATAGGTACTTAAGCTATAACCAATTCTTATTATCAAATTATTTTAGTCATAAACTGTCAGATATTCTAGTAATCTAGTACCAGCAATACTACAACAAAAACCTGTATTTGACAATGTATAAATTATTCATGAATTTTAATGTTTATACAGAAAATAAATAAAATTCAAGCTTGTTTATGTTTCACTTACTGCATAAATTAAATGATTTAAATCAATAATATTGATATTAATTATATTATTGATAAATATTAACTGTCAAACAGTCATCTTTTTCCTGTATTGGTTTGTACAGCTCTGTCTACACTATCAAACTAGTTTGAAAAAAAGTGTGATGTGCCCAAATATGGTAGTGATATGCCCAAATAGTAGTGATATGACATCATCATGTCACATAAAGTTTGATAGTGTAGACAGAGCTTAACACTGTTAGTATTGAAATATAAACAAATATTTTGAATGAAAATCATTTTTTAAATTTTGGTTGAATACTCATCGATTTCATGCTCAATTTAATAACTTTGCTAGCTGATTTCAAAATTTATTTCTGTGAAAATGTGGTCATTTCTTGATGAGGCAACACGCATCTTTAAAGAGTATCGAGGGACGTAATGACAGGAATTCTCATTTACAGAGAAAAAATAAATTGAATACGTCACGCTAAAGTGTACTAGCTATCAAAGGAATTGATAAACGATTTGAAACCGTTTGAATGGACAACTAGCGTACAACATCAAATAACCGTTGTTTTGATTAAAAATATATAATTTATTGTAACATGCGTATCTCCTGTTCCAATATAATTGGAATTAATACTCTTGAAAAATGTCATTATTAAAACATTGTTTACATTAGAATTATTTGAAATTTAGTTTGAATTGAATATTTATATTACTGCGTATGCATATTATAACAAGATTTTATGAGCATGTACATGTGTACTGTACATAATATTAATACTATATGATGTATGCATGGACAGTCAAAATGAGAGAATATGAAATCAATCATTTCAAATTAAATAAAATTCTGCCAACCTCTGCCAAGATATTTAGACCCTGACCATTAAACCACACTTCTATGGTCCAAGTCTGATCTATATGCAACTAAAAATACAGAACAATTAATTTATTTCAAAATTAAATTCAGCTGACATTTAAATTGTTTGTTGCAAAATCTTATGAATCAATTTTTTTTATTCTGTACGTTTTTTAAAAGCAAATACCAGTGATATTGATAAATAATAGAACAAGGCCAACAGCCATAAGTCACGTGCTAAAACGCATAGTGATACCGGACCGACCGACAGACAGACCGACCGACCGACCGACATAGTGAACTATAGAGTCGCGTCCATGCGACTAAAAATATGGATTTAGCAATTTATAAAAAAAAAGATTAGTAATTAGTAATTCATAAAATATGTAAAATTACATAAAATAAATACATATTGGAAACCGAGTTATCAAATCCATACATATGTAGGTAAATAACATAAAGTTGAATATACTATAAATATTCACCATATGGATAAGCATCTGGATTATATTATTTTCATAAATAATTAACTGTCATTTGATATCACTATTTTTAATCTTTAAATACCATTGTTTTAATAATGGAAAAATTACATTTGATTAAATTCTGTTGCAAGTTTGTTTTTCGAAAAGTGATGGTAGATAGTTTTATGAAAAAAAAAAATTATAATTTTAAAATATTACTGAAAATTTGAATGAAACAGGATATACTTACTAATAATATTCACATTTGGCTTTCTACTATTTTTTTATGAAAAGGTTATTTGTCTATCTCTGTCAACTATGCGATTGTTCTGTCTTTCTTTGTCAACAGTATTATAGGACTTTGCTGTTAAAGTTTGTCTCAACTGTTTTTTACTATTCTGTTTTTCTCTGATAAACTGTAGATAGCTTTTATAGTTTAATAAAGATTTATGAAGACTTTTCAACCTCAAACACATGCCCTTTGATAATACATTTAACGATAGTTAAAGTGTTTTTTATATTTCGTAATAGTTCAAGCATCATCATTGCAATATACACAATACTGGGTTTTCAGGGTTAATTTGTCAAAGATAAAGGAGACATGTAGAAAAGGAAGACCATTTTATACACAGTCTCTAGCCTAACAGATACAACAAAATAGCCAAGATATCTCTTAACCTCCCTTTCATGAGTTCCTCAATTTTTGGAGAATGATTGAAAAGGAAAGTCAATTTAAGCCTACATTATTAATTTTTGAGGTGTTACTCATTTTCTGTTCCACTGTTTGTCAAGTTTTTTAGACTTTGTAACAACTTTTCACAACAAAAACTTTTGGAGGTTATTCTTATATACAGTACCTATTTCTTTTTTAATTTTAGTAAACCAATTCGAATTCAAATATCTCATTTATAATGATATCTTTGTGAGATAAAAATAGTTGACAAAATAGACCAACCAGTTAAACTTAGCCCTAAAGCACAATGCAAGAATATGACAAATGTGCAGTTTTTTCTTTTTGTTCTAATCATAATATTTAACAGTAATTGGTACTCATGCCTTAACCTTAAGGCTGTCTACTCTATCACTGTCATTGCAATCAAACTTCTCATAAATAAATAAATTATTCTTTTCTACGACAGATGTTACATGGCCGACATGTGATGGTACGAGTCGGCGGTGGTTGGGACACGCTGGAGCATTTCCTAGAAAGACATGAAGCTTGTAAGATGGTACGCGTAAGTCGGCAGATTACAGACGAGAGAGGTATCCCGGTACCGGACGATTTCTTTGTTATAAACGCCAAATATAAAGGAAGTCCCCCGACACGAACACCCAGCACAAAACGTGGAACTTCAAGATAATAAGCCATCAATCATCAGAAGTCTATCTTCTTGAGTGATATGTGGTTGTGATTTTAAACTAAATTGGGTGGGTGATACCCCAGGGTGGGCTTATACTCCAAGGAGAGCTTATTCTCCAGGGTTAAACTATTCCTGAGTCAGTATAGTAATTATCCAAATGGTAAATAAGCATTCTACTTCCTTCCAGCTGATATTTATTAATTAGAAATATTTATTGAACAAAATTATATAAAGAAATTGAAACAAACAAAAACAATTAGATAAGATGAGTATAATTCATTGATATTATAGTGATTTAATATTACTGTATCAAACAATATGATAAATAATAAATAGTGATATATAACATATTTTAAAAAAGCTTCGGTACAGCTGTTTTATAAAATTTCTAATCACTAAAATACTGACAATGCTGAAAATTATCACAATGTCCTTTTACTCTTCACGTTTTGTGGGAAAATGACCATATTAGGCAATAATATATATTCACTTGGTTTATTTTTCAAAATAGACTTTTTAAACAGAATCATGTTTTTATAGATGATACATTTTTGATATTTGCCTTTGGGAGTTTTTTTTCCCAAATAAATTTGAATCTTCTAAAATGGGATGCAAAAAGCTTAAAAGGTAAAAAAAACAAAGTGTTTTTTTAATTATTTAAAAAAATGATTGCAAATTTAAAACTAACGTGGTTTAAAAAACTCATTATGTTAGTTAAAAACATTGTTTAGCTGATTATTGTATGTTACTTATAAAGTGATGAACAATGATGTTGTTTCCCGCCTAGAATGCTTATAATATGTGTGAGATTTACTTTTTAAACATGGTATGTTTGGGTTCATTGACCTGGCCTTTAACTCGTTCCACTTATCTTCCAGAAGTTGTTGTTTTCT
Source organism: Antedon mediterranea (assembly GCF_964355755.1). NCBI lineage: Eukaryota > Metazoa > Echinodermata > Crinoidea > Comatulida > Antedonidae > Antedon > Antedon mediterranea. The sequence goes on from NC_092671.1 coordinate 2,715,695, forward strand.
ACTGAATTATTTAGTTGTATGTTAATTATGGTTTTTAGTTGTATTTTTAGTAAAAAAATACTATATCCCTTTTTGTTTTCAAATTAATTTTAGAGTGGTTTATGTTTTGGTAAGTTATTAATTTTGAAGTTAGGAGTTTGTTTTTTGGGATAATTTCTGCAAAATTAGGCCCACTGGGCTTCTATTTGAGGCAGACCGGAGGAAGAGGTAAATGAAGGAATTCCTTCTTTGAAAGATTAAAAGAAAAGGGATGAATGACATCATGACCCCTCATTCACACCCCATCTTGGATTCTCCCCTTTGTCTATTGGTTATTATATGGTAGAAAAGTTATATAATATATTCATAAAATATATATATAAAATTCAATCAAATTTTGTTGTACATTTTTTTTACTCCATGATCTTTTCAATCAATCTGTGTCAAATATGTAAATTAGGTTCGCAGTTTACGGTTCAGTAACTTCCAGAAAAATGGAATATTTTGTTGGGTTTTTGTGCAATTTTAAATAATTTGTTTTAATTCTAAATTAGTATCACCTTGCTTTATAATTAGCTTTAATGTATTTAAATATTCTGCACCAAATCGGTTTAAAAAAAGCACCTGTTATGTTAATTTATATATCGAGATATATTTATTATAAAAATAATGTTTATACAAGTTATTTGATTTGAATAATTAAGAAAGAGTGAAATTATGTGTAAAATAATATATAATTTCATTGAATTTTGTTTTTTATTTTAGAATTATTATAGAAATGTAATTAATTTTATAAATATGGAAAAGTTATATTTATTATTGATATTACCTCAGCGGGTAAAATTGTGTAAAGTTGAAAGATGTACATTAGGTTTAGTAAGGTTCCACTGCACAGGTTGAATAGCATTATATGATAATGCCACATATTTTGGTTCCCATATAAAATCGCAAAATCATGTCGTTGTAAAATTCTATTTCATAATCATTTTTAAAACATTAAAATCATGAGATGATTGGTTCAACTGAAATTATATTAGAATTATTGTATTATACAATACTTGTTTTATTTTGTTTATTTATTTTTTATTTTTATCTCTTTTGGGACATGTGGATTACCAATTGTAAATTAATCACTTTCCTATCAGATAGGTGGTAATCCCCCTGATACAGGGGCTATTTTGTGAATCAGTTCATCTGGGTAACTCCATCCCCACTCATCTTGAATAATAAACTGCACTGGCAAACTGTGTACACTGGACCTACGGTTTATATACCTATAAATCTGAGGAGACTTGTGTTAAACAGCGCCCCTCCCTTAAACACTTGGCCATTTGACTTGAATTATTTGTTTTAAATTAAATGTAAACAAATATGGTAGCGGTAATGCAGTAATTCTCACATCACAGACCCTAACCAAATTGCCATTGTAACAAGAAGACACATAATATATCAATATAAGTTATTTAGAATAAATTAAAAGATAAAAATCACAGAACAGAAAAAAAGAAATATGAACTTGTTTGTACATGCCATTTAATGTTAATGTTCGTTTTAAAATTTATGAATAATATTTGTTGACCGACTTAAGCCACGGAGTAATCGCTCTGTTGCTTAAACTTAAAATGTGGATTTGTACATGAATATGGTAATTTATTCGCTGGAAATATAAGACTAACATTTGACTGCATGTAGCATATTCCTTTTTAACACCTTGATAAGTTAGCAGCACTAAATATTCCTCTTGTATAATATTCATTTAATGTTATGTAATATATTACAAAACTGTATTATACTTTCAGATTATGTGCCTTGGGTTAGATAATTTATGTATTAAATAAAATTAGTGTAAAATATATACCCTTCATTTTTTGGAAAACCCTTATTCAGGGACACCCCCATAAAGGGGACACTTTACTGTGGATCAAATGAGCGGTAATATGTTTTAATACTACAGTGGACCATATTCAGGGAACACCCCTATAAGGGGACACTTTACTGTGAAACGAGTGAGGGTAGTATGTTATAACACTACTACCAACACCTATTCAGGGAACACATCAGTATACTTTGTTGTGTCCCGAAGGTGTTCCCTTAATAGGTGTTGGTGTTAGTTTTTTTTGGGAGGTAAAATTGTGGCTTTTGAAAATTACAAAGAGTAAGAGTAGGTGCGAGGAATCATAAGTACATCCTTGTGCCAAATTTGCTGTGACACCCACCTTAAAAATAGTACAGTAAATTGCAGCAAACTACAAAGGGCCTTCACAACAAGCCTGAACCAAACAAAGCTGATGTAAAAAACAAATTTACCACCAATACATCTCTTGCATTTTTTTCTTTATATAGAGCTCTGTCTGGGCTATCAAACTAGTTTGACAAAAAAGTGTGATGTGCCTAAATTTGGTAGTTATATGCCCAAATATGGTAGTCATATGACTACATCATGGTCATATATGGACACATCACTTTTTTGTCACATAAAGTTTGATAGTGTAGAGAGAGCTTAAGTGATTGCTTATCCACCAACCCCAGCTATTTTGTATCAAATTGTGTTCTACTCACCGATTTATGATGATTGTTATTTTGGTTTTTTGTCAGTAATGAATATGTAATTATTATTATGTTTAATTGACAATCATTACCTGATATTTTTTTTAGCAAATACAGTTAAATATCCTAAATCCAGACTCCCTTAAAACTTGTCCAAAAAATGGATTTGATAAAAACTTATTACTTAGGCAGTGCTTGACTTCAAAAATATAATCTCAACCCTGAATGTATTTCAACAAAATACTGATCTTGTGTGAGTTTGTGTGTTTTAGGGAGTCCAGTTCTGGGATATTTGACTTAGAGTTATTTTCACTTGAAAACTGTTTAAAGAAATTAAGGCAATACAATTTACAATATAAATAGTGTAAAACCTGCATTTTTAAAAGAAAAACTGTATTTTTGTAAGAATAGAAACATAGTTACCATTTTTTTGTTGTTGCTAAGGCATACTGCGTTTGATTTGTTGTGTGTGTGAGGAAAATCAGGGTATATTGCTTGTATTTTTAATGTACTTTTTTAGGTTCTGAAAAATTCCCAAGCAAGTCCTGAGCTATATAGTGTGAAATTCATGATTTATTTTAAATGCGGTAGAAATGTCTTTTTGTGATTGTTTTATTACATCAAATCATTTAATGGTACTTTTTTTTTCTTCCAATGTTAGATTTTTGGTTACATCATCAAAACAACTGATTTGTTTTTTGTTTAAAAAGGTTTAGAATGGGCTTTGATAATAAAATTGAAGATTTAAACAAATTTGACTCGTTTTGTGTTATTTGATTTCAAGTATAACGTAATAAACTTATTTCATATTATTTACAAAAATTCATATGTTGGCATATTTCAGTTATGGTTTGCACATAGAGGTATAAAAATATTTTTATACCTCCATGGTTTGCATAAATTGGAAAAAAAATCCATTGAAAGAAATTTAAAAGGGTACACTTTCATGATAAACTGGCAACCTTCATGTAAACATCAAAAGATGGCGGTGACATCAAATTTTGCGACAGTTCCATCTCTTCTTAATTCGTACGTAATGCAGCATTATTAATTAGTATAAAGCAATGCATTGAAGTTATGAAATATCAAATTAAGTTCAGTTTTTTCTTAAATAGAAAATTAGCTAAGCCTAGGGTGGCTATCCCTGTGCATATACAGAGAAAATCCAACCTGGTTAGAGTGTGGAGGAGAGAGATCAGTGACTCTCAGCTCAGGATGGCGTCCGACTCTGGCCTAGCTCTCTGACTTAATATATGATACTACTGTATATAGCTTATATATTTTTAATGATATAAAATCCTAATAATAATTCTAGGCCTGTAAATGTAAATCCCAATTTCAAGATTGATTTTATTTGTAATTTGGTGATTTGAATCAATTAGGCCTAGCTAGAGGCCTAGGCTAGTATATCATTTTTAACTTTCCTAATTCTATTTTGACAGGAGTTTACATGCTGTTCTTCATGAGCTTGACGCCTACGTACATGAGCTACACATGGTTCCACCAAATTTAAAGGATAAGTTCTTGCATTTACTCAGCAAACGAGGCCTCCTAAATGACTCAAATATATCAGAGGTAATGACGCATACGTAAAATCTGAACTTTTTGTTTTATTTTATAGCGAAGTAGGAAGACAAAAGAGCTAATTTTATTGGGAACCTCATTTATTGGAACTTTGTATAGATATTTTATAAAAATATCTTTTATTTTATAACAAAATCACTTTTTAAAATGTTTTTGTTGAATATGCCATTTTAATTTCACATACAGGTACTTGGATTGAAAATAAAAAATGATTTACCTGAAACCATACAATACTGTACTACAATTTAAAGCAAAAAAAAAAAAATAGTCAAATTTACTGGAAAAGTTTTTGGTTGAATTTAAACGTTATGTTGTCTTTTTATTTGTTTTCTATGAAAGTGAATAACTTCTTTAAAAATGCAAAATGGACTATTAAATTAAAATTAGACCTTCATTTTTGCTTTTGGGGGACAATATGTCTTTTACTTATTGTATGATATAGAATAGATATCATCAGATATCAAAGTGACCAGCGATTATATTTTTTGCTTATGTATTATGTAATTTATTAAAATCATAATCTATTTTTAACAGTTAGTCCACAACAAAACGAAGACCCTTGATTTGAGTGAATGTGACATCACTGATGAGTCGCTCCATAAACTGTCATCGTGTAGGAATCTTTGTAAAATTGACCTGAACGCCACAAAAGAAAACAGGACATCGATAACATCACTTGGTATGTAAATAAGTTCATTTGCATAAGTGTCATTATTGACAGAAGTTTCAAGGAGGTCCAAGTCAAAATTGAAACATTTTCAACTGTATTACATGTGGTGCATGTTATCATGGAAGGTTTTTTTTAAGTTTAGGTTACAGCCTACAGTATGATCATATGTGAAACACATGCTATGCTGTATCATGGAATTTGTCTATGATACTTGACAAATTTAGATACAGTACATGAGAATCAAGTTGAAAATTTGTGCTGAATATGAATACTAATAAAATAGTACAACAACAAATTCATAATTTGATTTGAGATTAATTTAAATTCATATTTGCAGGTGTAGAAGCTTTATCCAGATCCTGTCCTCACTTACAGACAGTTTACCTCAGAAGGTGTACCCTGATCACAGACCCCGCCGTGATTGCCATCGCTCAGAACTGCCGATATCTAAGACATTTGAACATCGGTGGATGCTGTCTGATAACTGACATCTCATTGGCAGCTTTAGGACAAAATTCAACAATGTTGAGCAGTTTTAACTTCTCAAAAACACAAGTAAGAAATTCAGGAATACTGCAGGATTATGAAGATTAGATTTATTTATGGTTACAGATATACTTGATCAAACTGCCTTGTTTTTGTCACCTAAATGGGCACCATGCACTATGGTTGATTGTGACAGGTTAATTGACAAATCTTGTGCACTAATATTATTCACGTTGAAGGCCATAATAGTAACAAATTAAAGTACACATTTATTCAAACAAAATCATAATGAATAATGTTGCCAATGACCTGAAACTTTCGGCAGAAATCAACAGAAGTAATAAGTTAACATAACATCGGTATGGGTTCAAGGCTCGCTCCATGGTGGTGAATAAGGACTATAAACCGTAGGTCCATTGTACACATCTAGCTCATTTAAGAACCTTTAAACTTTAACGAATTTAGTACATGTTTCGAGATGATTAGGGGGTTACCCCGGTGTACCACACACACACAGCCACTGTCGCACACATTCATCATAACTGGGCCTTTTGGAAGGCCACAAAATATAAAGAAATAATAGATTTACTTTCATTGGAAGACTCAACCTGTGATGTTCTAAGTCAACTAGGCATTAAGCTCTGTCTACACTATCAAACTAGTTTGACAAAAAAAATGTGATGTGCCCAAATATGGTAGTGACTGATATGCTTAAATGTGGTAATAATATGACATCATCACATTTTATTGTCACATAAAGTTTGATAGTGTAGACAGAGAAGGGGTGAATAGGATTGATTCATAGGGTTTGATTCCACCTAAAGCCTAAAATATGAGGATATTCAGTATTCATATTTATCAACACTTTCTTTATCAATGTACCATTCTAAATCTACTGTTTTCTAGGTGTCGGATGAGGGTGTTCTAAGCCTAGCTATGGGTGTGTGTAAACAGTCCCTGAAAGAGGTGCACATGGACCATTGTGCACAACTTACTGATGAAGCTGTTGAGGCTATAGTTGGGTTCTGTCCAAAAGTTACTTTTCTCATCTTCCATGGATGTCCTAAAATTACAGGTATGTAATGTGTTAACCACTTACAAATTCTGAAACATGCACGTAACCAGAACAAAAATGGTTTATGGCAATTCTTAATATCAACAATATATAAATACATGGCATAGTTTATAGCTATAGCACCCTCTTCTGCTTAATTAAAATCTAACAACAAACCTTTGGGACTCAACAAAATGTCACCTTAATAGGAGTGTCTCTCTAGTAGGAGTTGACCATGTGTTAAAAGGGCATTGTTTGTTTCACTGGTGGGAAAGTAGCCTCTAAATTAGGGGTCCTACTGTTTTGAAGTTAATTCATTGTGTGCATACTACAGTACTAGGACATTTGGTCCTCGCTTAGTTGACACACTTCTGGCAGGTTCTAGGTCTAGGCAACAACCAATGATGAAAGTTTTATTGATAGTATTCACTTCTTTCCCTCAGAACGATCAAGACAAGCCTTGGAAGAGTTGCATGGACCAAATTCACAAATGAAACAGTTAACATGGACGGTTTATTGATATTTCAAACCCAGAGATTGCAATTTGTGTTAAGATTCACTTCATTGTAAGACAGATATTGTGTGCATACACAGCCAATACTATACTGTGCAAGGAATGTAAAATGTTATCATTGTTTTACTATATTAAGGAAGATTTCCAAAGATTTTCAATAGCAAATTATTTCTGGTGACAATCTATCAAAGACAACACACACAAGATATGTTGTTTTTTGGCATCGAGCAGTATTATGTTTATAATGTAAAATTGGGAGATTTTGTTTTATAGAATTAAATATAATTTATACATATTATACAAAGTTTATATTTAACATTTTTATTATAGTTTATATCGAGTGGAATATAGCCTTCTATGTTTGTGGTGTTTATATTAGGGAATTTACGCAACAGGATGGAACATGTTTACACTATCAAAGTAGTCTTAGAATTATGCATTGAAATAAAATGGTGCTATGAAATCTTAATAATGTAGTTTGTATTTTGTGAAACATTAACAAACCATTACTGAACAATATTATTTTTTACTTTTATTTTATAAACATAATTTCAATTTAGCACAAATTTGTTGCAGCTGTTGATTTAATAGCCATTTCATTTACAACATTTCATACATGTAAACCAACAAGCAATGGGTAGGTCTTCTTGGTGTTGGGGGCTCCTGGCAATATCTCTGCCTTATGAGGGAGGGGTGGGAATACCTATCCTAACTCCGTCCAATACACTCTTGATCTAAACTGTACCATTGGTCGTGTTGTCGTCTATACTGTTTAATGCACTGGCCATTGCCAAGTAATTTTCTGGGTGCAATATCCCAAGTGTCATGTTGGTTTGACAGGTAGTGTCAGTGTTAGTACCTGTAAATACATAAATATATTATGATTAAAATTATCAATATCATCCACAAAATAAAGAATGTTGATTTTTATTAAGCTCTGTCTACACTATCAAACTAGTTTGACAAAAAAAGTGTGATGTGCCCAAATATGGTAGTGATATGCCTAAATACGGTAGTGATATGACTTCATGTCCATATATAGGCACATCACATTTTTTTGTCACATAAAGTTTGGCTTTAAAGGCTTTAAAGTAATCCCATGATTTGTGATTTTGATTTCCCAGAGTCCTACAGAAAGTAAATGGTATTTGTTTTCTCTTTTACCGTATTATCTCTATTATATTGGGCTCCTGATTCATCTTGTACGATATCAAACGGAAGATAGACATCCATAAGGTAAACGTTTGGCCTAGCTTTTAGTAAAATTCGATCTTCACCTAAATCCAATGTTAAAGATTTGGCTGTTTTCTGTAAAGTAGAAACAATATTAATTAATGACATCTAAACAATTATCAATGAAATGCATAATTTATGGTCTTATAGCATGGCACTTAACATTTTTGTCTTATGATCTCAGAGTCTTGGGTAAAATTCTGATCTAAATTTTTGTTTGTGGATAGACCACAGCTGGATTGTTTTCTTGTTATAATAATTAAACTACTCACTACGTTTGGTAACTGCACTTCAACAACTATAAACTCGGGCTGTCCGTCAATCGGTTCCCGCATCATTATGTATTTTGGTTCAGGAACGGATGGTTGATGTGAATCATCAACTTCAGTTATTAATTTCTTTGTTTGTTTTATCTGAACATCAGCCGTTTCTTCAATCGAATCCATTTCTAAAATTCTTGGTTTAGATTTTTTACGAATATTATGTTGCTGTAGAGGCCCCATAGTTTTGCGATGCTTTAAAATTGTCCATTCTGTAAAATATAAACCAACATATTAATTGATACCAATATTGCAGTGTAGGTATCCTTATGCATTCCATTACTGCCAATATAATGCACAGTTGGCACACTCAATTCACCCATCATATGTATGGCTACTGTAGACCCCCACCTCCATTCAGGGGACACATTCTATGAAACTAAGAAAAGCCAATGTATGTTGTAACCCTATGACCAATCAACATTAAGGGATATCCCTATTAAGGGGACACTATTAAGTGCCAATAATGTTTACCCATTGACCTATGACCAACCTCTATTAAGGGGACACTATTAAGTGCCAATAATGTTTACCCATAGACCTATGACCAACCTCTATTAAGGGGACACTATTAAGTGCCAATAATGTTTACCCATTGACCAACCTCTATTAAGGGGACACTTACCATGGTTTCTATCAACAGCTAACTTGAACTTGTTTTCAATTCCTTCATACACAACGGTGACAAAGAACCCTTTAAAGAAATTACTCTTACTGATCTTGGCGTAAAATTCTTGACTAATAAGAACATCGTAGGCAGTACAGCCTTTACCAGCTAAACAAAAAAAAAATCATTTAAATTTCAATTAAAGTATCTGTTGTTAAAATCTAACTGTAAGTGGATTTTGAGAACACAAGCAGTTTTGCTGGACCAGATGTCCCAACTTTAAAAAAATAAATAATCGGGAGATTTACAAATTCATAGCCAAACAATAGAGGGTGCTATAATTGTTTTAATACATCCAACAAATAGAGGGTGCTATTTACAATAATCTATGGCATCAGAATCTATAGAAAACATTGGGTATGCCTGGCACTCTAAAGCTATCAAACATTATGCGACAAAAAATGTGATATGCCCATATATGGACATAATGATCAAATATGGTAGTGATACGAACTAGTTTGATAGTGTAGATAAAGCTTAAGCATGACAGATCAAAAGGAGCCTATGGTATCATTATAAACAGACCTTTGTCAATTTCAGCATGAGCTTCCCCAAGGCTCATAGGAACCCTGTAATCACCAGGTTCATCTGACTGCAAAATCTGTACTAACTCTTCTTCTGTGATGTCTAAGGGCGAGGGCATCTAAAGATGTAAACCAAATTATATATAATATATGAGAGAAACTGTTGGTGTATGGTGTTAAGCTCTGTCTACACTATCAAACTATTTTGTCAAAATATGCCCAAATATGGTAGTGATATGACATCATTTGTCGTATTCGATTGGGAACTTTCGTTGTCAACGTAAAGATTCGTTGAGTACTTTTTGTATTCGAATTGTAAATTTGTGCTCAACATACAGAAAGTCATTCGAATAGAAAACGTTGACAACGAAAGCTTTTTCGTTAAGAACAATCTCAACGCTCAAAATACTCTGTTAAAAAAGTACTCAACGGAAAAACTGTACTCAACGGTGAAAGTCTAAATCGAATACGACAATTGTGTCCATATATGGGCACATCACATTAGTTTGTGACATAAAGTTTGATAGTGTAGACAGAGCTTTATGGTAAGTGTCTATCAACATGGTATTCTTGGTTCGGTGACCCTGAGCATTATGTATGACATTAAAATGTTTGTGTCAGAACTCATAACTCAAACACTAGTACAGTAATGTTTTTTGACACATTCCGAAAGTGTCATATTTATATAAATACTATAAATAGTGTAAATGACAAACATTTTCGGGACATAAATCATCAACAGGTACTGAGAGGAAGTATTCCATAACAAATGTAGATCGTAGTGAGAAGGTACAAGATAATTCCAATTTAACAAGGTAACAGAATAGAGAGGGAGAGGAAGGGACTTAAAGCTCAGTCGGTAGAGCATGAGACTCTTAATCTCAAGGTTGTGGGTTCAACCACACATTTTTTCATGGGACTGCAGACTCTGAAAGTTATAGTATTCTTATTTACTTTAACAGTCCCTGACCAATTCGTTCTGTATTTTTTACTTTATGGTTCCTCTATGGTTAAATGAATAAAAAGTTAGTTGTGTTTGTACCTCTGACGATTGGCAGATGTTTATAAAGATCTTGTTTCCATGGAGATCTTTTGTTTTGACACACATGCCTGGCTGAGGTTGAACCAAGTTACATTCTGGTTCCTTTGACTCCATGTTGTGCATCTCGGAAGCCTGTTCAAAATAACAACAAATTAAAATGATGACGATTAAATAAATAAGAAAGCAAAGTATGATTGATTATAAATTGTGATTTTACAGTACGAATTAACAAAATGAACTGGCTAGTGGATAATATGTTGTACTAAAAGCTCTGTCTACACTATCAAACTAGTTTGACAAAAAAAGTGTGCCTAAAAATGGTAGTGATACGACATCATCATGTCCATAGGCACATCACATTTTTGTTGTCACATAATGTTTGATAGTGTAGACAGAGATTTACAGACAGTTTTGAAAAAAGTTGTGTCTGATTGAAATGTTCTTCATGGATGTCTCATAATTAAGCGTTTAATTAACCTGTAGTAAAAGTTCCTTGTAAAGTCTCTCCTCCTCTTCACTCGGAGGTTGGTCTAGTAAACTCTGGTTTATTTCCATCTTGCAATCCTACTCTCCAGGCAGTTATTTTGTAGATGAAGACTCTGTAAATAAACAAAAACTGATTATAAAATATTATAAAAACTGAAAAACCATTGTTCTTTATTCTTTATATCAAAAGAAAGAAAAAAACATAGATTGGAGAATGTATGGCACTTTCACTTCATTATTTATGGTTTTTACATGTATATGTTTACTAAAAATGGTACTATGTAGTCTGCCTAAAGAGTGTTAATTCGCTAGGCCTGTCTGCCCAGGCCACAGGTAGGTAGAGAAGAGTTATCGTGAGGGAGGGATGGCGATGTGATCCCAATCTCGTTTTATTTTATGTAATGACGAAAAAGAGTAGGCCTAGACAGGATGGATGTTTTAAAGTAGAAGTAACTTCCAGATACATTATATACTTTAAATTATCAACCTTTATTACTTATGTTTAAACTACATACGTATTATAATGTCAAAAATTAATAACGTCTGTCCTATACAAGGAATTAAATTGACAATAAATTGATCACGAACTCGGTCTGTTTGATTGAACCACCAATTTACAAAAGATAACATTACATAGCGCCCTCTAACTGAGAACAACATTTTCAACCAATCATTTGCCAGAAATTTGTCATCTGCTAGAAACCAGCCAATCATTGACGTTGCCATGTCGGCCATAGTTATAGACGCCGTGAGGTAAATTGACATTCAACAATTTCCGCTTGAGCTTTACCACAACATTTAAAGATTTTTCTTTTATATAAACTTTATCATTTAAAATACAAGTACCTTAAACTACTTGTTGAAACATACAAGAAGGCACAATGTATCATCATGACAGTGGGTAAGTACTTCCTCAGTCTTATTTAAGAAACACACCTTGAATGTATGTTCCAACCACCACTACTACTGGACTGCTGGAATACCACAACCAACCAACAAGACATTTCTTTTTTATTTTTTCCAACTGATACTGAGTCACCAATCCTACCTGTAGGCTGTGTTTATGAGAATGATATAATGTCAAGGAAGAAATGTAGCATGTCAATTGAATGAGTGTAGGGCCTATATTTGCCTTTTAAGTTTTGTAACATGTGTTTACAAATTAAAATAACATTAATTAGGGTTGATGAAAACACTTACATTAAAAATTAAAAAGGTACACTTCTTGCTTGAATGAATGCAATGTTCTTAAATTTAAATGATGGTGTTGATTGTCGAATATATTATCATGCTCATCACGCTTTGTACAACAATTCATTTAATCATTGATTAAAAACAGCAATGCTGATACACAGTAGCTATTCAAAAAAATGTCAGTGAACAAGAAATAAATTACTTGCTTGAAAATATAGGCCTAATTAATATGACACGATCTAGTTAATCGTTGAAGATAATACTGTGCGTACTACAACATGATATTATTTTAGGAGCATTGAATGATTTGCAATCAACTTTAAAATTGATTGTTATTAATGATAAATGACAACCAAATGTTAAAAGTATTGAAGGCCATCACATATTTTGTACACTACAGTATTGAGGGAGTGTGACTGAGTAGAACGAGTTATGAGTTTACAGCATTGGCACTAGGCTAGGTCGGGATTGAACCCTGGACATTGGATTTTGAAGGCAAGCATGTCGTGCAAGCTATAACTCTACTATTGATCAAGTTCTATTATTTTCATCATGTTGGAAAAATATAAAAAACAAGTTCTTCCTCGTTGATAAACCGAACACTGTTTTATGCCATGACAACTTTCGTAAAGAGGAGTACACTACGTGAAATGTTGCATTGGTTGAGTTGCAGAATTTTTTTTCCAGTGGGAACTTACTGCACTAATTATATGACATAATCTTAACTCAGTTGTCATGGTGATATATCATATACTATTTCCTAGTAACATTGTTACTGTACATTCTAAAAATACTTAAATCTTAAACAAAGCCATGTGTATCACACTTTGAAGTTGCTATTATAGAGTTCCAATAACAATCCAAAAATACCTGGCAGATTATGCTATTACAATTTACATTAAGTATCCAGTTGAAATACCCCAGTTTCTACATTAATGTTAAATTAAGTCCTTTCCTTACTTTTGCTGATATAGATTTCTATTATACTGTAAATTGGATTTAATATTAAATTTTATAGTAGACTGATTCTTAAATTATAAATACAGTTGTCAATTTCCATATTGTTAATGTTACTGTAGATGTCTTAATTCATATAGTTACTCAAAATGGTGTTTAATTGCTTGTTGCAAACTCCCTTGAGTCTTGTTAAATGAAGTGTACTGAATAAATTACATAACAGATGCATACACTATAGTACCAAATACTCTTAAAGCATGTTGCTGTTCCGTTGGTGACAGCTGGCCATCTCCTCCGGTTGCGCCGGCTCGTCTTGTGTTATGATGTCTTGATTGCCAAAGTCAAGCTGAAGCCTGGTGTGGATTTTCCATTGCAGTAGTCGACACCTGAATGGATCGCCTGTTCTTGTTAAATGTACTGTGTAATCAAACACTGGTTTGTTGACGCTCAAAGCACAGACTGTTGCTTGGTGTTATTTAGTTTGTTAAACTTTTATGTCATACGGTACCGGTAGTTAAGTTAAATGCCACAGTACAATATGAATAGAAAATTTGCCATTGTTAGAATTAATCAAACAAAAGTCTGTCTATATCTATTGTATTATTTTAAGCATTTTGCCATTTCAAAGAAACAGTACAGTACCTCCTTTACCTAACTTATTTTAACCTCCTAATTTAAATACAGTTGTGTTGTATTTTATGATGGTCTGTACTTTCTGATTGCAATAAAAACATTTTTGGATTTTGGACGTTCAGTTCTGTAAGTGCATGTTCTGTATTCTCTTAAAAAACATTGAAGAAAGAAGACAACCAATTGTTTGTGCTGTACCTGAGCAATAGAATTATCTAAAATCCTTCTTCGTTTCATAATCCATGGAAACCATCGGGGAAGGATCCAATTTTTCAAAATGATGATAGTACTGTACATCAAAAACCACTTCATACTGTATGTAGTTTCATTTTAGCTGTCAAAAAAAAAGAGTGCTCAACCATAGAGCACAATCCCTGGAAATTAATTAGTACAATACAGTTGTTGGTATCTAATTTATAAAGCTTCATTTATTTCAGAAAATCTTCTTCATTTTTATACTGTAGTAATGTTGTGATGAAAATACTGTACACTGTACATTACATTACAAAAAAATATAAATTAAAAAAATATTACAATAATTTACAATTATTATATACCATGTCTATAAATGAGAGTACAATACACCAAGCAGTATTTTGCAGTAAATTTAAAATCAGCAAAGTTTACAGCACACAGTACAAAGACTAAGTCTATTAAATTACTGTAAAGACGGTTTTCTTCCTAATCCTGAGGACAATTTATGTTAAGTAAGGGATTTTAAATTTAACATTCAGCATACTGTACAGTACCATTGACAATTATTAATATTTATTAATATTATGACATGATATTTATAGATGTATTAATCGTTGTTATTGGATACCTGTATTTGACTATTGTACATACAGTGGCAACACTATTTGTCTGTTTATTTAATATGAAAGGACTGCATAATTTCAGTACTAAAGTCCATGATCTATTTCTGGTTAATAAATAATGAAAGTACAAATTACAAATTATCTTGTTACTGTAGATCTTAAATTGAAACTGGCTACTTTTTAAATGTCATCTAGAACCAAATCAAGTACTGTCATTTAAAGTTTATTTCATATTAATAATAAAGACAAGTTTGATATTAATTTTTTTTTTTTCAATTTGAACTTCCTGTGTATGTGGTATACTGTACAGTATGATTATATTATACCCCTTTCACACCAAAAGCAAAACTCCGGACACCCCGGAGTTGACGCCCCGCTGTTTGGTGTGAAAGGTAAAATCAAGCAACTCCGGAGAGCGAACTGCGGGGACACCCCGGTGTTTTGGTGTGAAAGGTACCAACATCAAACTCCGGAGTGTTTCGGGTCAAAAGGTCATCCTCACACGATCACTCATTGCTTTAGTTTTATTTCAAAACACTTTAAATGTTTGTACAAAATATATAGCAGGTTTAAAAAATAATAAGTAGTATCAATAAAACATTATATTACTTCTGAGACTTTTGAAAGTAATTATTAAATTAAAAATATTGTTAATTAAAATTATTCTAATGATCGTCGCTATGTAAACAAACAAAAATAGAGGGCGACATTTACAATTTTATTTTATTAACCCCAGTGTTGCTAGGTTGGTGTGAAAGGGGTATCTCCGGAGTTTCTCGACGTTTTGAATGGTCATAAACCCCGGGGTGTCTCCGGAGACACTCCGGAGTTTTGGTGTGAAAGGGGTATTATATTGTAGTTAAATGATTTTAATTCGAATTGAAAAAAAATTATACTATTAAGTTTTGGAGAATTAGATTAAATTCGACTGAAAGTTGGACATGAAAACAACACTATCCTGTTTGAAACTTTTAGACTTTGCTTCTCATACATTCTTTTCAATCCAAAATTTTCAATGTAACTTTCAGTATAATTTAATCAAATTTTCCAATTATTCAATCCAATATTTAAACCAAATTTCAATCCAATTTCTAAATTTTCAACATAATTTCAAAATATTCAATCCAAATGTACTACAGTATATTGGGTAATCCAATTTTCAAACCAATAATTAATCCGATTATTACAGTATTATGGTGCATGTTATTTGAGAACAAGTTCAATATACAATTGCATTACTCAAATAATTCATTTGACATTTTATGAGATTGAAGAAACTAATGACGATGAAGACAACATGTTTTGACATCAATAAACTGTTCTCTAAAACATAATAAACAACTTTAGAACTGATAAACTAAAACACTTTATAAATATAACTGTTCTGTAGACAACATAATAATTTCCAACCTAAGTTATCACTCAGTACTGTACTTAGTTGTATTGTACATACTTAAGCGTGGTTTCCACTAGCGATGCAACATAACGCAACGTATTGACGCAAAGTGCTGTATTGCGTAATCACGAATGGGAACCGACGACGCAACAATGCTGCAAACATTGCAGGTTTGATTTTTATGCCGGCGGGAGAAAACACAATTATTAGAAGGGCATTTGCGTAGGTTGCGTTACGTTGCATCACTAGTGGGAACGAAGCTTTACAGTACAGTTGTTACTACAGTACTGTACATTACAGCAAAAAACTATTTCTGTATAATTACAATACAATGCTAATCTTTGGGCATAAACATAGTGGTAATTTATGTAAAATACAAAATTTATAATCATAGTACAGTGCATTTTAATACTGTAAGTGTAGTACAGTGCATTTTAATACTGTAAGTGTAGTACAGTGCATTTTAGTACTGTAAGTGTAGTACAGTGCATTTTGTTGATATGGTACAGTATCTGACCGTGGATAACCCCAACTTTTCTATATAGTTTTTCACAAAATAATGGTTGCATCAATTTACCATGACATAGGAGTTTTCTAATTAAATTTGGCTTTTTTAGGCTGTTGAAATATTTTTATTTAACATTACAGCTACTTTATTTTGTATCTTCAGTAAATTGAGATCCCACATGAATTATTGCGTAAGAAAGAATAGCATTAACCTAGGTTTTTTTCAATCATTTCCGTAAATTAAGTACAAATTTCGCAAATAGCCAGTCTTTAGTGAGCATAATGCACTTTACACTACACTATAATGCTTTTATGTCAATGCGATGTTAATGTTACGTCGTCGCATCATGTTAGTAATCATTAACAAGTTATTGAATGCGAGATGGATTAAGCGCCTCATTGCCCGTACGAATTAGATTAACGTACCGTGTACATTACATGAACATTTTGTGGAAACTCAATACAAAATTTAAATAAGATGATATTAATTAATTATTATTTAAAATTTTTTTTTATATTCCTACTGTATAGTACTACTGTACTGTATTAAAGATTTCTACTGTAATTTATAATTTTGTTTCATGTACTCTAGAAAAGGGTCCACTAAATAGTTTTCATGCCTTTACTATTTTCTGAGTTTGTTTTACAGATTAATAATATTTTTTTTTTGCTGTAGGACAACATACTCGGCCCATGGTGCTTGGTCCACTCCGCCCGGGATGGTTGATGAAGAGCGAAACCCGTCTCAAGCAAATTTAAGACAACAGAAATTAGAAAAACAGGTTTGTTTTCAATGAGTTTACAAAATATTTACAAATTACAGTATGACAACTTTATGCCACAGTGCTGGTGAGATAGCATTCAGTTAATCTATTCAGCACCTCAACATTAATTTTCTGCATGGAATTAGCCACATCATACTCATAGCTTTTTTTTTATGTCGTATAATAATATGAGCGCTGAAGTTTGATTCAATTTGGTTCATGCTGGCAACGCACTGTGCTACTATCGCCCCTGGGTGGTTAAATACACATCAATTAATAACATTAATTAGCAATTACATTTTTGAGGTAACAAAAACGTTTGGAAAGACTGAAAGTGCATTTTTGAGGTAAGGAATGTTAGGAAATACAGAGAGCAGATCAGGTGTAACAGTGTTGCTTGTCAAATAATATGCAGATCAGTCAAAACCACTTTAGACAATAAGAAATTAAAATATATTTCTTAATTGACAAAAGGCGATTCAACCAATTGTGTTATACTGTAAACTTGAATTTTAAAGCACTAAAACAAAGGTCCATTATGTACAGTAGATTGTTTATACGGTCAATGTTGTTACATTATTCTCTGAAATATTTAAAAAAAGCTCTGTCTACATTATCAAACTTTACAGTATGTGCCCATATATGATGTGATGTCATATCACTACCATATTTAAGCATATTACCACCATATTTGGGCACATCACACTTGTTTGAAAGTGTAGACAGAGCTTTATAAAAAAATAATAAGGAAAAAGATGATCCTTGCTTAAATATATAATGATCTTCATGTTTCATCACAACAAACACTGACTATCGGCACAGTCAACCAATACTACAGTAACTTACAAGCATGGTCTACCATGACTTTACATTGCACGCACAATTGACTATGCCGCTAGCCTCATCAACCTGAAGTGCCTGCTCTCGTACACCAATGCAAAAAAGGGCATTTCTATGAAGAAAGATCTCCAGACATTGTCTAGTTGTCATAAATTGACGGT
This sequence comes from Antedon mediterranea, assembly GCF_964355755.1. Taxonomy (NCBI): domain Eukaryota; kingdom Metazoa; phylum Echinodermata; class Crinoidea; order Comatulida; family Antedonidae; genus Antedon; species Antedon mediterranea. Next base: position 2,734,068 of record NC_092671.1, read on the forward strand.
GCTCACTTTGATGATGGTCGGTGCACGTCATATTGAAACTGTTAAAATCTTAATTTTAGACTTTGATGTCCCACTGAGCAAATGTTATCTTCACTGCTGTTTGCATTTCATTAAAAGCAGGACTTTCTGCTGTCAATGATCTATCATGTGCAACTGCTTCGAGCGTGTTTCGTCAATTATTGCTAATTTAGATCACAACTACGAAACAAAAACCATCAGCCTTCAGGAGATGTAACTATGTTCAATTTGCGTCAGTAATCAACGCAATTACATGCTTGTTGACTTCAATTCAAGAGCTCCAAAATTATTAGTAATAGTATACATTTATGATTAATTAAATATTAATACATGTACAGTACAGGTACATTTTTGATAAATATTTAGACAAACTGATAAAAATATTGCTGGCTATGAATCAGGTAATGTACTGATGTGAGAGTCAAATATACAGTATGCATTCACTGCCTTTTTAAAGCCCAGCCTGTGAGGAACATTAATGTACCTCTTTACTGTACTCTGTCTACACTATCAAACTAGTTTGACAAAAAAAGTGTGATATGCCCAAATATGGTAGTGATATGATGTCTTCAAGTCAATATGTGGGCACATCACATTTAATTTATTGTGTCACAAAGTTTGATAGCTTTTGTCCTCTCTTTCCCAATTTGACCTAATTTTTTTCTTATTAAAGTAAATTTACTCAACTGTAAATTCCGGAGTCATTACATTAATTATGGAAACCAACAAATTAGAAATTTCTGCAATGCTTCCATTCTTTATTGTGATATCCAGCTTTCTATGCTACCTTTGTCCGTAACATCATACAAGAATTTACTTTCTGCTGGCAACATACAGAGATAGGCTAATCATTCATTACCAACTCGTCAACTGCTCTTCAATCTCGCTTTATTCTATCCTCATTATTAATGACTTCAATTATTCTCATCAAATCAGTAGAGAGTTTCTCTCAAAGCTTGAATAAAATTATTTGAAACTTTATTCACAAATCTTGGATTGAATTTCAATAACTACTGTATAATATCAATATGAAATTACAGTATTGTAATGGAGATGTACAGTAGCTTGGTGGTTAGCAAAATGCTTGCCATCCAATCCCAAGGTCCATGGTTCAATCCTCACCTACTATAGTTCCAGGGTCGTAACTATTTCAACCCCACTTCTCGGGCCTCAAATGAGGCATAACCAGGCATGCAGTAAGTATAGTATTTAAAAAACCTAAAATGTTGCAAAGTGAAAATGAAAACCCCTTTATTTTCAGTTAAAATAAATATTACTGTGAGTGTGATGACATCAATAATCTCATCACAGACATTGCTTACTGTAGGTGTATTATGCTTTCGTACTTAAAGTGGTTCTTTCGGTTTTTAATACTTATTAATAATAATATTTTAATACTATTATACAGTAGTACTGTATTTATGTATAAAACATTCAGAAACCATGTTCCAATGGCCCAACACCAAGAGAACCTCTTGGAAGTAGTTCTGTACAGTCAAATTTGTATATTAGTAGTTTAAATAGTTATTGACATATCTGCAATAATTTTGCCTTTATAATAACTACAATTGGTTCACAATAAGTACAGTACTGTATATTATTTTTTCACAATAAGTACAGTACTGTATATCATTTTTTCACAATAAGTACAGTACTGTATATCATTTGTTCACAATAAGTACAGTACTGTATATCATTTGTTCACAATAAGTACAGTACTGTATATCATTTTTTCACAATAAGTACAGTACTGTATATCATTTTTTCACAATAAGTACAGTACTGTATATCATTTTTTCACAATAAGTACAGTACTGTATATCATTTTTTCACAATAAGTACAGTACTGTATATCAATTTTTCACAATAAGTACAGTACTGTATATCATTTTTTCACAATAAGTACAGTACTGTACTGTATATCATTTGTTCACAATAAGTACAGTACTGTATATCATTTGTTCACAATAAGTACAGTACTGTATATCATTTGTTCACAATAAGTACAGTACTGTATATCATTTGTTCACAATAAGTACAGTACTGTATATCATTTGTTCACAATAAGTACAGTACTATATATCATTTGTTCACAATAAGTACAGTACTGTATATCATTTGTTCACAATAAGTACAGTACTGTATATCATTTGTTCACAATAAGTACAGTACTGTATATCATTTGTTCACAATAAGTACAGTACTGTATATCATTTGTTCACAATAAGTACAGTACTGTATATCATTTGTTCACAATAAGTACAGTACTGTATATCATTTGTTCACAATAAGTACAGTACTGTATATCATTTGTTCACAATAAGTACAGTACTGTATATCATTTTTTCACAATAAGTACAGTACTGTATATCATTTTTTCTTTTTCAAACATGGACAATTAATAGTGTATACAAATTGACAAAATTAATTGATTTTTTTTCCCATTTCTTTACAATTTTGTTTATGATTCGTAAAAAAACGTTGTTGTTTTGCATTAGTTGTTTTAGTATATCCTCCTGGATAAAATGCATTATTGTAGCATTAAGGTTTTATCAACAGGGATTTACAGTATTATACTTTGTTCTATTGGGACTCGGAGATAGTCAGCATTTATTTTGAACTACAATACTGTAGCATCCTGTGACATTTCAAAGCTTAGCTAGTTTAGGGTTTGCAGTGATGGATCGGGATGCAGATTACAGAAGAGGAAAAATTATACTAAGATGGAAAAAAGCTTCTTGGAGATGGTGTTTAACTTATGCTATACAGTAGACTGATTGGCTGGAAGAACTTTAATAAGCAAGTCACCCACTATCATTTAAAAACTAATGACAAAAAAGGTGTCATTGTTTTAAAGTAATGTCCAATCTTATCAGTATTTCCATCATTTCATAACATCAACACAGTCATAAGAAACGCAGTCAATTTCAGGTGGCCAACTTTACTACTGTACTGCAACCTGTGCCAAAAATGTACAGTACAGTAGTGACTGAGTACAGTAGTATGAGTTTATTTTGTTCCTAACTTAACCCATACTGGGCTTATTCTTGAGTCTAGAGGTAATTTAATCACCCTTGATTAATTAACTGATTATTTCTTGGTCAACAGACCTCGAGGAAAACGTGTTTCACCCAGATGTTAATAACTTTTGCTTACTAGTGCGAATAGCCCGGGTGAAACGTAATACCCGCGTTAAAGGTGGTGCGTCAATACACAACAACAAGTATGATATGGTACTGTTATAAATTACTAGATTAATGATAAAATATATTTGGATTGACAATCTAGTCCCATGGTACTTTATTATTTAATTATTCTGTTCAGTTTCGTTGATTTAAATGGTTTGTTTGTCGCTTTCGTTTTGAGTGATATTAATATTCGTTAGTTCCTTTAATTTCATCCATATTGATGCAGATGTTTGAATAATATACATTATCAATACGAAATATATTAAGTTGTCCGATCGTGTTTAGCCTGATTTCACTTTTGGAAAATTTAAATTGCGTCGCTGAGGACTGCATTGTTAAGTGCATGTACGAGGAAAGAATTCAGGCTGTTGATCCTGAGCAGCAGTTAATGCATACATTTGTCGTAATGAATGCTAATGTATGATCATTGCTTGTCAACACTTTGCGTGATCAGCTTATACTTGCAGTAAATTCAACAATATGGGACGTTTTTTGGTACGTTATTTTTCTTTTTGATTTTTCTTTTACAGCGAACATTCTAGATTATTCAGTTTGTGAGTGAGTAACATGACCTGTGATAAATCAAAGCACGTCCAATCAACTTCAATACTTCCTATCGTTGTAGTAAAGATTTTATGAACTGCCGTCGGGTAACGACGACACTGACATGCATAGATTTCTGACAAGAGATTTGGTGTACAAAGAAATGCAAATTGTAAAAAGTTACTTACAGTACATTAGGCCTACTAATGATGTAGATAGAAAAACAAGTTTTGATATAAAAATCAATATTACTCTCTCTTATATCCTTTTCAAATCTTTGTAAATTATTGCAAGTTGTTACATTTTGCAGATGTCCCCCTGTAGTGTAAAGAGGATGGTAAATACTGTGTCATGTCAAAATATAGACGATAGCCCACGACAATAAATGGATAAATTAACATTTTTTTCTACGGAAGGCAAAAGAATTTAGTAAAGTTTTCATCCTAGATACAGTAGAAGGATATATTACTGTCTTAAATGCAAATAATATTTTCGTGCAATTTAAGTGCGATCAAATGATGTCATACTGTAATTAATAAGAACAATAATATTGTTGTAACGTACGTAACAATGTTTTTGTTCTTGTGTTGACTGTGTAAATATCATACTTAAACTCTGTTTTAGTGAATCTGCAGAAAAGTATAAATACTGTATGTTTTAAAGATGTACTGTGTTTTCTAATAAAAAATGGACAAAATTTAAAAAAACTTTTTTTTTAAAGGCAAAAATAATCATTATGTTTAAAAAACCTGTTGTCTTTAGACAATGAATCTGTGGTTGAATATTCTTTAAAATACATTTTTCAGGTAAATAAAATGTTTGGTTCATTCAATTTTTGAGAGCAAAATGACTTGATCAACAAAAAAATGTTTTTAATTATTTTTTCAGGACAATATTATTTTTGAGATAATGTTGAATGATATTTTAAATGATCTAAAATTTAATAGTCAATATTATCTAATTATAGTATTATATTTCATATTATTGACAAAAAAAAGTTGATATCTAGAAAATTCACACAAAAGCAGTTAGCATTCATTATGCAGTTTAAGAGAGTGTGATGTTCACACTTACTGACAACAGATTCCTAGTTATTACCGAATGCGCCAATAAAGATTAATGTAGTTATTAGCAAGACACCGCTGTTATTGACAGGCTCCTTTCACATGAGCCATTAATTCTATGTCTTCTTATTGGAGTAGTTTAGCACTGCAAAATGAATATCTTTACCAGGATCTGAATGTACGGTATTATAATTAGAAGAACTAATATACTCGATATTCCCTTCCTTCAATACAGTAGAAGATGTCATGCAAATGACAAAAAAAAGTAGCGGAAACAACCTATTGTATTATAGTTGAATATTTTATTGTATCAATTAAATGTCAAAATAAATTTATTTCTCAAGGAATTAACTTATTTAACAATAGTATCAAGCAAAAGGCTTTTTATTTCGCTGGACCAGAACATAATTTAAAATTCAACCATTTATTGACAATAAAGAGATAGTTAACGCTACATAGATTATCAAGCTAAAGAATTATTTGTCGATCATTTGTACTGTTATAGTTATTTAAAAATTCAAAGACAATATTTAATATTTAACAGTATTTTGTGAGTTTATTTATTTTTTTCTAATGAGAAACTAGACATCATTAGACATGATTTTAACACTTTGTTATACACTTTGTTGTACAGTATAGTCAACATCTACTTTGATGTTCTATTCATTTAAACTTCTAAAAATAATTGCGATTTGTTGCAAGGATGAAATACTGTAAGAAGAAGAAGAGGAGGTTTGACAGTTCTTAAATGAGATTTGAGTTTGATGAAGACTACTTTGGACACCTGCCTACCGACTCAGGTGTGAGTTTTACAGAAGATAAGATATTCATGACCTGTCCTGTATCATTTTCTAAACAGTCACTGATACAGTTTCAAATATTTAAGATAATGACCGGTGGTAATCGAGCAATAGCCGGTCATGATAGTGATTCTGACTGCAGTGTACAAGATAATTTAGGCTTGAAAGTGAAACATCACCAAATTTAGATACAGAAAACAATGTAAAAGTTGGGTGTGGCATACTACATGTTTAGAATAAAGTTTTAAACATTTGTCACCCCACTGGTTTAGTGTAAAGCTCTGTCTACACTATCAAACAAGTGTGCTGTGCCAAAATAATAGTAGTGATATGATGACATCGTGTCCATTACTGTAAAATAATTTTTAAGTATCAGGAAACCAAATTTCATGTTTGTCTACTGTATATTGTGTTCATGATTTCATTAATTTCATAGATTTTATCATAGAGATATTATGTTCACTGTAATATCTATGGTTTTATCGCTATCAATTATCATTATATTCTATGTATCTGTATGATGCAAGTGAAATAAATTAAAATGGGGGTTTTTTTTCGATTCTGTTATTTGATAAAGAATGCCTCATAAAATGTACTGTACAGGTACCACTGTACAAATGATAACAGCAATGAAGTGTTTGTTTCTTTTCCAACTTCTTTTAAATAAATATGTTCTCAATACCTGTATGTCTGTAAATAATCATGCCTTGCTGGCACATTATTTATTTAATAACCACCCACACTTCAATCAACCTAATAACCAATGTGATTAACAGATTATTTATGACTTATGACCAAACAGTAAGACAAAAATGAAAAACAAAATTATTTTCAGGAAAATAATTTGACCTTCTGTAAAGCTTGGTTCCCACACTCCACGCAATGATGTAAGCACATTGCAAGTTATTTGACCAATCATAGTGCACGATCATACAAACTGTGATTGGTCAACTCACTTGCGTTGTGCATACACTATTACAGTATGTTACGTCAAAGTGTGAACTAATCTTTAAGCTTTGTCTACACTATCAAACTGGTTTGACCAAAATAGTGTGATGTGCCCAAATAAGGTAGTGATATGCCCAAATAGATAGTAATATGACATCATAATGTCCATACAGTATATGGGCACATCACATTTTGTTGTCACATACCGTAAAGTTTGATAATATAGACAGAGCTTTACATTCAGTTTCTAAACAATTTTGTAACATTAATAACAAACATCTCAAAATTTAATGATGTTTTTCCCCCCTCAAAATAGTGATCATGTTTGAAGTTATGATTGATCCATATTTATTGAACTTACTATTTAAAGTACGGTAGATTATTGATACCAAACATTCTATTTAAATGATTTTTGCTAAAGATAGTTTTGAGTTTAGATTGGATTGAAGAGACTAACTTCAACGGAAATTATAAAGATCTTATAAATATACAGAAGTCATACTGTACTGTATATCTGTAACTCCAAAAGAATCATTCGCATCAAACACTTCGGATGCTGCCCTACAGATTTCTCGTCCATCCATGCATCAATCTATCTCTGAACGGAATATTATGTTGTGTAGTTCTATTATTTCATTGCTCAATTAATTTCAGAAAATAAAAAATGTTATATCTGGTTGTTTTGTCATTACAGTGTATTTGGTTCTTCACAAAATATTGTAAATTGTGAATTAGAAATGACCTATTTATTCTTTTCATCTCCACCCTGTTTAGCTTTAACTATCGGTTTGGAAAATCTAGTTTTGCGAAGGAACAATCTCTTGTGAACTACTTTTTTATCAGTGTGTCGCAAACAGTTATTTCAATTCCGATGAGTTTAAAATAAAATGCAAAATTAATAGAGATGTTTAAAAAAAATCTTTAGGTTGTATGTTATTGTTAATGTCATCGCTTTAAACATTCAGCATATGCAAATTAAGTAAACAGTGTCACTTTTATCTTCAGATGACCAGTAAAGGACAAAAACACATTTTGTAAATTGAATTTATAAGGCAGAATGGCTGTACTAATTTGATTTTCAAATTGAAATAGCTTTCACAGCCAATTTCCATTTTAATTAAAATTATTCATTTTTTGAAGAAATAATTTTTATTAAAAAATGTTTCATGCCATTTTACTTTGGAATAGACTTCCAAAGAACTTGAAGGATATTACCTCTCATGTTCCCTTCAAGGTAAAGAAATATCTTGCATCAAAAATTACAATTTAGTACCAATAGTCAATATTTAATTTAATCTTAATTGTAAAATAAAAATCTAATTACATTGTCAATAATAATTAATTGAATATAAACTGTACATATTTAAAATATTTTTCTATGAAATGTCGTTTATAAACAAAACCTAATTTACAAATTTATATTTTCTCTAAAACCTTTTACTTATAAAATATCTGTATACCGGTAATATCTAAATTATAATTATCATACTTTATATTTGAATTTTTACGTAAATATAATTTGTTTTTATGTTGAGGACCCCTTCAGAAACAAGCTCTTGAGCTTAAAGGGTTATCCTCTGCTATTTCATATACTGTAACTTATTTTTCTTGTATTATTGTTGTACAAATTGTTTGATCTGTCTTTTTTTTTATATGAATGGCAATAAATATTACAATTACAATTACAACTGTTATGTTATCTTTGAACAATAAAATAAATTATCTTTTTTTTTCATTCTAGCGAGCGCTCCTTATGGAGAAGCAGCGACAGAAAAACAGTACACCCATGATGATGAAACCAAATGAAGAGAGAACTGGTTCTGCTGGCAAAACAAAAAGAAGGCTGCCAGAGGAAACCAGACCTTTGGTTTCTCCAACCAGAAGCTCATCAGCCAGTGACAGTTTACATGGTACAGTACAATGTTTTTTTATTATACATCTAAAGCCCCATTCACACTTGGTTAAGTAACCATGCAGTCAGCAATTTCCTTCCAACATTATAGTAGAACTTTTATGGAGTTACATGTATTTTGGTTTTGGTCCTAATTTTTTTTTTTGGGTCTACAATAGGCTAGGTTAAATCTTGAGTACCACCAAATGAATGACTCCTTTATCTTGAATCTTAACAAAAGATCCTGGGGAGGATTTGAACCCATAAGATTTCTTACCATTAAGTTCAATGCATCTACTCATTGTTTACATAAATATTCTACAGGATATTAACAACATTCTGCGCCAAAGTAGTGCATTATACTCTGTTAATTTGCTACTACATTCATAACATATCAATCATGCTGTTAGCAGCGTTTCACACACACAGAGTTTTAAGTGTTTTTATATACCGAGTCTAGATAAATCTCACTTTATACAGTATAACTGTCTTTGTATTTATGGACTTGTCGTCAATGATGATGTCATTTGTTTATGATATTCTATAAATAAATTCATTTGTGTTCGACCTTAATTTAATGTTGATAGCCACATCCTTAGGATGTTTTATTTGTCAGTGATTAGTTCTGTTTGGGGATATTCTCTGTTGGGTTGGGGTGGGAATGTTGGTAGGGGAGATAGGGATAGAATAGACAGGTTGGTGAGGAGGGCAGGGAGGATGGTTGGATGTGAATTACCTGTGGTGGACTCGGTCTATCATGAACGGTTGCGCAATATGTTTAGAGTGATATGGAATGATGTTAGTCATCCTCTTAACTCGGACATTGCCGACTGCCTTATGGAACGTAGTGGTAGACTGAGGCCGCCACGGGGATCCACTGAACGCCATCGTCTCTCCTTCCTCCCAAGGGCATACAAGACTATAATGAAAGGTATCAAAGATAGGGGAATTTATTACGATCCACTTTTATTGTTATTATTATTTACTTATGTATTAGGCCTATCATTTCTCTTTTAAATACGGCATTGTTATTAACAACACAATTTCCCAAGTTGGGATGAATAAAGTTTTCTTGTATCTTGTTAAAGTCTTTAGAAAAATAAGGGAACTTGCTTAATTCATGATAAAAAACATTATTTTTAAATAAAGAGTGAAAGTGATGTTGGTATTGTTATGGTATTGTTATGGTATTATCACTAATCCAATAACGTCACATACTGTACAGCAATGTGTGAGCTACAAAAATAAAATAATTAGTTACAATGATGGCTATGCATGGTACAGTACTTTAAATTCCCCCAGTTTCTTGAGCTCGTTATTGGAAATTCTTTGCAAAGCGGATAGAGATGACGTACTGTGTAATGCAGACAAACGCATTGCTTATAAGTTCGTTTATAAGAAGTGATGAATATCATTTTGAAAAATTAAAAAAAAACTATTTTATGATACTAGCAAGCTAAATATAATAATGTACAATTAATGTATAATTTTCCAATGATAATAACTGGTAATTAATCTGTTGGATTAGTACAGTAGGTAGGTAGTAGGTGATGATAATGATACTTGTACACAGTACACCAAACATGTCAAATATTGATATTTAAAATGATTTTAATTTACTATAAAAAATTTGAACATTATATGAGTTTGTTTTTTACATGCGTGTACGGTATTGATCGTCCAACCACAATTTAAAGTGCATTGCCATCCCACAATGCTCTTGATGATGATTAATCGTGTGCTGTAGTCTGGTTCATTTCTTGCCATTTGAATAAATTATATTTAGGATAAGATTAAGATTATCAAAATGTCTACATTAATTCAAAAACCTGAAAAAATTAATATTAATAAATTATCAGACTTTGAATAGGCCATTTTGCAGTTTGAATAAAGTTATTCACTTCTGTATTTATTTTATTTATTTATTTTTTTAAATTTCACTTTTAAAAAGACAAAAGAAAAGGTGAATTTTAACCAAAATCCATTTTAGGTATTTTTTTGCTTTAAATTACATTTTTTCCAGGAAAATATTTTTCTTTCGATCCCGATTTTGGTCAAAGTGAAAAACTATTATTATTTGATCATGCCATATTCAACAAAAAATAAACTATTTTTTAGGGGAACAATATATCTTTAATAAATACTTTTGTATATATAAATAACTGTAAAAAGCCTTAGAAATGTTATTTTGATGTCAATAACCCATTGTATTTTACAATCATTTCAATTGTTCCCAATGTACAGTACAATACACATTGTTATACAATAATATAATCATGGACCTATAAATTAGAGGTCCACAAAATAATTACTTATTCATTTCCTAATTTGTATAACAATCATTGCTTACACAGTTAGCTCATTTAAAAAAAAAGATGAATACAGTATTTTGACTGAATATTTCTTACATTGTGCAAAATTACTGTAAATGGAACGAAATTGTAATTAATTTATATTTATTTTAATAGTAAAAAAAAAAGAGAGCAATATATTATAATAAATAATATTAATAAAACTAGAAAACAAATGACAATCATGAATCACAAAATGTATGCAAAACGAAGAAATAGGTTTTGTACGCTAAATCTATGTTGAATTGAAGCGTCTGAATGTAAATTCAACATTATGCCAGCAGGACATTGGCTTCGTTCAACATTAATTATAATGAATTGTGGCAGCGCTATAAAGCTATGATGACAATTCTCTTCATTAATACGAATATCCGCTAATTCTACCTGCCGTAATAAGCTATTGTATATAAATTGTACAAATTTGAATATCAAAAAGTCTATAGAATAATTGGAAATTATCTTCAGCATTAATGTGGATTTTGTTTTAATATAAATTAGGAAAGATATTTGAATTTAAAGAATTTCTTATTTCTTATTAAGTGAATTTAATTACAGAATAGAATGATTGATTACTATACATTTTTACACACTTAACTATTTGCTGTTATCATTGCCGGGTGCAGCGCCTTTCCAACCCCCCTAAATTTTGTAAATTATAATGCAAAAGATAGGACACTAATTTCAGTTCAGGACCTAAAATTTGCAATTTTTAGGCCCTGTGCCCCCTATTTCAAATTCTTGGATCCGCCACTGGCTATATTATTATTCTTTATGATTGCGTTAAACAGGTATTGATGGCCCCGCCTCGTACATGTTGAATGGTAGTACCACCACCGTGCAAGTACTCACAGTAGGTTGTACAAGTACAGACTCAGATGACGAAACTCTGCAATTTAAAGAAACAACAGGTACGTTTAGTTCTTATTTTATTTATCTTACGAATGCAAAACAAACAGGATATACTGTAAGCAAGGAAATACTAAACAATTCAAACACCTACAGTATGCTACAAAAACCAACAAAAAAAAGCAAATTAATTTATTTCTCAAAATCTGTCTATTTAAAGAGTTATACGCTTGTATTATTTTATCTGCAAATTATTTTGTGGATATTCTAAAACATCTAGTATAAGAAATTGACCAATTACAAATATTTTCGACATTGAAAATGGTTAAAATAGTACAATTAAATCAGAATAGTAATTAGTATTAAAGCCATTGTTATTGTTGATAAACAATGTTGAGCGGTTAACATAATTGCGACGCCCTGCTTGGTACTAAGTGTCCACAACTGTGTGAATGGCTACTAAGGCAGATTATGCAGAACTACCTGAATAGATTCTGAACTCCCTGCTGATATACTAAACTTTGTAGTATACTGACAAATATGAATTTACAGTAATTCATTCTTGATCACAAGTACAAGAGAGAGAGATAGGAAGAAAAAAAAAACACAACTATGAAACAGCTTAAACTAACCTCTGTTACGACAGGCACAGTTAGATTTTAGATTTATTGAGTTTCGTTTTTTTTTAATATTTTTATTTTAATGAATGAAAATGTCATCTATTCCTTTGCCAGTACTGAATTTACAAGTAGCAATGAATTTAATGGTACTGAAAAAAAATATTTTAGATATTCTGTCAAATACTGCAGAACATCATCTTAAAGATATCAAATCAAATATGGTTTTATGAACAATCTAATATCATAATTCTCCAAGAATGCACTGATTATGTTTAAATAACATATATAAAACTGACTCCAAATAACGAGAGGCAAGCCATTATTCAACGCTTCGATCTGTATTGTGTTTTCAACTTCCTAACAAAAATATTTTTTTTATAGAAACTGAAAAGAAATTAAAAGCAATGGGAATATCATCGAGAGCGAACTTTGAGGAGAATGACGAGCAAATGATACCAACAGCGCCCTCCCTACAAGCTACGTCGCCATACTCCCCTCCAACGTACCAGGATGCTGTAGATAACAGCATGAACTCAAATTCAAACTCAAACTTAAACATAGAAAATCAAGAGCGACAAAATTCAGGAACAGTAAGTATAAATAGTCAATTCGTATTTGAATAAAGCATAGATATTCTATTCATACTTAGATAGTATAAATAGTCAATTCTTACATGAATAAGTAAGGATAAATAGTCTATTTGTACTTGAATAGTAAGTAAGTAGAATAGTCTATTCGTACTTGAATTTATAGTATAGTCAATTCATACAGTTATAGTGTTGACTCAGAACAATACCAGTACCCACTGTTAATACGGAATACTGTATCTCGCCTCCTTATTTAGGCTAAATTCGAACACAAGAATTTCCATTTTTAAATGCAGTCTGTGTACTGTATACAGTATAACCATAGTCATCATCAGTACAAGCTTGGTGGCCTAGAGATACAGTAAATTTATTCTTAACTCTAATTTTTTTACTTAAAAAACATTATTACATAATAAATTGTCAAAGGAGTTTTAATTTACCGATATAATAAGGTACTGTTATTAGTCTTATTCTGGACTGATTAAAACGTTTATCATCATATTACAAAGAAGGCAAGTAGACTGGCCATGGAGACATCCATCAGTAAACTTTTATCCATTCTTTATGATTATTTCTATCATTTGTAATTAAAAAGACCGCAAGATAGCAAACAATACACACGACAAAGTAAAACCAATTAGTCAAAATTATTGGAAAAAAAATAGAATGGTTGGTAGAATGACGTCAAGACTTGCTTAACACTAATATTTACATCTAAAGGGACAGTAATGATGTACTGTAAGTACAGTAATTGTTCCAACTAAAGCTGACTTTTCCTCTGGATGATTATCAAACCAAAAACTTCACCAAAACCGGATCTTCTAATTTCTTCTTTATATACTGGGTATATATGTGCATTATACAAACAAAAACAACAAAAATCCACCCAGTAGTGTACACTGCTAGCATAGCATCCCAAATCACTATCAGGTTCAGTAGACCAAAAAAGCTCTGTACACACATTGTGACCAAAAAGTGTGATGTGCCCAAATATGGGTAAAACATCATCATGTCCATATTCTGTATGGGCACATTTGTTTGCCACAAAGTTTGATAGTGTAGACAGAGCTTTAAAGAATACAATTATTAATTTGAATCTTTAAAAATCTTACTTAAATTTCAATTTTGAGAGACTGCAATACAAGACAGTTTTATAGTTAAAGAACTGATGTTTTTTTATATCTCTACTGCCTATACTGCTAAACACAAATGTCATTTTGATTAAATTATACAATATTTCAACTTACAGAGCATGTAGCATAATTTAATAGCATTTTACTACAATAATAAAATACATTTATAAAGATTTCCGTTAATAAAATATTTCAAATGATTTTGTCAAGAAATCCATTTTTTATGTTATTGCAAAATTTGCCGTGAATGATTTTTAAATTAACTGGCTACCATGGTAGCGACGTATAAAACCATTTGCGTTATTCATTGTTAATAACCTGCGATAGCTAATATTCTGCAGCCAGGGACGTTGCTCTTTGATACTCTACAGAATTGTGAAGAGTAAATTAACCAGTTTTTTCCATCACAGCCTTTTAAATCTGAATAACGATAATTATGCAAGGAAAACATAATGCAATAGTTACTACACACAAAGTTTATTATAATTGGTCAACAAACGTATTGATTTTTCAATTAATCAATGTGGATATTGTGTGTAAGGAATTCAAATTATAATTTATAATAAAGTACAGTACTACATCATGTGAACTCATGATTTATCAATTTCATTATAATATTCATTATGTATTAATTATTATGTGGCATGAAAGCATTATTATTTATATTATTAATAATTACCACCCTATTGTCATTATCATGTCGTCATTAGTACCGTAAGACCATGGAGTAAAGAATTACTATTCTATACTCTTCTATTCTATACTATTCTATATTATATAACACCTATATAATTTCCTGTCATTTGATTGGACGAATGTGGGTCACATGGCGTGCAATAGTACGCACTATTCAACGATCGTTAAATAGTACTTTTTGAAACATTTTTGTGTACGAAAAAAAAACGTCTAGATGTTATATAAAACAAATAATGAATGTTTTGTATTCGTGTAATGGTACAAATAATGGCACTTGGTGAATGATGAAAGGTTATATCAACTCGGCTTTGCCTCGTTGATATAACCTTTCATCATTCACCTCGTGCCATTATTTGTACCATTGCACTCATAAACATTCATTATTTGTATACTATTCTATACTATACTATTCTATATTATATAACACCTAAATAAATTCCTGTCATTTGATTGGACGATTGTGGGTCACATGGCGTGCAATAGTACGCACTATTAAACGATCGTTTAATAGTACTTTTTAAAACATTTTTGTGCACGAAAAAAAAAACGCCTCGCGGATGAAAAAAAATCTAGTACACAAATTATCCTATGATATGGCTCTGTACTGTGAATTACAACAGCGCCACCTGTCGTCTGGGCTCAGTTTCGTTTTTCTTTTATACATTTGTGTACGAAAAAAAAAACGTTTCGCGGATGAAAAAAAATCTAGTACACAAATTACCCTATGATGATGGCTCTGTACTGTGAAATACAACAGCGCCACCTGTCGTCTGGTCTCAGTTTCATTTGTAAACACCACCGCGAGATATGCAACAGCAGCAGATATTTGTGTACGATTTGGACATTATGTACTAATTTCATTCAAAAAGGCATTTAAATTAGCTTTAGATCGTTTTTAGGATTTTGATTAATTAATGGGGACATCCCTACAAGACGTGGAATTGTTGGAAAAACCATAATTAGCTTAGATAAGTTCCAATTGCCTGTCGAAGTTTTGCCTTTCAGCCAAGCTAGTACTAGGCTACTAGGTCTAGCCTAGGCCATGCTAGTATTAGGCTAGGCCTATGATTGTTTGGTCGTTTGTTGACATAATTAACACAAAAGTAGGTGTGTTTACGAAATCCATATAAATATAACATTTAATATAAAATTATTAAAAACCAAATGTTACTGTTTTAATCAATGTGTGTGAATGAAATGTAGTAAGCTTTGGCTAGGGCTACCTTTTATTTGATTCAAATAACTAGAATTTATTTAGATGTTATATAAAACAAATAATGAATGTTTTGTATTCGTGTAATGGTAAAAATAATGGCACTTGGTGAATGATGAAAGGTTATATTTCAACTCGGCTCATCGCCTCGTTGAAATATAACCTTTCATCATTCACCTTGTGCCATTATTTGTACCATTACAATCATAAACATTCATTATTTGTATACTATTCTATACTATTACTATTCTATACTCCATGATACTACTACTCTACTATAGTACAATACATCACACATTCTGACATTCAAGTCCTATTTACATAATTTTATAATATTTTGCAATATTTATTCATTCATTATAAAAAAAAAGATACATAATATTAGAAGATGATTGATATGCCTATTAAGTAACAAAGTTTCTTTTTTTACTATTCTAATTTCCATAATTAAATCCTTGAAAATTATTCCAGAAAAATTGTCTTAAAATATTCATCGTCGATCGTTAATGTCCTAGTATATAATCATGGAAGGGTTATGTAGTTAATTAATCTATTACATTTAACAACAAAAATAAAATAAATTGTATCAATTCCAATTAAAATGTATCAATTTCATTATGTCTGAAACCGATTTCCAAACCACAGTTAGTTGAAATTCAATTGTAATGAAATAGTCTAAGAGCCTGTTCGGACGTAACAAATTTACATGTGTAACTGTAATGGTCACGTGTGCTGTAAATTTTGAGATAAACTTGCAGTTTCAAAAATTCACCTCATGAGGTAGATTTTTCAATTACACCTTAAACCGCAAGCTGATTAATCGCAAGATAAGGAGCAATTTTTTACCAAAATAGTGTAAAGAGAAATGCATGAAGTATGGCCCTGCTGGGTATTTTTTGTTAGTTTACACGTGTAAATTGTTCATCGTCTGAACGATCACTGCTTATTATATGTAAAGTTACACATGTAACTGATTTTACATCCGAACACAGTCTAAACTGTTAATTCTGAGTGATATCTTTTGTGTTATGAGCTGGACATTCCATGACTGTTGCGATGTAATTGGACATTCTGTGTGTTTTCTGTCAGTATCCCAGCAGGATATCTCTTCTGTTATAATGATAGCTTTAAGGCTTAGCCTGTAATTATCGAGAATGTTTCTTATTTGCATGTACGAGAGATAAGTAGTTGTCTAAAGAAGAGAAGACATTGCTTAGAAATATTTACAGGCTTGCATTTGCATGATGCGATTGTCACGCTGTTCTTGCCTGCAGTAAATTTATTAATTTATTTCTGACACAAAACATTAAGGTCTAAATTCGAATGCATAGATCTTTTGTAGATTTTACAGTTTAATCTCCTGGTACTGTACAACAAGCCATTGAAATACATGTTCTGGCATGCGGCTAGCTGGTAATCTCACAGCTGTTGTTAATACCAAAAGATCCATTGAATGTATTAAAATGAGGATAACTCCAAATAAAGAGAAACACATTGAGAATTAGTTCGCTGTCATTTGAGTTATACCATCTTAATAATACTAATGAAATGTATATAGACCAATCAATTAGACAAGTAGATTCAAGTAATTATCACCCTTTCACGCCCCAGTTTATTTTATGTGATATCTAAGTCTTAAAAGATATGTACAGTATGAACACTTTTGATATTAATGCTGTGTTTATTAGATAATCTTAAGAGACAGCTAGCTTAAGTTTACAACGAAGAAACCCTCTTCACTTTCTGAAGGACGTGTAACAACTTACAAAATTGTAAACAAAATCTTAGTCTTCTTTCCTTGTCATATTACTAATAATTCTTTGAATATAATTAATCTTGAAATAAAACAGTCAAATTCGTACTTATAGCAAACAATACACAACATTTTCTTAAATCTTTATAATAATTAATAATTTTGTGTTTATACTAATCTAAAAATAAAGTGAAATCAGATAATACATTGAGACTGTATGATTGGTTTGTTTGGCATTTTGCTAATTTGATTTAGCAAAATCCAACCATTGGTCCAACTAAATAAAATGATGATTATGCACAATGATTAGAGTAATATCCATCCATCTCAATTTAATCAATTATTGTTTATAGTATATTTATACAAATGATAAGTTATAATATATTTTCTTTTACAATTTTGACATATTTTCTTTAAAAATATTATATTGTATATTATATTATATGTCGGTATTGGAAATATACTGTAGGATGGTTACTTTGGTAAGATAAACACATTCAGCCTGCCTGCAACCATAAATCAAATCATTTTTGTGTACTTTTGAATATATAATATTTATACATATAATAAAGTTATAATATATAAAATGTTTTTACTGTTACGATATTTACAGTACATGTATTTTCTTTGAAAATATTTTATTTACAGTATCATGTCTTTGAAATTAGGATGGTTAATTTTAAGGTATAACAATCAGACTGTCGGCAGCCATAAATCAAATCATTTTTGTGTACTTTGTAACATTTTTTTGTATCTAAATAGTTATACAAATAACAAGTTATATAAAATGTATTTACTTTTACGATTTTTTCATACAGTATATTTTCTTTGAAAATATTCTATTTATGTTTTGGAAATGAGGATGAAGATAAAACAATAAGCCTGTTCAAAGTCATAAAACAAATCATCATCATCAATCTAAAGTTTACAGTTATTTTGTTGTATTGTCGTGTACACTTGGTAACCATGGCAGCACAAATTGCATCAGTCGCTATAGTAATGTTGTTATGAATTTTTAAGATGAAGAAAGTGTAATTTGTTTTAAGTGGCTGCAGTAACCTTGTCTAGTTGTGTTCTTGTAAAATAATTAATCCAAGAGTTTTGTTTTTCTGTTTTGCTCTCAAAGAAAATGAATTTTGATAATTATAGATATTACTGATAGTTAGTAGTAAATACAGTACAGTACTTATCTCTGTATATTGCTTTTATTAACCATCCAAATGTTGCATTATTAAAATACCCATGTCCTTATGTTTATAAGTTTCCATACCAAATAATAAAAAAAACATATTTTTGAGTTTTCTGTGGCCACCAAACTGATTTTGGACTTTGTCGTCTTTTATCGTTGTTGATTTCTTCTCAATTTCTGTATTTTACTGACTGTTCAGACCTTCCATACATTTATAATGTTTTATTTAATATTTATAAAATATTTTATTTACTGTATATATTTTATTTTTATTAGGACTCGAGAGGTGCTATTGGCGGAGGTCTCACAATAGATGATTTGGATGCATTCGTACTACGACCTGCGCCACAAGGCCAAACAGTAAAATGTAGAATTTCTCGCGATAAAAAGGGCATCGACCGAGGCATGTACCCGACATATTTCTTACACATGGAACGAGATGATGGAAAAAGGGTAATGTTAATTTTATTGTAACATAATGTTTTTTTAAAAATATATTTTGTTGTTGAGTTTACCAATGGTTTTCCCAGTCTTATTTCTGATTTATGGGTGTTAATCTTAAATGATTAATTATGAAATTGTTTGCGTTTTTGTAGATTTTCTTGTTGGCAGCTCGTCGAAGAAAAAAGAGCACGACTTCAAACTACTTACTTTCAACAGACGCCACAGATTTGTCAAGAGATGGGGAAGCATACTCTGGAAAGCTACGGTAAGTAGTTTCTTGAAAATTGTATTAATATTGTCAGGTTTTTAGTTAAAAGATTATACTTTCATTACATTAGGAATATGCAACATGTAATAATGTATAATGTTCTTAATAATAAATATTTATTACTACTAAAAAATTTTGATACCAGTGTTTTCTAAGCACTGTCTACACTAGTTTGACAAAAAAATGTAATGTGTCCAAATATGGTAATGATATGACATCATCATGTCTATATATGGGCACATCACATTTTGTTATCACATAAAGTTTGATAGTGTAGACAGAGCTTAAAATTATTATATTTAATTTGTATAACAAAAAATTATTTCATAATTAATATGTCATTATAAAATATAATTATATGATAAAATTACTGTATACCGTGAAACAAATTCATTTTGTTGGCAATAAAAACGATTCTAATGTTGCATATCATTTTAATATCTTGACTCTGTGATCTGTGAAATAAGCTATTACCAATCTATTGAAAATCGATTTTTAGTAGATAAAATTTGAAGGATGCTTTAGAACGACTCGTTCAACCTTGCAGTTGTAACCCAAATCAAACACGAATATGAAAATGAAAATAGCTAGAAGCTATTATTAACCATTTTCATAAAGTTCTGTGTAAAGGTTGTTGTTATGGATACTATACTATTGTCATATAAATTGCTGTTTGTAAAAGTAACGCTCTCTATGGTAAGATTTTAATTTGTTTTTTTTTTCTTCTAGGTCAAATTTCATGGGAACACATTTCACAATATATGATAATGGCATCAGTCCGGGCAAGCCAGGGCAACTGGATGATGGAAGCAATTTGCGAGAAGAGGTAGCGGCCGTAATCTATGTGAGTTTATTTGTGTTCTTATTTCTATTCCCCTCACTGAACTATTTTTAATAGCCCATCCTATTTATCTAGCCCATCCTATTTTGCTAGCCCAACCAAAAGTTCTGTCTACGCTATCAAAATAGTTTGACAAAAAAAGTTTGATGGTAGTGATATGCCCAAATGTGGTAGTGATATGCCCAAATAAGGTAGTGATATGCCCAAATAAGGTAGTGATATGCCCAAATAATGTAGTAATATGCCCAAATAAGGTAGTAATATGCCCAAATAAGGTAGTGATGTAACATCAGCATGAAAATTTGGGTACAGTTTTCACTAGCCTATCCAACACAGATTGGTTACTTGCATAGAGTGGTCCGAGTATATTGTACTTCAAGGAATAATATTTGCATAATAAAGATGAGCAGATTGGTATAGCATTGCACTTTCGTTATACGTGATTAAATTATAATTTATGATTCCATACAAAGTAAAATAATAGTAAAATCATTTCCAACGCAGTATAACATAGCAATGAAGTTGCACTAGTATTAGATATTATCTTGTGTGTTGAAAACGCTATACTGTTACATTTCCTCTAGAATTACCGCTGACAAGACTGAGTACTTTCCACAAGTATTAATTCATTTTGTTCTCTATGTCGCGTCTCTCTTGGGATTCGCACATATTCGTGTAATTGTTAACGCTGATCGTCTAAATTCAATTATCTACTATGTATGTCACTTTGCATCGTCTTCATTGATATGATCATTTCTTAATCTGTAATAAAATATTATCAATTTTAACCAGATTAAATTCTCATACAAAATATTTTATTAGTTTTCTTATTAAATTTTGATATACGAATTAAACATTTTTTTTTTATTAATTATTGAATTATAGACTAACAAATTATTCACTGGTTTAAACACCTGCTTTAAAAGTAACAAAATGTTGTGTATAATTGATTTTAACTAAATGTCTTACAAATATCTTTTTGTATTTTTTTTGCTAAACAAAACAAAAGAGACAGATAGATTATAGATTATTTACTAAGCACCATGATAACCCTTTAATGTCTAACTCTTCTAATTTATTGTCCGTATAAATACAATTTATAGTTGCTTTTTGTTGTAGTCTTCCTTTTATGACGCACTAGAAAGAAAAAGATGGTTTACTTAACATTTCCAAGGGGGGTGATTTAGGGTTTTTTATGTCACCCAAAATAAAATAACTGAGTTGTTGAAAACCTCAACAATATAAAATAGTTTACTTAACATTGCCAAGGGGGATAATTTAAGGTTTTTTATGTCACCCAAAATAAAATAACTGAGTTGTTGAAAACTTCAACAATATAAAATAGTTTATTTAACATTTCCAAGGGGGTGATTTAGCATCTTTTATGTCTCCTAAAATAAACTAACTAATATTGAGAAGGCTAAAATGCAGCAATATTAAGATTTTTTTCTGAAATGGCATTAATTGTCACTTTTATTTCAACATTTGACAACCGAGTCCAGATTTGTGCCTCAAACATGAATGCTTTTAAAACATAATGTCATGCAAGATTTTTGAAAGCCTCATAAATTGGTTTATGTTGTTACGCATTTTAACATGCAAGAAGCCAGTTTTTATGTGCTGCTGGCTATGAATTAAAATATAAAAAGCATCCGCAGCAGTAAAAAATTGTCCTTTTATATCTGCCATGTATTTGGATGTACAACTGCACACTACACAACAAACAGTCTGCTCTTTGCTTCCAGTTGTTGTATTTTATAGTCCATTTTCTAAAAGAAAGAATTTTTTAAGGTCAAAGTGGTATCTCTGACTTTTTACGTCAATTGGGGTATGCTGAATAAAAAAAATTATTATGGTTCACACATTAAATGTTTTAGTTATGTAGCCGCTGTTACAGATTTATTTTGTTTAAGGATCGTTAAAAATATTAATCATTTTTATACGTTCCATTTTTCAAATTAAATATATCCAGCATTGTAGAGCTAAACGAAAGATAATATACATCATTCTGTACAGTACTGAATTCTGTTTGTTTACATTGCTTCTCATATTAAACAACCTAGTACATGAAGTCATATCAAATCAATGCAATCTGATAATGCAATCTGAAAATGTATTGTATCTATTCATACGAGAAGTTGAGAAAGTTGCTTTAGGTGTCAGCTACAATCACTACAGCCTACTGTAATATACAGTAGGCCTACTAACTGGATTTCTTTTTACGTCGCTTCTCATATAAATAACATAGAACTGGCAGTCCAAATCAATGCAATCTGATAATGCCATTTGAACATTTATTGTATCTATTCATACAAGAAGTTGAGAAAGTCGATTTTGTGTCAGCAACAACCATGTGTTTAGCTTTTTTTTATGATTTATTAATTATTGATACAATAAAACTGAAGTATGGTTATTTTAGTGTTTTTCATAAACACATGTTTATAGTCTATGTTTAACAAGTTTACATAGTAATACTAATAGTATTTGTCAACATTATGACAGTATAGTATGTACAGTATACAGTATAGTATGTACAGTATACAGTATAGTATGTACAGTATACAGTATAGTATGTACAGTATACAGTATAGTATGTACAGTATACAGTATAGTATCAGTATACAGTATAGTATGTACAGTATACAGTATAGTATGTACAGTATACTGTACAGTATAGTATGTACAGTATACAGTATAGTATGTACAGTATACAGTATAGTATGTGCAGTATACAGTATAGTATGTACAGTATACAGTATAGTATGTACAGTATACAGTATAGTATGTACAGTATACAGTATAGTATGTACAGTATACAGTATAGTATGTGCAGTATACAGTATAGTGCTATTTGTATAGTCAACAGTACAGTATACAGTATAGTATGTGCAGTATACTGTACAGTATAGTATGTACAGTATACAGTACAGTATAGTATGTACAGTATACAGACTTACAGTACAGTATGTATAATACTATTTGTATAGTCAACAGTATAGTATACAGTATAGTATGTACAGTATACAAGATAGTATGTACAGTATACAGTATAGTATGTATATTACTATAATGTTTAGTCAGTATTCATACAGTATAGTATGTATACTTACTGTATATAGTCAAGAGTATACAGTACAGTATACTGTATAGCATTATAGTTATTACTGTATGTATCTACAGTATACAGTAGTATGGAGTATAGTACAATATGTTTCAGAGGAACACAGTAGTGATTATAACATTTTTATCTTGGAACATGTTTTATCAATTTTTCCTGAGAATTATTGTAAATAAATTGAATAGTTATTCCTTCTGAAATTTAAAACATATTGGCAGAATTTAGACGGAAAACCTATAATAGGCTTCATTTTATTTCTATTAATGTCTCGAGGTTAAGTGCACATAAAATGAAATGATTAGTAACTGAAGACGTAGAATGCTAATGAAACATACTTTTTAAAAAAAATGATTGTATTGATGAATTGATTTGGATGCCACAAAGCTGAACTTATTCGACTACATTATAATAATTATTGATATTTCACCAGAATTTATAAATTCTGAATGTTTGCATGGTTAAAATGTACCATAACTAAAATCGTGAAATTCATATTGCTGACTTTCCTTTATAAAATGAAATGATTAATAACTGAAGACGTACAATGCTAATGAAACCACCTTTTTTTTTAATGGTTGAAACTGATGAATTGATTAGGATGCCAGGAAGCTGAAGTTATTCGATTACATTATATTAATTATTTATATTTTTTACCAGAATTAATAAATTATGAATGTTTGCATGGGTTAAAACTAAATTCAATTGTACCATTACTAAAATCGTGAAATATAAATTGGTTATATAATGCTTGGTTATCACTAGGAAGGCAACACAAGTATATAACAAAACACGAGTACGTAACACAACGTAAGTGAGTTGACCAATCACAAGCGATGGATTAAATTGATTGGCGCTTGTCATTGGTCAACAGGCTTACGCTGCATTTACATCCTTGCGTTGCGTTCTAGTGGGAACCAAGCTTTACTGACTGATAATGCAGTACATATACCCTACTAATTGTTACAATTTTGAGTAATTATATTTGTGTTTTTCTTTCGTAGGACACAAACGTTTTAGGATTCAAAGGACCAAGAAAAATGACCGTTATCATTCCTGGCATGAGCTTAGATCATGAACGAGTTCCCATCAGACCGCAAAATGTAAGATAAAATATGCCAATAAGGTTTATCGCAAATAGTTGCGAGGAACTTCATTGCACAATGCATGATGGAAAGCCTTCCCATCATGCATCGCTAACGCTATTTGCGATAAACTTTATCATTTTATTTATATTCTTTATTTTTAATTTTGTATGTAAAGTAGTTGTATAATGAAACAAGTGGAACATTTCCAATACTTCTAATTTTGTAACCATTGATTTTTTTTGATAATTCATGTTGAATCAATGAATTTAATTAAAATATATAGTACAGTTCACATTTTTTTTTATATTAATGTGGATTTTTATTTTGTTATAAAAATACTGTGAACTTTCTACTGTAGCTGTAGATCTCGTATACATTTTTATTTTTCATTGTATAGTTATAAAAGCTAGGGTTGCAATAACATGAATAGATATATAATAATAATATATGTCGTTGTTGTTTCCTGTGCATATAGAATGGATAATGTACGTTTATAACGCAAGTTTACTTACCTTTCTCGTGTTTCAGAATCGAGATTGTTTGATTGAGAGATTTAAAGGAAAGCAGATGGATAATTTACTTGAACTGCACAACAAGACTCCGGTTTGGAATGACGGTTAGTAATTATAATTACACTCTCTTGCAGTATTTGATTTCTGAATATAGTAATCTGTTCTAAATTGTGACATGCTCTATATTATTATTCGGTTAAGTGATCCAATGAAATATAACCAGGTATATGTAAATATTATTATTAATTGTTAATTTAACTATAGTGTATTTTGTGATTTTCACCGAGCACCATTTCCCACCTGTCAATCAAACAAAAGTACTATAGTAGTTTTAATTTGACATACCATGAGCTGGTATCTTTAGGCCAGGTAGGTAATTAGTGGTATGGTAATTTGGTGATCAACATGCTTGCTTACTAATCACAGGGTCTTTGGTTCAAATCTTTGGTATAGTTTAATAACGAGAAACAGTATGACTAGGCTAAGCATCCTAACTTAACTTAGAAAGGACAGAGATTTGTTTTATCCCATGAATTAGTAATTGTACGTGAAATAAGAGAGAGCGCTTCTCAATAAAATTTAATCAAAGCAATATACAGTATATAATATATATTTGTGCGCCACTAATGATTGTCAATACCAGGTCAGTGTGATGGGACACTTGTTCATTTTGTCATTTGTGATTTTCATTTTACTATTATTCATACCCTTTTCAATCTATTAAAATTTTGCATTCACAACTCATATTCATTATGCATCACGTAATTAATGAAAAATGACACAACATGGCTGGTGTGCATCACATAGAGTTGAATGTCGCAACTCTTTATATAATATTATATATGTGTGTGTGTGTGCTGAACTGAAGCATTATAATTTGTTCTGCTTCAACACAAATAGTGCTGTAAGTTTCTGTTAGATAATTGCCATATTCCTAGTACATTGACAACTTAATAGTGGCAGGGAAGCTCTTATAGACACATCACTAAAACCTTAAATGAATTACAAAATGCATCTTCAGTTTAGTGGAACTAATGTTCTACCAAACTCAATTACATGCATTAGAATATTAAAATAAATCGTTAGAGTATGTACAGCATGGCCAGATATTGATTATAGTTTTTTTGCACTGTTTTTTCTCATTTTATATGAAGTGGTCTAAAAATCAGAATTATGTTCTTCCTGGCATTCTCATTAGTTACGATCAACAGTGAACATGACCTTTGAACCCTGGACGCCATGGAAATCATAAAATTCAAACTGGCTTTTTCAAGATTTCCTAAATTCTACCCTACTGTTTTAGTAATTATAATGTTTTACAGGTCATACAATTAAAGTTGTATTGATATTATTGTTAATAAAGTGTGTATGTTTCTTTACATTTAGAAGCAGTCCGGTTCATCTATTTATATTCATAATTTGTTTATTTTCAGATACGCAATCTTACGTTCTTAATTTTCATGGTCGAGTGACTCAAGCCTCCGTAAAGAACTTTCAGATTGTTCATGAGAACGATGGTAAGCATGAAATCTGAAGCTGCTTATGTATAATAACGGAAATGAACATTTTCTTTATTTATTATTATTCTCTTAAGGAGTTTTCACTTTCCCAGTTTCTCGACATGGTCAGCTTTAACCCACAGAACATTCTTCATAGAATATTACTGTATATGACCATATAATATATACTCAGTGCCCTAGTCATGAGAATTATAGTGTTGTTGCAACAAAAGAGGAACAGCCCCTCTGCAGGCCACAGGGTTGTCAAAGGCCTCTGAAAAAGTGGTCAGGTTGAAACATTACTAACCGTACTGGTGGCTACGGCCAGTGGGGTCTAGGTACAAAATTTATTGAAAATTAAGGGATGGGCTTATACTCTGGTTACATAGTAAAAATCTTGTGTCTGAATTTAGCCTAAATTAGGGGGTGGGATTATACTCGAGGATGGAATTATACTCGAGGTCATATTGTTATTATAGAAATAAGTAAACGTAAGTAGTTATTTTTCCATTAAGGAAATTAGAGAGAGTGAGTGTAAAGAAAATCAATATTTTTCTTTGTGTGTTTATATTCCACGCGACTATTTATGTAAATTGGAATGAAATTTCTTTTGTCAAACCAATATTAAAAAGAAATAAAATTGATGGTAAAATTATACATTTTGTTTAAAGATGTATTGTTCTCCGAAAACATAAAAAATGAAGATTAATAAATCAGACTTTGAATAGGCTTTTTATGCAGTTTTAATAAAGTTAATCACTTCCCCAGGGAAAAACGAAAAAAAACAATTATTTCACCTAAAAAAACAATGCATGATTTCGAAAAAACATTGCCTGACAGAAAATTTGACTATTTTTGCTTTAATTATTACAGTTTTTCAGCAACAGTCAATTTGTTGGTTTTTTTTTTTTAATTTAGTTTTTGATCAAAGTGAATAATTAAAATGGCATATTAAAAAAAAATATTGAAAATGTCATGATATCTTATATACACAGAGATTGTCAGTTGAAATTTCTGATTTATTTCAAATTAATAAATCGTTTATTTCTTGAAAGGAAATGATCAGTCAAGTTGTCTATAAATCAAATCTATATTTGTCATTAATTGATTAATAGTGAATATGTATTAAGATTTTTATCTTAACGGAAATCAATCTTAAAGAGGTTGTGTTGCACTATAAAGCTCTGTCTACACTATCAAACATTATGTGACAACAAAATGTGATGTGCCCATATATGGACATGATGATGTCATATCACTAGCATATTTGGGTACTGTATATCATTACCATATTTGGACACATCACACTTTTTGTGAAACTAGTTTGATAGTGTAGACAGAGCTTAAGATAAAGGGGGCATGTATGTATAGAAAAATAAAGCTGTGTTTTCTGCACCCAAAAATTTACCAATAACTAACAGATAAAGTTCCTGCAGAAACAAGGTTTAACCTATTCCGCTCCATAAAAAATTACCGATAATTATCTTATTCAAATCAGATTATTATATTTAACCTCTAACCAGAAGAACAAATTGTTGTGTTGGGCACTTGATTGTTTGGTAGTGACTGACTATGCATACTTTATTGCACTGCCTAAGACTAAGAAAGACTCATTTAGTACAAACACCTCTAGTATTGGCCTAAACCCCAACAAATCAGCGGTGTAAAAGTCTCTGCCTAAACAAAAACCAAGTAGAATATTCTTGCAGTAAGCATTGTACAGAGTAAGAACAAGTACTCTATACATTAGATGACATTTCCATCAGACTTATGGTTCGCTAACAAATAGCAAGAAGCATTCTCTCGCTATATTGTAGCATTTCCCCATTGCCTCATAATCATCAAATCTGTTTATTGCTTTCGTTCCTTCGTTACATTTCTCAAAGGAACAACACAATAATCGGCAACGTCTTTGAATATTTATTGTATCGTAATGCGTTGTTGTTTATCGTGTATCTATATGTACGGCTCCTATATTTTATAAAGTTAATCAATCAATCGTAATAAATTCGCTCACATGAGATTATTTTGTTTATCTCCTAGCGATAAATATGTATTGCACAATTTTAGGAAGTTTGATTGTTAATTTAAAGGAAGATCAAATTTATCTTTTTCGGCAAGCGCACAAGTTGTAAATTTTGCTTTGGATTTATCTGTCTAGCGTTCAAAAGAGGCTTTGTGTCCCACTGGTCTCATAATAAGCAGTTTAATTTTCCTCTCGTAGTTTTGATGACAGAATGCAAATTGGGTAATTTGTCTATGTAATATATTCATGTTATAAAACTTAAGTTTCTACTGTTATATATTATATATTACTACTTTTAGTGTAAAGCTATTACTCTAGTAGCTAGATCAACTTTCGTATGCACTTTGAGGTCCAGAGAATTTGACTTCAGAAATTGGTTTAGGGTGGTCAAACAATCATTTTTGGCTTGGTTACACATTTTGAAAATGTGGCGAAAGGTCAAAAGGTCAGGGTGAAAGGTCATAAGACCAAACACCAATATGTCCTTAAATCTGAACAACCACTGGTCACAGCGAAGTAATTTTGGTCTCAAATTGATCAGAAGGTATACATTTATATTTAGTCTAATGGGACATTTTAGTTTAAAATGACCGGAAATGCCATTTCTGACCTTTGACCCACAACCCAGGGCATGTATTTATCTCCGTAACTACTGGTCGTAGACACTTGAATTTGGTTTTAAATTGTTCGAAATATATATTTTGTTATATGAAAAACATTTTGAAAAATGTTACAAAACGTCAAAGGGTCAGGGTCAAGGGTTATATAAACAAATAAATAAAGGTACTTGTATCTCGGCAACCACTGGTCGCAGCAAGTCAATTTTGGTCTCAAAATGTTCAGAAGGCATGCATTTATATTCCGTCTAATGGGGCATTTTAGTAAAAAATGATCAGAAATGCCATTTCTGACCTTTGACCCACATACCAGGGCATCTTCATATCTCTGTAAGTACTGGTCGTAGAAACTTAAATTTGGTATCAAATTGTTTGAAATATACATATTTACATTCATTGTAATAGAAAATGTGGTTAAAAGATGAACAGAAAATACTATTACTAATGTTTCAAACAAAAAACATATCTCTACACAACTTATCCTTAGACAGTAATGTTATGCAATATGATACTTTAAATTGTTTCAATTTCAAGTAGGCCTACTAGTTATTGCTGTCCACGAGAACATTTTGATATAAACGTCAAGCTCAACAGTTCTTTTCAGAATGCTAGAAGTAACTTGCCATGTGTATCCGATTAAACGCCCCGGGCATTTATTGTTCAAAAGGGTTTTTAGGGGGAGGGGAGGCATCTTTATTTGGGGTATAATATGGTAACATGTATAATCAAATAAATACCACCTAGATGTAAAAAAATACAGCACAATTAATATAAAAAAATAACATTATGTCAAAATGCTTGGTAAATTGTAGATTATGGTAATTAATGAAATGTGTTGTGATACAATTATTTTGTAAATGCATGTGGCGGAGCGTTTATTCCACATGATGTTCTATTGGAGGGAATGGAGGCTTTTATTCAAAGCGGGTGTTAATTCGAATAAATACTCGAGCTCAACAGTTAAGAATGCTAGAAGTAACTTACTATAGTTACCCGAATAAAAGGTCCGGGCATTTAGTTATTCAGGGAAGGCGTTTATTTTGTTTGGGTGTAATAATGGTAACATGTATAATCAAATAAATACACCCCAGATAAAAAAAAAAAAATTAATATAATAAGAATAATAACTGGATTAAACCTCATTCTATCCTGTTGCAAGTACAATCATGTAATAAAAGGTATCACAGACAACTATAATAGACCAATTCATTGTCATGATTCCGTAACACTGTTGCATAATATTTTTGAATGTTACCGACAAAACTTATAATATGTATAAGTTTTGTCGGTGTATATTATACACGTCTGTTCCCAGTGTAGATAATAAAACAATATATGTTTCTGGAGATTTATTATCAATACCACTAGAAACTTTGACATGTTTTAGGTACTGAATTCATTGATAATAAAAGCATCAGAAGTTATCATGATAAAATCATACTACAACACTGTACACAAGGGTGTTTTCAGGAAAGCTGGACATATTGTACAATAGTAATGAAGCTATGTATTGGCATTTAAAAATATGCAAAAGATTGTTGTCAAATTGTAGTCACAAACAAACAGATGATAGAATGAAGATCCATTATGAGTGCAATTGTGTCAGGATAATGATGTGTCATTGTTTTATATCATTATACTGGCACCTGGAAGAGAAGATCCATTTAATGTTATCTATGACAGTGTCACTTTTATTCTAAAAGACAGAAACATTTCGTTAAAAAGCATAAAGAAAACAACGAATCATGTAAAGTACCTTTTATCAGTTGAGAAACGAATTATAATTATTAAAATTAGAGTATTTATTCGAATTAACACCCGCTTTGAATAAAAGCCTCTCTCAAATAAACGCCACCATTCCCTCTAATAGAACACCATTACATGTGGAATACGCCCGCCACATGCATTTACACAATGATTGTATCACAACACATTACATTAACTACCATAATCTACAATTTACCAAGCATTTTTTTCACTTTTTGATATTAATTGTGCTGTATTTTTTTTTACATCTAGGTGGTATTTATTTGATTATACATATTACCATATTATACCACAAATAAAGATGCCTCCCCTGCCCCTAAAAACCCCTTTGAACAATAAATGCCCGGGGAGTTTAATCGGATACACATGGCAAGTTACTTCTAGCATTCTGAAAAGAACTGTTGAGCTTGACGTTTCTATCAATGTTCTTGGGGTCAGCAATAACTAGTACTTGAAATTGAAACAATTTAAAGTATCAGTTATTGCATAACATTACTGTCTAAGGATAAGTTATGTAGAGATATGTTTTTTGTTTGAAACATTAGTAATAGTATTTCTGTTCATCTTTTAACCACATTTTCTATTAAAATGAATGTAAATATGTATATTTCGAACAATTTGATACCAAATTTAAGTTTCTACGACCAGTACTTACAGAGATATGAAGATGCCATGATATGTGGGTCAAAGGTCAGAAATGGCATTTCTGATAATTTTTGACTAAAATGTCCCATTAGATTGAATATGAAAGCATGCCTTCTGAACATTTTGAGACTAAAATTGACTTGCTGCGACGAGTGGTTGCCGAGATACAAGTATCTATTTTTATTTGTTCATATAACCTCTGACCTTGACCCTTTGACCTTTTGTAACATTTTTAAAAATGTGCTACAAATAATAAATATTTATTTCAAACAATTTAAGACCAAATTTAAGTGTCTACGATCAGTAGTTACGGAGATACATACATGCCCTGAGGTGTGGGTCAAAGGTCAGAAATGGCATTTCCGGTCATTTTTTACTAAAATGTCCCATTAGACTGAATATCTCAATTTGAGACCAAAATTACTTCGCTGTGACCACTAGTTGTTGAGATTTAAGGACATATTGGTGTTTGGTCTTATGACCTTTCATCCTGACCTTTTGACCTTTCGCCACATTTTCAAAATGTGTAACCAAGCCAAAAATGATTGTTTGACCACCCTAAACCAATTTCTGGAGTCAAATTCTCTGGACCTCAAAGTGCATACGAAAGTTGATCTAGCTACTAGAGTATATACATTATCAAACTTTATATGACAAAAAAAGTGATGTGCTCATATATGGACAGGATGATGTCATATCACTACCATATTTGGGCATATCACTACCATATTTGGGCATATCACTACCATGTTTGGACATATCACTACCATATTTACTGTACTATTATTTTGTTTTAATTTTTAATTTATCCCTGTCAAACAGTAGTAATGCAAGAGTTGAAAAATTGTCCAACGTAAGATGAATTTAAATAAATTTAAACAACTTTTTATTTTATTTTCTAGTGGACTACATCATAATGCAATTTGGACGTGTAGGTGAAGAAGTTTTCACGATGGACTACAACTACCCTTTATGTGCTGTGCAAGCCTTTGGTATTGCTCTTAGCAGTTTTGACAGCAAGTTGGCTTGCGAATAGGTACGAATGAAAACACCTTCGCTACGTGACCAAATGACATCCATTGTATAATGCTCTTTAACCTATGTGATATACATCTTTCAAAATAAAAAGCAAAAAAGTCTATGGAATTTTGATGTACTTAATTTCATGAAACTAATGTTTTCACTTTCATTTTCTGTTTGTTACACCTGTATGTAAAGCATCGTGTTGATATCACGAGCTACGTACATGATTCCATGTTTTTGATTCCATAAATTTGCGGTTTTGCAATTTATGTTTAGAAATTTACATAAATGTTTAAAATGATAAAATACAAAGGTTTACAACAAATAAATGTATTATTGTTTTAACTCAATAATAGCTGAGTTTTATCTAACATATTTTTAGGCCTAGTTAAGGAACATCATGTGTAGAAGGGTGGGGGGGGGGGGGGCGTGTGTTGTCTTAACAGAAGGTTGTGGTATTTAGTTAAAAACTGTTGACAATTTACAAAATGTATTTAAGTAAAAAAATGATATGTTTTCTAAAAATGATTGTTCAAACAGTATATTCCTGTATATATACAAATAAAATAATTTTAAATATTATAATTATTTTAATTAATATTCATGGTTTTGTTGAGATGTGAATTTTATAAAAGGCACAAGTAGTTGCAATGGTGTATTCATTCTTAGAGCTGTACATACAATTATTGACAGATATGTAATGTGGTGAAGATTGTATTTTAACAGATAGATTAAGCCTTTCATTAAACCATCGATGATTGTGATTAAAATGTAATCTTCAATCCTGATTAAATTATAATTTTAATCTTGATTAAAATAAAATGTTAATCCTTATTAAAGTTACTTTTTTCAATTGATTGAATTAATCCTTGATTTGAAAGTGACTTTTAATAATCTTAATTGAATTCATTTCAGTTTTGGATTGAAAGTGAATTCTTTTTATCTTGATTGATTTCAATCCTTGGTTTTAAGTGACTTTTATTTTATTCTTAATTGACTTAAGATTTTATTCCTTGATTGAAAGTAATTTCTTTTAATGTCGATTGCATTAAGATTTCAATCCTTAGTTTAAAGTGACTTCTTTTAATCTTGATTTAATTAAGATTTTAATCCTTGATTGAAAGTAACATTTTTTTAAACATAATAAATGTACATATGGTGTTATGCTAATTATCTGATACTCTTTAGGTCGCATTGTGTCATGATCTGTTAGTTTACTGAAGGAATTGAGTATGTCATATTAATAGCAAAAAATGCAAAATTAATAACTGATCATTTATTGTTAAATATATAAATATAAGTTGTGATCAAAAGAATTGATTGTAAAAATTGTTGTTTTATATAGGTTCATGGCCATCTTCATTGTATATCACAGTGTTGTGTTTATATTTTTATGGTAAAAAATATATGTGAGTGACTTGTCTCGAAAATGTTTATGAGCTGGCAAATAAATACTAATAGAGATATGTAAATAATTGTACAGAAAGTATGAAATTATATAAAATGGTGAACGATTTTTAATAGTAATACGTGTTGTTAAAATCTCATTGTTATTCCTAACTTTGAAAATAATGATAAAATCACTTACAACCCCGAAGGATGAATTGAAATAGTAGTAGAAATAGTAGATACCGTACTATTGCTTCCCCTTGTCCAATAGCGCCCCCCCTGTCCAATAGCGCCCCCTAGAGGTTGTTGTTTGCTTTTTAAACAGCAAATTGTTTACTTTGTATGTAAACACACTAGAAGAATAGAGATGCATTTTATGCATTATATAAGAAAACGTTTCTATAAATAAATGAATAATTCTAAGTGGGCTAGAAAGTTGTGTAAGCTACTGGAAGGTTATTGGTGCAAGTACGGTATACTACCATTATGCAAAATAAGCTTAGAAAGGCTTTGGCTATTATATTTACTATTTTCACAATTTATAATTGCAAAGTGTTTTTAGGCCAGGAAAATTCTGCGAATGTCAATGTGTTTTAAATTTTAAGCATCCCGTAAAGTAACACTGTAATACTTAGTTTTTATATAGTTCGAACTATATGCTATATTAAACTTTATGCCTATGTTAAAGTAATTTTCATGCAATAAAGTTTTAGCTACTACATTCCTTTCTTGCTAATGAAACTCCAGTTACATGGAATGGTGGGCTAATCAGGGCTTGCAGAATCTTGTACTTTGGGCATGTAATGTCTAAAACTTGGTTTCTCCAATTTTAACCTGTCTAACTTTTTTGTTAGTTTATTTGCAAGAAAAACTAATTAATTTCTATTTTCCTTTCAATCCCTGTTGGATTTTTATAAGGTAGCTTGTCTGGGCACAAGCAGTGAAATTCTACATGCCTGTCTACAAGCGCTCAATTAGTACATAATTTAATACAACGTTGTAAAAGTTCAAAATATTTGTTAATATCTTCATATAAAACCTCAATTTTGCTAATTTTGTGCTATAAATATTTCCAAGTATTCTTTTAAAACTTACACCTTGAGATACGAGCCAAATGACAGTTCATCCCGTCCAGAGGTCATAGGTCACCTCACCAAATATAGTATGTCATGCTCTTATGTTTATGTATGTTTTATTTGCATTCAAAAATATCAATAAAGCAATTAATTTTTATTTTTTGTTATAAATAATTTATTGATAACGGTTTAATATTTATTTATGTCGTTTAGTTAATTATATTTTTACAATTTATTATTATTTTAATAAATATTATTCCATAAACAATTGCAAATAGTTTTAACGATGATTGATAATAATTTCATTTTATAAGTTGAATAATTGTAATTTAACAATTTAATATTCTTTTGATTGTATGTTATATATAATATATATATTCATATATATATATATATATATATATAATATATATAATATATTGTATACAATTGGGAGCAGTTGTCTACGGATGCGAAATATAGCAAGGAATTTTAATTATTTAACATCATTTATATTAAAATTAATTAAATCTATAATTAAAATGATGCTAGTTAACTTATCCTGATATTAAAAGTTCTCTTAATTTATTTTTAATATTAAAATCATTACATAATATCCTATTATTAATATATGTAAAATGGTGATTATTAACAGCACATGTAACTGATCTTTGTGTTAATTCAAAATATATATGCCCTATTATATCGAGAAAATGTCATTAAAAATGTAAAAGTGCAAAACTAAAATGATATTATTGTCTTGTTGTTCATCCTTTATGGTGTTCAGAGAGTTGTAGGCGATTTGGTGAAAAATACCCAAATTATACACTCCACTTTCATATGACCCAACAAAAATAAAAATGGCTTTAAAAATGTCAGGGATTTTAAAAAATCACCCCAAATATAAACTCTCAATTGTGCAATTTCTATTATCATCTTTTGGTGCCATGTAGAAAAGATTTTGTTCAAAAATTACCTAAAATATGAGTTTTTATAAAATGTGATAATATTGCTGTATACAGATATCATGTTGTTATATTAAAAACGTTCCCTGTAGTTTATTTGGTGATGAAACCATATTTTGAAAAGTTCCCTGTACTATGGTACAGGGATTTTGGTCAAAAATTACCTAAAATATGAATTTTATAAAATGTGATAATATTGCTGTATACATATTTATGATATTATATTATATTGTGATAGGACAAATATACATTGAAAAAAATGGAGTCAAAATTAAGCAATTTTTCGAAAAAGTTCCTTGTACTTTATTTGGTGATAAAAATATACTAACTATATATATATATGGTATAGTATGTTTTATGAACCAACCAACAAAAAAATAAATACAAAACTATATATATTTGGAATGTATTAGATATAATAAGATTAGGGTGAGAGGCTAGCATAGCATGGGTTATGTATTGGTTAGGCTGACTTGTTGATAGAGGTTAATTCAAATACCATGGGCTATGTATTGGTCAATAGGTTGGATTATGGATTGACTGGGTTATGTACAGGTTAGGCCGGGGTGTATACAGCCGGTTAAGATGGATTGTAATTAACCTATGTGTATAATTACATCATACCTTATAATAGCACATGATTATAATCCTACACACATCAACATGTATACTTTATCCCCATTAACTTATACTTTTGGTTATTGGTGTTGCAGAGCTTGAAATATACTTTTTATCCACCAGAAAACATTTGGTTATAACTAGCAAAATAAGCAACCCAACTAGCATTTTAGCAAGTAAGCACTGTGTGGTAAATTAATAAATTCTACAAAAGAAAAAATGACAGACATTGACATGTCTTGCCTGCTGTATGTTGTTAGTTTAAAAAAAGTTCAAATTACAACCACCCAACATTTTAGCTACTTAACATTTTCAACTAGCAATTACGACAAATCTACTATCAAATCGTTAGTTAGGGTGAACTTTGACCCCTGTTGTTTCGTCTACTACCTATCAACTAACTTTCCACAAGTGCTCATCTTCTGTGTCCAGTTAATGACACCAAATGCATTTCTGTTCTTCTTTCTTCTCCCCTATTTGTGCTTTTAAAGTTAGCGTATTTTCCTTCACTTTATTTCCTGGCTGTCTCATAATTATCCACAAACCACGTCACTGTCTCCTTTAACGCTGCGAATAATAGTAAAATAACATCGATATTAAAAGTATGATCGATTGATTAATGATATTATTCAGATACATGGTTTGAATTCTTGTAAATAAAAATACCTTGTTTAATTGGGGTAAATTTAAAATCAGGAAAAAGACTTTTTAATTTTGCGTTACTTGCTGTTTTCTTGAACTGTCCGTCTGATTTACTTGTATCAAGCTGAGTTGATCAATAGGAAATTAACAGATATAAAGAAGTTAACAAGCAGCAGAAGAAGTGTCATACATATATGTAATTATATTATTTAATAAATTGATGATGAACCTGGTAACATAAAGGTAATAATTGTTCATGTTTTAAAAAGAGTATAACATATATATTTTGTGTGCACACTTTTTGTCTAAAAACAAATGAATGACTTTTCGCTCCACAACACATCACAGCTTTCGAGTCAAAAAGTCATTCTATACATGCTCAGAAAGACATGAGCTTGTATAGAATGACTGTTAGACACAAAAGCCTGCCCTGTCATGAAAACCGAAGGGTCGCTAATAAAAGATTATGAATGAAAGTTTGTGGATACACAAAATAAAAAAGTAAGGGTTCAATTTAATAAAGCTTATACAATAATATTTGTTTGTGCCAAGGATACAAAAACATTTCCTTTAAATTCATAAGCGTCAACAACCATGTCTGCAACCTCTTTGATTGACACTTCATCTTCTTCTCCAACTGACAAGATAATGGGGTTGACCTCATCATACTCGTGTAGAACCCAGATAAAAAGACGTGCCAAGTCCTTGGAGTATATGAACTGACGAAGTGGAGACCCTGTACCCCATATTGTAAATGGCGTGTCATCTTCTGTTGAAAATATGAGAACATTCAGTCAATTATATACAGTATGTAAAATATTATTTTTCTTTCCTCCTCTTCTACACTGTCACCTTCCACCCCCACCACATTAATAACTTCACAAATAAAAAAAAGGAAAATTTGTATTTTTTTAACATGGTCCGGTTTTAAATATCAACATGCGCCCTCTGTGGCAATATTTTGATATTATATATTAAGTACTTCACTCAGTTTCTGAGTGCTTTCTTTTTCTTTTTATTGTTAGGTTAATAAAATAAATAGATAAGTAACTAGTTAGGTTAGCAGCACACCATGAGAATGTCTTGGTGTTTCGTTACTTCAACTACGTTACAATACATTCAGTTGCATGAATGTTTAGTTATCAATATAATAAAAGCATCTAGGCTACAGTCTTTTTCTTTTTTGTTTTGTTTACTAGATATAACCTGTACTCGCCTTTTGCTCGATACACTTTATGTATCAGTCCTGGAATCACATGACCATTCTCTAAATTAAAGTTGTCGTGAGGACCAAAAACATTTGTAGGTATGACGGAAGTAAACATACACCCGTGTTGTGAATGGTATGCTCTGTAAACATTGAAAATAATAAAGTATTATTACATCATCATACAATTGCAAGGGTAGAGATCAGAGATAGAATTTGAGTATGGACCTAAAAAATTAAAGAATTCAATGATTTGACAGTGGTGGTTGAATTTATAGCAGAGGATATACGGTAAATATTATACTGACTTGTTTTGTACGTCAATCATTCGTTTTGCGTATGCGTAGCCAAAGTTTGAGTCATGCGGTGGACCGTTATGGATCATCGACTCGTCAATAGGATACGTTGTCTTATCAGGAAAGATGCACGTTGACAAACAAGACACTACTTTGCGTACATTATGTTTATACGCATTATGTAAAACATTATCGTTTATCTTTATATTAATTCTCTGTAAACAATAACACAACAAAATAAATATATCAATTCTCAAGATGTGTATTTAGGTCTTAAAACAATTATGTGACCACCACAAAAGATGATTAAATTTAAAGTATATATACTGAAAGGCTGTTACACACAATTCAGCGAGTGTAGACGTGTTTTCATCGAGCTCTCGCTAGCCACACTATTCATAGTCAAACCGGCGTCACCTCCTTCTGGTTTATGTAAAGCACTGCATTGATTTTCAACTTATTTACTGAGTGCTGTTTTACAACTATCATCTACGCTATTTTGTTCGTTTATCGTATTTTACTGATTTTCTGGTGGTTCTCCGACGACGTTTACTAGGCCTACCTGTTTGTGCGTGCAGGTCACGTGACTCTTACATCGCCATTATGGGCATTCCGTACTGTCTCACCACCTGTACTTTGCTCATAATTGCATTTTTCTTTGTAAGCCGGCTTACGTCACTATTCGACTCGGATAACAAGGTTGAGCCTCAGTGCTTAGAATATCATCATTATAACTGCGTAAGTTACACAAACTTTTTTATGCCGCCTAATTGCCGGTGTTTTTTTAAATACCGTAGACATTTAAGAAACGCAGGTGGAAGAGTGCATTATTATGCTAATCATACGTCGTCTCAACGAGACATGATCGTGCTTGCGGGTGATGTCAAAACCAACCCCGGTCCTGGTGGATCTACAGTAAATCTATCTTATTATAATGCTAGAAGCATTGTAAATAAAATTTCAGATCTCCAGCGTATTATCACCACTGACTCAACCAATGTAATCTGCATTACAGAAACTTTCCTACATCCAACGATATCTAACTCTCAAATGTTTCCTGCATCCTTATACACAGTATTTAGATGTGACAGAAACTGACATGGTGGAGGAACGCTTATTGCTGTCGTTAATGACTTACAACCTCATGACACAGCTAAGTATAACGTTGATGGTCTTGAAATATGTTGGACTGTTATATATACTATGAAAGGTAAAGTTCTTATTGGTTGTGTATATCTTCCTCCGAATGCTAATATTACTTTCTTTGATAAATTGCAAAATAGTATTGACTCAGTTTTTGACGATGTTTATTTATACAACTGTATAATTCTAACAGGCGATTTCAACATTAATTTGAACTCTCATGATAATTATTTAAAGGAGAAACTTTCCTCTGTTCTAGATGTATTGAACTTTACACAAGTTGTTAATTTTGTTACTAGACGCAGAAATGAACTTTCTAGTGAAGGAAATCTGATCGACCATGTCTATGTCAGCAAACTTGAAACGCTTTCATCCATTTCAACATGTGCACCTATCTTAGGTAGCGATCACGATGGAATCCAGTTGTGCTTATGATCTCGCTTTCAAAGGGACTCGCCTGCCTCCTGGCTATTTTTTAGACTACGCTAAGATTGATATTAATAGATTTAATAACACTTTCGAAAATACTGATTGGCCTGATTTTACATGTGCTATTGATATGAACTCTGCTTGGGACTTTTTTAGAACACATTTCCTTGATGTCATTCACAAAGTAGTTCCGAAACGCAAGGCTAAGAGGCGTTCTAAACCTCCGTGGATAACGCCCGATATAATAAAACAATCAAGAATCAAGAAGCGTTTATTCAAGAAAGCTAAAAATTCTGATGACACAGTTAAATGGGATAAGTTCAGGAAATGTCGAAACGCTCTCAAATATCGTGTAAACAAATCATACTTTGAGTATGTTAATAATCTCGCGGCAAAAAGTAATACTGACAATGGAAAAGCTTTTTGGTCATTTACGAGGAAATCGCGAGCGAAAAATGCACCGAAGATGTTTAATATTAATAGGACACTAGTAGAGAATCCCCAGATTATTGCCGACGCTTTTAACTCTTTTTTTCAATCAAATTTCACAATGACTCTGTGCAGGTTGAAACTCACACTGATTGTACTGGGAACCATATTGGCCTCTCTCCCCTCAATAACATCATTACAACCCCGTCGGAGGTCTTGTTCATAATTAACGGTCTGAAAATGGGGAAAGCTCCGGGCCTGATGGCATAACGTCATCGATGCTTAAACTATCTGCTACATATATATGTAAGCCCCTTTCTGAGCTTTTCAATCTTTCGCTTCGATCTGGCGTTCTTCCGACAGAATGGAAAGTGGCCAATGTGGTTCCCATTCACAAATCAGATGATGTTAAAGTTATAAACAACTATCGTCCGATTTCGCTATGTAGTGTTGTGGGTAAGATACTTGAGAGAATCGTGTGTAAAAATCTAACCGACCACCTTAACTTGCATGGTATGATGTCCTCACAACAGCACGGGTTTGTCTCCGGCAGGTCTTGTCAAACTCTCCTTGCCACTGCTTACACCCATTGGTCTGATATTTTGGATGAACGCAAGCCCCCTCCCATTGATGCCCTGTTCTTAGATTTTAGCAAGGCTTTTGATCGGGTCTGTCACTCTCTGCTCCTTGAGAAGCTTCACCGTCTTGGGATCTGTGGCGAAATTTTGCGGTGGTTCACATCTTTTTTATTGGGTAGGTCTCAAAGAGTTGCGTTTAGG
This sequence comes from Antedon mediterranea, assembly GCF_964355755.1. Lineage (NCBI taxonomy): Eukaryota > Metazoa > Echinodermata > Crinoidea > Comatulida > Antedonidae > Antedon > Antedon mediterranea. The sequence continues at coordinate 2,775,705 of NC_092671.1, forward strand.
GGTGCCCTGTCATACCGTTGTCCTGTCTCCTCGGGAGTCCCGCAAGGTAGTGTACTCGGCCCGGTTTTGTTTAATGTATTTACTTTAGACTTGTCCTCCTCCATTGAATCGAATATTTTACTTTATGCCGACGATGTAGCAGTCTACAGGGCAATAAGATCTACCGAAGACAGTGCTGCATTGCAGAACGACATAAACGAAATATATAATTGGAGTGTTCTTAATAAATTACCGCTTAATCCTATTAAATGTAAGCACATACGGTTTACTAGATCAGCCAAACTTAAGAACAGTGCAATCAATTATCTAATTGGGGAGAACGTTATTGAGAGGGTGGAGTGTTTTAAATATATTGGGATTTTACCTTTACACACAAGCTTGAATGTCGCAAATGTTAAGGCTAAGGCGTCCAGGCTTCTGGGGTTTATCATGAGGGTCGTGCGTTTTAGAAACCACATCGTTATCCCGAAGCTTTTTAATGCTCTTGTTAGACCTATTATGGAGTATGGGATGCCGGCGTGGTTTCCGTATCGAAAGGGAGAGATTGAATCTTTAGAAAGGGTTCAACGCCGCATGACCAGGGTTTGTATACCTAAATCCTGGGGCACCCTGTCTTATGAGCAGAGACTTGGAGTTCTTGGTCTTCCGTCCTTTGATGGTCGTATAAATTACCTATTGATTTCCGTTGTTTCCAAATGTCTCTATAACAAATATAATTTTAAAATTTTTGATTTTGTTCAGATTAACCTCAGGCGTGACAATGATCTAAGATTTGTTCACAAGTTTGGTAGGACTGACAATTCTAAATGTTCTACATTTAACCAGTTTCAACGCTCATGGGATAGGTTGCCTCAGGATCTTAGAAATACGCTCCCGATTAACTTAGGCTTATTTACTAATAAATTAAAATGTTATTTTAAGCTAAATATTTCCTTTTATTCTTTTACAACTATCGGCCATTAATCCGCGAAAAATTGAAACTTCATTTGATATCTGTGATAATTATAACAGTAATAATAATAATAATAATAATAATAATAATAACTAGACATGAAACTCGTCACTTTGACGAGTTAGTTATCCGCACGACAGATGGTACGTGCACGTCATACGTTAAAAACTATAATAAGAGGTGGTCCTGTATTTTCGCCTTGTAGCCTATTATAATTATACAGTACACTGTGTATAAAAGGAGACATTAATTCTACATGATACAGAGGGCGGCAAACAACAATTTGCTCACATCAGAGACTATGCTGGTGTACATTGTACTACTGTATTATTATATGACATATTAACTGAATTATGGGACCTGCCTTTAATTCAAATATTTAACATGATGACGTCATAAAAAAAACAACACAACGATAGCAATTTCTGAAGAAAATTATCTTAGCAACAACATATTAACGTGTAGAAGAAATTTGAATACGTAAAATGTTGGTGCGCGCACATTTAAATGTGATGAACTATTACGCAAAATATGAAAATACGACTTTTTTTATTCAACTGGCAATATGATGACGTCAAAACATCCGATTGGCAAAATGTTTACATGAATTCGTATCTACAATCCTATAGCTTCCAGAAAACGTTTTAATCGTGATTATCACATTTTATTCTTACGAGCTATTACAGATTAAAATTTACTGTAAAGATGAAATTAATGACCCACGTAATTAAAATTTTTAGGCATGATGACGTTATAAAAATTAAAATATTTTTATCTCATGCTAAAGAAAGTTGATTAACCTAGACAATATATAAATATAGGAGAAAAAGAAATACAGATAAGCGTGATGCGCTCCATTGAATGTGATGAGCAATAACGAAACAGACAAAAATCCTATATTTTACATTCGTGTGGCCATACGATTACGTCACAATGTTTTTTTAGCCTTATCGATGCATGATCCGATATCTGCAACTCATCAACTTCTAGATTTTGTAATAAAAATAAACGGTTCACGGTTTACTTTAGAAACTATGACTGTTTAAAAAAAGACATTATTTTGATGATTTTTTAAGCTTTTTCTTAAAAAACGCGCACAAATTGTCTAATTCAACGTGTTCGTATGGCGTTATTTAAACTGGAAAAGTTCTAAATTGTTTTCAAAATTACTAGGAAAGGCTTGAAAAATATAATTCAAGAGAAAAAAATATGTTTTTATCGCTACGTGCGCACCGCGTGCGTAAAAAATCGCGCGCCCGTGGGAATTTTTGACATGCTCAAAATGACATGAAACGCGTAAAAAGTTGATTAGAAATTAATTTTGCGCATTTTGAAATTTTAAATGCGCGTGCGCGCGTAACTTCTTGTGAAACATGCCATTTTTAATCCGTAGAAAGTTTGCCCCTGATATGACTTAAATTTTGTCAAAGTGTCAATACTAAATGACTTTTGGTTTTTAATCTATGATCAATCATTGAAATTCATAAAATTGCGCGTAAGTCACGTTGCGCAACTATGACGTCTTTCAAAAATAGGAGGTGCACAACTTCACGTAAATGCCCATATGTTGTCAAAGTTATGAAATGTTATGTTTACACATTTTAGAGAAACGCGACTCACAAAAAGGAAGGAAGGAAAGAAGAATAATACAGAAAAAAAATGTTGATCTCATACAATAACAAGGAGTTATCCGCTTGGTATACCAAGCGGATAACTAATAATAATGTCTTGGGTAACTTTTGTATAGATATTTTGTACTTTTTTAATCTTCACGTTGTTTTTAATGTTGTAATTTTGTATTTTATTGTTGATTGATTTTGTTTTGCTGGACACCCACTTGATAGTTTGATTTAGTTCGCTTTTGGGAATCCTGTCTTTCTGTATTGTTTGTTATTTTTTTTGTTATAATTATGTGAGACGAAATAAATGAAATGAAAAAAAAAAAAAAAAATAAGCTTTAAAACAATTATGTGACCACCACAAAAGATGATTCAATTTAAAGTCAGCTTTTTAAAAATTGAGCATTACATTTTTGTTGAAATTGCATGCATGAGTAACTTTTCTATAATAGCGCCCTCACTTTTATTGTAGGTTCTGGCCTAGTAGTAGTATTTTATGCAAGACTGCACTGATTTATCATTAACACAAAATATGGCCACAAAAACACCATACTGTATTAAAAATCAAACAAAACAACTTAATTATTGATTGTAGACTACCTATGTGTGTGTACATGTAAAGTATAATTAGGACTGATAACATTTAGATATACACGATACATTATAGATTCAAAGCCACAGGGTAGTGCCGATCATGATAACCCATTACTTTTTTTGTGTTGCTTATTATGCATTATATACCTGGCTTAACATTCAATCCATAGGATGAGGCAGCAATTAATTGGATAGAACATTTGTAAATAGGCTCAGGCATATGAATCAACTTACCCAGAAGTCCAGGTTGTACTTAAGGTTACTAAACAGTCCACCGACCATAGCCGCCAGATGAATAACATGGGTTGGTTTGTGCTTCTCAAATAGTGCACACGTTTCAGCTTCCGATCTAGTGTAAAGGAATACACAGAATATTATTACTATATTATAGGTCATTCTAAAGAGACACTTCCATGCAGAGATTGTTCCAACATTAAATGACTCACACATATTGAATACTTGCTCCAATTAGAGATAGATAAGAGGTCAAACCATATCATCTTGTGACCCCTTCAAAATAAAAAAATATTTTGTAGTACAGTAAAACTCCTTCTTTGGGACAACCCTATTAAGGGGACACTTTCCCTTAAAACAAATATGGGACATACAGTATGTTACTGTATAACCCAAATATGGGACATACAGTATGTTACTGTATAACCCAAATATGGGACATACAGTATGTTACTGTATAACCCAAATATGGGACATACAGTATGTTACTGTATAACCCCAATATGGGACATACAGTATGTTACTGTATAACCCAAATATGGGACATACAGTATGTTACTGTATAACCCAAATATGGGACATACAGTATGTTACTGTATAACCCAAATATGGGACATACAGTATGTTACTGTATAACCCAAATATGGGACATACAGTATGTTACTGTATAACCCAAATATGGGACATACAGTATGTTACTGTATAACCCAAATATGGGACATACAGTATGTTACTGTATAACCCAAATATGGGACATACAGTATGTTACTGTATAACCCAAATATGGGGCATACAGTATGTTACTGTATAACCCAAATATGGGACATACAGTATGTTACTGTATAACCCAAATATGGGACATACAGTATGTTACTGTATAACCCAAATATGGGACATACAGTATGTTACTGTATAACCCAAATATGAGACATACAGTATGTTACTGTATAACCCAAATATGGGACATACAGTATATTACTGTATAACCCAAATATGGGACATACAGTATGTTACTGTATAACGCAAATATGGGACATACAGTATGTTACTGTATAACCCAAATATGGGACATACAGTATGTTACTGTATAACCCCAATATGGGACATACAGTATGTTACTGTATAACCCAAATATGGGACATACAGTATGTTACTGTATAACCCAAATATGGGACATACAGTATGTTACTGTATAACCCAAATATGGGACATACAGTATGTTACTGTATAACCCAAATATGGGACATACAGTATGTTACTGTATAACCCAAATATGGGACATACAGTATGTTACTGTATAACCCAAATATGGGACATACAGTATGTTACTGTATAACCCAAATATGGGACATACAGTATGTTACTGTATAACCCAAATATGGGACATACAGTATGTTACTGTATAACCCAAATATGGGACATACAGTATGTTACTGTATAACCCAAATATGGGACATACAGTATGTTACTGTATAACCCAAATATGGGACATACAGTATGTTACTGTATAACCCAAATATGAGACATACAGTATGTTACTGTATAACCCAAATATGGGACATACAGTATGTTACTGTATAACCCAAATATGGGACATACAGTATGTTACTGTATAACGCAAATATGGGACATACAGTATGTTACTGTATAACGCAAATATGGGACATACAGTATGTTACTGTATAACCCAAATATGGGACATACAGTATGTTACTGTATAACCCAAATATGGGACATACAGTATGTTACTGTATAACCCAAATATGGGACATACAGTATGTTACTGTATAACCCAAATATGGGACATACAGTATGTTACTGTATAACCCAAATATGGGACATACAGTATGTTACTGTATAACCCAAATATGGGACATACAGTATGTTACTGTATAACCCAAATATGGGACATACAGTATGTTACTGTATAACCCAAATATGGGACATACAGTATGTTACTGTATAACGCAAATATGGGACATACAGTATGTTACTGTATAACGCAAATATGGGACATACAGTATGTTACTGTATAACCCAAATATGGGACATACAGTATGTTACTGTATAACCCAAATATGGGACATACAGTATGTTACTGTATAACCCAAATATGGGACATACAGTATGTTACTGTATAACCCAAATATGGGACATACAGTATGTTACTGTATAACCCAAATATGGGACATACAGTATGTTACTGTATAACCCAAATATGGGACATACAGTATGTTACTGTATAACCCAAATATGGGACATACAGTATGTTACTGTATAACCCAAATATGGGACATACAGTATGTTACTGTATAACCCAAATATGGGACATACAGTATGTTACTGTATAACCCAAATATGGGACATACAGTATGTTACTGTATAACCCAAATATGAGACATACAGTATGTTACTGTATAACCCAAATATGGGACATACAGTATGTTACTGTATAACCCAAATATGGGACATACAGTATGTTACTGTATAACGCAAATATGGGACATACAGTATGTTACTGTATAACGCAAATATGGGACATACAGTATGTTACTGTATAACCCAAATATGGGACATACAGTATATTACTGTATAACCCAAATATGGGACATACAGTATGTTACTGTATAACCCAAATATGGGACATACAGTATGTTACTGTATAACCTAAATATGGGACATACAGTATGTTACTGTATAACCCAAATATGGGACATACAGTATGTTACTGTATAACCCAAATATGGGACATACAGTATGTTACTGTATAACCCAAATATGGGACATACAGTATGTTACTGTATAACCCCATCGTAAACGCCAATTCAGAAGTAACCTGTATTATAGGGACACTTTGTTACATGAACTGTACAAGTGTCCCTTTCACGGGTTCTACTGTTCTATACTACTTACGTAAGATCAGCGTCTTTTGACGAAACAAAGACCCATTTTTCATTCGTCTGATTTCCAATTTCTGCAATTTCTTTGATAGCCATTCCTACAAGGCCTGTACCTCCAGTGACTAGGATGGTTCTGCATGGTTTTGACTGGGAATCTGCCATTGTTTATAGTAGGCCTATTCGTTCAATTAAAACCATTAATTAAGAACATATCAAATTAAGAACAAAAAAAAGACTTGTAGGGTAAGAAACATCATCAATAATGCCTTAATTAATGTAATTGTCTCTGGCTATTACTTATTATTAGATTACGTATTCATAAAAAATATAAATATTTATACATTTTTATTATTCATTTGATTATTTTGTCTAGGCCTATATCTTTAAACTCATTGGTCACTGAACAAAGTTGGCACATGAAGGTAAAAATTGTTACCGCCATGGTTGGCATGTTTTTTCTCAGTGACCAATGAATAAGGCAAAAATAAAAAATTATTAATAGTAATTCATTTCAAAATAATATTTTTCTGAACATGTTTATGATGCCATGGATGCGCGATATCTACAAAATAGAAAAACGACCCTCATCTCTTTCTTACACGGTCACGGTTGTTGTGGAGGCTGGTCCATGACACATATGGCACTCCATACATATCAACATACAAAATCCGCCAGGCAAAATATCACCTTGCTTCATCGGATGCTAGTCAAGTCGCCCCATCGCAAAGTCGCCCCATACAAAGTCGCCCCATACACAGTCGCCCCATCGCAAAGTCGCCCCAAAACAAAGTCGCCCTGACACAGTCGCCCCATTGCAATGTCGCCCCATCGCAAAGTCGCCCCAACGCAAAGTCGCCCCAACGCAAAGTCGCCCCAACACAAAGTCGCCCCATCGCAAAGTCGCCCCAAAACGTTAAAAAATAGTTTAAAAGTGCGTAAAATGTCGCAATGATACACAAAATAACACGGAACGTGTAGGCATAAAAGGGGAAGCCCCGCCATGTAGTCTTAGGTCACACGATCAGCACGCTCCCCAATCATCAGAGAGGAAGCCCCCAACTAATCACTCCGCGGTCGCACTAACGTGCTAGCTCTCACCAGAGGGAAACCCTCGTAATTACTCCGCCGTTGTCACACTACAACGCACCATCTGAAGATGGGGAAACCCCGTCGGAGTTTTACGATGATATCAGTCGCGTTCGAAATCGGTGGCGTTTAATTTTGGTCGCGATAAAATGATGTTATACGATCTAGATTATTTTTACTTTGGTCGATGAATATTTATTATTATTATTAGGCCTAGGCCTATATTAATAATTGATTGTTTTTATTTTACACTGAGGTCTATGATGAGAGAAAGATGTGTGCCTTAAAAATCTGTGTCTTTTATTTTTTATATGCAACAAATTAGGTAAAACAATTTATTTATAAACATTCAGTTTACTATTATATACATAGTATTACAATGAACATTGATGATTATAAGCCTGGAAATGCAATCCCATCATTATATCCATTATAAAATTGCATCATATCGCCACTATATGTCGTAAATGATGACGTGCATGTGTGTATTCGTCGTACGTCCGTGTACGTATTATTCCGTGCCTCTTCACTGTCTTGTTTATTAAAATTAAATAAACACCCGATATGAGGATATTTATTAGGCATGATAATTAGAATGTTCTATAACCAAAAGGGTTGAAAAGAATTTCTTCAGTAAAATGATCATTCTGCTGTTGAATAAAAAGCGACTCGCAATCTTAAACATTCTCTGAAACCAATCGGAGCTGCTCCTTCTGGTATCTGTTTCATTCTCACAGCTGCTACGTCTTTCTGCTGCCCGTCGGGGATTCCCCTTTTTAAAAAACACGCACACGATAATCATACTGTACGATGGTGTTTCCATGGTCAAAATGTAGCATTTTAATTTTACTAAAATACCTGCATGTAAAACAATCATATCGGCGATGAAATCCTTTTTTATAAAATTAAGACACATAACTTGTCAATAAATGCAAAATGATCAATAAGTAGCCTATAACACTCATTGTCTCACAACACTGTAAATAACGAAATAAAACCGTGGGCGACTTTGCGATGGGGCGACTTTGCGTTGGGGCGACTTTGCGTTGGGGCGACTTTGCGTTGGGGCGACTTTGCGATGGGGCGACTTTGTAATGGGGCGACTGTGCCGGGGCGACTTTGTTTTGGGGCGACTTTGCGATGGGGCGACTTTGTATTGGGCGACTTTGTATGGGGCGACTTTGCGATGGGGCGACTTGACTGGATCCCGCTTCATCCAGTGATGTGTAGGCCCTACAGAACAGTCAGTGGGTACCGCTCTACCGTACCGGCTAGCCTACGACGTGACGTTTAGCTCTAGGGGGCCTACTACTACAGCCTAGGCCTCTAGCTAGTCCTAGCCTAGATGTCTATCTTTTTAAGCCTAGCTACCCCAGCCACGCACACAAAAGCCACAAAAGCTGACCTAGTTATTTATATTGTCTATAAATCCCCATAATATGACTTACGTACTAAATACCTAAATACAGTACAAGTTTTGTGTGCAAAAACAGACGTGGATGGCACACGCGGCATGCAAAGAAAAGTAAATACACATTTTCTTATGTAGTTGTTCTTTAATAACAGAGAACTACGGGGCGCCGTTTGGGACATGCTAATTTTGTCGAAATATTACAATTTTGTCTACAAATACAAAATTCATTTTGTTAACACAAAATTCATTTTGTATTGACAAAATTTATTTTGTCTCGACAAAATTAATTCTGTGTAAATTAATTCTGTGTGGAAAAAATTAATTCTGTGTAGACAAAATTCATTCTGTAACGACAAAATTCATTTTGTGGCGACAAAATGTATTCTGTGTAGACAAAATTTATTCTATGTAGACAAAATTCATTCTGTGTAGACAAAATTCATTTTGTTGCAACAAAATTCATTTTGTCGCGACAAAATGAATTTTGTTAGCCTAGCCTACTCAAGCGTGGGACAAAATGTTTTAAAAAACGTTTGGAGTAGGCTCGGTTTTAACATTTAAATTAGAAGGCGGAGTTTAAACGTGAAAAGGACAAGACGGGGTGAAGCTATAAATGATGACAGTGGCGAATCTTTGACATTTGTTATTGGTTCAGTTATTATGGCTGAGCATGCCTCCGTCTCTATTGCTATCATATTAATCTATTTTATAATATCAGGGACCCCTGGAAATATCAGATATGATCAGTATTCATACTTTGACAATTTAATATCTACGTCGTCAGTAATAATAATTATTATAATGTATTCTATATTAAAAAATCGGAAAATGGTTTTCATTAGAGCCCTGCTTATTACTTAAGTAAAATTGTAGTAATGGGGCTATTTAATATTTTTTCGTTTAAAATATTATTAATTAATCTTTATAAAAATGTATATACTTTATTTTAAAATTAAAGATGTATTGTTTCCCAAAATCATGAAAAATAAAGATTTTTAAAATCGGACTTTGAATAGGCCATTATGCAGTTTTAATGAAGTTGTTCACTTCCATAAGAAAAAAGACAAAATAAACAGTTAAATTACCCAAAAACTCATTGGCTTCCAGACAATTTGACCATTTCTTGCTTTAAATTACAGTTTTTTCAGGTAAATAAACTTTTTTCAGACCCAATTTTTTTTTTGTGAAAGTGAATAACTATTATGTGACATTAAAATAACGTATTCAACAAAAAGATTAAAAAAACACTTTTTTTTCAGGAGACAATATATCTTTAAGATAATAATAATCATTGCAGAAATAATGATGCTGAAAGCTGTCCGTTATTTGAAGAAAAAAAAACATTTAAAGAACTGACTACAAAAGATTGCTCACGTTAGTTTTATTATGACAGTCATCCACCCTGCGAAACCTAATAACCTCTAACCTACGGTAGTAAGTAGGCCAGGTAGCCTACGTTGGCTAGGTTCAGGACTGATTGCCCATAAAACATTCGATGTATAAATATCAACACCCCAGACAGTGTAATAATGACCTTTCCAAACCGAAAACCATTCTGGTTTGACGGAGGATCTGGGCTTCTCCAAGATTACGCAAGTTGTCTAGGACCTCTTCAGGTAAAGCTTCAATAATGTGGGGCTATTCGATTCGATTCGAACATTCGATGTATAAATATCAACACCCCATAGACAGTGTAATAATGCCCTTTCCAGACCGAAAACCATTCTGCCCGAAATTACGATACTCTCTCGATACAACTCCATATTTTATTAGAGGAAAATGCATTTTTATTTAACATCAATCTTATCAAGCCAGCCAAAGACTGAATACGTACATCAAAAGTACAAAGAACAATGTAAACCTATAAACAATTACTTGCAATTAGCAATGTATAATAAATAAAATCAACCATGAAGTTGTAAAATAAGCATAGAAACATAACATTTATATTTAGCATTTTTAACATTATTATATTCAAACAAAAGCATCGGACTCTGTTTTCAATTTAAATCGTTTGATTCGTGAGTCGAGGTAAGAAAGTGCTTTACCATTTTTCTTTCAAAAGCATATAGCAAACAAGGCCAACAACCACTGTAAGTCGTGTGCAGTTCAAAGAGTACAGAAAACGCGATAAAACGCAAAGTGATACCGGACCGACCGACCAACAGACCGACCGACATGGTGAACTATAGAGTCGCTTTCACGCAACTAAAAACAAACAATCGGAATTAATTTTGAAGTATACAATTGTTATACGTCAGTATAAACTGTACTTATACTCGACGCAAAGTATTCCAGTTCCATATTAGACTTTTGCTTAATTAGTTTGCTTTTACTCACGGTAGATAAATTAATTTAAATTCCTTTACCTATTAACAATTTGTTGGCACCGGTGTAGAGGAGGTCGTAAAATGATATTCGCGCGCTGTTTGATCGTAGGCCTATAGGCCTAACTGTCAATCTTCGAGTTTCCAATAACAACCCCGCCTTCTAATTTAAATGTTAAAACGTTTTGTCCCACGCTTGAGTAGGCTCGGCTAACAAAATTCATTTTGTCGCAACAAAATCAATTTTGTTGCAACAAAATGAATTTTGTCGCGACAAAATGAATTTTGTTGCAACCAATTGAATTTTGTCGCGACAAAATGAATTTTGTTGCAACAAAATGAATTTTGTCTACACAGAATGAATTTTGTCTACACAGAATACATTTTGTCGCCACAAAATGAATTTTGTCCACACAGAATTAATTTTGTCTACACAGAATTAATTTTGTCCACACAGAATTAATTTTGTCTACACAAAATGAATTTTGTCGTTACAGAATGAATTTTGTCTACACAGAATTAATTTTGTCAACACAGAATTAATTTTGTCTACACAGAATGAATTTTGCTTACACAGAATTAATTTTGTCTTGACAAAGTTCATTTTGTCTCGACAAAATTCATTTTGTCCACACAGAATCAATTTTGTCAACACAAAAAGAAATTTGTCAATACAAAATGAATTTTGTATTGAAAAAATTAATTATGTGTAGACAAAATTGTAATATTTCGACAAAATTAGCAATGTCCTATACGGCGCCCCGTAGAGAACTATCAACCAAAGATACTATAGCGCCACGAAAACGAAAATTACTAAAATCACTGATATGGCTTGAAACTAATTTTTCTTTTGCATTACGGATGGAGTAACCGATATTGAACTTATATACCAAGTTTGAAATATTTGTTAAATCCAGAAGTATTTTTTCTTGATGTTTTTGTATGTGACTATTTCCCTGTGCTCCACTGGCGCCAAATTGGATCCACTGGAGCACAGTGTATTAACATACGAACATTTCTTTTGTAAAAAAAAAATACTCCTTGATTTCAATATATATTTCTTGGTATATTTTTAATTTAAGTTGCTCAATTTACTGGGAAAAAATCGAATTCCTAACCGGTTTTTTTTGTTGTAAAAATCATTATTAGAGTTTAACATAATGTGTCGGAATTGTATGTTTTTTCGTAAGTAGTATCTTAAGCAAACGCAAGTTTATTAAAATCACTGACGTGGCTTGAAACTATTTTTTCTTTTGATTTACGGATGGAGTAACCGATGTTGAACAAATATACCAAGTTTGAAATAATTTTAAATTCCAGAAGTATTTTTTCTCGATGTTTTTGAATGTGACTATTTCCCTGTGCTCCCATTGGTACCAAATTGGGTCCACTTGAGCACAATGTATTGAAATACGAAAAGATATTATAATTTAGTGACTTTTTTCTATTTTATATCACTGTGTGCTCACTGGCGCGCGGGCCAAATTGGGTCCACGTGAGCACAGTGTATTAACATACGAAAAGATATTAAAATTCAGTGACTTTTTTCTATTTTATATCACTGTGCTCCACTGGCGCCAAATTAGGTCCACTTGAGCACAGTGTATTAACATACGAAAAGATATTAAAATTCAGTGACTTTTTTCTATTTTATATCACTGTGCTCCACTGGCTCCAAATTGGGTCGACTTGAGCACAATGTATTAACATACGAAAAGATATTACAATTCAGTGACTTTTTTCTCTTTTATATCACTGTGCTCCCCTGCCTCCAAATTGGGTCCACGTGAGCACAGTGTATTAACATACGAAAAGATATTAAAATTCAGTGACTTATTTCTATTTTATATCACTGTGCTCCACTGGCGCCAAATTAGGTCCACTTGAGCACAGTGTATTAACATACGAAAAGATATTAACATTCAGTGACTTATTTCTATTTTATATCACTGTGCTCCACTGGCTCCAAATTGTGTCCACTTGAGCACAGTGTATTAACATACGAAAAGATATTAAAATTCAGTGGTCCACTGGAGCAGTTACCGTAGTACTATTTCTAATTCGGAAGTAAATAAAGGCATAAATGGCGCTCCGTAGAAGTAGAGAACGCTTGATCGTCGAAATGACGCTCTGAATATACCTCCCTCTGCTGCGGCTGCTCTCACTTCATTCGTTTCGATGGATCTGTATAAGATTTTTTAGCTCAAATCGGAACAAGTTCCAGACGACTTTTGATCTAATTTTTGAATGCTTTTCTAATGATTTAATAAAATTTGTTTTATAAATACAAAAAGTAAACAATCATAATAATTCATTGACATTTTCACTTTTTGTTCCAATAACAATGTCTAGCCAATCATGTACGGTTTCTTCAAGTGTATAGCATTTTAGAATCATGTTGTTGAATTTTGTCCATACTTTTTGGATACTTTTACATTTCAAAAGCATGTGCTTGTCTGTCTCAATTTCGTTTTGGCAGTGTTCGCACATTTCTTCAGGAGATATTTTCCATATCTTCATTCGTTGTTTATGCCAGAATTCGATGTAGCAGTTTAAAATTAAATTGTGCTACTTTTGTTACATGTTTCATGCTATATACTTTTTTTAACCATATTTCATTCCACTTAAAGTTCACATTTCTAAATTCTGTTTCCCATTTCGATTGACAAAATGGAGTAATAGATATATTGTTGATAATGTGTTTATAATAAAATAAATTTTTATACTTTTTACAATATATTGTTTGTATTTCTTGTTTGTCTCTCTCTTTTTCATTGTTTATAAATATTTTCTTCCAATTTGAGGGAATTGCATTTACAATCTTAAAATATTCAATTATTCCATTTTGTTGCTCTGAAAGGGTGGGTATCAATTCTGTCGGAGTCATTAATTTGTGATTAACTATTATATCTTTTATTGTTTTATACCCTGCTTGTATCCAACTTTTAAAATATAATGTTTTTCCACTGCATTTTATAAAAGTGTTTTCCCACAATTGTTGTTTTTCAACTTTGTTTACATTTTGCGGGTATGTAATACTTATATTGTTAAAATACACTAACACTTTGTTTTATTTTGTTTGTTTTATTAGTTTCTCCACACATTTTAAAATAAAAGATAAAAATTACAAATTGCAAAAAGAAAATTACAATAAACAAGAAAAACATCAAAAATGTGCGGATGGAGGTCAAAATAAGTTGCGGACAACTTTAAGTCGTGACCACCAGTTAAAAAAAAAAATAAAAATAATGAAGGTATACAATAGCAGTCCGGTTTACATTAAAAATACAGAAGCTTAAATTGCTAAGACAATAGTACAATTACAAGATGAACAATATGATTCTATTAAGCGAAGAAGAAAGGAAACAAGAAGAACAAGAACAGGAGATTTAGCTGCCATATGCTGCGACCAAAGACTTTTTTAGGTTAAATTTGAACAAAGGTAGATTAGGAAGAGATTTTAATGAAATACTTAATAAATTCCATAGTTTTGGACCATTATAAAAAAATCGATTTTCTTCTTAAATGAAATGTATGCTTTTCAGATAAAATATTTGTTTTAGCAAATCTTGTATTGTAATTGTGAATATCAGGTTGTTGTTTAGGAAATAAAGAAATAATATGATTTGGTAAAGAGTGATTTTTTAGACGATACATAAAAATATAAGTTTGTAATTTGTGTAAATCAAATACATTAAGTATATTAAATTTATTAAATAAGTTTTTGGTGTGAGCTATTCTGGTTGACCCTGCACAAATCCTGATAGCACGTTTTTGTAGTTTAAAGATGTTGTCAATATTGGTTGCTTCAGGACTCGTCCAGGGACACAAGTAAAGAAATTTATCAATTGTGGTAGCCCAAGATAAGTTACAATAATTAATATAGGGTAAAACTAAGGTGTTATATAAAGATAAAAGAATGTGCTGTGGGAGATAGTGCTTTAGTTTATTCATTATTCCAATGTTTCTAGAAATTATATTTGAAATATTATTACGATGGGACTGCCAGGATAACTTTGAGTCTAGGATAACACCAAGACATTTTGTTTCATTAACTTGTTTGATTACACTATCATTAATTTTAATAACAACAGAGTCTATATTTTTTATTTTATAGTTAAAAAAAATATAGTTATTTTTATTAATATTCAAAGATAATTTATTTAAATTGAGCCAATTGGAAATCTTAACTAATTCATTATTTGTAGTTTGCACAAGTTCAGTAATATTTTTGTGTGAAAAAAAATGTTAGTGTCATCAGCAAAAATAACAAAATTTAAGAGGGAAGAGGAATTAGGTAAGTCATTAACATAAATTAAAAAAAGTAAAGGTCCAAGTATAGAGCCTTGTGGAACACCACATGTAATTTTAGAATGAGAAGAAAAGTAGGATTTAACTGAGACAAATTGTTTACGGTTGCCAAGGTAGTTCTTAAAAAATTAAGAGCAAGGCCTCTGATACCATAGAATTCGAGTTTTCTCAAGAAAATGTCATGATCAATTGTATCAAAGGCCTTGCTAAGATCAAGAAAAATACCGATAGTAAAATAATTTTGTAAATAGCTTTAGTAACTTGGTCATAAATATCAAAAAGTGCAAGATCAGTTGAGTATCCCTTTCTAAACCCATATTGACGATCGTGAAGAATGCTGTGTTTAGTGAGAAAATTAAATAATCTATCATAGGTTAGCCGTTCAAGGATTTTTGAAAAACATGGTAGTAAAGAGATGGGTCTGTAGTTACTAAATGAATGAAAATCATCTTTTTTAAAGACAGGAACCACCTTGGCAATTTTAAGTAAGTCGGGGAAAATTCCTTCAGAAAAGCACAAGTTGAAAATATAAGATAATGGTTTAGAAATAAATTTGGAAATAGCTTTAATAACCTTATTAGATATCATCATAGCCTGAACTTTTGTTAATTTTTAAATTGTTGATAATATTTTCCATTTCTTCTTCTGACGTGGGTGCAAAAAAAGGTGAGTTGAGGAAGGAAGTAAAATGCTGGTTAGTAGGTTTTTTTATTGTCTTAGAAATGTTTGGCCCGATGTTTACAAAATAGTCATTAAAAGAATTCGCAATGGTGAGTGGGTCAGTGATTATGGATCCGTTGTGTATAAAATGGGAAGGTAGTTTGTTTTTAGTATTGCGTCCTAAGACTGTATTGATGGTTTGCCAGGTCTTTTGAATATTGCCTTTAAAGGAATTGAATTTGTCATTATAATGTTTTTTACGGTTAATTTTGATTAAATGAGTCAACTTGTTTCTATATTGTGTGTATTTGTGTCTGTCCGACTCTTTTTTGGTTTTAATAGGCCTATATTTTTTATAAAGTCTGTTTCTTTTATCAATAGATTTGATAATGCCAGTTGTAATCCAAGGTTTCTTTTTCTTCCGGATGTTTCGTTTACACCTGACTGTTTTTATGAGTATCGTATAGTTTGGAAAAAGATTTTGAAAATAAGTTATAGGCATCATTTGGACTTTTCATTTTGTAAACATCGGACCAAACGGATTCTTGAAGGTCATTTGCAAGAGAAGAAATAGCTTGATCATTTATTTTCCTGAAGCAAACGTATTTGTTATTATCATTAAGAGAAGCATGTACAGCTTCAGAATAAGTAATAGAATACACTGGAAAATGATCAGAGATGTCAGAGTAAAAAATTCCTGGAGATATTTTGTCATAAACATTGTTACAAAATATGTTGTCAATAAGTGTGGCTGTTGTAGTTGTTATTCGCGTAGGTCTGTCAATGAGGGGGTAAAAATTAAATTTAAACATATTGCTCAAAAATTCGGATGATTGTTTATGAGTGTTTGATTTTAAAAGATCAATGTTAAAATCCCCAGTAATATATGAGATTTTATTTTCATTATTAATAATGTCTAAAAGAATGGATACGTTTGAATTGAAGGTAACTAATGATGACTCGGGTAAGCGATAAACTACACCTAAAATAATATTCCTCGCCTCGGTCTTAACTTCGATAAAAATTGATTCGGCAGATTCAGAAATAATAGAAGAAAGATCACTGCGAACAGAATATTGAAATCTTTGGTCTAAGTATATGGCAACGCCACCCCCTGCTCTGGTTGTTCTAGAAGAATGCAATAAAGTATAACCTCGAATATTGTAAAAAGAAAAACAAGTTTTGTTATTATTAAAAAAGGTTTCAGTGAAACAGATTGCAGAAAAAGTATGTTTTAAGGTACTAATAAAGTCAGTTATATCATTAAAATGATTAACAAGGCTGCGAGAATTCATATTAAAAATGCTAAATGAGGAAGACATATTTGTGATTTTTGAATTAAAAGCATCAATAAGGTTATAATTACACGGATCATTGTTATCTAAAAGTAAAGAGTCATCATTAAGTATATTGTTTAATGAAATACAAAAAGGATCTAAGGTTAAAGGCTGCAAACTGTTTAGATTAACATTGTGGTCAAAGAAGTGTTTTATTTCTTGTTTAAATGCATTGTCATCTAAAATCATATTAAATGGAAACAAAATGGTTGTGCAGTCAATGCACAGCCAGCTGTCATCATTACAACATAGATTGTGTGAAATATTGTTGCAATTGATACATTTTTTAAAATCAGAATTAACGTTCATACAGTAGATAAAACAATTCATGTGGATTCAATATATGTAAATGTATAAATTATATATTTGTGCTTATTTGTATAAACCAAACTACTAGTGACAAGACATACATACAAATAACATAGAACAAGACATATAAACGAAATGCTTAGAACAAAAGGGCATTTAAAACATAATTGAAACATAATCAAGTCTTCTATAATATCCAAAATTAAAAAAGTACAGTATCTGATGAATCAAGTTTGTCTCAGACCAAATCAAGAATAAATTAGGCGAAAAAACTCAGATTCCGGTTTTCAGTAAATTAGTTTTCTAGCTGGGCCTGAAATGGAACAATATAGCCGCTTCACTTCATCAGGTCTTGAGCATGCCGAGATAGATCCGAGCGCGTACAGACGACGATTCTTTTCATAGTGTGCGTAAGTATGTGTATTTTTCCATCTTGTGTCCAGGTGGACTTGATAGCGTCTGCATATTTGGTTTTCACCTCACCTTTTAACATTTCTTTATAAAATTCAGGCATACATTTCAGTTCTACATGACTTTCAAAATTGGGTTCACTAGTATTGACAGTATAATCAAATGGATACATATAATGTTTTGGTAAATATTTCCATTTACCTGGGTCAGGGCTTAACAATCTCTTAACCCAACTAAGTTTTAACGAACTAACCATTGTGCTAAGATGTACCATATTTAGACCACCTTCTAACATTGAATTTATAGGCCTAAGGGTTTTTCTTTTTATTTTTTCTCTTTTTTTACCCCACAAAAATCTATATAATACCTTTTCTACTTTTGGGAATACATATTTAGGCACATTTATGACACTAGCATTATATACAAGTTTGGAAATTGCAAATGTTTTTATAATAATTATTTTTAGTCGCGTGGAAGCGACTCTATAGTTCACTATGTCGGTCGGTCGGTCTGTCTGTCTGTCGGTCTGTCTGTCGGTCTGTCTGTCTGTCTGTCGGTCCGGTATCACTATGCGTTTTATCGCTTTATGACCTTATCTTGATATCAGTTTAATCTAGCTAAGTCAATTTTTCACAGAATATTCCTTATTGCCAGGAATCGATGTGGTTATGTTTTCACGGTGCGCAATAAAAAATTACGCGGTCTACGCACGATTTAACGAAATCACGTTTGTAATCATATCTTAACAACCATGAATCACAATTAAATAAAATTTGGTACTCATAAATTTCAGGGCATAAATCATCATATGGCAATACAATTACGTGCGTAGCGCATATAACGCACGCGTACGCGCGCTTAAAATTTTCAAAATTTATTTTCGATGAAATAAGAGTACGTTTCAGGCAATTTTAAGCGTTTACAAAATTGCCATGAGTGCGCAGATTTTTGCGCGCGCACTGCGCGTTAAATGTTATTGCGCACTCATTTTGCCCGATTTCTGTTTTCTTGACTTACTTTTCAACTCGAAATTACGTTATACGAGCACGTCAAAAGTGACAGGCTACGCACGTGTAAATTAAAAAAATATAAATATTTTTAAACATTTCAACATTTTTAAACATGTTCAGTAATTTCGGTCAGTATAGTTCACTATGTCGGTCGGTCCGTCTGTCTGTCGGTCTGTCTGTCTGTCTGTTGGTCTGTTTGTCTGTCGGTCCGGTATCACTATGCATTGTAGTAGCACGCGACTTAATGGCTGTTGGCCTTGTTCCAAAAAAAGAGAGGTTTCTTTTTTTGCCATAATTGCAATATCTGATCAAGTTTAGTGATTTTTTCATTCCAGTTCTTTTCTTAGCACACTCTTTTATTGTAGCCGACATATATCCCTAAGAATTTAACTGGATTCTTCGTCCATGTTAGATTAAAAGGTGCTGTTTCATTATTTTTGCTGGAACAAATCCACATTCCTTTAGTTTTTTCTTTATTTAATTTTAATCCAGATATATTACAAAAAACCTCTATTTCTTTCAAAAAGTGTTTTAAACTAGTCTCTTCTTGTGTAAATAAGACGGTGTCATCTGCTAATTGACAAATGTTAACAGTACTTTCATTTACATTATCTATATTACATGGTAACATAGTGCCTTTACATAGAGGATTATCTCTTATATTATTAGCCATTATTTCAACAGCAAGTGTGAATAAAAGAGCAGACAGAGGACATCCTTGTCTTACTCCACTTTCCATCTGAAAACTTTCAGATAGCCATCCATTATTTTCTATAATACATTCTGTTTCTGTATATAGCAATGTAATCCATTTTGTAAATGACATGTTAAAAAATGTGATAACTATTAAAAACGTGTCACAACCACTGTGTAATCAAAGCGTTTATTTAGTTAAAACTTCGATCCCCCCCAAAAATTGCTAATCGCGTATTCCGGTTATCACATGATTGAGTGTTGGTTGCACACTTCTTTTTTAGACGGTGGAGGTGAAATAAATTTCGCCAATTTGGCAAATAAGACAATATATTTTCACTATTTGGTTTCACGATTGCCGTTTGGCTCACAAAAATAAAATAAAAAGCCGACCTTCATTTTCGTCATTTTAGGGTCGGTCGGGCGTGGCCAACACAATAATTTTCTCTTTGGCTTTATACTGTATAATGCAATTGTTGAACAAATAAAGGTTTTTTTAACTTTGAACTTGAATATTACATACCTGAGTAATTTTTTTATATAAAATTTCTATAACTCTTTGAAAGAACTATTTCATTTTCTAACAGGCTTGGATAACCAACTTTCTGTTGCAATTTATGTAATATTTCTTAGTTTTTGAAAATTTAAACTACTATTGATTATAGAACGGTAATTTTGTTTATTTTCTTAATTTTGTAATTTATGTTTTTTACCACATCATCACCATCATGTTGTATAAAATACATGTTTATTTTCCTTCTATTGGTGTCTAAATTGTTTGAATCCAAGCCTAGCCATCAGCTTAAGTTTGATGGTCTGCAGCCGGTCTCGAGGTATGTATGCCAGGCTAGTGATCTGGAGGTCATGTGTTTTTTTTGCAAATGTAATCAGAATGTATAAAGTAAAATTATGTCAGAGCAATTAAACACATGTATGTAAACTATTTCTGTATACATACATACTGTATTCATTGTTATGATTTTATACCTCTTTAGATTTCAAGTTTAATATCGACCTCATCAATAATTAATTTTAATAATCTATATCACATTGTTCGATATGATAAGTGTAGTCATAATTTGATAACTGAGCACGCATCTTTTAATATCTACCTCATCAATAATTAATATTAATAATCTATATCACTTTGTTCGATATGATAAGTGTAGTCGTAATTTGATAACTGAGCACGCATCTTTTAGTATCCATTAATATCTACCTCATCAATAATTATTATTAAGAATATATATCACATTGTTGGATATGATCAGTGTAGTCCTAATTTGATAACTGAACACGTATCTTTTAATATCTACCTCATCAATAATTAATATTAATAATCTATATCACTTTGTTCGATATGATCAGTGTAGTCATAATTTGATAACTGAGCACGCGCATCTTTTAATATCTATCTCATCAATAATTATTATTAATACTCTACATCACATTGTTTGATATGATCAGTGTAGTCATAATTTGATAACTGAGCATGCCTCTTAATAATAATATCTACCTCATCAATAATTAATATTAATAATCTATATCACATTGTTGGATATGATCAGTGTAGTCCTAATTTGATAACTGAGCACGCATCTTTTAATATCTACCTCATCAATAATTAATATTAATAATCTATATCACACTGTTGGATATGATATGTTTAGTTTTTTAATATCTACCTTATCAATAACTATTAATAATATATCTCAATGTTGGATATGATCAGTGGAGTCATAGTTTGATAACTGAGCATTCATCTTTTAATATCTACCTTATCAATAATTATTATTAATAATCTATATCACAATATTGAATATGATCAGTGTAGTCAAAATTTGATTACTGAGCAAGCATTTTTAATATCTACCTAAATAACTCACCAATAATATCCTATATCAGAATGTTGGATATGATCAGTGTAGTCATAGTTTTATAACTGAGCAAACATTTTTAATATCTACCTAAATAACTAATAATATCCTATATCAGAATGTTGGATATGATCACTGTAGTCATAGTTTTATAACTGAGCACGCATATTCTAATATCTACCTCATCAATAATTAATATTAATAGTCTATTTACCAATATCAAATATGATCAGTGTAGGCCTAGTCATTTGATAACTGAGCATGCATCATTTTATATCTGCTTCAAATATTAATATTGTCTTAATATAATAAAGTGGTTTGGATGTTTACATACAAAGTTTACATGGTAAAATCTGTCAATTTATCAAAAAATTGACATTTTCACTCCAAAAAAGTCAAACCTAAAGCTATTTCAATAAAATTATTTCATAAATTGTCCTCTTTTATGGTATCAACAATGATATAATCAATGGTAAGTGGTTTGGATGATGTTTGTGGGGTGTTTTTTTAATATTTGCAATTAAGTTTGCGCAATTTACATGGTAAAATCTGTCAATTTATCCAAAATTGACATTTTTCACTCAAAAAAATCAAACTTAGAGCTATTTCAATAAAATTATTTCATACATTTTCCTCTTTTATAGTTCTAGTAGTGGTATAATCAATAATAAGTTGTTTGGATGATGTTTGTGGGGTTTTTGTTGAAAGTTTGCACAATTTACATGGTAAAATCTGTCAATTTATAAAAAATTGACATTTTAAAACACAAACTAGGTCAGAAGCTTATAAAAAGTGAAGGAAGTCATTATATTTCAATATTGTTTGGTCTACCCATAATTATAATTAAGATGCCTATCATAGTCAAATGGCAACAACTGATTAGCCGAGACCAATGACATTTAAAACAACTCCTACTTAAAATTCCCTACTTTTACAGTACAGCAGCTTTTTGATTGGCTGCAAGTTTAGTTTTCTGTTCGTTCATCAGAAATGGTATAAATAATTATTAATCAATAAGATTACTGGATTTCTTTAGTATTTCTGACACATTTCCAATCTTAATTGAATTATTAATGTAATGGAAATTGGTCATAGGCCTATTATAGCAACATATCATTTCTGGAAGAGTATCATTACAGTCTGTATAGATCGATGTTAAAACACACGTCCTCATTTATCAAATTATTCATTTACTGCACATTTATTCTGTTAAGAATAACTGGGACCCTCAATAGAAGCAAAAGCATATCCCATGATGGCCCCTACAATACATATGATACATGAAAAGATATCAAATATTTTCATTTTTACAACGGCACACGTTCATCATAAACGATGCGTTCTTAATTAAAAATATAAATTTAAACAGCAAACGGATACAAATCAATAGGGTGATTAGGAACAAAAGAATAACATATTTTCAAAACCCATTGACTCGATCTCTCGTATACAGTAAATTTAACAAAATCACACTGATCATATCCAACATTAAGTATTAATAATTATTATTGATTAGGTAGATATTAAAAGATGCGTTATCAAACTATGACTACACTGATCCTATTTGATATTGTGATGTAGGATATTAATATTAATTATTGATGAGGTAGATATTTTAAGATGTGTGCTCAGTTATCAAATTATGACTACACTGATCATATTTGATATTGTGATGTACGATATTAATAATAATTATTGATGAGGTAGATATTTTAAGATGTGTGCTCAGTTATCAAATTATGACTACACTGATCATATCGAACAATGTGATATAGGATATTAATAATAATTATTGATGAGGTAGATATTTAAAGATGCGTGCTCAGTTATCAAATTATGACTACACTGATCATATCCAACAATGTGATCTAGAGTAATAATAATTATTGATGAGGTATAGATATTAAAAGATGCGTGATCAGTTATCAAATTATGACTACACTGATCATATCGACCAATGTGATATAGGATATTAATAATAATTATTGATGAGGTATAGATATTAAAAGATGTGTTCTCAGTTATCAAATTATGACTACACTGATCATATCCAACAATGTGATATAAGATATTAATAATAATTATTGATGAGGTAGATATTTAAAGATGCGTGATCAGTTATCAAATTATGACTACACTGATCATATCGAAAATTTGAAATATAGGATATTAATGATAATTATTGATGAAGTAGATATTAAAAGATGCGTGCTCAGTTATCAAATCATGACTACACTGGTCATATCCAACAGTGTGATATGAGATATTAATAATAATTATTGATGTGGTAGATATTAAAAGATGCGTGCTCAGTTATCAAATTATGAATACACTGATCATATCGAACAATGTGATATAGGATATTAATGATAATTATTGGTGAGGTAGATATTAAAAGATGCGTGCTCAGTTATCAAATTATGACTACACTAATCATATCCAACAATATGATATAGAGTATTAATAATAATCATTGATGAGGTAGATATTTAAAGATACGTGCTCAGTTATCAAATTATGACTACACTGATCATATTCAACAGTGTGATATAAGATATTAATAATAATTATTGATGAGGTAGATATTAAAAGATGCGTGCTCAGTTATCAAATTATGACTACACTGATCATATCCAACAATGTGATATAAGATATTAATAATAATTATTGATGAGGTAGATATTAAAAGATGCGTGCTCAGTTATCAAATTATGACTACACTGATCATATCCAACAATGTAATATAGGATATTAATAATAATTATTGATGAGGTAGATATTAAAAGATGCGTGCTCAGTTATCAAATTATGACTACACTGATCATAGTACATTGGAGCGGTTAGTGAGATAGCTTTTGAAAACGTTTAAGGTGGGTCCTCGGATTCCATAGTGAGACAATTTAAAAAGAATGTCAATGTTAAAGTCTCCAAGAATATAAACATTTCTATTTTCTTTTGTTAAATTGGAAAGGACAATGTCAAGTTCAATTGAGAATTGATTGGGGTCAGAGGAGGGGGTCTATATACAGTACCCACAATAATGTTTTTGTGATGAGGCCGTTTAATTTCAATAAAGATGGATTCGCAGTTTGAAGGGTGTGGGTGCAGGTCACTTCTAATGGAGAATTGTAGAGTATCATGGATATACATGGCAACTCCTCCACCGTCTTTATGGGTTCTGTGGATAGAGACAAAATTATAATTTGAGCCAAGTTTCACTTACTCCAATAATATCGAATGGCAGATTAATGGATGATAGGAGTTGTTTAATTTCATCAATGTGCTTGAGGATGCTTCTAGAGTTGAAATGAATACTGGAGAAGCAATCAGAAAGTGAGTCAACAGGAAATTCATTAGGATCATAATATTGAGAGGGACTGTGGTTGCTGTTGGTGAAATTAGAGTCGGGATCAATGTTAGATGTAGAATTGCCAAGGTTCCTGTTAATGTCACGGTTGTCTGAATAGCTTGGAAAGGGGGAGAAGTTTAAGGTTGATAATCGATCGTGGTTGGATGTTCCGTCATCTGCGTTAAGGTTGTACATCTAGTAAAAATGAAAAAATAAAAGAGAAATATGTTCAGTGAAAATACTAGTTAATATGTAATTTAAAATATAACTAAGTAAAAAGCCAGATCAACCGGAGAAAGTGCTCAATACTATGGGTAGAGCTTAATACAATAAAATAAAAACTATGAACTTGGTACTTACTTCATGGTGCTTAATTACGGTATTACTACACATTTGTTTCATATGACCAGCAAAGCTGGCCACACTCATCAGGCAATGTACAAAGCATGAATAATAATATATGCATAATATATATATAAATATATATACGCTGTATAATATAAAAAAATAAATAAATATGAAAATGACTATTGGAAAAAAGAAAAAATTAACAATGCAAAAAAACAAGACTGTCGAAATAAGGTGAGTTTAACAGAATTCCGGCAAGGAACTAAATATTGCAAAACAACAAAGGAATATTGAGGTATAAACAATTATGAAAAATACATGAATACGGCAATCAAGCACTTAAACACTTGGATGATAATAGGGTTCAAAGCAATGACATATGGCAATGTAATCTGATCATTTAGAGATTTTTATACTGAGAAACAATTTAAGATCAAAACTAAGATAAAAATAAGATATAACACACAAACACACATACACAAACACGCATCCACTCACACGCACGCACAAACGAAAAAAATTCAGACCCAAACGGAAATATAAAAGCATACAATTACGTTACGTCGATAAAGGTCAACTTAGAACTAAGCAAATTAAGTAAGAACTTACTATTTTATTTTATAGGTTCCTGGATCTCTCTCTCTCTCTCTCTCTCTCTCTCTGGTAGCCATATTGACGTGTATTACGACAGTCAGCAACATGATAACTTCTTATGCATTATCCGCCAGTCGAAACATATTTTTCAAATTATTTAAACAAGCATATTGTAAAGAAGCAGCTCCACCAAAACAGTCAATGCTTTATGATGCTTCTTTGCCGTTTTTTAATCAACGTAAACAGTTTTCACAGCAGGTTACTGAAATTAAATCGTCAGACGATGGACACTCTGTCACCGTCTTGTGGGACGATGGCCACAAGATGAAATACCCCTACATATGGCTACGAGACAACTGTCGGTGTGCTTCGTGTTATGATTCACCTGTTGCAACCAGAAAATTTCTGATCAACGATTTAGATTTGGATGCTAAGTTTAAGTTATCTGAACAGAATGCTGGAGAGCTAATGTTCTATGGGACGGAGGGACATCAGACGATCATCCAGTCGTCATGGTTACGAGATAAAACGTTTGGCACCATCGATATGGGGCCAGTTTTCGATACGAAACTTTGGGGTGCGGATTTGTTGTCGTACCTGCCTAAATTTAAGTATGAAGATGTCCTGACTGATGACGAGATTCTGTACAGGTGGATGCAAAGTGTTAAAATACACGGCATTGCGTTGATTAATGATGCGCCAACACATGATGACGAAGAACTCCGCAATTTAACCGAAAGAATTGGCCATATTCGACAAACATTTTATGGGTGAGTCAGAAGATTTTAAGAGCATTGTTGAAGCAGAATTTTGATGGATGGAAACTAACCGCCAATGCATATTTTCCACTTTGGTTACAATTTACTCAAAAGATATAAAATAAAGATTTTTTTGCTTTTATCAAATATAATATAACACCATGGGCAGATCCAGGATTGTTTTAATGTGGTGGGAGCACTAATATATTATTTCAATTTTATGTAAACACATCAGGCACAGAACATGAATTCTAACCGCACGGTGATATACTGAAATTGAATTAAATAATTTGGAACAATAAAGATGAGGAAATCTGTGAGGATGAAAAAAAGTTGTATATATATGTTTTTACAGGGTTGTTTTTGGTGTGAAGTCAAAAAAGGATACATATTTTCCAGGTTACACCTCTGCTGAACTCCCGTTACACACCGATTACACATTTGGAGCAAACACACCTGGGGTATGTTTTGATACATTTTTACTATACATATCACTAATGTGGTTAGAAAGCCCTCGGGCCGAGATAACTAACACTCGGGGCTTTTGCATAGTATATGCCAATCTGTTCACATCAACATTAAACAATTTAAAAAATATTCCTTTGGCCCAAAACCATAATTTTTGTAAGGGTTTGGCCAAAGATTACAAATAAATACCATTTTAAAATAGTATTTATTTGTAGCCACAAATTTTTCGCAAGCCACTTTTAAAATTCAAACAGTGTGGTTCGGTGGATTGACCCTTTTATAGGGAACGTGAGACATGCTTCATCGGTCTACAGTATTCACATCGACTGGTTTCTAGGTCCAAATGATTCATTTTGGAGTCAAATATAAAACAATGAGCTAAGATTGGGCCTAAGATTTAACTTTAAACCGAGATTCCAAACAGTTGCATACACACAATAATAAAGCAGAACCCCTCTTTGGGACACTCATATTCAGGGGAAACCCCTATTCAGGAGACACCTATATTCAGGGGACACTCATATTCAGGGGACACTCATATTCAGGGGACACTCATATTCAGGAGACACCTATATTCAGGGGACACTCATATTCAGGGGACACCTATATTCAGGGGACACTCATATTCAGGAGACACCTATATTCAGGGGACACTCATATTCAGGGGACACTCATATTCAGGGAAAACCCCTATTCAGGAGACACCTATATTCAGGGGACACTCATATTCAGGGGACACTAATATTCAGGAGACACCTATATTCAGGGGACACTCATATTCAGAAGACACCTATATTCAGGGGACACTCATATTCAGGAGACACCTATATTCAGGGGACACCCATATTCAGGGGAAACCCCTATTCAGGAGACACCTATATTCAGGGGACATTTATATTCAGGGGACACCTATATTCAGGGGACACTCATATTCAGGAGACAGCTATATTCAGGGGACACTCATATTCAGGAGACACCTATATTCAGGGGACACTCATATTCAGGAGACACCTATATTCAGGGGACACTCATATTCAGGAGACACCTATATTCAGGGGACACTCATATTCAGGGGACACCTATATTCAGGGGACACTCATATTCAGGAGACACCTATATTCAGGGGACACTCATATTCAGGAGACACCTATATTCAGGGGACACTCATATTCAGGAGACACCTATATTCAGGGGACACTCATATTCAGGGGACACCTATATTCAGGGGACACTCATATTCAGGAGACACCTATATTCAGGGGACACTCATATTCAGGAGACACCTATATTCAGGAGACACCCATATTCAGGGGAAACCCCTATTCAGGAGACACCTATATTCAGGGGACATTCATATTCAGGGGACACCTATATTCAGGGGACACTCATATTCAGGAGACATCTATATTCAGGGGACACTCATATTCAAGGGACACCTCGATTTAAGGACACTTTACTCTATTCAGGAGAAACCTCTATTAAGGGACACTTTGTTGGGTCCCTAAAGGTGTGTCACCTTAATATGGGTACGGTACTACCACGTAAATAAACTAAAATAACCACATAACTACAGTCACCATTAATTGTATTCTTTAACAATTCATGTCTAAACACGGATAATAATACCATTAAAAAGCACTTTTTTAAATGTTTCAACGATTCACCCGAGCAAATGTGTTATCTTACTTATTTAATGTAGATAATTAATTTTCACGGACTCAAACGCGCCCCTTCTGGTGGTAAGAGCATGTTTGTGGACGGATTTAAAATAGCGAATGATCTGAAAGCATCTGACCCGGACGCGCATCGACTCCTATGTACTGGTGTGATGTCCTTTGGATTAGTTGGTTTTGACTGCGGAAGACACTTTGACAATAGAGGACAATCAAAGATCATAAAGTATGATGTCATATTTATTACGGTTATACATCTCATTTCATATTGCATGATGGTATGGTATAGTTAGTTGGACACATTTCATGAATGGTAGTTAACAGTGTTCTCTTCCACTGTGGTAAAAGTCTTGAAAAAGATCATACCAAGCAAGTTAGTACTGGAAAATACCGGCAGCAACTGACAGAAACCATTTTTACTTGCTTGGTTTGTTTTGTTAGCATGATAGTAATTTTAAATTATCATCCTGAATTTTTGGGAGTATATACTTACAGAACATGCCTATTGATTTTCAAGAAAATGTATATATAATTGGTCGAATCACAAAAACTTGTTATATTAAAATCTGATTTACCCAGGGCCGTAGCCAGGATCTGTCAAGGGGGGGTTCGGACACTAAGTATTTGGGTCACTGTCCCACTGTCACTGTGTTTCCCTTGTGGCCCGGGCAACAGCCTTAATTTCATACTAAATGTTGTTTTTGCCACTAAATTGAAATTGAGTTCCATTTCATCGTATACCACCCGGACACGGAACTTGATAGGCTTAGTCATAAAGTAGTTACAGAGTTGCAGGGCATTTTATCATTGTTGAATGTTTTGATATTAGCCTAATTGTTAAAACGAACTTCACAACCAAAATATTTCTTTGTAATAAAATCTATTTTAAATGGAACGCTACAAAAATAATCCTCTGCTTTATCAGAGCATGCATACCTAATAACCAGACAAGAACGTATCTTTATTACATTTTACTATCAATCTATTTTCAAGTCACGCAATCCATTTTTCAACAATATAGTAGTATAATAACATTTTGATTGAATAGTGAGGGATTAGTTACAGTTTGACTTTGAATAAACAATTGGTAATTTACTGAAAATCCAAAATGAAC
Organism: Antedon mediterranea; assembly: GCF_964355755.1. NCBI lineage: Eukaryota > Metazoa > Echinodermata > Crinoidea > Comatulida > Antedonidae > Antedon > Antedon mediterranea. Next base: position 2,805,743 of record NC_092671.1, read on the forward strand.
TTGTGTTATAATACAACAAAAATTATTCAATCAAAGAAACGCTCTACTACACATGAGAAATAGATGTCGGTCGATAAACTTCTGACGACGACTAAAACAACGACAATCAGCTAAATGTTAGTAATTTTATTTCATCTCTGGCTTGTTACATTTTTCATGACACATTACCGGACTTCCCCCTCCTCTCGCAATGAACGACAGTACAGATCCTCCCTATCTAGGCTCGTGTATGTAGCATACTACTACGTTATTCACAAATTACGAACGCATAGCAGTGTTACTAGAACCATCACAGATTACCTCTAATGGATCAATCATTCACACATGATTTAAAAAATTCATCGACAAACGAAATATAGCCTATATTCATTCCTTTTAAATATTAGGCATATTGCCAAGGCTAATAATCGATTTGTCCATAATTATTGCGTTTTGCCGGGGGTTTTCCATAATCTAAGGCCAATTTTTAGGCCAAATCATAATTGTGCGTATAGTGTTGTATTTCCGATGCGTGTAGTACCCTATTTATCTTCATTTCCGTACGTTCGTCGTAAATAGGCCGAATTTCCGTAGTAATTTATAGACGTTCCAAAATTTGAACCGTGTTATACCGGTAACAGAGCAAAGTTTGCTTCTTTCTGCAAATTTCCTATCATTATTTTCTTTGTTTTATTTGGAGTGTGGTTTAAAACAACACTTTTGTAAAGTTTATAGTGGATAAATGAAAATGAATTTTTGGAAAATGTGGTTTTAACATCTGACTTTATTTAGCATTTTTAAATGAATTAAAATTCCAAATTATACAATTTAACCTTTTGCTCAATATATTTATAGCAACTGCTTCATATTTTTTGTACAACTTTTAAAAATTATCAATTGATAATTAATTTACATTAATTGAGTACAGTTATTAGAATGTATTACCGTACCAAAAGTACCTTAATCGGAGACTTTCCCGCGACGTTTGCATTGAACGAAAAAAAAAATTATCATAAATGTACGTGCGAGAGTACTATTTGCGGCCATCTAGGGGTGTCATTTAACAATTTGCTTGCTCAAATACTCAGTGTCTACAGCCCTGGAGTCTTTGGGCAACCCTCTTAAAATAGTCCTGCGACCGTCCCTGATAGCTCTATCTATATTTATTTACAGCAATTTGGGTTCGCCCGAACCATAAAAACCCCCCCTGGCTACGGGCCTGTTACCTGTACCTTTAATATAAGATACAGTATTAAATAGCATGATATATGTAGTTTGCCCTCTCTTTTGTACTTCATTTTTTTTTCTCATTGAAAAACGGGTGCGTTTATTAATTGTATACTAGTACTGTACTGCTAATCTTTAATTTTTTTAAATTTTAATCAAATGGTTTACCAATTTTACGATAGCCTTGATAAAGATGGACAGGTTGGAAAAATTTCATTTAGCCAGCATGCTCGTAAAGATGGTATTGCAAAGATCCCGATGGAGCAAGTCCGGTCGTTCTACAAAGCCGTTCAGAAGTTTGCCAGCGTGATATATGCGCCAGATAACTTGCTGAAATTCATGATAGAAGAAGGTGGGATTTTGAAAATTTGTATTCATGTGTTCTTAACAAAATAAATAATGAGAAAGGTAGATAATACTTATTAATGGGATATATTGGTCACTCTTTAAAACATGATGCACATGACTTCTTAATTGTAGGTGATATGGTGACAGTTGATAACGATCGAGTGCTACACGGGCGTGAAAAATTCCAAACAGACGGAAGTAAAGAAAGAGCCCTTCATGGAGCTTATTTCGATCACGATGAATTTGAATCTCGTCTACGAATTTTAAGCAAACAATTCTCTAAGAAACATAATTAAATGCATATAGATAAATAGGCCTATAGATACTGTACAATTCCCAAACCCATAATGCCATCCCAAAGGTGTCCAGTATTGGGAGAGTTGACTGTATAAGATTGTCTGTGGTGGGGTAGTGTACATTATCATGTTGAATAAAACAGGTAGGGTTTTTCGATTCTGCAATGTGAATTCTTTGTTTTAGAATATTTCACAAACAAATCCCAGTTTTAAGTAACCCTTAAAGGGTATTTCCGGGGTTAAAATTTCTATTATATTATAAATATAAGCCTTTGCAACAACACGACATAACTAACATAGTATAAAACTAATTCCAAATAACAGTATTAGCATTAGTGAAATAAGCCCGTTTTTGGTGGTGCTTCAGCTTTTTTAGTATTTTAAGAGATAATAGGATTGTAGCCTACAAAAATGTACGATTAAGAAACATAGTACGGTTTTAAATAATTTTAATAGTAATCTTATTTATAAATTATGAACATAAACGTGTACATAATCATAAAATATCATTCAGATCGTCATATATATATGTATGTTAATATTATAAATAATAATAGGCCTACAATTATGATTTAAGCTAATCATTTAAAATTAAACAAGAAATATGCTCAGATGACTGTATTAATGTTCAACAATGTAATGCTTGTACAAATCTCTAGTAAGAATGAAAGTTTGACATACAGTATGAACACAGTGAAATATTAGTTACGGTTGATGTAAACGCACACACTATACTGTAGTAGGCCTAGTAGCAGTTTAAGCGATTAGTTGAAACAGTACATAAATAGCTGCGCTCGACATACATTAACGTACACAAACGCCACAGCAGTAGGACTGAACCGAATTGTGGAAAGCGTACTCAGTACAGAAGTAGATGCGCTCTAACATTAAAACGCGCACAATACTCTACACTAGTAGATGGACTGACGCCAATTGTTGAAAGCGTACTCAGTACAGAAGTACCTGCGCTTGATATTCATAAACGTACACAATATTCAACATGAGTAAGGTCAAAGCGAAGTGTTGATAGACTTTCACGTACAAAAGTAAGGCTACACTTGACACAAACACTTACTAATTACTCCAGTAAGAACCGCCATAATATACATACATATTCATAACAAGATATGATGGATAAATAATATATTCTATAATTTTATAACTGTAATTTTTTAAGCTTTAAAATGTAGCCATTATGACGGAGTATTATATGATAAAATGTATATAAAGTTATATCAAAAGTACCATACCATTACACTAGGTCTGGACTAATTAAAATTAATTATACAAAAATGTATGAATAATACATAATTAAAATATGAATAATGCATTAATTACTATGAATAATACATAATTATCATGAATAATGCATTAATTACTATGAATAATACATAAATATCGTGAATAATTAATCATATAAATTTTGTGGAAAATTTAATAATTACATTTCAATATGTTTTCATCAACAAATGATTTTAAAATAAAAGAAAGCTAATCTAAATTTATTTCTTTTTCAATTACATAATTTAATCTTCAGAACCCGTCAAATACTAAATGGCAGACGGACTGCATAATCAAACTTGAAGCATTTAAAAAAAACTCTATTTGTAGAAGGTGACCCTAAACAGTGTATGCTGACAATCAAGATAACCTCATGATAAGTTATGATAAGTGTCTGTGTGTGACAGTGGATATTCATATACTTGTTGTGATGCGATAAATTGCCCAACCAATCAGAACTCAGGAATGCTCGATTCGCAGAAATATATTCACCTAGTGGAAAACATACTTTATATAGTAATTGCATTGATTTACATGATTTCAAAGAATTACTTTTAAAACAAAAGTCCAAGAAGGATTTTAATTATTGAAATACAGACACAATACAAACAAATGAATTAGGAGAATTTAATTTAGAATTGCAATGACTTAAAATGGAAATAAATTATTTTTCCCAACATTTCCTTGGATCTCAGTTCTCTCACCTCAATATATCAAGAAAAAATGTTTTAAGAATTTCTCCGATGCACATCATTTCATACTTGTAAAACAGATATCCCAACATCAGGGTTTTGAAGTTTCTATCATATGTTTTAGGCAAAAGGTACACACAAGTCCTATCCCCTTATGTTTGTGAATGAGGCAAGAAAAATAATAGTAGGGTACCTGGACAGCAATAAATTCTGTACCTGATTTTGGTAACAGGATAAAATTCAATAGGGTACCTGGATAAAAGTCAATACGGTACATGGAAGGCATTCAATAGGGCACGTGGGTAACATTTAATTGAGTACAAGATATCCGTTTATTTGTACCTAAAGCAAAAACTTATCTTATCAAACCAGTCATGTTTTATCTTAAGTAATGCGGTAGAGTAGATTGGTTTAGGGTCATTAATAGACACATATGTAAATTTTTTATCTTTTTTCCTGTAAGTTTGATGTCTGACCTCACAACATTACAATTATTGGGTTGCGAACTTTCAATCCTAAATTCTTCATTTCATCCTACTATAATACAACAAATAATAATCATTAAAAAAAAATTAGTGTCCTCATAAATAAATTCTTTATATTGTACATTCTTGAGAATGAATAGCACACTCCCTTTCTCTCTATCAATTTGAAAACAAATAATTCAAAATGTACTTTCAAGGAATAGATGTCATAGTACAAACAAATAATTACCATTTACAAAAAAAAATTTGTGTCCCCATTAAATAAATTCTTTACATTCTTGTCCAACGGAGAATGAAAACACACTCTCTCTCAATTTGAAATAATGCAAAATGTTATACCAATGTATAGAGGGCATAATACACAAAAAATAATTATTCAACAATCTGAAATTTATGTTTTGAATAAACTCATAAAATCCATCACCATAATACCTAGTGCTTAACCAAATGGAAACGTTTACAATTCACTAATGAATGTATTAACCACATCTATTAAAATGGGATGACTTTTACAATTGCTCATAGATGATCTTTCACAAAGCCAGCAGTGAAGTGTGGGTTATGAATAAGTGGAGAATATTTATGCATGTTTTTTGATTTTGTACTTCCTCAATCCAAGATCAATCAAATATCTGTTGTTATTGAAATAAAAATCAAATTTTGATTGGTAACCCAAGGTCAAAGGTTGAACGTTTGTTACCTTGGAGACTGTAATGAGACTATTTAACATGTTACATATATTTTGGTCTATTGCATATTAAGCAGTGTGGTAACGGCCGCCTCACGGTTGCCTCGGTTGGCTTCCAGGACTGATTTGATAACTTCTGGTTCCGTGTCTGGGAACATCTCGTTGATGGATTTGATGTCTTCGGGAGTGATTGGTGGAGGAGGTTGAGGGTGCTGTTGTTGATGTTGATGCATGACAGGGCCTTGTACGACTGGAGGACGCATTGGCGGATACACTAGTAATAAGAATTTTCACATTTAATCTAGTTACGCTTTTGGTGGTCTAGTGGTATGATGCTAGGTTGTTTATATTGAGATCAATGGTTCAAGTCCCATAATCATCTCTTTACCATTTAACATATTCATCAGTACAACTTCATCATTATTTTTAATTATTGTAATCATCACCACCAAACTATTAACTCATCATCCAAGTCAAAAGCATAGTGATCATAAGCCCAAACATTTACCGTCTAGCAAATGGTTGAAATGGCATCACATGATCAAGTACAAATCTACTATTTTCGAGCATCAAGCACATTAAACAAAAGATTAAATTTAGACAAGAATATTATTTATCATTTGCCAATAAACGATGTCAGTGCACAATTAGAGTGCCCCACCTACAACCAAAACTTGTTTGTGAACGTAAATGAACAAACAAACAAACACTTTGTTGTAAGCCTTACCTGCCATTGGTGCACCAACACCTGGGTATGCATATGCAGAGGGTAAGACCATAACAGGAGGAGCTGCAGGGAATTGTTGTTGCATCAACCATGGTGTAGCTGCCACTTGCTATCCAATCAAAAGTTAGCAAATTATTAGATAGATTTAAACAAAAGTTATACAGTGTTTAACTGGGACATAATTGTGTAATTAAGCTCTGTCTACACTATCGAACTAGTTTCACAAAGTGTGACGTGCCTAAATATGGTAGTGATATGACGTCATCATGTCCATATATATGCATATCACATTTTTTGTCACATAAAATTTGTAGATAGGGCTTAACATAGAATTCCAGGACCTCCCGATAATCACAAGAGTATCTTGATATTTTGATTATCTCCTTATCTCCCGCTAAAATGCAATTTCTCAGGATTTGTTTTTGGATATACTGTACAAATATTCTGATAATGACATATATTACTTAGGCTCTACTACAAGGTCACTGTTTGTCAACTAAAGGTGAAAATGCATTACGTGAAAGTGCCCTCTATAGTTGGATGTATATTTTTAATTTTTATAGCTTCCTCTAATGTTTTTTTGGTATTTATTTAAATTCAGATTTAAACAATATCAAAACATAGCAAAAATGCTGAATTGCATTTTAATTGGAGGGGAAAAAACATCTAAATGTAAAACAATTCAACAGAAATATAATAGTTTTATAAAAAAATCCAATAAGCAAATCAACACACTGCTGGGTGCTTGAAATTGGTTGAATTTGAGCAAGTAGTTCTTTTTTTAAATGATTTTTTTTGAACTGGCGGAAATCTGGAATAGGGATGTGTATAAAAGTTGTGAGCTTTTAAAAAAAAATCCTACATAATGTTTTGTATCTAATCTCTCCAATTATAAAACAGTTTAACAGAAATATAATAAATAATAAAACCAACAGCAAATCAACACACAGCTATGACTGTTGGGTGCTTGAAATACTTTAAAAATACATTATATTTACCGAGTAAGAGAGTACCAAGTTAATCATTCCTTCTTTATCATTGCCTTGCTTGCCGCTTAGTGAGTACCAGTCTTCCTTTGTGTCTCCACTCACGACACACTGTGGTATAGTGATGTGGGCCCATGCAATGCGGTTGTCGGTTGTAAATGATTTCTTATAAAGAGAAAAAAATTGATAATAAAATTGAATTGATAAAATACAATTTTGCTTATTAATTAATTAAGGAGTCTTGATTATAGAACTGCTATTTTTGTTTCTATTAAGTATGATACACAACCAAATACTTAGGAAACCCCTTCTTTCTGAGTATAAGTCGTATACTAAACTTGGGTATTGAATTGTAAAATGATTTGAACCAGGAACCCTGGAATTGGTAAGCAAGCCATAGTGCACTAAATAGACTAAACTCACCATGGGGGCCTGCTCAATGTTAGTTATTTATCCGGGTAAATATCAAACCATAGGGAAAGTTTCTGTTGCAAAATTCGCAGTCACGTCACTTTTAATTTTCCTAAAGCTCTGTCCACACTATCAAACTAGTTTGACAAAAAAAGTGTGATGTGCCCAAATATGCTAGTGATATGACATCATCATGTCCATATAGGCACATAACATTTTTTTGATAGTGTAGACAGAGCTTAAGTGAACACTTTCTTGTGTACAGAACTTAAAACTTCTTTCTATGGAGGGGTTTGTGCTAATAATATTACCAATTATCAGATACATACTTCATCAAATATCTCTAAATAGAAAGTGTTGACTCCTGTTGGCAGGTTGCACTGTATCACCTTATTCCATCTGGGGTTCTTTGAGCCGTTACTATCCGTTGGTGTTTCAAACACGGAGTGTCCGACACGGATACGGCAGTAAGGGTCCATTCTGGTCACACCGTAATTCTTTGCAAGTTTTGCCTAGATAAAGAAAACAAAATTAAGTAAAAACTGCATTAAAACACCGGTTCTCATCAGATCATTAAAGTTAAGCAACGTTGGGCCCAGTTGCGTTCTAGGTGAGAGACCGTCAGGAATTAGCGGCGGGTGCTATGTAATAATAACTAGCACGTGATAGAGCATATATGTACCATACTGATTGCATCCTCAGGCAAGATGCTTTACTCTCATTGCCTCGTCCTTCCGATGGGATGTAAAGCCGTTGGTCCTATGTACATATAGTGTATGTTAAAGAACTTGGTACACTATTCGCAAAGAGTAGGGGATTCTCTACCAGTGTGCTGATCTGGTAGGCGCTGAACTGCTGGCTGCAGTGGGTCCAAATTTCCTCAGTTTCCAGTTAAGCTTAAGAACCAAGAATAAATACATTCAACATTTATGGTGAGTCACATATTGATCCGTTTAATATACTTTGATTTGTCAATGTACCTGTGAAACTGTGATACTAAGTCGTCCAACGGTCGCTTGTTGGTAAGTGCCAGGATTCACGTTCTGCTCGTATTGAAGCATTCTAGCGGTTTGCTCGTCATTATTAATCTGTTGCGAGTGTCCATCTGGAACTGTAATACCCCCTCCCCCTCCACCGATTGACAGAAAATCATCAGGAAGTTCACCAACCATAACCTGTGAGGGGGTAATATAAGCAAAGATACAACTGTAAAGGAATGCTTCAGCTGACCCTAGAAACAAAAGCTATGTCTAGACGGAAGCCGATCACTCCGGCCGCGCTTCACTCCGGCCGCCGTATCAGTTTAGCGCGATGTTATGCACTCCGGCCGCTATTCAATTCGACTTCCTGTGCAAAGGGGCCGTTAGTATGGTGCGCCCATATCTATGTTTTCTATACTGTTCAGTGTTATAACAAATTCTTGGTGACCAAAAGAATTAAAAGAAAAAAGAATTTAAATGGAACTAGTTGATTAGCAACAATTTTACTTTTTTCATTAACATTCAAAGAAGTTTGAACTGCTTTTTCTTTCAAACTAAACTTAACTTATCCTTTCAAATAATCAAATACCCGTCTAATTAATGCTTGAATAACAATATTTAATTTCTTTCTATGTACATTTTATAGCTTTACATTAACATTAAAAATTAGTTAAAAACCTTATTTTTATAACACTTTATCTTGCCAGTACCCATACTTACTAATTATAGTTAATAACAATATGTAAAATATTAATAAATTTATTTCAAATAATCAAATATCAGTCTAATTAATGTTTATTTTGATTAGCTCTACAAAAAACGTGTCTCGGTTGTAAAAGACTCATTGGGCGCTCCATAGCTGCGGCCGGATTTAAGCGCGGCCGGAGTGATCTGTATTCGTCTAGACTAGCCTAAGGCACATTTATTTTAGTATTAAAACTATTATTTTTATTCATAGAATCTCTAGAGTAAGTAGAGTAGGCCTATTACTAATATTTCATGCCAGTTTTAAATGCATTTCCATTTTATATTACTATGGACAATAAAATAGTTTCAGTATTACTATTAATAATTATTATAAATAATAAATGATTGACAATTTTAATAATTAGCAAACTTTTAAGTTCTAAAAAAGAAAAAAAAGCCACTCATATTAGCTTGGCTAGTTAGATTTATTAGATTTAGTAGGCTACTTCTAGTCCTAAAATAGTAGACATGGTCTAGTACCTACCTCGAGGGTCTAGGCCGTATGGATAACCCTAGTCTATCTATGCAGCTGCACATTCCGGCGTAGGCCTAGGTGGTAGGCTCTACGTTAAAAAAAAAAGAGGCAGGCCTAGGCCTAGGCCTAGCTAGGAAAAGGCATGAGAATAAAACCATGATTGCCAGAAATTAAATATATTTTATATTTCAAAGTGAGCACTGATACTTCCACTCAATATAGCTTCAATTAAAAAACTAAATCATTGCATAAGTTATGAAAAAACAAGTAATACAATACCTGGTCCCGTCTCGTAGTCGTAGAAGACATCTTGTTTTTGATGTTTACAAACGAAATTTCCGGAAAAACAACAGAGCCCTCTATAACAGCGTCAATTACTGCACTGGTTCCCGGTGGTGTTCTGCAGGTGACTTTTCTGCAGCAACTGCTTTTATGGGAAAAAAATTGAATTCGAACATTACGTACCTTTATTGAGATGACAATAGAAATATGGAATTAGTAATTAAAAGTGATTTGTGTCGGCTTTATTTTCATGAGTACAATTTTATCATTCGGATTTATTATTCCAACATCATGGTGGATTGATGTAATGTTTTCGATTTCATTTGATTTAAATATCACATAGTTTACTAAGTTTTACCAAGGCCTTACTAGTTTTACTTCTTGATTTGTATGGCATATTAGTTTCTTTAGATGCAGTTCACTACATGTTTGTGCTATTCAATATAAATATTGAAGGACTATTTCTGATGAAGAAATATTAAAAGTAACACTCATAAATAATTTGGAACACAACCTATTTATAGTAGTATATATACTTCATTCCTTTAACAATTTTGTTAATGATTTGAAAACGTTGTAATATTTACTATAAAATACAGTTTTTTATTAAAGATACCGCTAAACGCGTCAGATATTAAACAAACGCGTCAGATGTTAAAAACATGCGTCAGACATTAAAACTCTATCAGGTTTGATTTGATTAATTTCGATACCATGCCAACGAAAGAACAATCATTTTGTATGGTACCGGAGATAGGCCTCTAACCCCCAAAGGAGATTTACATTCTATGGGGTCCCTATATTTTAACTGTATGTTAATTGCATTGATATGTACTGCTTTTGCTATTTCAGTGTTATTCTTCATAGTAAATGTATTTGTTAGTATGGGACAAACCTTCGACTAGCGAAAGATACTGTATTTTGTTTCCTCCACTTGCTTTTGCTATTGGTACGAGAAGAATCTGAATAGGGTTAATGGTAGAATATCCAAGTTATCCATCTTACGTTGTAAAAACTAGTAGCTGTATACACGTAAAGGTAAGATAGATACAGAGCACTGTAGGTACGTCCATAATGTAGGTCTTTGCTACTTAGTTCCGGTAAAGGCCAGTATACTACTGTAGTAGTGTTATTAGTCCGGAAATAATAGCTTTAAATTTCCATCCGGCCATGTGCAATATCGTGAAATTTTATAACATAAAACACATTGTAAAAACTACTTAACATCGTAAACTGTTCATTGTCTAGTAAAATATTTATATTAAAAGTCATGCCTCACTCGTTGCATTATTCTTATCTCTCCCGTCTCCAGCTTAGGAATCCGGACTCAGTGTGAACGTAGCTTAAATGAATAGAACATTATTATTTATGTGTGTGTGGAAACTCTACACGACTGACATGGGAACCACCAGCACCTGGGAATCTCCTGGAGCACCTGGGTACCATCAGAACCTGGGCACCTCCAGCACATGGGCACCACCATTACCTGGGCACCTCCAGCGGCATATGGGCACCTTCAGCAGCACCCGGGTACCTCCACCAGCACCTAGGCACCTCCAGCAGCACCTGGGTACCATCACTACTCTTGAGGACCACGAGAACACGGGCACCCCAAAATGTACCAGAAGCACACACTTGATTTTCACACATTAGCCTAAGACCGATCAATAAAACAGACGCTATATGAACGTTGAATTTCAACTTTATTTATTTGAACCATAAGTAAAATAATATATAAACTACTATCGTGTATTCTAAAATGAATAAACTATACATTTCCTATGATGCATTGCGTTCTAAAAATATACTTTAACCTATGACCTACGAGTGTATTTACTTACAAAAATAATAAACTAAAAACGACAAATTAAATGTAACGAAATGTATAAGAATCAACCTTGTATGTATGTATGTAAAAGAGTATCATGAGCATTCATTTTACTGCATAATATTAATAAATTGTGGAATACTTGTTTAGTCTGAGTATACAGTGTTTTTAAAGATTGTTTTAATCATAAATCCTTGTTTTAAAGTTTAAACAAATACTATGGATGTCAACTGTACAGAACAGATAACTAAATTGAGAAAAATCGTAGACGTTTAAAGGTTACGTAACTTGTTGCTTTCACTGTGTATTCCTGGTGCTTTAGAAAATACAATTGTTTTTTATCAAATAAAACAATCGTTTGCCCTCAACACAACATAATACGTACATCCATACATTAAATTTCAATTTACTCTTCCGACCGAGGCCAAAGGTCAAACTGATATATATGCATTGTTAGGTAAAACTTTAAAAAATATAATTATAATATCAGACTTTTTCTCTGTATTTTTACACTATACACACCCACCAACACGTCTTTTCTTCTTTTTTTCAAATCCACCCGATTCGGCAGTTGTAAATATGTAAATCCTAACTGACAATCGCAAGTCATCTAGATACTTAATAAGCCTAGACAAATGACTTGCAATAGTCAGTTAAGATTTGCATAGTTACAGTGTCAAATTGATATAATTATTTAATCTTCCGAGGCCGAAAGAGATTGTAATTAAATTTATTATCTTAATTAAACAAAATAATACGTTAAATAATTATAAAGTTTGAAATCTTAGATAACATAAAATTAATTATTATTACCAGCAATAATTATTAATCGTTGTAAATTAATTTCATATTAATAATTATAATTTATGGCTTCCATGTAAAACACATTGTTCTTTTAGCGCAAGCATTCTTAAATGTTAAAAAACCCTTTAAAGTTGTGAAGTATACCAACAAGGTATTCATTGTGGCTAAATGTGGCAACAAATAAATCCTAAAATGATATTCCAATCAACAAACTTATCTTACGAACTATAGAAGTTTTTTTCGGTGACAAAAAAAACAATGGCATACTAAAATAATAAGAAATAAATAAAATAAACGTGCCGTACAAAAGCATTATACATAAACTAGAAGCCCCCCTGGTGGGCTGAATTACATCTGCGTGTTATGTAGCGTCCCATACATGTGTATGACGAGCACTATTATTGGAGTAATGAAAATGGAACTGCCAAACAACCCTGAAAACATGGGGGAATTAAAATACTATATTTCTTCTTAATAATTTTCAGCTAAATTTGACAAAAAACGCGTCAGCAATATTAAGCAAAAACGCGTCAGACAACATTAGGAAACTACGGGTTAAAGAAATTTCCGCGTGAAAAACGCGTTTTTCCTCGATCAAGAACCAATTTGGAAACGTATGCATTAAACAAAATGTTCCTCCATACATTGCTGCTCTATAACTATTAAATTCATATCACATAAATATAACAACATGACCTCTTATAATGGATGGTTTTGGGCATGCGCAGTGATATATGAAACCGTCGGCACCTGTCAACATTATTTGGAAGCGTTAATTCAAAACGTCATGACACCACCACCCAGCAACTCCCACAGAAGCAGACGACAATTGAACTCGTACATGTTGACACGGAATCAGACGAACGTCATGTGGCAGACGGTAACAGATGAGCGCCATTTTAGTACTTGCAAAGTATTTAACATTCCTGAAACATTTCTAGGGAATATTAAAATCTCATTTAAAACACAAGACGAGATGTTAAAATGTCGGTATATTTAATGTTACTCAATGTTTTTTTCTTCTCATTAAATTGGTTCTAGCTTAAATGTTGAAAGGAAATCAAAATCCCTTAACGACTTCCTCTCTTCTGAAACGAAATCACCTCATATCTTAACACCTTCCCATGCAACAAAATCTGAAATTTAAACTGACTCCGAAAGACACATTTTTTAAATCCGTGGGAAAACAGTTAATATAGGTTTAAATTCAACGTTATTCCAGACTATACGACTTGAATACTGTACTTGTTAGGCCCCCATACATCCGTTTAATACGTCATACAAATAAAACATAATATTATTTACATTTCCTTATTAAAATAATTTATTCAGGAACAAGGCATTTCTGTTAGGTTGACGGGTTCCCCAAGGCCAGAGTCAGTCTCTGTACAGTAACTTTCTGGGTACGCACTCGGCGAGTCTAAGTCTTTAGAACTACCCTCACTTCCATCTACGTCCATACTACGAGTTAGTTCGTTCTCATTAAATGTTGGCCCTGTTTCCAACCCGTTACACTTTTGCACGTACATTTCCTTATCTACGTTCGTGATGTGTTCAAAACAACATGGTAATGATATTTCAGTCTTAAGTACTTTTGATTTATTTTTCTTCTTTGTGTCTTTCCGTTTATCCTTAATTGTTCCGAGGTTCACATCTTTTTGATCTGAAATCCACGTGTTTACCGTGCGTAGGAGCTCATTCCCCGCCCGTTCACTGTCGAAACTCAGCCCAGCTATTTTCCCGGGCTCCGTTGACAGTGCCATAGTGTGGAAGTTTTTCGAAGGTGACTTATAGTTCGATTGCTGATTAAGCGAGTCATTCCATAAAACAAATCCAGTCCCCCTTTCTGCCAGATAAATTTGTAATTGTTTATCTCTTCTAGAACCAGGGTTCCCTCGGTTGTACACCACCGCCGGGATACCTTTCTGGACCAGTTCCCATCCGGACAAATTCGCGATACCTTCAAGCGTCGTGAAATATAAGTTAGCAAGCCCAGGGCAAACATACACCTGACAGTTTAAGCTTAGAAAAAACGCTTCAATTTGCCGAACTTCCTCATCAGAAATACTTTTAGCCATCGTTTGGTTTGTCGTATCGCTGGCCTTCAAATCCAACATGAGTGGGAATAAAAGTTGCTCAATCTATCACAATTTAAGTCGATCCAATCCAAAAAAAAAAACACAATTAACCTTCAACAACCAAAGCGCGATCCACCATTGAGATCGAATCAGGTGTACTACCTTCTCCCACGCGCCATCTAACTCAAGTGCGTCAATGCTTGAATAAAACGTTTAAATCCTTTAAACTTTGACAACTATTTTTTTTACAAAATATGATTTCTCAAATTTGGTTTTACTTCCTCGTTGTTGGCTTATATTCCATAAACGGTACCTCAATGAATCAGTAAACCTGAAATTAAAAACATAATAATTATTAATACCAATTCATTCGATTCATGCAATGTACGTATTATGTATGTAACATAATTCATTCATTCGTCATGTCAATATAGGAAGCTATTATGACACGAGAAATACAACGACCCGCCATTTCAGTGTGTGGGATGCACACTACTACCGTAGTACTATACTTGACCCAAGTCTGTAGTTATTTTGAGGATTTTCGATGTTTGCCTGAAATACAAGTAGTATACGTATGAAACGCCATATGTGCCAAACTATTTATCTTTTTACTACTATTAAGTCAAAACTCCGTCTGGAACTAGACTACCGTAGTATTTTCGTTTCGAAACGGCAGACGATCAAGACGGTAATCAGACCGTAACGGATGTGTAACGTTGACGGAATGTACCGTCGTCTCGTCTTCGTTTAACGCTCCGAAACACGAACGTTCGCTATTATCTGCCATCCTGAAAAGGTGAACACGTAGGGCTCCATATCCAACGTACACTGCATTTTAAATACAATCCGCTACTACACAGCTTACCAAATAATTTATCTCTTTAAATTAAAAAGCAGGTACTCTGTACTATTGTATCGGTTAGACCTAATTCTTCGTAATGAATCCGGAAATTCGTCATTCGTTTATAAGACCGAAACATTTCCGATATAGTAATTAACATACAGTATTTGAATCAATTCGAAGAACAATGATAGATTGTTTATTACAAAGTATCTACTTATGCTCCCCGGGAAATAAACAAAACGCGTTCACACGCACACAAACGAATCGTGAACGCAAGTGCGTCAACCGTTGGTTATAAAGATCGAATAACTGGAACTATTATAACATAACACACTATAATTATGGAGGTTTTCCACCTCTATCATTCTCATAGAAAAAACAAATGCGTTGTGTAGTGTATAAATAGATTGGCTATAGTAAAACTATGGGTTTGTATACTAAACCGTGGGAATGCATGTCGTCTTTAGCATGTCATACTTTCACTCACTATTCCCTGATCACTCGCGAAAAGTACAACTACTATATAAAAGTAGTAACAGTTGAACGCCTCATAACTATTATGTACAAATCTATCATCATAATAGTGATGCATTCACACCCCTTTGTTATCGAATAATACAACTTTTCTAAACAAAATTAACTTATAACCTCTTTTTGTAAAGGAAAGACGTGATGCCTTTGATAACCATTTCGTATCTCTTGTGTAAAAGGGACTGTTCAAACGTTTAGATTACCATACTTGTAATAAAAAGATTATTATCTGGTACGTATCCTATAGGAAATCGTCCTTCCTGAAGTCTTTACTTTGATACTCGGTCGCAAACCACATTGATCCTTGACCAAAAGGCCGACTCTACGACTGCATAGATATAAAGGTCCTTGTATACCAACTCTGCATGTAAACGTGTTCTTGTGAAACAACCTCAAGGTATAAGTCAAAAGAGGACGCTACATAAGTAAGCAATGTGTACAATCGCTCGAGTTCCTATTCCTCTGATGTGAAACAATCCCTCGAGTTAATTTCATACGACATTAATGTGACACAATCGCTCAAATCAAATTTCATTTTAGACACTTAACCTCCTGTAGATAACAGGTATCTAAATCTCGCAATGAGATCCCCTTTTGGGACAGACTATTAAGGGACACTTTTTGTGTGCTTAGGGTTGGTGCTTAGGGTTAATGCATCGGCATAACCACATTCCTTTAAGGAGGCCTCCATTGACGACAAATTGGAGTATAGGTACAATGTATTTGACAATTCAAGTTTAGTCTTTGTATATTTCATGATAAAAAGCACTCTATGTATATGAAACCGAAGGTAATGGCACTTATCGCTTTCTATTATTCTACAGTATTCAGCATAGTCGTACAACAATAGTTTTTATTGACAATTCCAACGATGGTTAATGCGGATACCATGTTTAGATCGTACTGGTATGAATATAAAACAGCGTTATGATTAATAAAATATAATAGACCTAGGATATCAAGTGAAATGTCGTCTGTTGGTTTGCCTCTGAATGGTATCGGAGAGTACCATCACATCCCATTAGAAGTGTTTTTGTTTACTACAGTTCATAGGTCAAGTAGTAATGTATTACCGAGAGATAAACACTCACCTAATCAAAAGTAAACCGTACGACAACAATGTACAATTCAGGCTTGTTCAAACATACACATGGCCGCAAAAAATCCCCATTTGTTTACCGTATTGTTTGCGTGTCATACTTACGTTTCAACGTTTTTTAGGAGTAATGCAAGTTGTATTTCTTATTAACTTACTTAAACCGTCCGTCAGTTGATCGGATCAATAACTATCGGATAAATAGCTACAGATCAGCTATCGTATCAATAGCCATCAATGTCAAAATCATCGTATTACCGGCCTTCTGTGGGACACCTCTATCCAGGGGACACCCCGATCAAGGGGAACTTAAACCACGAAATGAACAAAGGGGGAATATTTGTTTAATTAGAACCATTCATCATTAATGCCCTCAAAACTGACGCCTATTTTGTCAACAATACTCTCAAGAACTTACCAAGAACTTGACTTTGAACGTGAAGGCTGGGAAGTTGATGAGTTTTCAAGTTGTTTCCATAGCAACTTAATGTCATTTGATTGTATATCACATACATCCAAGTGAAAAAAAGTGTTCGAAGGAATTTCGATCAATCATTGCCCTCAGAAGGAAATTAATGATATGGAATGTTGTGGTCCATTTATTCCAGCACATTAACAAAATGGTATAGGCCTATAATAATGTTTATTTCTTCAAACATCGGTGGCATCTGTCTAGTCTAGGATCTTTCTCTTTATATCGACATTCCAAACATTTTAAAGACAGAATATACAAATATGTCTTTTTAATGAGAAGCAGTTGAGTAAACCCTTTATTTATTTTAGCCAACTTTAAAAAAAGTTTCAGTAGTCATTTATCTATCAAAATCCGCGCATGTTTGTCAGAGATGACGTCCCATATTTGATGTATAGATATAAAAATAAGTCTATATGATTTTAGATCTAAGAATATGATAAATGATACATTGTGAAAGCTATTGAACTCATTAAGTATTTAATGTTTTTATTTACTGGAAAAAATCGATTAATGGCCAGAAACAGACGGTGGAAAAGTACATTATGCATGAAAATGTGGTTATATTATCTAAGTAGGCCTGTGACGTGCACCTAAACGTGAACCCACATTTTGCGTTTTCGTCTTTGTTTTCAACGTTTACTTAAGCTCTCTCCACACTATCCAACATTATAATGAAAAAAAATGTGAAGTGCCCATATATGGATGATGTCATATCACTACCATATTTGGGCATATCACTACCATATTTGGACACATTACACTTTCAAACTAGTTTGATAGTGTAGTCAGAGCTTTAGAAAACATGTGTGCCTACAAGCAGCAATTTGGTATTTGCCATTTTTATTTCTACGCAAAACAGTGTATAATTTACACTGTGACAGACAAATGTATGACTAGTTGTGTATGTTAATGTATGATCAGATTTTGACAGACTTTAATGTATGATCTGCGTGCCTGTCTTAAGTAACCCAGATCATTATTGTATAGGATGTGTATTTATTAAACTTTGTTTAATGAGGGCGACTCAAAATATGGTATTATGACATACCTTAATGTATGATTGTGTATGCCTGCATGTGTGTACTAGTAGGCTTTTCACGATGACCTCTTTACGACCTAATTATGAATGTGGCCGAGGAACACCGTCGAAGAATGGATCAAACACATTTTTTCGCGTAAATGGTCGACTGGAAAGGGGTTGAAACTCAATCAATCAAAGTTACCCTAGCTCGAACGGCGCGAATATCGCTCGTTGGGAGGAGATATAAGAGCATGGAGCTATACAAAATAAATGCTATTATAGGCTAATATAGATGCAGATAGATGTAGCAGCTTCCAATGATACATGGGTCAGTGGATGATTCATCGGATTATAATTCAAGTATTTGCTAACATGGCTATTGAATCGGAGTTTATTATATTAATACCTTATTAATTTAGTTATCACAACACTCCAATGGTCTCTTGTGATTTGCGTAATGTCAATATTAAAATAAAATCAATGTATGTCAACTTCAATTAACCGGAAATATGTGACGAGATGGGATGAGTAATATTGATGTCTTTGTACTTAAGATTCAGTAACGGAAAATAAACTCAATCAGAAATAAATAAACAACCATTTTACGTTAGATGCGTATTAACAACGAGACCTGCATTTTTAGAGGTACAGTACTTGAAAGGATTCGATCGATTAGGCTAAATCCTACAATATCGAGAAATAAAAAGAAACCGGAAACTGGAAAAAGGCCTAGTTAGAATGAATGTTCAAAAACGTAAACGGTACATTCCGAAACGAAAACAACATACAGTATTCGGTTTGTAACCAAACTATAGCGGATAATAATTGTTTTTCTCTTCCGAATCCGCTTTCTCTGTGGTTTAATTAAAAATAATGCGTTATAGACCCACTAGTTCTTTTCGATTTAACGCTTAAACTGCGCTCAGCACCACCACACGTTTAATGAACCAGCTTCGTAAAAAATTATAAACATCATGAGGAATAAAAATGTATTATACATGTTCAGTGTTTTGTGAATTTTATAACATGCGGCAGCCATCTGCTTTGGACACACGTGTCCACACATATTGCTTCAATTCAACCACACCATGCATAACCACTAATATTTTGAAAACTTAATCTGGAACAACAATAATAATAGCACAATAGAAATTAGGAATACCTAATACCCATGGTGGTGGTTCAAGGGAACGGGAGCCGTTCCAAAATCTGTACGAGTGTACGATAAAACAATTTCAATATATAATATTGTTTTGAATACATTACTGTAGGCCTTGAGAATGATAATTTTTAATTTTATTAAATATTAGTTACAAAAATTGCAAAACCGGAAGACCTTGTTTTTAATTGTTTCCGGGTTTTGAGCTCGAAAAGAAAGAAAAGATACGGACATGGACGATAATAGAGAGTTAGGCATGTGTTTATCTTAACAGTGTCACACGCACAGAAACCAATACGTACCATGACCAGACGTTTTAGTACTTCCTATGCCTGCAATAAATCCATTTTCATTTACGAAAACAAAAGTTTTAGGAAAAATGTTACGTTCTAATGGATTCAAATAGAAAGAATTACTAGGCCGACTCGCTTCTTCCTAGTTCTGGTGGTGGAACAAGTCTTCTCTCGGTTAAGGACTAGCAAACCGTAGGCCCAGCGTACACATCTCTATAACCTGTGTGCACTTTTAAAGAACCCAGTTCATCATATTCGAGACGACTATAGGGGATTCACAAAATAGCCCCTTTCCATCAGGAGGATTACCACCAATCCGATAGGACAGTGATTGATTTACTATTGGAAATCCATGGCCACCAAAATGAAATAAAATAAACAAAATCATAGCATTATATATTACAAAGTCTAAAGATGATGATCGGTTCCTTGATTTGAGAAGACCCTATAATTGCAGGAGGCTCTAATTGGAAGATGGATAATTGGAGGATATTTGTACTCTAATTTAAAGGGTGTCTAATTGGGTGTATCTAATTTAAATTCATATATAAGCCAAGTTGGAGTGATATTCATTTCATACGGATAACAGATATAACGGTAGTTTTCCCATGAGTCAGCCGCACCGGAGGTGTAATCCCAGGGCACCATCCTTGCTCCCCTTATTTTCTTATTTACAATCAATCCTGCATAACAAGTTTGTTACTCATCCTGAAATTGGCATTTGCAAATATGTTAATGATTTAACAATTGGGTGAACGCTGTACTGTACTATAATACATTGCAAGAATGTTATGAACATATGTAGCACCAATATAAACAAATTAAAATTAACTCCTAATTGAAATGTCATGTCATGTATATTGTTTATATATTTTGTGGCCAAGAAATCTAACCACTGTCCCGAATTGTTATTTTACTAACATTACTTATAGAGAGATCATGAACCCTTCCCAATAGATTGTAAGGGCGTCTAGTTATGATCAAAATGTTCAATTTGGAGGGATTTTAATTGAATAATTATATAATTAATTGTCATTAAGATAAACTCCTTTTTATAAAGAAACTATTGTAAACGTACGAGCAGGCTAGGCAGGTGTTTGAAGTATGTTGACCTCAGTCAAGTACACACAGTCGATATTTAACTTGGTGGGTAATTGTCATTATGTAATTAATGGTAACATATTGCTGCAACACCTTTTATTTTGTAATCTTTTAGGGAAGAGTATGATAGGCCTACATACAATTGTTTCTATATAATTTGTGACTGTCTATACAAACACTACGGTACATAATAAAATACTACAGTAAGTATACCACATCTAATTAACTGGCTGTGTGTTTACGTTGCGTAGTACGCTTTTTTAGACGTGAATTAAACCACCCATTGGTCTTCAGATGTTTTACCATACTATACTCTATACTCTGACGTAATTGTACTGTGTAACTCAGTACACTGAGAACACATTATGAAACAGAGGACTCGAACCCACGACCTCCAGATCACCAGCCATGTGATCTTACGTCACACGCCATAGTATAAGTATTAGCATCAGAATCAGAATAAATTTCACTTGTTAATCAAAAATAATAGAATTGATAAATGTTTTGATTGTGGCGAAATCTGTAGCTCTGAATGTAGCCCTCCTACGTGGTGGATTTGTAAGTTAATAAAGCTTTGTTGTAATTAATACAAACTGCCAACGTAATAACTAATCCGACTTAACCTTCGACTAGCCCCAGGGGAAACACAATAATTGAGATCAAGTAAATAAGTAAATCACAAATAATCAAAATTGGCTTTTTAAGACGTGTTTATATAACCTCAAAGTTAAAACGATCTTTCAAGAAGTATTTTTTTTGTATCGGGTACAATCGATCATACCAACAAAATATTTATAAAAAGTTTCGGTTTCAATAACTTAGATAATGTGCGACAATTCACATGTAGACCTATATAGTACTGAATATTGCATGTATATTATATAATATTGGAAGACATCTAAACATAACAATTCATTCCGAGAAATAAAACACGAACCGTGTAAAATAAACTATTATATGTAGACTATGAAGAAATAAACTTATTTATCCATGTGTAGGCCTACTCAGAAGATTGGAAACAAATCTGACTGTGGCTAGCTAATTTAGAATACCGGTGTCGACTGGCTTATAAAAATATCAATTTCATCATCAGTATCAGCTATAGACCTTATTATCTTGGTGTCTAAATCACTAGAAAAGAAAACAATTACTTACTGAATATATGATTCCTAATAGATCGATTAAATTCACATAAACAGGAAAATAAAGCCCGTCTAGCTAGGCGACAGCAAATGTTTTGGCAAATGAATGGTATCTCCTCTTACACACCCACTCGCGACCTTCTTGCTAACGGACTGAACTTAACTCGCCAGGGATCGGATATTATACCTCTTATACTGCGCATATGTCTGCGCATTCAATGTAAACCCAGTGAACCGTGAAAAAGTTACACAATTTCATGATAAGTGGTTTGTTATTGAATGATCAAGAATAAACCGAAGAATAAATCATGTGATTTCATTTCATAGTCGAACCTCTATTAAGGGGACACCATTGGAATCACGAAAATGTACCTTCAATTAATGACGTGACGTTTCCCCTAAATGACCATATTAATGTATTAAAACATACATTTCCACTCGTTTGTTTGACGGGAATTTAAAGTGTCGTGACGTCACTTTAATACGGTGTGATAAGGGAAGGGTCTCTACTGTATATGTCATTTCAGCCAACACAAGTTATGAATACAAAATAATATCAAGGGTGAACCCAAAAAAATAGATAGTCCCGGTGGAATACAGGGCCAAAAGAAAAGACCAAATACGCGGAAGTAGTTGTACATGACACAACCCCCCCCCCCCCCCCACCCTCCTCATTTGTCCCTTCTTCTTACACGATTGTTGTGTAACAAATGGTCAGAATCTATTTGTTACACAACAATCGATAAAATCCCAGACAAGTAAATAATATAAAACGTGATCGAGCCCAACCATGGAGTAAAGAATACCATGGCCCAACAAAGGAAGTATTCTGTTCACCAAATCTCTACAAGTATTAAAGTCCAATGTCAAACTTTATTAATAATGCGTGTATTCTAATCCGAAATTATTAATTCAATATTTGGTTTGATATTAAACAACATGAGATATAACGATTAATAGAAATTTGGCATTCCAATTTGCGATGTCATCAAAATCCGCGACCTATGTACAGCCAGTTTGTATCCGTGTGTTTACATTGTTAAGTTATTACTGTGCTTTGTTTCATGAATAAACTACATTAAATGATGAAATAAATATTTTATTATTCCTGAAAAAGACAAGTCATTACCAAACCGGACATTGATGACGTAATGGTAAGAGTATCGGTAAAAATAAATTGGTTTTATTAGTAGTAAAGAGTAAGCAAACACCATACAATGAATGTAAGACGCGACGAATATGTGCCCCTCTGGTGTTTTATATGTGCCCCTCTGGAGTGTGATATATGCCCTCTGGAGTGTGATATATGCCCTCTGGAGTGTGATATATGCCCCTCTGGCCCGAGTGTGATATATGCCCCTCTGGCCCGAGTGTGATATATGCCCCTCTGGAGTGTGATATATGCCCCTCTGGCCCGAGTGTGATATATGCCCTCTGGAGTGTGATATATGCCCCTCTGGAGTGTGATATATGCCCTCTGGAGTGTGATATATGCCCTCTGGAGTGTGATATATGCCCCTCTGGCCCGAGTGTGATATATGCCCCTCTGGAGTGTGATATATGCCCCTCTGGCCCGAGTGTGATATATGCCCCTCTGGAGTGTGATATATGCCCTCTGGAGTGTGATATATGCCCCTCTGGCCCGAGTGTGATATATGCCCCTCTGGAGTGTGATATATGCCCCTCTGGCCCGAGTGTGATATATGCCCATCTGGCGTGTGATATATGCCCCTCTCCACACGTAACGTGTAAAGTATCAAACCAAATTCCTAAATACAGTGTCACATTTGCCATTCACCTAACGAAAAATAATTCATAGCAAAATGTGTGTAACATGTGACTAAATTAATTTAACTCTCCCTGATGTGACGAACATAAAATAAAAATCGAGTGTGTCGCCTTTAAATACCACACGTAAATTGAAATACAGTTTCACAAAAATACACTGACAGATAAAAAGTCAGTAGCATAATTTAATATCCTTTGCATATTTGACCATTAATGTAAATTATAAATGTGTTTTGCATCGTGTAATGCGATATTTTTAAAACGTCGTCAAGGTTGAGGAGAAAGAAAAATCAAACATTTACAAGTTTTACAGCAAATAAACTAATCAGAAATTCCAGAACTTAATACAATTTGTCAACACAACAAGTGACAACATGTAAAACAATGACATTGTCACAAAGTTCTGTTTACGCAGGTGAAAAAATGTGAAAAATGGAATTCGTGCAAAAATAACATTCTTCTAAACAACTAGCTCATTATTTAACTTTCAACTGTATTTGGAACAACGGTATTATGACATTTGCAAATGTACAACGCCAATCCATCACCACCCTATCTCAGAATTGATTATGTATAGATAATGCCCGGTTTAAAGACTCATGATAAGTGATATAGGCATAATAAATATTATACAAATATATAACCAAAACATATTAAAATACTTAAGGTAACAAACGTCACATGATCCGAACAGTTGTTGGGTATCAACCCCACCACCCAAGGTAGAAATGTGATGCCGATAGTTACAATCCGTTATGTTTGAGTAATTAATGAATGACGTAATGAATTTAGCTGATTTTCGACTAACATAATAGAAAAATGGAGGGAGTATGGACTTTGGTTTTGCTTGAGGTTGATAGCTATCTGAGGTCCTGACAGGATTCTATAGTATGACAATGATACATACGTGCTATTAATAATGTATCTATTTCTGGTTTATCATTTGGTAACATTAGAACTTTCAAGGAATTGTGTACTCTGTATAATAATTTATTGTTGACAAATTACATTGAGCTATTTTTGTAGCATATAATAATCTAAACAGTTAAATTCGGAAAGGATGTGAGGCGAATTTAGGACTAAGCTCTGTCTACACTATCAAACTTTATGTGACAAAAAAATGTGATGTTCCCATTTTATGGACATGATGATGTCATATCACTACCATATTTGGGCATATCACTACCATATTCGGGCATATCACTACCATATTAGGCACATCATGTCAAAATAGTTTGATAGTGTAGACAGAGCTTAAGAAGGTGAAGAAGTCACATTCGATTTATGGATAAATAATTAAAAGAAATAATAATTTCAGGAATGCGAGAATGATAATTGAATGCAAAGACTCGAAGAAATAAAAATGTAATGTAAAGGTCTTCTCAACAAGTTCATTCTTTCACAATTTCTGAAACAAAAAAAAACTTTCATTTTGTGTTTTTTTAGTGCTTTTTTCGATTGCTTATGTAGACACATTTTTACTGTAGTCTAATAGAATATAAAAATATATATCTGCTTCGATATAAAAAAATACGACCTGCATTAAAACGTATTCGTGACATAGTTACGAGATGAAGACAGTTAGATGCGTTTTTTGCAGCCGCTGCTGAAATACTATAGAAAAGTGAAAACATAACGTGGGCCTACGTTTAAATTGAGGAATATTAGATTTTCAACCAGATTCGTAAAACGATTTAAATATGTGTTGTAATGTCTATGTAAGGATGAAGGTAGATATTTAAATTTAAATGCAATGCTGTTATAAATAACTATTTATATTATTCCAATTGTCTGCAACAGATGCCGACACGTTGCAAACAGCTATTCCATCCATTTATGTCGGGGTCGAGTGAGAGTGCGCTGACGGGGGACATTCCTAACTCAATGGGTTAGCAAATGTGTTAAAAGGCATTAAACATGACATGTTTGTTAATGCTAAGACGCTGGACACGGTCATGGTCACTTAATGGTCAAACAATACAAGACAAACATGGCACTCAGTGGGTAAGAGGTTATTTTTAACGTTTTTAGTGGACAATCCCATTGTACATTAATAGTCCATTCTAAAAAAAGGCCGACAAAATCTGTTAATTTCCGGAGTTTTAAAACTTTGCCCAATAACTGATACTAGGCCTAGGACAAATACAGTAAAAGTAGATTTATGCCCACACATGCCTAAACCACTGTCAGACAATAATAGGCCTATATAGAAATACCTACTTTACATAAAGATTTAGATTAACATTATTTAATTACCTTTTCATGGAAAAGTTACTATTAGACGAGTCTCACCATGATGGAGGAGGTATTAGTATTAAAATTAATAATAACATTGTACCACCATGCCTCAACTTCATAATATTAACAAATATATACGTAGTACTGTAAAATACCACTTACTTTGTTCCTACATATTACGTAAGACCATAATGTAAGGTAATTCGCTTCCAATGGACACACTGATAACATTCCAACATAAAATCTTCTGACATGAACTTAAAATGGGCCTACTATAAAACGGCATATCCAACAAATGATATTGTTTATAAATGAATATAGTTTTAGGCTAGCCTACCTTTTATATGAAGAAACTGTCTTGATTATGAGAAATTCCAACACACTCTGGGCACGGTCGTCGATACACAGCCCACGCTTGCTCAGTGATTTACTGTGTAATGAATCTGAGCGCGTCAACATTGGCAGCAGTAAACGATCAATCGTCTGCTATCAATGATGACGTCATTCTCAGTGGAAGCGTTGACTCAATTACAATTAATAATATATAGGCCTATTGTAATATTATCAGACAAAATATCTATCAATATAATTGTCCATCGTTAAGATGATGGTATCATTTTCTACACAAACTGGGTCGTTCATCTCTATAAGACGTCGTTCCCGCCTAAACTATTCTAGATTAGCCCATGAATTTATGTAATAACATGGAGTAAAGATTATTCTTTTTCTTTACTCCATAATAATAATAATTGCTCTGTTAATTACATGACAATTAGGCCTATGAATGGGTTCAGCTTGGGGGGGGGGGGGGGGCCTTCGTCTTGTTCAGTGGGCTTATAATGGCTGAAATGATTTTAATCATTTAGAAATGCTCTGTGCATGATAAAAACAAGGCAAGAACTTATACGTCATTTATGATTAAATTTAAATTAATTTAGGTCATTTTCAAAACAATAATGCTTTGAAGATGAATCATCGGTAATTCTGATTTTTTGTCCAATTACTTAGACGATCACGCTGACGTCACGTATCTGTAATTGAATTTTTCCCACCTTGTGAAATCTTAATTGATTAACTAGGCCTAATCACCGAATGTAGCCAATTTAGTCGTCTTTAATTGCATTCTTTGATTTGATAAATAAAATTATTATTTTCACGACTGGAAACAACTGATGTAATTATATTTGTCAGTGACAAAGGAATGAGACATAGTGGACGTGCACGCACAAACGCACCGATAATACCACGCGCGTCAGTCGTGTTTCATGATGATGGCACACGAAACATGGTACAGTATATGGAAAAGCATACCGTATTGTTTACGTTATGTGTTACGTATTAATATGAATTATTCGTTAATTGTTGTGCTGCTGCTGGTGTCTTGGCTTAGGCTGTGACGTACCCGGATGTTCATGAATATCTACACTCTATTTTCAGGTACAATGCAATATTTATAACGTATTGTACCGTATTTATGATAAAAAATATTTCTTTTCAATTAAACCTGTGACATTGCCAGAACCATTCAACGTCTACATTGAATTGACAGTATATCGCTGTACCTACAGTTGGATATCATTGTAGTCTCAGCTACAGTGAATTAAGGTACACCTACATAACTAACTTTCTAATGGACAAACAGACAAACTCTTCAGTTGCATTATCATCTTTAAACTTAATAAGACGTATTTAGAAAAATAAATTATATTTGAAAATTTCTCGACAAAATCCATGTACTCCAAAATGGCCACTCAAAATCGTACTGGATGTTCAGCCAGTGTTAGCATGGAGGTATATACCTCCATGGTGTTAGTTACTACTGTTCCAACTCTGTCTAAACTTTATAATATGCGAAACCATTCTCGCGGCGCCGACATAGTACAACAGTCGAATACTGCATCAATATTGAAATGAATTTCCAATATCAGCTAGCATGGCTACAATTGACTTATGTTCATATTCTGTTATGAACTAAAACATCACGTGTCAAAGAATTAAATATTATCTGTTTATGAACGTTGATATTCATAATTGATAAAGAGAAATAAATACCATGGAAATACTAATGTTTGACGTTTCTCTGCTGCTTGTCATATCGACTTATTCTTATCAATATTAAAACGCTATATGTGACGTAAGCAGAATAAACATCACGTGGATACACTACATAATTAATATCGAATAAAATCAGCATTGACAGACTTTCGAAACTGCCACAAGGCAAACCACCTGTTGTTAACATAGATAATTATACTGGTAGGTAAAATCATGGAGGATAATAATATACAATTCCGCCATGGTAAAATGTAGGCCTAATAAAATATTAAATTGTGTCGATAGCTAGCCTTCGGAGTCGCATGCCCTTGAAATACAAATGAGGTTAAAAATTAAACTTACAAGGACGGATTATATTTTAAAGTTGCTTTGTGACACCAAAGCAAAAATAAACATAAATCCAGAATAAATCCATTTGTAGTGAAATAAAATAAACATTCTGATACCTCGGGGTACCTTGCTTATGATTGGCAGTTTCGATTGTAATATTGTAAGATTAATTCTGTAATTGTAATAAATGAAATAAAAATCCTGATTTCTTAATGATTGGTTCAGAATGAAACAACAACGTGGTTACTTTCGAAACAAGGTCATCTGTATCTACATAATTAGTTTAATTAATATAAATATTTATATTAATATTAAGTTTGTTTTATCATCAGCCGACAAGTCAAAGACTATCTACTAAGGTCAGGCGTTGCCAAGGTTCGATGGCACTTGAAAAAATACAATATTATTAATCTAATTTTTATTCTAATTGAATTAATACTATTGTTTGGAGGGTAACAAGCAATTGATAAGCTCTGCCTACAACTAGTTTGACAACAAAGTGTGATGTGGCCAAATATGGTAGTGATATGTCCAAATATCGTAGTGATATGACTTCATCATGTCCATATATGGGCACATCACACTTTTTTGTCACATTCAACCAACGACAAATTTTGGATCAATCGGACCAATAATTTAGAGAATGTTGCACTGCAGATATAGCCTAAACCTTTAGTATTCGATTTTCCACCTAAAAACAGGCACTGTTATAAACGCAACGACGAGCCGCAACGCAAGTAACTTGACCAATCACAAGCGATGGATAATTCGAACAGTCGCTTGTCATTGGTCAACTCGCTTGTGTTGCGCTTACGTCCTTGCGTTGCGTCCTATAATCACGCTTTAGGCCTATCGTCTAGACTATACAGTTTTCAATATAACAAGCAGATGTTTTATCGTTTCGTTTCTGAATGTTGTTATTCTATGAGTTTCACTGGACCGTGATAACCTTTTAAATAGTGCGTTGATTAGTATTGACGGCTGCCGAGAACATTCAACTAGTAGTTACTGTAGTAGGCCTAACATATCTATAACCTGCAATAAGCGCCATATAGGCCTACTGATAACAGCGGTGGATCTAGGGGAGAATTTAGGACAAGAGCGGCATCGCGAGCAAAGAGAGGACCCAGGCTGGGGGAGAGTGGAAGTCATGGGCCCCAGTAGAAGTTTTGTCATTTGGGTCACGTACTATTAGGGGAACATTTGTTAGAAAAGCCCCAACGGTGTCCCAATAGAGAATGTATAGGCCTATTTATATTTAGTTTTCGTTCTGTTTTATTTGTTTTCTATGACAATATTGTAACGTACGGTGAGAGTCAATAAAGAATTGAATTGTAAACAAAACAGACATATTATTAGACCAATCATCTGTTTAATAACTAAGAACCACATACAAGAAGCTTTAGAGAATCAGCTAGAACGAATATAAACGTAGTGAAATTCTAGAATTAATTATTAAATTCTTGGAAAGAAAAAGTCAACGTGTTTGTGATGTTATGCATTGCTGTGGTTACCGTTGCTTATTGTCACTACTTTTATTGACCACCCTTGTTTATCGACTGTTGCGAATATTTGGATAATTAACCTAAAGAAAATAATTTGATTTTGGAATTGCGCAACTAAAGCTCAGTTCCCACCATCGGGTTTGTTCTTCCGTCTTCCAAAGGGACTTGTATTGATTGATAGGACATCAGGAGAAGAGTGTTGCAATCCCACAGTCATTTCTTCACTTGGTCACTAATGACCTACTTTTTGAATAGAATGTCATAAGCTTGCAATTTAGGGACACTCTTTGTATATTGTAGGTATTCAAGGATTGACCTTGTCAACCATTGTGTAAATACTTTCTCTGCTCTCTGCTTTGCTATTCTATTTATCATTTAGAATTCAATTGTGATATTGTATATTCTTAATACAAATTGAAATGGATTTAGTGTTACTTTCGAAAGTTTTGATCATTTTGTGTATGGTAAGAGAACTAAATAAACGCAAGCAGAAGAAAAAAACGATTGCAAAAGAAACGCAGTGTGTGGGTGAAACCATGGATACAGCGGCGAAAATCCCATGGAGCATACCATGATTTAATAAAGGAACTGGAAGTAGAAGACATAGAAAAATATAATAATTTTATCTATAATTATATATAAATATATAATATATTATGACTTTTAATAA
Organism: Antedon mediterranea; assembly: GCF_964355755.1. NCBI lineage: Eukaryota > Metazoa > Echinodermata > Crinoidea > Comatulida > Antedonidae > Antedon > Antedon mediterranea. The sequence continues at coordinate 2,836,308 of NC_092671.1, forward strand.
CACTTTATAATCTTTGTATTCCATTCAACTCCTAACTAAAGTTATTTCAGGTATCTATAATCAAAAGATATATAGTGAACTATATTATATCTCTCTGCTACAATATTCAGATGTTGATCCCTACCAAGCCAAATTCCTGCCCATCTGATTGGCTATTGGTGTAAAAAACTGGTGTCAGTTTCGTTAATAATAGGACATGCACTAAAACTTATAAGTCACTATTTTCTCTCTTTTATACACAAGGGAGCAGTTAAAATAATAGATTTGACCCTAAAGGTGACTGGAAACAGGCACTTTCCATCAATCAATACAGTGTCCCTTTGGAAGACGGAAGAAAAAAACCGATCGTGGGAACTGAGCTTAAGGATAGTATACGGTCGAAGGTACGTCAGTTCATCGATTTCTTAAGATTATTTTAGCAAAAAACTACATACTCTTTACCTAATCTAATCATTATCGTAGAGAACGTCCCGTTTAGTGGATCAAAACATGGACGACACTATTAACAAAACAAACTTTATGGACCACCTACAAAGTACAAAAACAAGGCAGGCAAATGAACAAACAGAATAAAATACAAAACATCGAATTATTAGGTTTACTGATTTCAGAAATTAAGAAAAAGACTAACTTGAGTTTGATACAAATATAAATCAATATCGCAAATGAAAGAAATTAATATAAAATATGTATAAAATAATTGCGTAAAGACTAAATAATTCTCTCTTTAAAGGCTCTGTCTACACTATCAAACTAGTTTGACAAAAAGGTGTGATGTGCTCAAATATGGTAGTGATATGACGTCATGGGCACATCACATTTTTTGTCACAAAGTTTGATGGTGTACACAGAGCTATAGAATGACCCCACGCCCCAACATTTATCCTATTAAAAACATGAATCTGTTATCTTGTCAGTACTTTACTTGTTTTAAGCCTTATCTATCGCTAGGCCTACTTATCTTTATACTACTTAACTTTTCATCAATCATAACAGTATGACAACAACAAGATTATGTTTCAGAGTTGACGATGATATTATAAACACTATATTATGATATAACAATCTTAACAGCAAATTGACAGAGTATGAAATATGCCTAAGCCTGGTTTCCATAAAATCGCTACACCGTGTCGCCGACTGCTGTCGCCGACAGAGCGTAGCGATTCTATGGAAACGCTAGAATTTATCGGGGATCTAGTACGCGAGCGCTAAATATCCTTTGGTACACACGCGTATACGATTCATCGCCGGACAAAATCGGCAAAGTTGAACATGGTTGTTGAACTTTGCCGATTTGTCTGCGATGAATCGGGGAGAACTCCCCGATGCGCGTCGGCGACATCTGCGCGTGTAGCGATTTTATGGAAACCAGGCTTTATCCGTCTATTTAAGTTTGGGTTCATACTTGGACGCAACGCAACAAAATAAGGCGCAACGCAAGCGAATTGACCAATCACGAGCGACAGTTCGAATAATGATCCATCATTCTTGATTGGTCAATTCGCTTGCTTGGTTCCTATGGACGTAACGCAACGACGTAGGCGCAACGCAAAGTGACAAGAGCTGAGTTCGGATTGGTCAAATTACTCACGGCAGTGCAGTTAAGTTATTGCATGGTGTTAATGTTGCGTCAGTACGTTCCGGCAAGCGATCGCGAAACAAAAAAAGGACTGTTTATGCCCATTCCGTATCTCACTTTTTTCAGGTATGCGAATACGCGCATAGAGTCATGTGAAAAACACATTCGGCATGTCAGTAAATACACGTAAATACGGCGAATTTATATCGTGACACGCTAGACGATGAAACGCCAGTTGAGAATGAAACCTGATAGGTTCCGAAACGTACTGTAAGTTTGTTTACATTAATTTTTGGTTGTTCAAAAAGAAATTTTATTTAATATCCTTACTTTTTTTATACACGTTGCAATAACATTACCAATACATAACTTTTCGTGAAATAAGCAAGAACAAATATCTATATACCTTTAGAATCAATACTTCTAAACGCTCTGTTCACTTAACGCAATAATCGTATTTACCTGACAGTTTTAATCCTCACTTACCCTTTTAGATTTAATCTCCTTATACGCTAGCTTCAATCTCCTCGGAAAAATATTTTGATGAGAATTATAACGTATCAGCTCAATTGCATGAATCGAGTTCATCTTTAGTGAGACATAAATAAACGCTTCAACCTGTCATGATTGAAGCAAAACATGATGTTCATATTAATAGATGATGATATACAATAATAAAATGCGAATGAGAACATTTAGGCCCTGTGGCGTAGACGTGTTTGTATCGTTGGTTAGCGCTCACAGTAGGTTATCTTCGTAATAACATATATAATTTCATCTGCATAATTTTAGGCCTACTCTCGAGTCTCGGTTTCTATGTTTTCAACTCATTCCTCCGTTTGTCAGCGTCATCTGCGACGTTACTACGGACAATAGTTCTTCAATGAAGAACTATTGTCAGATTCGTTGGTTCCCACTAGGACGCAACGCAAGGACGTAAGCCGTAACGCAAACGAATTGACCAGTCAAAAGCGATGGATTATTCCAACTGTTAGTAGAAGACAAGCTTTATTCCATAAATTCGTCACAATTTCAAATACTTGGTATAATAATTATGTATGTACACCGGGTCGTGAGTAAAAACCGTAGACCTACTATTAATTTACTTTCAGCGCGGCACTAATGGGCTTCCGTAAAACAGGCTTCAATCGTGACAGTGGCTTGGTTGATATAGTTTTCTTATTTATTGTGTTTTGCACATACCCCCGTAGGTTAGAAAAAATTGATGACGCAGCCATGGCATCTAGGTCTAATATTATTACAAAAAAACAAAACAGACTCGCAGCATGCAAGAGGATGACGCATGAAGAAAACGGGAGCAAACAAGTTCATGATTCACCAACAATTAGACTCTCGTAATAACATTGGTATTTACTTTTACAAATTATATTATTGCGAGAGTCTGGTTGTGTAGAATACCATGAATTAACACAATTTGATCCATCTGTTAAAAAACAGTTATCCCAGTTAGGCCATTATCGATTATGTCATGTCATTATGTATCTCTAAATATGCATCTGAGCGTAGACAACGTTTGATTTGGCCAACATGTTTTTCATTTTTAAGTTTTGTGTGTGTGGGGCGGAGAGAGAGAGGATTCATGTGTGGGAGTTATTCAATATTGTCCATTAAAACAATAATTACGCAAAAATACAGACTGAATATATTTAAAACATATGTTATTAATATTATACCAGGCTTATACAAAAATAAATAATAATAGGCCTAATGCGAAAAATATTATTATTATTGAGGGGGTAAATTATTGAGGGCGCACTATACGTTGGTTGTTAGAAAAAAAAAACATGGCAGAAAAAGAAGAAAAACCGGCTGCTTGCACTTTCGTGTTTAAAAAAGGCCGCAAGGGAAGAGCAAGAAAAAGGAAAGTTAGTGACAGTGACGAAAGTAAGAAAGTCGGATATGTAGAAAGTCTTGTTGTTCTCGCTTTGTACTAGACCTAGGCTTTTATGTAATATAAGGTTATCACTAGGCCTCCCTCACTCGGATTTCGTCCCGGGCCGAAGAATCGTATCAGGGCGAACCGTCCCGCTATCAACCACCCAGACCTAGGGCCAGCCTTTCTAGGCCTAGCACTACTAACTAGCTTAGTCTAGGTATGCTTAGTTATACAGATTGAAGGCCAAGCTAGCTATTTCCCACGTCCTTTTCGGTTAAGGTAGGCTTTGTTTTTGTCTCCCATGGATGTGGGTGGGCGCTAGTTCCGTTTCGCACCTGTCGTTTATTTTGACTCAAAATTGGTTAAGTAACTTTATCGTGAGTACCACACCTTAGAATTAGGCCTCAAAAATACTTTTACGAAGGAGATCACACAAAAAGTAAAAAATAAATCCTTTAAATTGATGAATTTACAGACGTGTTTCTCGCACATCGGTTCGTGAATTTCGCATAGGCCTACTCCATGTTCAATGTTGTTGTTTCTATGGAGCGCCAAAAGAGCAATCATAATAGAGGGCTAAAAACTCAGTAAATTGCGTATATTTAATGCATTTATTGGTGAATATTACGTTCAATTTTATCATATTTTGTCAATGTCAATGCAACAAAAATATTACTGTTGATACTGTACATGGTTTTTGCAGGAACTTTTAGGAATGAAAATCGACAAATTCATCATCATATTACATGTACTGTAGTCTGTAGGGGTATACCTGATCTAAACAAAATTCCTCTTAGTCTTAGTCTTAGGCCTAGGGTTGGTTGCTATTTGAAAACAGCAAATTATTAGCAATAGCAGTAAAATGTTACAGCATTTTTATTGACAAAATATATTAAAATTAAACGTGTATTTCAATAATAAATGCATTAAAAGAAGACGCATTCCACTGAGGTTTTAACCATCTATTGTTGTTGCTCTTTTGGCGCTCCATAGAAACGAAAATATTGAACTTCGAGTATGCTAAATTCGCGAACGGTATGCGAGAAACATGTCTGTAAAATCATCAATTTAAGGATTTATTTGTTACTTTTTATGTGATTCTTCTTCATAAAAGTACTTATGAGGCCCAATTTTAAGGTGTGGTATTCACAATAAGTTGCTTAACAATTTGGAGTCAAAAGGAAGTCGAAATAAAAACAGGTGCGAAACGGAACTAGCGCCGTGGGTGGGCCATGAAATGGGGAAAAAAAGAAGTAATAAAAAATAGGCCCCTCCTGATCCTGAATAAAATTATTAGAATTTCAGGTAAGCCTACTGTGCAAATTTCATTAGTAAGTAGTAAAATTGAAATGAATATAAATGATACAGCCTACTCGATTTTAAATAGGCCTAGGCCCCCTATACAGTATACTAATAATAGGACAGGAATTTCCATTCACAGTATATAAAATGTTTTTATTTTATGAAAAGGCAATGATGGTGAATCTACTGTTGTAAGACGAGAAAAAGCATCTGGATTGACTAACCCAATGATACAGAAGGTAGAATAAATTCCTACTACTAATGCAGGCCTAGGGTTTATAAAAAATGTAGATAGAAGCACTGTTGTACTTTTGCATCTGACAGATCTATCTCGTTCTGTAGAGTTCAACAATAGCCTCTAGCTCCTAATTCCAAATATTACAAAAATAATAAATATTACAAAATATTACAAAATATTACAAAATATTACAAAAAATTACAAAAATAATAAATCAGTGAAAAAGTTCAGTAACTTTATTTTATTTTCAAATGTATTTTGTTTCAGTTTCACAATTTTGTTTCAGTTTTGTGTTCTGCCTGTTTCATCATTTTATTTTGATTAACCCTGACAGTGACCTCCAGTTACAGTGGTGTTTGCTAAATATCTCAGTCCTGTAGTGTTCTATAGATTGATTTATACTCCCAACTCAATTACATTACAATCCATGTAAAGTGTATTTTGACAATTTTTTTTTAGTCGAAAAAGTCATATCGAGAAGAGGTGAAATACAGTGACGATAGTGATGAGGACAAAGGTCATCAAGTGAATTACAGGTCCACAAAGTCAGCCGTATGTATTCTGTTGTCATCAATATTAATAAACAATACATACAATATTGTGCGAATAGTCTCTTTCAATCATACAAGCTTTAATATCTTATTGTATGTCAACATGAATTTCCTTTTGGACAAATAAAACAATCTTTGAACTATGTGTTCAACATGTATTTCAATGTTTCTTTCACTACCAGATGAGATCATCTCTGTACCTAGTGTTAAGTAATTAAAACAAAAACAAAATGAGGACTCTACCCTTAGGAATGAAGGGTCAATTATCAAGTAAATGTTTTATAGATTCTATGAAATCTCTGAAATAAAATGAATGCTGTTGGTAATACAGTAGTACTAATTGTGGTGTTGACTATAATGAATTTCTTTGTTAGAAATCTGAAGGACCTGATGATAGAGGAGCAACATCAACGTATCAGATCGATACTGACAACCAGATGGATGCTAGGGCAATATTTGAGAGACAAAAGGAAATAAATGAGGTAATGAGAACCAAGTTAAGCCCACCCTGGGGCAATATATGCATATTCAGTCCTTCGGGTTTCCAAAATTTGTTGGCCTTTACGGAAATTCAAATCAGGTTTTCCTTACTCAAAAATGAATATTCATAAATATAGGTGATTAAAAAATAGATCAAAATGATTGTATCAATCTACCCTTATACATTACAATAACTGTGATGTACATTATGCATTTTTTTTACTCCATAGTACAGCATTTTAAGATGGATAAGAGTATTGACTCCAAATGTAAACAATATTTATTGTGATTTTTTAGGAGCTAAAGGGAAAAGAAGATGACAAGATATATCGAGGAATAAACAATTATGCTGTTTATATTGAGAAGAGAGACACAGCACAAGGCAATGCATCTAGTGGACACGTTAGGTAGGTTGATTTCAAAGTCTCCTTAAAACAATTCTTTCCTCATTCTTTCCTCTTTTTTATTCGTTATTAAAATATTATGCTCAGCTGTACATTTATCTGCTCATCAATTTTACTTTATTTTTACAATTAATATCTACTGGTTGTTTATTTATTTATTCTTATATCTTAAAATATATAATTATTAAACTTGTCTTTCACACCTGGTTTTTATCTTCTTGCCCTTATCCATTTAAAAAAATGGAAATTTTATTGATTCTCTTTTGGAAAAAAATAAATGTCTTTTGACTTTAATTGAATTTAATTATGCAAATGATGATTTTGCATTTAAAATCAGTACTGTGTAAACACATACATACAATATAGCCTTTATCATAGTCCCTGTTTCATTTAGGAAAGGGCCAATGCGTGCCCCAGCAAATCTACGAGCAACAACCCGATGGGATTATGCGCCAGACATCTGTAAAGATTATAAAGAAACAGGTTTTTGTGGATTTGGCGATAGCTGCAAGTTTATGCATGATCGATCAGACTACAAGTTTGGTTGGCAGTTGGAAAAAGAGTGGGAGAGTGGACAAAGGAACCAGGAAGAAGGTGAGATCTTTATTTATTTATCTAAAGCTCTGTCTACAATATTAAAATTGACAAAAAAAGTGTGATGTGCCCAAATATGGTAGTGATATGCCCAAATATGGTAGTGATATAATATCACCATGTCCATATATGGACACATTACATTTGTTTTGTATCATAATGTTTGATAGTGTAGACAGAGCTTTAAAACAAATATAACTTGTCTAAAAACATTCAATGTTTTACTTCTTCTACTACTACTTCTACTTTGTTTTCTTTCTTTTAGATCCACATGCATATGAAATTGATAGTGACGATGATGAACTTCCCTTTAAGTGTATCATTTGCAGAAATTCATTCACAAATCCAATTATCACAAAGTAAGTATAGTAAACTCTTAAGCTCTGTCTACTGTCTGGCTGATATTAGAATTGCCCATAGTGTATGTCTTTACTTGTTTATAATAGCATATATTTAATTTTTTAGATGTAAGCACTATTTCTGTGAAAAGTGTGCCCTCAAACATTACAGAAAGTCAAGTCGTTGCTTCGCTTGCAACACGCAAACAAGTGGTGTTTTTAATCCAGCTAAAGGTTAGCTGCAAAATTGTATTATTCTACAATAATTATTTATATATAAGCTCACCTGAGGTATAAGTCCACCTGAGATATAAGCTTTACCTGAGATATAATTGGCCGTATTCACCAATCACACTTGGGATAAGAGAAATATGCATAATATCGCATATCTTGTGATTGGTGGTAAGTATGGCCACTGGTCTTTGGGTAGAAATCAACCTGACACATTAGAATGGTCAAGCCTCTTATGTGTCAATTCAACAGGCTATTTTAAAAACCCTTTTTGCTGTCCTAATATGAAACTTGATTATACAATAATTGAAACGCTTGGTACTTCTTGTCTTCAGAATTAATAGCAAAGTTAAAAAAACACAAAGAAGAACATGGAAGTGATGTAAATGATGATTCTGATGAAGGATGAATGCTGGGATGAGAACAGGTGTAATGATATAGTGTGGTGTAATAGACATGGCTACCCTTCAGGGCTGTTGACACTATGCTGTAAAAAAGACATGGCTATTCTCAAGTGATATTGATATACAGATGTCCTTCCATGAGTGGTTAATGGTTTCTGCTTCAGAGGAAAGAGAGGCAGGAATTCAGGAATACTGAAGAATTTCAAAAAAGATCTATGAAATAGCATGAATGGTTATATTTACTAAGGCTACTTTCACATTGCGCCCGGATTCAGTCTGGCGGCCTGAGAAAAATGTCGCGACCGTTGAGCATGCTTTCACATCGAGCTACGAATTCAGAGCCTGAATCAGGTACGAATTCAAATTGTACAAATTTGGTGTGAACAATCCTATACTTTACCACTGAACCCATTTTCCACAATATTTTTCTCAGCGCAATGGACAAATCCGGACGCGATGTGAAAGCAGCTTTATGGTCATATTTTAGAATTCATATTAAGGCTAAATTTAAGAATTCTATCTATGTTAGTGAATACCACTTTACAGGAAATCCATTAATATGTATTGACTTAAGAAATTTGACTTGAAGTACTTAGTATGGGAAATATCTTACTTGATTGTGATTGGTGAATATTGTCACAGTACATATTTTACACATACAGTATATTATGCTAAGAAGTTCTGATAACTATACAATCAATTTCTCAGATTGATTATGATCAATATCAATAAATCAAAAAAGTGAACTCCAGTACATCTGGATTTAGATTAGAAACCAAATGGGAGGGAAAAAGGGAAATAACAGAACTGGAAAATAAAATATGTATACAGAATAATAATGTGAATTGAAATTCATTGTGCTGTAAATAAATGTAGATTTTTTTACATAACTTTTGTTTTCTTTTTTTGTTGGAATTCTCTGAAATAAATGAAAAAATAATCACCTTCCTATTTATTCAACAAACACGAAGGAAAAAAAAGTTGTTAATTGAATTGCAAAAGGTGGGATAAACAAAAATAAACTGATGTTTGAATTAAATAAGTTATTTTTTACCGGGCCCACCGTGCGAAAAATTAGTATGACCGGCGGCGGTCTAGTCTCTGGGAATTCCACAAACCTCGTTTTCGTCACAAAGTGACGTCATTCAATGTTTTCAAAAACAAAGTTGAAAAGGGCATTCCCAAAAATGGCGAAGTCGGCCTCGGTGGAATTCCTGCAATCTCCGTTGGGTAGTGTACTAAATATACTGCCTCATGGCCACGAAAAAGCATTAAGACATGCTTTCTACAATGCAGCTGCATTCGTGTTTATTCTTGTTTTATTTTCTGCTGGAATTGCCGTGTATTTTGTCCTAGAAGCTTTCATTCAGCCGCTGCTCTGGGCCGTCCTCTGCGGAACCGTCCTTTTCCCGTTCAAGCATGCCTTAACCAAGCTTGTTCAACAGTGGCTGACAGGCCTAACTCATTCAGGGACTCCGCTGTTTGTTGGTGCAGTTGCTTTGCCTATTCATGTGCTAGATTCTTCATCTGAAGGCCTAGCAAATATCTTTTCAAAATGGCTGAAGCCTATCATTGCACTTGCTGTAGGATTGCCGTTGTCATATTTAGCTTATTATTTTCTTGATTATGTTTGGTCTGGAATTGAGGGTGCTTTGTCTTTTGTAAATGATGTTCTTAACTGTTTTAGTGCAATTTGGGTAAGTAACACAAAGAATTTAAGTTTGTTTGCATATATTTTGTATTTATTATTTATTAATAATAATTATTATTTTACTTTTTTTTTTGTCAATTTATTAATTATTGATTAATTTTTAAATGCTTTATTTTTCTTTCCCCAGAAAGCTTTTAAAAAAAACCACCCAAAACCATACATATATAGATGCTAACAAACAATTACAAAAACTTGTTTTTTCTTCACAGGTATTGACAATATTCTTAGGGTATATTCTATTGGTGAGCTTTTGGTGGAACGAGGCATCTAGGCCAATTCTAAGTGCCTTATCTGTACCAGTATGGGGCATTTTACTCATCTTCTTCGCCACGATGGCTGGTCCATACCGGGTCACTTTATTTCTTCTCGTACTGATCGTCATTGGAATTGGCCTGAGCACTTACATGAAGGAAAAAGCAATGGCAATAAATGGTAATTTCATATTAGGTTTATAAAAATCTACCTAGTGAACAAATTATTATTTGTCCGACACATGACAAGTACAGTAAGGTAGTAGAATTGAGTTTGAATGATTGTCGCAAACACAGGCATCCGCAGATGTGTGCCAGCATTCTGACAAGATTATCATTAATTAAAAGATCTGTTTATTTTTAAAAAAATAAACAGATGTTTATTAAAGTTAAAGCTGGTATTCATTATAATTTTAGAAAATTAAATGATTAATAATTAATTTTTTTTCAAAACAGTGAATTATTCATTGATAATACATGAGACTAGTAACGTTTCTTAAGAACAGAACCTTTTCATTGCAATCATTTTTTGCCTGAAAAAAATAAAATAATTAAAAATAAAAAAATTATACAAACATAAATTGTAAACTTTAAATAAGAGTTTCATTAAAAAATTACCAAAATAAAGTTTTGGACCCAACAAAGTGTCCCTTCAAATGTGTGTCCCCTAAATAGGTGTTGGCTTTAGTATTAAAACATACGTTGTTTTTGTTTCCCTGGAAAGTGTCTCCGGAAATTGTCCCCTTAATAGGAGTGTCTCTCCCGAGTAGAGGTATCTCAAAGTAGGACTTCTAATAAATCTAAATTGATTCAATTTATACAATTTCTCAAACAAACAAAAAAAATTAAACAAAAATAATTCATTAATTTTCTTTAGAATCCAATGTAAGTTCTTGTAGCCTTGATGATAGTGCAGCAACCTCAGGAGATGTATCATCATCTGTGGAAGAGCCATCGGAAGGTGTGCAACCTACGGCCCTAGAACAAGACACTGATGTAGAGGCTACTATAGATCAGGATTCTACAGGTAATGTATTTCTTGCAGTGTAAAGATGAAACATTCTAGTGCGAGTAAAGTCTTCAATGTCTTTAATACTTCTTTTTCACTGTAAAAAAAAACTGAACTCAGATATTTCACTCATGCATCTCTTGTATTCATAGAGCTATATCAAAGCTGAATTCTTCCTGGTGAAGTTCCCTTGTCTATTTCCTTTCCAAGATGATAGTGTTAAAAAGGGTATAAACAAAGGGCCTTGATTTATGTAGTGTTGGCATTTCCTTATCATAGCTACATTATAATGCACAGTTTAGAAAAATATGTGCCAAAAAGGCTTTGAAACTGCTTAATCAATTGACATTTTGTTAACATTGAATGGAAATCTTTTTCACTAGATGGTACCCCGCGACCTTTGGGCTTGCACATTCCCAAACGCACTGTTTCTGCGCCAGAGGTCACTAACAACTATAATTCTGATGGTGCCTGTAAAACTAAGAAACATAAAAGGAACCTTAGTATGCAGTACATCATCAGTCTTGTGTGGATGTGTGTTCTTCTGGAACTCTGGATGCACATGTGGTGGCTCCAGCTCCTGCCACTCCCGGTGCTTGTCTGGTTTATAAAGAGACTGGTGACAGAAACTGGAGCCCTCGACTTCTTTAAACAAACAGTAAGTTTGATTATTTTTAGCTTAAGGCCAATTTGCACGGACAAGTGATAATGGTAATAATAATATATGATCTATTTTTTACACAAAGTGCGTAGCAGAAGGGCGGTTTCCACTGAAGATAGATACATATTCTACGTGGACAAGCTACGCGGTTTTTGTCTTACCATTATCGCTTTGTGTAAATTGACCTTTACAGAATTATGGCAAATTAATGAACTCTCTCCCAATAGGTAGAAAATAAAGATTCTGTTTTTTTTTTTTTAGGAAGACTAGATGGTAGTGTAGAATTTCTAGTAATCTAGTTTTTTGGAATATTTGATTGAGGATTTTTTTATGATTTAATTTTACATAGATTCATCAGCGTTGGAATACAATGCGTCAATGGGTACGTGATCGTGAAGACGCTCTTGTACCACACTATGTGCGAGGGTTACTCTCGCTCTTCCTGCAAGGAGACAAGAAGGTTTGCATCTATTTATTATTACAATTCTGGTTGTGGGTATTGAGTCCCACTAGAGAATTACTTGCAAATTGTTTTGCAAGTGTTCTCAATGTATTTAAAATACAAATCAGAGTAACAGCTGAAAAGTTTTCCACAATAATTAAAATACAATTATCATCAAAGAAGTACTTAATGAATTATGAGTTTTGAGTTTTAAAATGTTTTTTTTTTAACTTTGTTTTCAGATGATTTCAATTTTGTCAGGATCGTTAGATAAAATCATCAGTATCTTCATTATCTTGTCAGTGTTTGTTACCGTCATCTTGGGAGTTTTCCTGCTCTCAATCCAGGTACGAATTAACAACAGCAATAAACTATGTCATCGCATTCACAAAAAGGGAATTGAAAATATGACAAATGAAATACATAGTAGCTAGTACACTTTACTGTCATACAGAAAGATTTGAGTTCATTTCCCAATAAAAACAACTTCCAAGCTACTCTGCTGTACAAGCATATGAGTACATGGTTGAAAAAACTAGAGAGGATAAATTGGTGTGGAAAAGAACTGTCTATCATACCATATAATGCTGAGGCTTAGTACAATAAGCTCCTATTTCTCCTACAATTCAGAATGTATGGGACAAGTCATTATGTCAGGAATCAACATTCAAATATATTATCAAAATAAACAATAACAATACGGTAATTGATTTATAAAATATAATAATTGTTTTGTTTCAAGATCCAGCAGGAGAGTATGTATCTGGTCCAAGTATCCGGAAGCCTCATCAACGAAACTGTGTCGAACCATCCAGAACTGAAAACGTACGTTTTTAAATTTCAAATAAAAAGGTGCTTTGTTTTAAGAGAGCACATATCATATCATATATGATTTATTTCGACTGACAAAAATAAAAACATGAGTAAAAAAAATTTCAAACAATGTGGCAGGATTATCTAAATGTTAGAAAAAAAATAGGTGAGATGCTTTTTACATGTTTGTTAAGTCACCAATCACAATCTCAATAGTAATTTATTAATAACACACAATAAAGATAGCTTGAACTTTAATGTTGCTCATTTGCATACAGGTGGTTACCAGGTGCAGATGATATGCATTCAGCTGTAGATTCAATGGTTGACAATCTTCACCATCATGGAAGAAAATGGATATCAACTAAGGTAATTAAAACAACAGTTAGTTTCTTGTGTAGTACTATTTAGTATGTTGCAGCAATTTAAAAGCCAATTTACACAGACGAGCGGTATCGGTAAGCGGAAAACCACGGAGCTTGTCCACATAGAATCTGTATCTATCCGCAGCAGATTTCCGCTCAACTGCCCGTCCACTCCGCGCCGCTCAACTGCCTGTCCACTCCGCGCCGCTCAATTGCCCGTCCACTCCGCGTTTTGTATGATGGTCATATTAGAAATAACATAGATTATCTATACAGTAGTATATTTTCTCCTTACCATTACCGTTACTGCTCGTCTGCGTAAATTGGTCTTTTCACAAACAATACTCTAAAATTGTACTTTTTTTGTCAGATTCATAATACTTTCCAGGGGCACATAGAGGATGTGCCGTTTCTTGAGAAACAAATTTTGGAAATCTGGGATGAAATGTATGGTCAATGGGCATCGAAGGTAACTCATTTATTTTAATTTATTTGCATGATCTATTAATTCTAATAATACTTTAATCTATTAAAAGGGTTTCAAAGATAAATTTCTTAATATGTGCATAATATATTTGTTGAAATTATATATTAATTTTAATGTATGGTCAATGGGTATCAATTATAACTTTTTTTAGTTGCATGATTTATTAATAATTCTATATTAATTTTAATGTATGATCAATGGGCAGCAAAGATAAAACATTTAATTGCATGCTATATTAATACTATATTAATTTAATGTATGATCAATGGGCAGCAAAGATAAATCATTTAATTGCATGCTATATTAATACTATATTAATTTAATGTATGATCAATGGGCAGCAAAGATAAATCATTTAATTGCATGCTATATTAATACTATATTAATTTAATGTATGATCAATGGGCAGCAAAGATAAATCATTTAATTGCATGCTATATTAATACTATATTAATTTGAATGTATGATCAATGGGCAGCAAAGATAAATCATTTAATTGCATGCTATATTAATACTATATTAATTTGAATGTATGATCAATGGGCAGCAAAGATATATCATTTAATTGCATGCTATATTAATACTATATTAATTTAATGTATGGTCAGTAGGAATCAAAGATAAATCTTATATTTGCATGATATATTTAATAATTTTGTATTCTATTTTAATTTAATGCATGATCAATATTCAGAAAAGGTAAACCATTTATTTGCATGCTATATTTAATCGTTCTAGATTTAATTTATCATTTGATGTAATAAATTAAGTCAAGTCTCCCTAGAAAGACTAATACCCTTTTCACATCAGCAAAATGTCAATTGTGTGGAAAATCTGCCGGGATTTCACAGAGGTCCAACACACCAACAAGAGGCCTGTGTTTTTGTTTAGAGATGTTTCGAGTTCTTACTGCGCACACGTGTATTGCCCGGTTGACCAATCACAGTAATCAATAGCGCACAACTATTCTTTCCTCCCGAGATTTCACAAGGTTCACGTATGTGTGTGTGAAAACATGTAATAAGTCGGTTACAAGTTGCAACAATTTATGCAGATGTCAAAAGGGTATTAGAAACAAACTGACAAGTTTGTATTATATAAAATACAGTAGTATGAAAGCCCTTGTTGAGAGAGGAATCAAAGCCAAAGACACTGATTAGACAACGAGCACCGTACCACAATGCCATGATGTCCAACTCCACACTTATGTTTAGATACACTACAGTATATCTATATTTATGTGCAGTACTTTACACAGAATATAAAAAACAATTGTATCAAAAACAGTATCATCTATTTTGTTTGTAGAATGTGACTGGACCAGAGGAGTCTAGGAGGTCAGAAGTGGTGACATCATGGAATAGTGTAATGAACTCTTTCAGCAAGTTTGATAGTCTACACCTAACAGGACTGATGACGTACGTACAAGATAACATTGAAACTGTCAGATCAGTAAGTACCCGCAGTCTACATTTAATGCCCTATGGTCATCATTTTTATATATAACTAAACCTAACCCTCCAAATAATCTCTCTCTAACTATAAAGTAAAAAGAAGTTGCTCATGGGATTCGAACCCCGTACATTGACACACAGAAGGCTCGACGGAAAGAGTTTGCATTAGCGAATTGTAGTTAGGTCAATTCTTATGTCACACCTTATGGATATGATTAATGAATATTCAGATACAAGATACAAGATACAATATACAAGATAACTTTATTGTCAAAATTGTTTAACAATTTCGAGATATGTTTTGTACCTGAGTAGAATAAATAATACGATGTGATAGCTATATAAATAAATACAAATGATACAAGTGAATATCTTGAAAAGTTTTTGTTAAATAAATTGCATGCTATGTACATTGGTGAAAATCTGAAACGGTTTGTGGATACTTTTTTCATGTTTATTTTGTGACGTTTCATGAGGGGTAACTTATGTACAAAAGAAATATTGCCTCTGGTCCACCATCGGACCAATATATTTGCCGACTATTGAGTTTCTTTTAGTGTAGTGTCTATATTCAATGTCTCTCTCTTTAAAGCCTATAAGTCATTTATGTTTTAAAACCCCTTACCGTTAGATGCGAGAGTTTTTTCACTTAATTTTGTTCACGTTTTCCTTAGATTGCTGAATCGGTATGGACAGTGTTAAAAGGCAACATCAACATTGTTTTTACCATTTTAACTACAAGTATCTCGCTGGTGTTTGGAGGCGGAACTGCTCTTCTTAATTTAGTCATCTCATTTGTAAGTATTGATATTCAGTTTAAGTTTTATTAATACTAATAAAATATTAGTACAAGGAATCGCTGTAGCCAAGCGGACATATACAGAAAGATCTGGGTTTAATTTCTTATCAGAACATCTGCCAGTCCCCTCAGCTGTAAGTGAGTAACTGGTTAAAAAATACTAGGAAGGATAATGCAGTGTGGGAATGTAATGGCCACCCTATCAAATAATGATGAGGCTTAGTGCAATGAGCTTTATCTGTTCAGAATGAGTGGAGCTGTAGCTTAGTGGTTAACATGCTTGCCAAGTACATTTCTTAAACCACAAATGAGACTTATTCATAAGCATGAGATAAATTATAAGATAGTATATACATATACATCCTGCAATTGACGAGTTACTCGCTGTTGGATGCGTATGAAATAAAAAAGAAAATTTAAAAAATATGTGACTACTGTAAATAGTATAAAACGTTAATACTCTCCTATTTCAGGTTATTTTTATGACTACATTATTTTACCTACTGAGTTTTAGTGTTGATCAGTATAAACCAATGCAGTGGATTTCAGGGCTGACCCCAACAGGGCAAGATAGCAACAAGAAGTACAGTGTTGCAGTGGAGGAAGCAATAAGGTATAATAAGAGTATAATGTCAGGGGGCCTAGGTATGAAATTTGAGAAAAAGTATGCGATTTCACTTTGATTCCATCAACCAATCACCCGATTCTCTGTACTTATCTCCACATATGACATTATTTTTATATTCTCAATATTTTATTCACAATCTTAGATTAAAGGTGTACATAAGTAATTATATATTTTTTTGAATATTAAATACAAAGTACATACACAATTATTTGAAGTTGCAAATGGGGTTAAGCTGTAAGCAAAAGCTTTAGACGCAAAGCCCCTTTAAATGAATGTACTCCGTATCATAAGCACATTGTGTAATGCAGTGTAATATATGTATCACATGTGACACCAGTATCATAGGCCATAAGCTGTCTACAATATCAAACTAGTTTGACAAAAAAAATGTGATGTGACCAAATATGGTAGTGATGACATCATCGTGCATATATATGGGCACATCACATTTTGTTGTCACCTAAAGTTTGATAGTGTGGACAGAGCTTTAAGTTAACCCTAACGTGATACAGGTGCAAAATGTGTTTCATATAATGACACTGTATTACAGTATTTGTTATAGATACAGTACAGATTTATTTGTTTTGTTTTATTTTAGGAGCGTGTTTGGAGCGTCAATGAAGATGTCTGCTTTCTATGGTTTGTTTACATGGTTTACTCATACGTTACTAAACATGAGGATTGTCTACATACCGGCAGGTAAATGAAAATAAGTGTATGTCGACATATTAGTAGAGTAATTTACTGCATTCATAAATATTAATTAGTTAATCTTTCCAATTTTATTGCAAACTAACATATCAGGTACATATGTTCCTGTTTTTGTAGAGCAATAAATTAAATAAAAAGACATTAAAAAACTTACAATAAAAATTTAAATTACATTACAAAGACAGACAATATTTACAATGTTTTAAAAAGGAGTGAAAAATTAAAGGGATACATAAATGTAATTAAGAAGAAAATGTTAAATCATGACCTCCCTCTACTTATTTTGAATTTTATTACCTACATCAGAATGTTATATGGCCGATCGCATGTGTTTATTTCTTTCTATATATATATTTACTCAAAAAGTTATAGATTATTATTATTGATTATTATTATTGCCCGATTTTAAAGGATGGAACACATAAAATGTTCATATGTCTAGATGGAGGTTTGCACTCTCTGCGTGCTATTCTAGTTTACTACGATAATTCCAATGTAATTGGAAAAAAAAATAGAAGAGTGAGCCCTCTAGGGAACTGTTCATGTGATAACAAAATATAAAAATGTAAAATTGAATATTTATGTTATATTTTTATATACAGTACTGATGATATTAATATAAAAGTTGTAGCTATATAAACAAAAATTGTACAATGAGCCCTCTAGGGAACGAACAGTTTATATAATATATTTATCTTGCATAGTTGCCACAAATATACCATTTTTTTTCAATTTTTCATTTAAATTTATATATTATACCCACAATGCAAGCTATTGTTAATAATACATATTAGAAGAATTTATTATAAATTTTAGTACTTATTTTAGCTTCTAATTTTTCCTCGATAGTGTTGGGTATGTGCTTGGGTGCAGTACCGTTCCTGGGTACGTACTGGGCCGCTGTACCTGGCATGATTGAACTACTCGTTAAAGATCAGAAACTACTAGCTGTCGGTCTCCTCATCATTCACATTTTACCTTCAAGCTTTGTTGACACAATTATCTATGCTGACATCAAAGGGTACATGCATGTTTTTAAAACAATTGAGATTTACAGAATGGCTTAAACTTAAACTTTACTTTATATGCCACGGTTTGGTAGAACAGTCCTGTTTACTCTGACAGGTCTTAGCTGATTCTTGGTAATTTGTACCGTAAAATAGGCAAATTCTGTGATACAGTGTCACATATGTATCACATGTGACACACATGAAGCCTAACTTAACCCTAATAATGTTGAACATATGTATTACAAAATGTGCCTACTGTTACCTACGCTGGACATATACAGTTCAGATGATCAGGTGCAGATTTGAACCTAGGACCCTGGATTAGTAATCAGTCACTGAGCTTCAGTGCGACTATTGCCATTTTAAACCTTAACTGAACCTATGAGTATGAGATTACAGTAGTGTATCTTTGTTTTCTATTGTCCGATATCTCTAGTTATCATGTGCGTGCATTGCCATCATTTTTTGTTTCTGATATCAGTGTTGTTGCTTGTGTGTATGGGGTGTAGTGTTTAGTTTAGTAGATTATATCAAAAATATCCTGCCAGTGAACCTGAGCAGTTTACTTATGTCTTGTGATTACATTCCACTTATTGTTTGATAAAAAGAATTTATCATACTTTGTTATACATTTCACAATCTAATCAATGAATCGATCTGTCAATTAGATATCTCGTCTGGGGGGTGTGTCCCTTTTGTTAATGTACAGTGTAAAATGTTTCACAATTATAATTCCTACACAATTGTAATAGATAGGGTAGAACATCTCTCCCCATTCAAGAGACACCTTTCTGTGAAGCCAATGGGCAGCAATATGTTTTAACATAACAGCCAAAACACTTTGTTGGGTCCCAACTGTGTCCCCCTAATAGAGGTCCTACTGTATTTACTGTAGCCAGCTTTTAAACTTTAGAATAGAAAAATTGAGGATTCAAACCAAAGACCCTGTATTTATAAGCAGTCACAGTGCCATAATGCTGAATCTAGAAATGTTGTAAAATCCTATACAAAATGGCAATGATAATACTAATACAGTAATAATAATGTATTAGGTACTAAGTTTATGCTTTATTTACAATATAACTATTTTATTTGCGTCCATAGAGGAAGTCATCCTTACGTAACTGGCCTTGCGGTTGCCGGTGGTATCTATTGCTTCGGCCTTAAAGGTGCCATCATTGGTCCGATGCTTCTATGTTTTCTACTTGTCGCATTTAAAATCTACAGTTCTGTTATCAACTCGCCACCGCCCGTAACACCCGCTGTCGAACAATTAGGACGAACTTTCAGAAGGGGCATTCACAGGTAAGCATTTTCTCTACTAGATAGGTCTTTGAATTATTAGCCAGGGTACTATGGAGGCAAAGTCAAAACACCATTCCATGATTACTCCCCTGAAGTAATTAAAGCAACGCTAAAATATGTACACTAATTTAATTTCCGACAGACTATTCCATCATCCGTACCCCTCCCCTCTCATTTCCCACACCTCACAGGCCACACCACATCCCACACCTCCATCCCCTCCCCTCTCATTCCCCATACCTCACAGGCCACACCCCACACCTCCATTCTCCTCTCTTCCCATTCCCCACACCCCACATATCCATCCCCCTCTCCTCCCATTCCCCACACCCCTATTCCCGTACCCCATTCCACACACGCATATTTAACTTTCTTTGTGCTGTCTAATAAAAATTTCTTTATAATGAAATGAAAATATAGAATTTCACATTATTATTACAGTATTTCATTTCATTTTTCAATATAAAATAAATAGTCAATTGACTTAATATTATAATCCATATTTTACATAATAAATAACATAATTATACAGAAGCTTGCTAATTATGTAAATTAAATTAAACCAAATTATTCGGTAGCATTTTTTCTATCAGTATATCGATGCATAATTATTTAACCGAACGTTCTATTTCCAATTTAATTCAGTAAAAAAAAAAATCTGTTTATCATTCAATAAAAAAAACTTTAATTTATACAGTAATCAGTATTCATCATCGGGAAAAATTATGTCAAAATATCGTGTCTGATGACAATGGCGTATATTTAATTGCCTGTAGTGTATTATGGATGTTTCACTTTTTACAGTATTCATGTATGTGTATATTAATACTCTATACCTTACATCACAACCAAAATTAACCCTCGAAATGAAACAATGTTTCCCTCATTAGGGGTTCGCGATAGTGTCAAAACATATTTAGTTATTAACAATATTTTACAAAGGTGACACAATAATAGTCAAAAAGACTCCGTTGGGTCCCTGGGTATAATAGTCAAAAAGACTCCGTTGGGTCCCTGGGTATAATAGTCAAAAAGACTCCGTTGGGTCCCTGGGTATAATAGTCAAAAAGACTCCGTTGGGTCCCTGGGTATAATAGTCAAAAAGACTCCGTTGGGTCCCTGGGTATAATAGTCAAAAAGACTCCGTTGGGTCCCTGGGTATAATAGTACATTAAAAAAAATACATAAAAGTAACAATATAATAAATTCTCCTTTGTTCATTTTACAGAAAAGTGTCCCTTTAATAGCCATTCCCCCTGAATAGGCAATTCCCCTGAATCATTGTGTGCCCTGAATAGGTGTGTCCCTTTAATAGGCGTGCCCCTGAATAGGTATTCCCCCATGAATAGGCGTTCCCCCTGCCAAAGGAGGGGTTTTACTATATGTCGAAAATTAAATGAATTTACGCTATGACAAACAAATAGTTAGTAGAAATGCTAATGTTTATAAACAGTGTCCATAATCTGTAGTAAACTACTATATAGTGAGTTATTGATAATACTAACTTATATGGGTCAGTATTTTGGGTCAGTATCGGTCACACAAGATTAAGGTCAATATTCATATTTGTAATGACCGATTTCTATCGAAATTCAGTCCATCCTTTTTCACCGCTTACCATTTTGTGAGTTAAAACATTACAAATTAGAAACATCTCAAATACATAAACAAAAAAAAATCATTTTTTAATTTTAAAACAAATATCTTTATTTTTGGTTTTCCTTAGCTCTGTCTACTCTATCAAATTTTATGTGACAAAAAATGTGATGTGCCCATATATAGACATGATGATGTCTTATCACTGCCATATTTGGGTATATCACTACCACTATCATGCCCAAATTTTGGGAACATGACACTTTTTTTGTCAAACAAGTTTGATAGTGTAGACAGAGCTTTACAGTTCATAGAACATTTTCAGTGGTGTTCACAAAAATTGAGTCTATTTAAAAAAACTCAACTTTCTTTAATTTACAATCTTTCAACAACCTTTTCTTGAACTTTTTTTGTGTAAAATTCATTTAAAATTGTCATTGTTTTTTTTTTTTTTAAACAGGAAATCTTTAAACCACTTTCACTTATTGTTTGCGGTCTTTCAAAGAAATTTTCAAATAACCGAGTTCGTTTCATGCATTTACTTTACATATATTACAATTTCTGATGGTTTATTCATTTTTGTTAAAGACATAACAAGATTATAATATTATTATTGTTATTGTAACTACCGTAATTATTTGAATAAATGATTTTTGAGGTTTTTATTGAGCATATAAATATTACAATAACAAATAATTAATATGCTAAACAATAGTTCTTAGAGCCAAAGCTAGATACAGATTGATATTGTTGTACCTTTTTATTTGTTTTTATTGCATTTAAAAAAATGTTATTTCAATTGAATTGTACAATACTTTTGTAAATACAACGTTTTCAGTCATGCGGCTACTTGTAAGTTTTTATACCTGAACTAATAAATAAATTAAAAAAATGGGTCGGCTAATTTAAAAAATTTAAAATGGTAGCATAATTATATATATATATGTCCCACCTTGAGGTGTCAATATCCAAATGATTTTGAACCATACTCTGAAAGTGGTCTAATAGTAGTATGTTAGCATATCAAGCAGAAAATTCCAGGTTCGAATCTAGGTTGGAGCGGCTTTTTCTCATTCTCACAGAATTAATAAATTTTCATTATATTACTGGGAGACTTAAGGTTTCATTATATAGTCATATCTTGTATGTGATGTATATATATCTATTACATAGTACACAGAGTAGTTACATGAAATGAGTTTGAAATTGAAAATATCACCTAAATTAAATCAATCACAGCCTACAGTTTATCATTATATATATTATTTTAGCCATTTGCTGCTTAACAGATTATAAATTTGTATGACAGATAAAATCAACTTGTCTATAAAATTCCGGGTTGGGGGCGACTGTGAATCATCATACGATACAAAGAACGTCATTAAGTGTTTATTTGGGCTTTAAATGTCGTAAACATGACCATATTTGTATCGTCACTAACAGTTCAAATTTGTTTTAGATATTGTGTAAATATCTCAAACCCAATTGTTACGTGCAGTATGTAGCATGTCTACTTTACCAGATGTGATAAAAAATCTATCTCTCGTTCATTATAAAATAATATTTGCAGGTCAAAGGTTATTTGTACACTAATCAAAAGGTTAACTCTGGTTTGTGAGATTACCAAAGTATTATAAGATTGGCTAATCTGAAAACTCTTTGGAAATTACATAACACTCGATATTCTATTGTAAAATGTTGATAATATTTCTATACAACTGTCAGTGGTTGATATTGATGAGTTTGTTTGTGATTCAATTCTGGGTCAATTCTAAAGTTTAATATGCTTTTTTTCTCTGGACCATAGGTCAGATACGATTACGTGAGAGGTATGGGATTACCATGACTACCAATACCAAATGATAGTGAATCTGATCATTAGAAGATAAAAAGATGGGAAAAGTATCAGTCAGGACTTTTTCTGCTAAAAATAACTGACAACAGATGATTAAATATTAAACTATATTAATAAACAGTAATTAAAGTTTTTGCTGTGAAATATATTATTTATATTTATATTTTATATTAATGGATAATTTTGATATAAATATATATTATAGTACTTTAATTTAAGAAGAATTTAAACAATTTGATTTTTAATATAATATTTCTTTTTAGCTTAGTAGTATTATTGCTTACTCTCTTACTCAGGATTTTGTTTGACTAAAAAATGTATCATTTAAACAAATTAAAAGATTTTTTTAATAGAAATACCGCACGAGATTAGTTTTATATCCTAAATTTATTTTCGTTTTGAAACCCCTTTTTTAACATTTTCTATTCATTTGAAAGGTTATATTTATCTGGTATTAAAGATATAATATCTTTTCTCATTGCCAATCATAATTTGCATCATTTTTTTCAGTGTATTTTAATGAAAATAAAGTTATGGGCGTGTCGGACTTTTTAAGTTTGTAATTAATAAAATTAATCAATTTAATTACAAAATACATATTCATTTCAATTTATTTCTTTTCAAACTCAAATAACGACGTCATCATTACGCCTAGGGCGTCATCCGCGTAAAGGTACGCTTTCTATTATTTATCATTGCGTTTAATAGTCTTAATGATTTACCTTAAACCATTCGTATGATCAACGCCGTTACTACAGGCTACCATTAAATCTAAATTAAATATGATATTTTCAACGTATAAGTTAAATTTAATATAATTGAGGTATTTGATCCAGTTATATTGTAAAGGTTAATATCGAGCGCAGCTAGACGATTGCATTGGTTAAATTTAATCTTTCTGTAATTTCGGAAGACTGTAACGCAAGGACGTAAACGCAACGCAAGCGTTTTAACCAATGACAAGCGAAGTTATAGACAGTTAGCAATCACAAGCGAATAAGCCATCGCTTGTGATTGGTCAATTCACTTGTGTTGCGTTACGTCCTTGTGTTGCGTCGCTAGTGGGAATCACGCTTAAGGAGAACACGTGTACATTCTCGGAACCAATCTTCCCAGATATAATCTCGGACTTAACGTTAAAATCGAAATGAAAAGACGATGTGGCATTAACCGCGAACGAAGAAAGCGAGTGAAATGGAGGAGGAATGTTAGTGGGTTAAAGAGAATCGCACGTGCGCAGTGAATATAGTAATTGTAATCGAATTTAGAAAAGCAAATAATTTTGAGTAGCACATCAAAGTAGGGCTTACATTAAAGCTTGGTTCTCACTAGTGACGCAACGCAAGGACGTACGCGCAACGCAAGGAGTTGACCAATGACAAAATGTTCGAATAATCCATCGCTTGTGATTGGTCAACTCACTTACGTTGCGTTACGTCCTTGCGTCGCTAGTGCGAACCAAGCTTAACGTATTGTTAACAGATACGGTATACAAAGGTTAGTCTGTGCTAGGGGTTGTTTTAGGCCTATTGTTGTATTGTTCGGAAACATTGTACAATAACAGACAAAGTTCAATCGTAGGACTAAAGGATAATATAATTATGCTTTATGAACTTATACTGACCTTATGATAATTATTAGTCTAAATGTAAAGATTTGATGTACTTGATGGGAATATCAAGTACCTCTTACGCGTCATTATAACTTTTATAACAAGTAAATACGTTATTTGTTTCGTGCTTCATCTGAAACAATTCCAAAGACAATTTTGAAAGGACAATTGAATCGTATATGTTTACCATTTCTTTTGATTGCATTGAAGAATTAAAGAGAAAAATGAAAGGTTCAAAATTTACATGCTACATGGATTTTTTCTTTAGAAAAATTTTCAAATATGTATTGATGTAACATGCGCAGACTACTGTATGCCAATTTTTGTAAAAAAAATGAAAGGGTCGAAAATTTGCAATTTTGCAATATTTCTTTTTTTTCGCAAAATATGTCCAAATATTGTTTAAAATACATATTGAGGTAATAATGCTCAAACCACATTATGTGATTATGCACATGCTAATTTGTAAAAAATACAGGGGTTTCTCAAAATGTAAATAATATCGACTTTTAAAATGCAATTATTATGCAATAATATTGCCATAAATGCGCATATATTGCGTTATCATCTTATAGAGTCATAGTAACCAGTTTTGTCAAAAAATAAAAGGGTCGAAATGTGGTCATTTAAAAAAAATTTCCCTGTACTATACTGCCCTGTCATGAAAGAACGACTCAACTGACACATTTTTCAAAAATCACTTTTTTAGCTTTCAAAATTTTAAGTGTGTGTACTATTGTCACCAAAGACTAACTCAACTACAAATGCCCTGAAAGACTCACTCAAATGACATATTAACACCTATTATCATAGGAAACCCATTCAAGTGCACAACAATGGTGTTAATTGCGCAGCAAGCTGCGTAATGTTGTTGTTTTAAACATAAAATAATTTGGTACTGTCCTTTTGTAATTGTAAATAATTATTTTATTCAATACTCACTTAAACTTGTTTAGTTATTATTAGAATATTAATTTTATTTCTGGAATATTTAGAATTAAATACCCCGGAGAGAGACTATGTGAACACCGTAATGATATTATTGAATATTCTCCCTTTAAATTAAATTAATACAAGAAACATGAAAAAAAATTTAGAAAATTTCCCTGATTTTCAAAAAATGGCAATGTTTCGACCTGCGCATGTTTATTATGCTATAGTAACCATTTATGTCAAAACTGGTTACTATAGCACAATTGACATGCGCAGAACCCATTATTCGTTCTGGGCATGTTTATTATGCAATAGTAACCATTTATGTCAAAAAATAAAAGGTTCGAAAATCGGCAATTTTTCGAAAATTTCCCTGTATTGCAGTACAGGGATTTTTAAAAAAATGGCAAATTTTCGACCTTTTTATTTTTCAATAAAACTGGTTACTATAGCACAATTGACATGCGCAGAACCCATTATTCGGCTCTGCGCATGTTTATTATGCTATAGTAACCATTTATGTCAAAACTATGCTATAGTAACCATTTATGTCAAAAGTAACCACTTTTGACATAAATGGTTACTATAGCTAGTAACCATTTATGTCAAAAGTGGTTACTTTTGACATAAATGGTTACTATAGTATAATAAACATGCGCAGAGTCGAATAGTATACAAATAATGAATGTTTATGAGTGCAATGGTACAAATAATGGCACGAGGTGAATGATGAAAGGTTATATCAACGAGGCAAAGCCGAGTTGATATAACCTTTCATCATTCACCAAGTGCCATTATTTGTACCATTACACGAATACAAAACATTCATTATTTGTTTTATATAACATCTAAATAACAAACAAAAATGTTTCAAAAAGTACTATTTAACGATCGTTGAATAGTGCGTACTATTGCACGCCATGTGACCCACATTCGTCCAATCAAATGACAGGAATTTATATAGGTGTTATATAAAACCCATTAGTCGACTCTGTGCCTGTTTATTATGCTATAGTAACCATTTATGTCACACTTTTGACATAAATGGTTACTATAGCATAATAAACATGCGCAGAGTCGAATAATGGGTTCTGCACATGTCAAATGTGCTATAGTAACCATTTATGTCAAATATGGTTATGATAGCACAATTGACATGCGCAGAAGCCATTATTCGACTCTGCGCATGTTTATTATGCAATAGTAACCATTTACGTCAAAAAATAAAAGGGTCGAAAATCGGCTATTTTTCGAAAATTTCCTAATAGTACCAATTTTCGACCTTGTTATTTTTCGATAAAACTGGTTACTATAGCACAATTAACATGAGCAGAACCCATTAGTCGCCTCTGCGCATGTTTATTATGCTATACCTGTAGTAACCATTTATGTCAAAACTGGTTACTATAGCACAATTGACATGCGCAGAACCCATTATTCGTCTCTGCGTATGTTTATTATGCAATAGTAACCATTTATGTAAAAAAATAAAAGGGTAGAAAATCGGCAATTTTTCGAAAGTTTCCCTGTACTATAGTACAGAGATTTTTAAATAAAAATGGCAAATTTTCGACCTATTTATTTTTCGATAAAACTGGTTACTATAGCACAATTAACATGCGCAGAACCCATTAGTCGACTCTGCGCATGTTTATTTTGCTATAGTAACCATTTATGTCAAAACTGGTTACTATAGCACATTTGACATGCGCAGAACCCATTATTCGTCTCTGCGCATGTTTATTATGCAATAGTAACCATTTATGTCAAAAAATAAAAGGGTCGAAAATCGGCAATTTTTCGAAAATTTTCCTGTACTATAAAACTGGTTACTATAGCACAATTAACATGCGCAGAACCCATTAGTCAACTCTGCGCATGTTTATTTTGCTATAGTAACCATTTATGTCAAAACTGGTTACTATAGCACATTTGACATGCGCAGAACCCATTATTCGTCTCTGCGCATGTTTATTATGCAATAGTAACGATTTATGTCAAAAAATAAAAGGGTCGAAAATCGGCAATTTTTCGAAAATTTCCCTGTACTATAAAACTGGTTACTATAGCACAATTGACATGCGCAGAACCTATTATTCGCCTCTGCGCATGTTTATTATGCTATAGTAACCATTTATGTCAAAACTGGTTACTATAGCACAATTGACATGCGCAGAACCCATTATTCGTCTCTGCGCATGTTTATTATGCAATAGTAACCATTTATGTCAAAACTGGTTACTATAGCACAATTAGCATGGGCAGAACCCATTAGTCGACTCTGCGCATGTTTATTAATATGCTATAGTAACAATTTATATCAAAAAATAAAAGGGTCGAAAATCGGCAATTTTTCGAAAATTTCCCTGTACTATAAAACTGGTTACTATAGCACAATTAACATGCGCAGAACCCATTAGTCAACTCTGCGCATGTTTATTTTGCTATAGTAACCATTTATGTCAAAACTGGTTACTATAGCACATTTGACATGCGCAGAACCCATTATTCGTCTCTGCGCATGTTTATTATGCAATAGTAACCATTTATGTCAAAAAATAAAAGGGTCGAAAATCGGCAATTTTTCGAAAATTTCCCTGTACTATAAAACTGGTTACTATAGCACAATTGACATGCGCAGAACCTATTATTCGCCTCTGCGCATGTTTATTATGCTATAGTAACCATTTATGTCAAAACTGGTTACTATAGCACAATTGACATGCGCAGAACCCATTATTCGTCTCTGCGCATGTTTATTATGCAATAGTAACCATTTATGTCAAAACTGGTTACTATAGCACAATTAGCATGGGCAGAACCCATTAGTCGACTCTGCGCATGTTTATTAATATGCTATAGTAACAATTTATATCAAAAAATAAAAGGGTCGAAAATCGGCAATTTTTCGAAAATTTCCCTGTACTATACAGGGATTTTTTTTTTACTGTACAGGGATTTTTCAAAAGATAGCAAATTTTCAACCTTTTTATTTTTCGATAAAACTGGTAAATATAGCACAATTAACATGCGCAGAACCCATTAGTCGACTCTGCGCCTGTTTATTATGCTATAGTAACCATTTATGTCAAAAGTAACCACTTTTGACATAAATGGTTACTATAGCTAGTAACCATTTATGTCAAAAGTGGTTACTTTTGACATAAATGGTTACTATAGCATAATAAACATTCGCAGAGTCGAATAGAACCCATTAGTCGACTCTGCGAATGTTTATTATGCAATAGTAACCATTTACGTCAAAAAAAGAAAGGGTGGAAAATCGGCCATTTTTCGAAAAAAGGGATTTTTTCCAAAAAATGGCCAATTTTCGACCTTTTTATTTTTTGATAAAAGTGGTTAATATAGCACAATTAACATGCGCAGAACCTATTATTCGACTCTGCACATGTTTATTATGCTATAGTAACCATTTATGTCAAAAGTAATCTGCGCATGTTTATTATGCTATAGTAACCATTTATGTCAAAACTGGTTACTATAGCACAATTGACATGCGCAGAACCCATTATTCGTCTCTGCGCATGTTTATTATGCAATAGTAACCATTTATGTCAAAAAATAAATGGGTCGAAAATCGCCCATTTTTCCAAAATTTTTCTGTACTATAGTACAGGGATTTTTTTTTTAAAATGGGAAATTATCGACCTTTTTATTTTTCGATAAAACTGGTTACTATAGCACAATCAACACGCGCAGAGTCGAATAATGGGTTCTGCGCATTTCAATTGTGCTATAGTAACCATTTATGTCAAATATGGTTATGATAGCACAATTGACATTCGCAGAACCCATTATTCGACTCTGCGCATGTTTATTATGCAATCGAAAATCGTCCATTTTTCGAAAATTTCCCTGTACAGGGATTTTTTAAAAAATGGCAAATTTTCGACCTTTTTATTTTTCGGTAAAACTGGTTACTATAGCACAATTAGCATGCGCAGAACCCAGTAGTCGACTCTGCGCATGTTGATTAATATGCTATAGTAACCATTTATGTCAAAAGTAACCACTTTTGACATAAATGGTTACTATAGCATAATACACATGCGCAGAGTCGAATAATGGGTTCTGCGCATTTCAATTGTGCTATAGTAGCCATTTATGTTAAATATGGTTATGATAGCACAATTGACATGCGCAGAACCCATTATTCGCCTCTGCGCATGTTTATTATGCTAATCAAAATAATATTATTATCTACACACGTGAAGAGCTAAAACAAGAACACGTTTTGTTGATTATCTCAAAACTTTGCTTTATGCAGTTGAGTCGTTCTTTCATGACGGGGCAGTATAGGCCTAGTACAGGAAAATTTAAAAAAAATGACAAAATTTCGACTTTTTAAAATTCAATTATTATGCAATAATATTGGCATAAATGCGCATATATGGCGTTATAATCATCTTATAGAGTCATAGTAAGCAGTTTTGTCAAAAAATAAAACGGTCGAAATTTGGACATTTTTCGAAAATTTTCCTGTACTAATAGCACAGGGATTTTTTTCAAAAATGGCCAAACTATCGACTTTTTAAAATTCAATTATTTTGCAATAATATTGCCATAAATGCGTTATAATCATCTTATTCATTTACTTCGTTTTTCCAAAATGTCCATGGGTAAATATCGACTGTTTAAAATATGTATTGAGGTAACATGTGCAGACCACCTAATGTGATTCTGCGCATGTCACATAATGATAAGTATAGTAACCAGTTTTGTAAAAAATTAAAGGGTCGAAATTTGGCCATTCTTCGAAAAAAACTGTCTGTACTGTTGGATATTTTTCGTGATTTTTTCGAGATATCGGCCTTACAAATTTCAAGTATACTATTATGAACATGTTATCAACCTGAAAATCGCGTATGCCTAAGAAATCGTTCGTACACAGAAACAAATTATTCGTAGAAACTGTTTATGGTAGCCAACGGAAAATTAATTTTCTTTTATTGAGTTCATTGACTGAATAGTCAATGTAATTACATTATGTATACATTGTCATTTTAATTAATAATTATTCATAAAAAATCAGTTTAATTAGTATTGTGGTATCCCGGATGTAACTTCCTCTCTGAGTTTGTTTGAATAGTCGTTATGGAGACTATCATCACACAACAAAGGCAAATACGTCTGCTCTCCGGGCAAAAGCGTTATTGGCTCTTTGGTCTTATAAAACGTAATAATCATAATTAGTAGACCGACAGACAGACCGTACCTAAAATATATTTTAATATTATAAAGATAAGTGTTCTCGTACGTGGTCGAGTAGGCCTACTATATTTTACTCACTTTATCAATTCAATTCTTTATTGACTTCATGACGCCACTGCCACTTCCCTCTTTCTTGTTTCCCTTTTAACATACTTGGGTTGGATATTTTGTGAACCGTGCGGATCACTCAAGCTTAACATATAAATCAGCTACGCTAATTAACGTTTAACAATAACACAAAGAACATTATTCTATAATATTATTCTTTCTGCGTATTATTCTTGGCAGTTATCGTGCGATTGTTAAATACTGTCCTTGACCATGGACGCCTTAATCGAGTTCCTATGGATTTACAAGTATCCTTACATTGGGTGTAAACAAACCACTTGATCGATGACAGAATATCAACTATCGGTGCGTATGACCTAGGTCCAAAATCAACAAAGAACACAATTGTGACAAGCTCGAAAAATAATTTGGAACGACAAAACGCGAGGAACAAATCAAAAAATACTTCTGCATCTTCTTCACCTGTCCCACATGAGGGGAGGGGGGAAACAAGACAAGATACCATATGGGGAAATACCCGATGTTAACAGACCGGATCCTTGTTCCATTTCTCCTTTTTCATTGACACCTTTTCTTACCATCGTCCCCAACATGACTTTGTGTGCACAAGAGCGTGTATTTTTGGCTTCTTCCTTTTTTTGAAATTTTCACTCCCGCACAACTGGGTTCTCTTTTCTGACTTTCTTAGACTTTGATAGATTTTGTAATAAGACTTGATGCAATTTGTAATGGGTCTTGATACTTTGTGATTGAAAATATAAGATTGGAATACATTTCTCTCGATACAACATAGAACACACAATGGGCTGTGGACTTGCTTAGAGTAAGGCCTATAATAAAGGATATGAAATTGTATTTGCTTGAGGTTATTGCTAGTCCTAGATTCGGCTTCATTAACATCAAGTTCGTTCAACCTACAGAAGCAAGTAAACAGTGTCTCGTAGGAACTGGCGTAATATAATTACATCTTAATTATTGAGTATCACTTTAATAATTTTTCACATATACTGTTTAATAGTACTTTGCAAGTGGGAGTCAACATTTCAAAACTATAGGATATTCCTATTTCTAATTTCCTGAAGTCAAAACAAATCATTCGTTTAAAACGACAATAAATAATCAATAAATTATCTAGCTAAGTAATTCTAATAACACAGTTTTCATATTATTGTTTTTGAATAACGATGTCATCTCCGTATAAATAGACACGCCTTCGGATTATCGCCTTTTTTTTATTATGTGAATTCATCAACATTTAACAAAAAGCAAACATTTGGGCCGATCAATACAAATTTAGGTAAATTCATTTTGGTCGTGGAATCGCTTCATAAATACCGTGAAACATGCTACACTATCCAAAGAGATTATACCACAGGGAGGGAAAGACGGTTGGGACCACTACTTTGAACTTTGAAATAAAAATGATATAGCTTGAGGTCCGGCTTAACACAGATAATAAGCTTTATTCATAAACAAGAAAACTATAGGAGTTGTTTTTCTACTAAACCTTACTGTCTGGTACATTTATACAATATAAACACAGATTTTAACGAATATTAACAAAATGTTAGAATTATACTAAACCTTAACTAGTGCCTGGTACATTTATACAATATAAACACAGATTTTAACTAATATTAACAAAATGTTAGAATTGTACTAAACCTTAACTAGTGCCTGGTACTTTATACAATATAAACACAGATTTTAACTTAATATAGTGTAGGTTATATTGTTAATTGTTTCACTACATTTTACATAAAGTGTCAATATAAAAGATTGTACTTAATAATTATGTTGGTAACACAGGAATGTAAAAACAATATAATTATTCTTTGCTTATAATTTCTTTACATTTAATTTATAAGGATAAGGATATAGGATATTTAACACATGTTTATTAAATAGCAGTTATAAATAAGTTTAAATAACATATTATATTCTAATACTGTAGTATACTAACTACATAAATTGCCTACTTAATTATTATTTTATAATTATTAATTTATAATATATTCCTTTGTTCTTTCGACTCAAATAAACTAAAAACTCAAAGACAAGTATGTTATTGATATTCTATTATTATATATTATTTGTTAAAAAATGTAATAATTAGAATTAAGTTGGAGTGAAAATTGTAAAGATTTTTCCAAACCATTATGGATTATTATTGCGATCTATTTTTAACTGTTTAATATCAAATTATTTGACATTAGTAGTTTGTTCACAAAATATCTATAGGAACAATTACTTTATATAATCATGGAGTAATAAATCTAATTATTACTCCATGATATAACGTCTATTCTTGTGCTTCTTAGTTTCATTATTCTACAAAATCTCTTTCTTTCATCGATTTTCTAAATTCAGTAAGATGAAACCATTAACAATTGGATTGATAAATGCATTCACTATTGATAAAATAATTTGCATATTTTTTGGAATATCTGAGCAGTGCATAAAAATTCCAGAGAAATAAACAAAAATAACACACGTACGTGTTTGGTCCCCATGTGAGCACATACACTGAAATAATAATAGCAAATGTTTTAAACAATTTTTTAAACTCTTCAATATTATTGGTGCTTAAGTTTGTAGTAAGATTGTTGTACATTAAAATAGTTGCTAACAATATTTTTTTTAAATGGTCAGAGAAAAGCAAAAAAAGAAACGGCTTCCATCAACAAGGTATATAATCAGCACATATATGAATGGAATTACTGCAATTGTAAATGCTACAAAAATGTAACGCTTAAGAGTTACAATAGCATGGTATCTGAGAGGTGCCCACCAGAGCAATGGAACGATCAACAGCTATTGCAGCAATTGTCAATTCAGAAGAAATCAGAAGACCATTTGAACTATAGGCAGTTATTTTTACAATTGCAGACTTATTGCCTTTTAGAGTCAGTGATGCCGGCATTATTAACAAACTTGATGTTGCGTCAAAAATCGCTAGTAGGCCGATGAAAAAATTCTGAATTTTGTGTAATTTTTCATTGGTCAGGTGGCGTATGAAATAATTACAAGTAGGTTTCCAATGAAACATAATGAACTTATACAGTATAACACCAATCTGGCTTCATCCACAAGACTATACCACCAATGCACACCAGCAGTACAATTTTCTTCAATAGACATACCTAACGTTCCTTATCTCGTTGTCGGCAAATGTATAGGCCTAAAGTGCATTATATCTTTCTTTCAGTTTGAATAAAAGCAATTCGGATGCTAACAATGTTTTTATTTAGTATGACATATAATTATTACTACTTAATTAGTTTCAATGCTATTTTGATTTGATTTTTAAACCCGCTGTCACGTACATCATTAAACATCTACATTTTATCGATTCTACTTTAACTGCAAAACTATATTAGTGATGGAAATGTACGTATTTAGCTATTTACGTTATTTGATCTATAATATAGATGACGGTACATTTTAAAAGACGAGTGCGTGCAAACATTAATCATTAATCGATCTATCTATCGAGTTTCCATTAGGCATAAGTATTATTATGATTTTTTAAATTGAAAATAAGCAAATAAAGAGTGAATAAATGAAATAGGTTCGACAAAACTAATTTTATTTTCAATGATTTAAAAAGTTAAACAATTTGTGTACATTTAAACATATCTCAATTATGTCTGAATGTCATGCTGTAATTCAGCTTTTTTTCGCATTGTTTACCTGTTTTATTAACTATTATTATCTATTATTATTGTTGTTGCTTGACCTTACAAGGCCAGTGTACAATCTACTACCGGGTACCCGTCATATGCATTAATAACTAAACTTACAGTAAGGTCATATTTGTTATTGTTTGGTTTTGATAGGCCTCTTGTGAAACTAAAAATTACGGAATAAGTTGTCATATTGTGATATTATTATGGTGTACATGGTACTTAATGATGTACAGAAAGCTGGCGCATTCTCGTACCGAAATGCAGAGCCATTTAAAATAAGTTTCTGCCGAAATGCACCGCGCTTCACGCGCGCGTTAACTATAATCACCTTTGTGACGTCAATGACGAACAGTCGGAAAGTATTTATGTTATGATTTCTGGGAGCTATGTTATAAACTGAAACTAAAGCGATTACGCAATGTAAGCCTATGTAATGTTGGTTTACATATAGAATTGAATGATGTGTTTTGATTGTTTTCTTTTTAGATATCTCATCAAATGAACTCAAAGGCCATATTGCTGTTATGCACAAATACAATGAATAAAACATAAGTCCAGGTCCTCTAGATTACAAAGGCGATTATAATTATTACGTGTTTCGGTTTTCCTCCACCAACCATTCGTCGGAATCGTTGCTAGGCCGCTGGGAACCAATCATGTGGAGGCTACAAAAGGGCTTTAGAAATCGTTCGATGTCATTATATGCAAATTTGAAGACGTGTTTACAATACATAAATGGTCAGGATCAACAACTCAGTCGGTGGTAGCTTAAACATTTAATAGTGTCCATGAAAAGACTAAAAACAAAACGTCACAGATATCATTATCATGATAGATTTTAGGCAAGTGAGAATAGAGTTGATCCGATTTGAGAACGTCTACCCACATGCCACAAATTCTCATTGCAACAATAGTTTTTAAATAGGCCTCCTCAGAGTCATTAATTAAGAAAGGGGTATTGAAGTACCACATTTCTGACACCAAACATTTATAGCAGGGGAAAATCTCTCGGCAATAATACAATGATAGACGTGGGGTAATCACTCCGGAGAAAATCACACAAATGGGTATCTCACGGAAGAATTCACATCGTGTACCCCCGGAGAAATTCATACAAATGGGTATCTCCCGGAAGAATTCAGAAACGGGTGTCCCCTGGAGCAATTCACATAAATAGGGTATCCCCGTGACAAATTTCTCGATTAGCAAACCACCTGTAGGCGTGACGCAGTTATTGAGAAATACAACAATAATCAGTTTTTCACTTCCGTATTCTTTTTCTATTGTTATTCAGGAAGATATCACGCTACTCATGCAACCGCAATCTATTTTTTGGATTGCCAAAAACAAGGTCTTTCTATCGACGTAGTCGTGTGAATGTCTTAAAACGACGTAGCCTCAAATTGAAATATTCTATAAACGTCAAAACAGTCAAAGCACTAGATAAAGACAATTCAATTTCACGCGCGATCATGTTTGTACGCGCGCGTGTGTAGCACTGATAGTGTTTGTACGTGCGCGTTGTAATACTGATAATGTTTGTACGCGCGCGTTGTAATACTGATAGTGTTTGTAAGCGCGTTGTTATACTGATAGTATTTGTACGCGCGCGTTGTAATACTGATAGTGTTTGTGCACGTAGGTGTTAATACTGGCAGTGTGTGTACGCGCGAGTGTACTACTGATGGTGTTTGTACGCGCCTGTAATATCGATAGTGTTTGTACTCGCGCGTCCCTGTTACTGAACATAAAACTATCTATCTATCCGCTTCAGGGTTGTATCCACTTTTATTCTGTTGTATCTTAGTATAAGCGTTTAAGTTTTTATTATTTTTTTCAAATATACTATTTAATGACAATTGAATCTTATTTTGATTCATAAGATTATAATAAGTTAGGTATGGTCTGGTAAACTATATTAAAGGAAAAGGAAATAAATACACTGGCGTCAAAAACTTATGTCTGTAAAGGCTTAGTAAAATAAGTATACAAAAGCAAGTCGCAACAATATATGTTTTAAAAATAGGCCTCTATATTGGCCCAAAAAAGCTTGAACATAAATACAGTATTTGTTTTAATAGTTTTACTTTTACTCTTAAATTCAATACTACGCCTATACTAAATAGCATAATTTATAATACTGTATCTAATGTTTCTTTAAAAAAATTTAAGTTCTTCAATGGAGGATGTTTTGGTATTGTTATTTTGTGAAGATCAGGAATTGATTGATTGAATTTAAATGGTGAATCTGTTTCTCTGTTAATTTTTGTTTACATTCTAAACATTAGCTGAAAAATTAAGTAGTCCATCCGTACAGATGGTTCAATTCAAGAACCACAACAATGACGTCATAATCAATGTTTCCACTTGTTGTTTGTTTTCTCAAATACTGTTTAAGATGTCATTGTTTGAATTATGTTCCCATGCGGCCGGTCATAGACCTCATATCGTCGCCTGTCACTATAATTGAGAAAGAACATTCGGATGAAAATGTTAACAATTAGGCCTATTTGAATTAAATAATAATGATTACGGTCAGTCACAAAATTGAAGTGAAGATTATTGTTATCATATTATTGTAAAAAACTCAACATTACATTAATGTCAGCTTCATTTCTTGATTTAAGCAATACCCCAACCGCCAACCTTTCCCTATCAATCACGACCCCAACCCCACCAATCATGACCCCCACCCCACCAATCACGACCCCCCCCCCCCCCCCCAATTTAAAAATCATGGCCGTTGCTTCCTAGATTCCATGTTATATAGTTATGAAATAAATAACGACGAATATGCCTACTTAACATATCACAAAAAAATTAACTGGTGGTTTTGAGCAGAAATATCTATCACTAATTTTCACACGAAATAATCTTACGATAGAAAGAAAAACATCCATTATGAGTCCATACTGGTCCTAACTGGAAACCCATAATGAACTATGTTGTAATACACACTAACCATGACGTCAATTGTTTGTACTGTACTTTCGTTTTATGTTATAAAACCTACCACGGAGTCTTCGATTAATATTAATTCAATTTAAAAAAAAATATTATTTTTAATCATTTATTATTCCAAATAATGTGTTATTCTATGTAATATAATATATATAATAATAATTGCATTTTCCCACTGTTATGTGGAGATGTTTATCCCCTATATCATAAACGCTTATATGAGAAGAGTTCAATCACCTTCGATTGCGTAACATATCGAAGCTATAAAAGAGCCAAACAGCTGATCGCGCTTTGTTTCTCGTTAGTCGGCTGTGGACCGCGTTAGGCCTAATAACTGTCAAAAGATTGCTGTCGAAAAGACTGATATTCTGCTGTCAAACACCATCAACATGGGCCTACAACACGCGCTGTACAACAACTGGGGCTGGGTGCTGGTTATCTGCTCATTTGTCATCACCATTCCTCTTCATGGAATCGAATACAGTTACAATTCGTTAATGGTCTGGTTTCAAGATGAATTCGGTACAAGCAAATCTGAAACAGGTACGAACACTTTTTCTAAGATTAGTAATAATTCATATTTTACTCATGTATTTCATCATTTAATTTTATATTTTAGTGTAAATATAGGTTAATAATTAATTATCATAAAAAATAGTTATGATAACTAATTAATGTTTATGTTAATTATTTTAGGTCTATAATGCATATTTTACTACGGTTAAACTTGGATTCTCTATTGTTTTATAAACCATTAAAAAAAAGTCTCCGAAGTCTCTCTAAAATGTTTTTATATTTTTAAAATATTCATTTTGTTATGTAGTAGGCCTACTGTATCATGCATTAGGCCTAACATTAAGACATTCATTCATATTCAATTATTACTATACTACGTTTTGTTTTATAAACCATAAAAAGTCTCTCTAAAATGTTGTTAATTTTAAAAATATTCATTACAACATATTTCATTTTGTTATGTAATATCATGCAAATACCTAACATTATTAAGACATTACTACATCATTATACAGGATCGTATTAAAAAGATAATTGCCTTCCGTAATGTATCTTTTTTAAAGACCATTGTCTAAGGACCTGAGTTAGACAAAGGCACCTGTAATAGAATATCTTAATTTTTTAAGCAAACACCATTACAGAGCCTTAATTTTGATGACCTATAACATTTTAATTAATTTCTATACAGAGGGTTATTTAATTTTGATGTGGCTAGATTCATCCAGTTTTAGCCATCAAACTATTATTAAAGAATTCACATTCAGTTGATTACACCACATACATAGTCAGCATACACAAAGCATGGACATTTCGTCAAAAATTTCGCAATTCTTAGTAATTGTTATTAGGCCTATTAACCGTTTATTTCACAATAGATCCTTTCAGAATAGAACTGGTAGAACTTCACATTTAAATGAGAAGTTCTAATCAGCCAATCAGATACGAATATTTTTTGTTACTAAGGGTTTTTTTTTCTCCTCTCCTTAAATTGCAATTTTTGACGCATTAAAAGGTTCGAAGTCCGAAGTCGAATCTATAATCTATTGTCAAGGTAAATTAATGTTACCAGGCTTGTTATTAATTAATCTAAAGCCATACCCGGCTGTTAAAAAAAGTCGTATAACTGTTACTAATTTTTATTATACCAGCTTATAATTTTGCCTGCCACCTAATCTTTAAACGTCTTACGATACGAGAGGCTTATATTGGCCTATTCCTAATTTGCATACGATTTTTTCTCGGTTCATGTTCTTGACCAATCACTAACGTAATTTTCTTGTTGCTATGCTTGACCATGGATGAATACAATAGACCTAACAATGATTTTATTTTGTTTTGTGAGGAAGTAAAGAGGCCAGTGGTTAATGCATATTTCATTGTTAATTCAATATGCGGATAATTTGTTCTAATACGGTATTAATTATGTGATTCTCCTGCAAATTGATTTTATAAATGTCAGATTTTGAAAATTATTCCGGAAAAATCTATTGTCTTTAATATACTGAATATTCATTTTCTTAATCTTTATACAGTGTATATGTGTTTGATTCTCTTTATAAATGTCAAATTTTGAAAATCATTATACAGTAAACTTCAGGACATATTCGTGACACCTTCGGGACACCTTCGGGATCGACCTACAAAGTGTATATGGGCCGTTTTCATTTTAGGCCTATGTTAAAACAAAAATGTATCATTCGTTCGTTTCACAGGAAAGTGTCCCGGGGTGTCCATTAAATGGTGGTGACCCGAAAGGGGACTTAGTGTCTAATTAAAAATAGTATTGCGTATACACATTGAAATTATTTTAGGCGATTATCTTTTTAATGATATGAATCTATGGAATTAATTTGTGATTCATCCAAATCAAAATTAGTAAAACGTTAAATTATTAAAGTTTGACCTATGGAACCATAACAAAGTGGATGGCCAAGGACACGAGCGGACACAAATAACTATTGTTGTCTTATGTTTATAACGATTGGTAGGCTAATTAACCTATCCAGGTAACCAGTGTATACGCATGCGCAATTAATTAGCATACAATCGTCTAATACATTGCCTATATTAGGCGAGTATACTTTGGATTGCCTTGGTAATTCGGTATTGTAAAGTAATTTAATGCTCTATAGGTTGCAAAGGGCTCACTAGCGCATCCTGACTTTCAGCACCACTTACAAGAATAACCAATACATGTTGGCTGTAATCTTTCGCAATGACATCCGCATATCCCGTTGTTTTCGTTAAAGGAAATACCAGCTAATAATCTATTTTTACAATACAATAAATAACCTGGCTGCGACACATATTTGACAGTATATTGATCGTTTCGAAATATACACTTTATGTTGATCATTTTGATAAGAACATGAAACTGATAATGTGTCACGTGCTTGAAACATTATAAAGTGACATTAGTCATGTGAACATCACGTGGGCTCGTTATCACCTAATAAGATTATGATGATCATCAAAACACCATTTTTAATAGGCCTTATACATAATGACACATTGTTAATGGAAGGTGGGAAGGGTGGGGAGGGGATAATTAATAATTTGGTTATGACGAACCTATATAATACTTTGAGTATACAAAAAACTTAAAGTTTACAATAAACAACATAGGCTTACGTTTATTATAGTATCAATTTTAAAATATGTTTTTATAATTTTCTAATTAAAGACGCCGACTATATTTTAAAATTATGAAAACACTTTTTATCAACTTAATATCATTTTATATTTTTCAGGTTTGGCAGGAACCATCGCGATTGGACTTTTGTCTTTGTCGTCACCGATCTCGTTCTACCTCATGGAATACTTTTCAACGCGTGCCATTGTCATGCTCGGCATGGCTATGTGTTCCGCTGGACTTTTCGCATCCTCATTCGTGACGTCACTCCCGTACCTGTACTTCACGTATGGCGTAATGTACGGAATGGGTTCAAACTTCGCACACGTACCAGGTTTAGCGTTAATTATTAAATATTTTCCTAAGAAACACACCGTCAGTTCTACGTGCATTGCGCAACTCGGTGCAAGTGTTGGTAAGTAACCTTTCCTCCACACACACACGCACACCCACCCACCACCCCCCACCCACACACAACTACCACACGTCATTTGACTTTAAGACTAGGCCTACACGAAAAAAGATAAGCTCATACGCTATCGCAGTTTCGCAGTAGCGTCAACCTTAACTGCGCCCAACACAAATGCATTATTTGGTCTATTTGGGAACTAATGACAATATCATGAATGACAATGGATACAAGTTAGTGATTACAAGTAAACAATACGAGTACGATTTCATCCTAATTGTCCAAGCCTGCCAACTTCCTTAAAATTAATTGTACCTTATCAAACAGCATTTTTAATTGCGTGCTGAGTGACGGATGACTATACAACGTCATCAATTACCTCCCTAACTTAATGAATCGTTCACAATGAAATTAAACTATTAACTTAACTAAAACCAATGAAGTTGAAAATGAAATAATTCCTATAAAAGAACAAAGTCAACAATTACAACCCCAACCCCCTCGGCCAAACATTGTGTAAGAAAAAACAACGTAAATATAATTGGTTAGGAATAGAATATCATGCTATAATACCTACAGTCTAGGTCCTAAACGGCGTTTTGGCTTAATTTTGGTAAAAATATAAACATTTTGCCACATTTGGCGTTTCATACTTGTGGCACCTTTCGTAAAGAAATACAAAAAAGACAACACTTGGTCCACAATCTAAACGAAACAGTTTTGTATCAGACCTCCATCTTTAATACCATTATGATCGACGGTAGTTTCTTCTTTGTATTTACTTTATCGTTATATTTTCAATAGGTGTGATTGCACTGCCAGTAATCGTTGAGACAATGTTTGGTCAACTTGGATGGAGAGTTTCCCTAAGGATTTTTGCCGGAGTTCTACTGATGACGGGAACGCTGGGAATTGTGTTCGTACCCCCATCAGCAGTCGATGAACGCCGAAATTCCAAAGAGATTGAATCTCTGAAAGACCCTGAAAAGGACAGAGCCATGCTGGAGAAACAAGGCCTAGAAAAAATTGAATTACCAAAGAAAAGTTTCGTCAAACGATACAAGGATTTTATGTCTCAAACTAAGTTCTGGGTGACAGAACTGCTATTCTTCACAATGGCAGTCGGAGTGACAATGAGTTTAACGAATATTGTAAGCATTAGAACGAAATATAACCATAACAAATGATTGAACGTCATGCGCAAGCGCTGGATTCAAATTTACATTCACGATGGCGCGCGTAAGCACAACTCAAGTGAGTTCCGCCAATCAGGTCAGGTGAACTAACGCTTGACATTGGCGCGATCACGTCCTTGTATTGCTTCCAAATGGGAACCAAGCTTCATAGTTATTAGACAATGTTTCCGCAATTTTCTGAATTAAACAGAAATTATATTTTTGTTTTGCCAAAAGATAATTGTAAATTTCCTAAAAACAGAATTATTTTGATATTATCGTAACTCGATTATAGGATATTATTGTAACTGATTATGTTTTCAACATGACGTGTGAACTTCATTCAAGCCAAACTAATTTGTGTCTTTGGTTTTTTTTCTTCTTCTAGGGAAGCTTTCTATCCGAGACGTCATTAAGCGAAGACATGCAGGTTTTGGTGTTAAGTGTGATGGGTACCGGTGATTTGGCTGCCCGATTGTTTGTCGCCATTTTTGTCGAGCGTCTTCCATTTTCTAGGACAACATATTTCAGTATTTCCTGCCTTATTGCTGGTGTTCCTTTCTTTTTCTTAGTTGCTGCGTCCGATTCAGTTCCACTTCTTATTGGACTATTAATTTGTAAGTTAATGTTATGATTAAATGTAGACCTATTAGTACTAATAAATTGAATAAGATTTCAACCATCCCAATTGACAAGTTAGACGATTGATTGAAACTGATGTTCTCCACTCTAGGCGAATCTATTCGCGCGAATAAACCATTCCTGCACTCAAAAGCTTTGTCCCCACTATAGGAGCCTTGCAACGTACGGAAGAACATACACAAGTATAATTTGACCAATCACAACGCGACGATGAATCTTATCTATCGCGTCGTCATTGGATCAAATTTACGTTGCGCTTACGTCTTTGCGCATTATTTTCGTGATAAAGTATATGAAATGAATACGCATGCGCATAAACCAATGTTTTCTTTGAAAAACATTCTTCACTCGCAAATATGCTTTTGCTAAATGAAGTAAAAATTTTGATAATGGATGGTATGGATTAAAAACCAAACTTATTGGGCGGAAAAGATTCGTTTACATCCGATCGTTAAAATACTCTTAATCATGTTTTAAAAATCATGCGACGACCTAATCATATTCTCTACTTGGCACGATAATACAACCCACAGTTATTAATTTATATCATACTAATTGAATGTATTTTTTTTCTTTCTTGCAGTAATTAATTTTGGTAGAGGTAGCTTATTTGGTATGATTGTTTCTGTCGGCGTGGAGATTTTTGGCGCGGAAAATTCAGACGAGTCAACAACAAGCGTATTCTTTGCGTTTGGTCTCGGTGGTCTGCTCGCTGCTCCTGTCGGTGGTAAGTAAACAAAAATTTAAAATTGTTTCAACATCAAACAATGTTGACCTTTTTTATATAATAAAACAATAAATAGAATCCAACATTTAGGACACCGGGATACAATATATTCATGGTATAACACTAAGACAGCCAACCCTCTACTCGAAGAGGGACACTGTCCCGAAAGTGTCCCCTTTATAGGGGTCCTAGTAATAGTATAATTTGTAAATTCAGCAAAAGTCAGCAAAAGGCATACCGTATTACGACAAAACAATGTAATGTCATATTTTTTCATCAACAACGACGTCCTAGATAACGACGACGGTACTGTTTGATATTTAAACAAAATGTTAAACATTTCGTTATTTTTTTTCTTTTTTAGGTGCAATTTCCGATGCAACAGGAACATACATGGCAACTTTCTACTTTTGTGGTACATTGTGTGTGTTAGCGTTTGTAATTGCAACCATTCTTGCGAAGTTAAGACG
This sequence comes from Antedon mediterranea, assembly GCF_964355755.1. Classification (NCBI taxonomy): domain Eukaryota; kingdom Metazoa; phylum Echinodermata; class Crinoidea; order Comatulida; family Antedonidae; genus Antedon; species Antedon mediterranea. The sequence goes on from NC_092671.1 coordinate 2,880,493, forward strand.
GAATGCTAAGTACAAACTATACGAAGCTTCCACCGAATCACCGATCGTCTACGTTTTCCCGGGCGTAAGCAGCGGAGCTGAAGAATACGAAACGTATATCACGTCAGTTTAAGTGGGCCTACAATCGAAACATATATCACGACAGTTTAAGTGTGCCTACAACCGAAACGTATAGGCCTATCACGTCCGTGGGCCTACAACCGCGCCCTTATCGTCCAAACTCGCAATAAAAATAAATGAACGTTATGTACACGCATTTATCATGTATATAGTTGTTAACTTATTCGCTTTATACCTCTTTTTATATTTTGTAAGAAGTGTAGATATTAGAAAGACAAAAACGCCGTTATTTTGTTATCGTCTTGCCAATAACAAAATTGTCAAAGAGCAATGAAAAATTGAAAATGAAAAGTGCGTATAATGATTAATATAAGAGCCTTGTAGTAAAATAAATTTTGAAATATGGAATAGTTTTTTTAGTAATACTATTTTTAATATAAAATTATTTTTACAATTGATTGATGCCGTGAACCAGTAGCAGAAATGTTACTATTTTTAAAGAATATTTTTTATATACTAAACTATGTTACTGTGTTTCCAATACACCTTTTATAATGTTGTTATTTTGTTAGTAGAAATGTAAAGAATTTCCTTCCGGTTATAATATAAAGACCAGCAATAACTTTACATTTCAAAAATTTAATATCAATAATAAAAGGGTATTGACGTTATGTGCTAATTTGTTTGAAGTAATGTGTTAATTATTTATAAGACAAATATGGAAAAGTAAATCGTTGGATGTTTATTTAAATATAAACAGTGATATTAAATAATGAATAACAATCTACTATTGACACTACTGCAGTAAATGTCATGTTATGATCCAGTAACTTTCCATACAATATGTATAGGATACTCTTTATTGAAATTGACGCATAAACGCTGCAAAAGCCATACAATTTCTGCAGACATTAATACATTTACTGCAGTAATAGTAGCGATTGTTTTGAAAACAGATTATTATTTTTTGTCTTGATTAGTTTTTAAAAGTTTGTCTACAATATTAAATATCTACACTGTGCATTCCTTTTTACAGTAAATTATCTTAGGTCTATTATTTGTGAATTAAAATAGATATATATTGTTATGTTGCCTACTGCCTTACACACATTGAAAGGCTTAAATTATCTATGAATTAACTGTACGTTTTTTTCTATATTTTAGACATTTTTGTATAATGATAACAGTCTTAAGTGATAGTATTTTATTGTAATCACTTTAAGAAACCTGTTATAAAATTAAATTTTGACAGTTTATAGTATGTTTAATCATGGAGGTATAATATATATTTTATACCTCCATGGTTTAATCATAGAATGAACTATTATTATTAATAAAGTGACACGACTACTAACTACAGTATTATTGTTGTTTATATGTGTTGCGTTACTATGCCGTTCCGTGATCTCAATACAACGACGACATGTTAGCTTAATTCAGAACTTAATCACATTGATGGACTACTAATCAAGTACATAACATTCACTGACCCACCAGTACCAGCAATGAACCCCGGATACTAAGATTACAACGTATTTATTACCAGTGTGCATTACGTAACTAGTTTAAATTAATCACGCATAAAGCTACATTCACACTTGTTGCGTTTTACGGAACGGAAAACGGAACAATGGAAAATCATATTATACAGAATTGAACGGCGTCGTCTTCCGTTCCGTGAAACGGATGAATTACGATGAGTTGAACTAGCGCCATCACAATTGTTAGGCCTATAAGTTATTGTTTTCAAATATTCTTAATAATAAAATAATTGTTTTTTTTTTCTTTCTATGAAACCTTCTTTTATAAAAAAAATGATCACAAAAATATAGGTAGAAAGAAATTGGCATCCTTTAAGAGCATGTGTGTAAGAGCATGTGTGTAAGGAGCCTTATCGATAACAAAATTCAAATAATAAAATAATACAATATTTTGTGTGTACAGAAAATGGAAGAAGAACTTAAAGACCTAGGCCTACTTAGTACTTGTTTTTTTTTTTTTTTTTTGCGCGCTTAATTTATATAAACTTAACAAAGTTAAGTCATTCGGCATGAGAGGGCGTACTACGATTTAATTACAACATACGGTAATAATAATACAAAAAATTGTATTATGGCGGTGTAACTTTAGTTGGCCTGAAGCATGGTTGGACGCAACGCTTCGACGTAGGCGCGCCTCAAGTGAGTTGACCAATCAGGTCCATCGAATCGTGATTGGTCAAGTCCAACCAAGCCGGAGGCTAATTAGCAATGACCGACAAAGATACATTGTAAAGAAACACAAATACAAACCCAAAACGTAGGCCTAATTTAGAACGAAGTCATTCCTTGATTAAATATGAATAATTAATCTGTATGTGACTATTTCTGGAAATTAACATATTTCAGGCCATATTAATGGTTATATTAATATTGATATTATGAATTAACCTTTTCTGGGTAAATCTCAGTGGATTATTAATAAATACTTCATTGACTATGACAAATATAAGGTACTTTGCATTGTACACTGTAAAGCAAATTAAAAAGAATATTAATGCTTAAATTATAAAGAAAGAAGGGATGGGAGGGAGTAAATTAATTAGTTAGAAGGAAGAACCGACTCGGTAATCTATGGATTAAGGTTATTTTGGCGGTCCACACATCGATACGTCATCAATGACGTCAAATGCATAATGACGAATCAACAGGGTATTACAATAAATATTCTTTCTTTGAATTTCAGTTTGGTTTGTGATATAAGATATATTTAAAAATAATTTTTACAAATTTTCTTGATGAATATGCCACTTTAATGTCACATAATAGCTATTGACCTTGACCTAAATTTGGATCGAAAAAAAAAATTATTTACTTGAACAAATTTAAAGCAAGAAATATTCAAATTGGTTTTTGGTTGAATTTAATACGGTAGTTTATTTTGTCTTTTTATAAACGAAAACATATTTTTTTGTAATTATTTTTTCTACGGAAGTGATTAACTTTATTAAACTATAAAATGGCCTATTCAGAGTCTTAAAAAAAAAAAAAATCTTCATTTTCATGTTTTTGGGGGACAATACATCTTTAACTAAAACAGTGGAAATTTGGATTAGGCCCACTCACAAACCCACGGCACACCCGACATTACAGCACCCATCCAGACCACCACATCGGCAGACGACACCCTAACTCTTTTCGAATAGTGTACCATGAGAGGAACTAAATAATTCCTCCATAAAGTTCTATAAAGCCCTGTCTACACTATAAAACTAGTTTGACAAAAATTTTGTAATGTGCCCAAATATGGTAGTGATATGCTTAAATATGACATCATCATGTCTATATATGGGCACATCACATTTTTTGTCACATACAATTTGATAGTGTAAACAGAGCTTTAGATGACTACTACAATTGATTCAATATCCGTGAATGTACATCCGGTTCTGTATAATTAACCTATTGTTGTATATTTATAGCACTGCAAATATTTACAGTTACAATGTCGTAAATGCAAACATTCATTTAATTCAGACATTCATAAAGTGTGTTTATTGCGTAATAGTAGACCCTATTTATTTGTTAGAAGGGGATATGCTAGACAGACCTTTATTTATCATTTCAAACACATTTCAAACATTAAAATATTCATGCTATTAAAACTTAATTAATTTTGATATCAGTCATTTAAACAGTCACACATTTTCAATCTCTAAGGTGGTTTTTAGTCGCGTGTACTCTCAGCTTACAATGTCGGTCGGTCGGTAAATACTAAGGTTGTGTTTATGAACATTTAAAGTATCTGGATATTCTAGAGGTCTCTCCTGACAAGGCTAAATCAAAATTCTCCCTACCGTTTACAGACTTCTAGTTATCCGGCTACTCATGGCCTTATTTTCAGCCTGATTTGCATGATTATCATTATTATTATAAAATACATTGTTTAATCCAGCAAGGTCGCCTTCAACTCCCCTGTTTTAGCACGCGACTCCAGCCATGTATATGGCCTTGTGTTTTGCCTTGTGTTTTTGAACATTTATTTTATTTTATACGTATCCATCCAAACAGCGAGAAATTAGTCCATTACAGGATGGATAAGCCAATTTACACAGACGAGCGGTAACGGTATGGTTATTTCTTATGACCGTTTACACACAATGAGGAGCGGTTTCCACTCAGGATAGATAGTAGATTCTTTGTGGGTTAAGCTATTCGGTTTATAGTCGCGTGCAACTCTCAATATGTCGGTCGGTCACGTCGGTAAACAATAACTTGAGCACGCGACTGCAGCCATGTATATGGCCTTGTTTCGCTTACCGTTACCGCTCGTCTGTGTAAATAGACAATCTGTAAGCACGCGACTGCAGCCATGTATATGGCCTTGTTTCGCTTACCGTTACCGCTCGTCTGTGTAAATAGACAAGCTGTAACGGTAATACAAATATAGAATCTATGTTATTCCTTACGTTATTCCAACGAGGAGCGGACGGGCGGTTTCTGCTGAGGATAAATACAGAATCTACGTGGGACAAGTTACGCGGTTTTTCGCTCTTACCGTTCCCGCTCGCCTGTGTAAAGTGGATAATAATATAATTGATCGTGACTCATTTGAGACTTAAGTTTGGTTCCCACTTGGCCGTAACGTAAGGACGAGGCATAACACAAGTGAGTTGACCAATCACACAGCGACAGTTTGTACGATCCATCGCGTCGTGATTGGTCAAATTACTTTCATTGCGCTTACGTTCGTGCGTTGCGTCCTAGATGGAGTTGAGCATAGTCGTGAGTTACAGCCCTGATACTAAGTTAAGAACTATAGACCTTGAGATTGGAAGGAAAGCACGCTTAAATACCAAGCTAGAACTCCACTAAGTTAGACATTGACGTATTTCCCCACGCACTAAAACACCAATCATATTAGTAAAACAATAATTAGTCGAAATCCCACCAGAGCGATTTGCATGTTAACTAATATAAGATGTTACTAAGTTTATGAATATTTTCATGAACTATTATTAAATCATATATACGAAATTAAATCGCCCTTAAGTGGAAATTAACTAGAATAAATTGTATATTCATTTATTCAATAGCATTTACATTTATCTTTCCTTTAAATTTCCATTTATATAAAAGAATGCACCGATCCGCAACTATCCAATATCATCCCAGGACCACGGCCGTTCACAATGCATTCGGAATTTAACGTATGTCTTCGTTGTATACTTTTCTTAACAGTTATTTCAATCTTAATCTTTCCAACAAGTAAGTATTTTCTGATTATTTTTTTTCTGATTTTTTTTTCTTATGATTTTTAAAAATTTTATTTTTAATAACGCTATAGTAATAACATTTCATTCGTGTTTCCAATATGTTCATTTGGTTTTTATTGTTTTTTTATTCATGTAAAACCAGAGAATGCAAAGTTGATTTGTTTGTATTATTGCACATTCCTCTACATAATCACATTTTAGAACCGCATGACTTGACTATTTAATATCTTGTATTTTGTCTAAAAAAATAAATCTTCGTGTTCTGTGAGAAGCATAAAAGTGCATGATCGCAATCGTTAATAGTTCTAGTCTTTTTGAGTTTTATTTTATCAATATTTAATCAAATATTTACCTTTTTAGAGTTCGACATAATAGCTAATTGGAAATCCCCTTAAAAAACGTCAGACTTTTTATTTGGCCTAATAGGCCTCAAGACAGGTGTACTACAGTAGTGTTAAGATAATGTTGTGTAACTGTATGTGTATATTCTTAGTGTACCATATTTTAAACTTTTTAAACGATTGTTAATGTTTTGCATTAGGTACATTTTAGAGTATTTTAACGTATTTTATTTATTAAAATGTTTTCTATTTTTATGAGTGCGGCTCGTAAACAAATAAAAAATCCCGGATTGGGATAGGCCTAATAACATTAAATTAAATCTAAATTGTTTGTTCCACAGTACACAAATTTGTAGTTTCTTCAAAAATAATTTTTTATTTTCATCCAAAAATACTATATTAAGTTAGTGTTTTTTATTTCGTTTGTATTCGTTTTCCTTTCTGTCGAATTCTCTTTTCTTGTTTACACATTAGTATGCATTCACCTCAGGCTTGACGGTATTGTGTTACACTCCTTCCGTTAGTAATTAGAAACAAAATATGGCTGTTTGTTAAAAACGACAAAAAAAATGCAAGTCGTTGTCCATCTCCCGCGGCGAGTTACCATCTGAATTAAAGAGAGTAATACAGCAGCACGCGGGAATATTCCGACCAACAAGTGAACATGATATTGACAAAATACACCGATAGATAAAAATAATGCTTAATTTTAATTGCTCATGTTATAATATTTCACGTTTCATTTACAAACATTTTAAATTAGAGAAGGATCCAATTTTCAAAGTCACAACTTTTTGTAAATTTAATTTAAATTTATTTAACTAACTCGATGAAAACCGCCACTAACAGGTTTGATAAACATAAAACAAGGTATAATAAAGAAACATTTTAACCAATAAATCGAAAACAGATCAATCAAATACAATAAATCATATTTCATTCTCTTGATTTTTTTAAACAAACATTTTAACATTTAGCATTAAGTGTAGCGAAAAGGTTTTTAGATACTATTATATTTGCAAGATAACAGCTTTTCTCTCAAGATTATAAATTACAGATAAAGCCATCTCTATCCACTTCCTACCGACGAAATTAGTAGGACAACAATATTTCTTCTTTTTTATGAAACGAATGAATGCTGTTTGAGGACATACCTTTACAATAGATACTACTTTATAGCAGAATTTTAAAATGAATTTTACAACACCCCAATGGATTATAATGACCAACCCGTAGGTCGACGTAACATTCAACATACACTCCATACTTTTTCACCCACGAAGTGCACTATTGATACACATGCTAGCAAATAGACTAACTAATGACATTTTTTAACAAATCCCACCTAGGCAACCGGTTATTTTCATCTACTACACTCGTGTCTTTCGTTTGTTGAATTGAATATATCAGAGCTGACAAATGCAAAAGATAGTAAACCAAGCACTAATAATAACAAAGTTCGTTGCTCGTCTAAAGATGACATGTTTTTTTTTCTTATGATGTATCGTATACACAATTGTAGGCTGCGCTGATCATCTATATATAAATTTACGTAAGGGCAAAATAGGTAAATTTATAGACCCTTGGAGAATAAACAGAAATAGTATTGTAATGCTATACAATACTGCAAATAGGTATTAACCACTTTTGATCGCCATTTGAATCAAAAGTGTGTTGGTACTGTTAAATATAATATAAACAAATATACTAATAAACTTTATCACTGTGAGTGTGGGTAGCCCCTACTTTTAGATTAAACACATAATAATATAATACTTTATTACTGTCGGTTGTTTCTCAACGTTTGTATTAATTAATAATTACAAAAATATAAACGTATTAGTGGTCTTTAAATGTACTTTACTATTTCAATCGACCATGAGACAGTGACAGTTTTAATAAAGTATTAAATCGGAAATGTTTTACTCTATTTAGTGGTATATTATTTATAGGCCTATAAAAAATATTTCGTTACTGAGAGTGGATAATAAAGAAATATATTAAAGAACCATTTAATATAAAGAATATATTAAAAAATTGTTCCTCTTTGTACCTATCCTCATCCCCAACGCTCAACTCTAATGTTAGATACAAAACCCTAAACTCTAATAGATACAAAATTGGGTTTGTTTAAATGAGTCCAAATAACAAATTTGGACTAATTTGTGACAAGTTTCTAGGTGCTAATTTTGGTTGACTACATAAATCACTGTGTCTATTTATTTGTTTCTGTAAAAGACAATGTTTTATAGTCCTGCCGTACGTACATTTGAAATCGCCAGTTTTTTTACGCTGAAATTACTACCGGTATGTATTCGAGAACCATCTGTGGGCACGAACTAGATGGTACGCGAGCGAAGCGAGCGTACCATCTAGTCTATATATAAATTTACGTAAGGGCAAAATTCGGTAAATCGCGCCTTACTTCTAGAATTTTTACTCGATGGTATATAAAGTTGGTTCGTACTTTCGGTACTGATTTTAAACACCTGATGTAACCCTGTTTACTAATTAAATTAAGTTAGATAATTAGTTATTGACGATTAAAACGAATTTAGGTTCAACGATTTGCCCCAAATAGGGGTGTTTCCGATCGTGGTATACACTGTCTAATGGATGTCCATCTTGAAACATACCCGCCACAAAAATGCGAGGAGGCTTCAAATTTTCCTATCTCCTCCTACGATAATTGTTTTTAATAGCTGAAAACCGGTTGAACAGCTAGAGTACAGCATCATAATGTTGAAGACAGGCCGATTTTCTTAAAAAAATACTATTTTGATAGATTTAATATACGATTATACAAATGTATTGATTTGCGATGAATGGAACATTCCAATCTCTGTTCGACAAGTTTCTCTCTGCTCCACAAGTGTCTATTCCCTCAGGCGTCGTAAAGGCAAGTACTGTATACTCATAACAGAAATTCGATCCATTTTTTTTTTCAATCTGTACTGCCGAGGTTGGATATAGATTTTTTTAAACGGATAATGAGTTAGCGTTTTCAGTCGCCGTATATTATGTACAAATCTTTATTATTGCAGTTAAACCACCCACATCATCACCCTTCCCTCACTGGCATGAGTAGTAGTAGTAACTAAGTTAAGTTAGATAATTTAATATTTATTGACGATTTAATCGAATTTATGATTTGCCCCGAATAGAGGTGGTTTTCACAAATTGTTTTACATTATATAAACATATACACGTCATAGTGATGTATCGTTACATGTACTGTACACTTTCAATCGACTAGGACGGTGATAGTTTCAACAAAGTATTACATCGCAATGTTTTACTGTGTTTAGTGGTATATTATTTTTAATATTTCCTTACTAAATGGATAAAGAATATATTTAAAAATTGTTCCTCCTTGCACCCATCCTCTTCCCCATCCCTCAACCCTAATGTTACATACAAAACACAACTTATTAAGTTTGTTTAAATTTGACTTAAACAATTTTAAACAGTTTCTCTTGCGGAAGGAATTCCCAGGGTGCTAATTTTAGTTGAGTACATAAATCAAAGTGTCTATTTATTCGTTCCTGCGGTACGTACATTTGAAATCGCCAGTTTTTTAACGCTGAAATTATTATGTATTCAAGAACCATCTGTGGGCCCGACCTAGATGGTACGCGAGCGAAGCGAGCGTACCATCTAGTTCTAATTCAATTTGCCTACTGCCTTAAAAAAGAAAGACGCGACATAGATGATTTTGACGTTAAACATGTCATATGGCCTAAGGAGACAGTATATGAATTTAATTTAAGACTATAATTATTTTCAAATTATTTGTAATTAAATCATGTCAATACAATTTTTTAATTAAAATTTGTTCAAACAGCTTTAATATTTGTATTTAATGAATGAATTTTATTTATTTGTTTAACCGCATGATGAGTTATAATATTTTTGTTTCATTTTTTTTTAAAGATGGTGGCAATAGGTGTAGTGATAGGTGCAGCGGATCCGACCAACAGTGTAGAAAAATCTGTTCTCAAATTGGCGGGAAACGTAAGGAAAACACATTTAAAAAAACAAATTTATAATTTGCAGATATATTTCAATAAAATAAAACATTATCAACATTGTACTTTTTTACTGAAAGTAATCATTACACAATATAGTTCTATAAAACCGTTTTGAGTGCGAATATTTTCATTCAGTATTGATGGAAACTGCGGGGCGACCTAACGTATAATAATGTTGTTAAATGGTTTGCATGGAAACTAAACACACAAAGTTGGGTTTGTCAATCTGCACAGATTCAGAAACATTTGAGCACGCGCAACCTTTTTAGAATGAAAACACTTTTGGAACTTCGATTTAAACATTAAAACTCGTTTGTCTTCTTAGGTTCGGGAGTCACAGATTTACAAAGTTTAAATACAGACAAACAGGTTGGTATTGTTTGCTACTTCGTAACAATTACAATTACTACTTCGCAAGTAAAAGTTACCACTTCGTAAGTAAAAGTTACTACTTCGTAACAGTTACTACTGCGAAAGTAACTGTTGCTACTTCGTAAGTGACAGTTACTACTTCGTAAGTAACAGTTACTACTTTGTAAGTAACAGTTAGTACTTTGTAAGTAAAAGTTACTACTTCGTAACAGTTACTACTGCGAAAGTAACTGTTGCTACTTCGTAAGTAACCGTTACTACTTCATAACAGTTACTACTTTGTAAGTAAACAGTTAGTACTTTGTAAGTAAAAGTTACTACTTCGTAACAGTTACTACTGCGAAAGTAACTGTTGCTACTTCGTAAGTGACAGTTACTACTTCGTAAGTAACAGTTACTACTTTGTAGGTAACAGTTACTACTTCGGAAGTAACAGTTACTACTTCGTAAGTAACAGTTACTACTTCGTAAGTAACAGTTACTACTTCGGAACAGTTACTACTTTGGAAGTAACAGTTACTACTTCGGAACAGTTACTACTTAGTAAAACTAGCGACGCAACGCAAGGACGCAACGCAACGTATAGCTTGGTTCCCACTAGAACGTGACGCAAGGACGTAAACGCAACGCAAGCGTTTACCAATGACAAGCGAAGTTATAGACAGTTAGCAATCACAAGCGAATAAGCCATGCCATCGCTTGTAATTGGTCAATTCATTTGCGTTGCGTTACGTCCTTGCGTTGCGTCGCTAGTGGGAACCACGCTTAAGTGATTTGACAAATCACAAGCGATGGATTATTTGAACTGTCGCTTGCCATTGGTCAACACGCTTGCGTTGCGCGTACGTCCTTGCGTTACGTCCTAGTGGGAACCACGCTTAAGTAACCGTTACTACTGTACTTCGTATAAGTAGCATTTACTACTTCGTAAGTAACAGTTACTAGGCTACTTAGTAAAAGTTACTACTTAGTAACAGTTATTACTTCTCTAATTCGTAATAAAATTCATATTAAATAACGATGGTAAATATGCAATTAAAGCGTTATTAATGAAGTTAATGTATTAACAACCAAAATGTTTTACTAGGCGACGCTCTTGTTAATGATTATCAAATTTATAATTTCTATATTAAACATACATGTGTCAACGTTCACAACTTTATAAGATCAAATTAATCTTTGTCATATAACAATTTTTATTATTTTACCTCTCTTTTACTTTTAAGCCATTAAGTTACAACTTACTTGATAGTCGGCTACATTTGAATTCATTACGTCAAAAGAGAATTATTTTAGAGGTACGTATTAATTTAATTTAGCCAAATTTGGCAAAATTTTCACATAATGTTGCAACCTAATAATTCCTTTTACATTTATCATTTTAAACTCAGTTTACTGTTTGTAAATTTTCCAAAATTGTTGTTAAATATATTTCACAAATAAACACATCACAGTTTATGTCATACATCATATTTTATTATTGTAAATGTTTTTATTTTGCAGGTTCTACGAAAACACAAAAAATGAGCTTATTTTTCCACAATTTCACACAAAATTAGATGTACAGTACCCTCTGATGAATTACGTCACCACTAAAATTATCACCGAAACTGAAAATAATAGATAGAAATCTAAACCTATTTATTAATATTAAAGAATTAAAAATAAGTCTAACAGTATCCATATTGGAAAATATAAAAAGACAAAATGCGTTCTATATATAAATGATTAATGCGCATGTGCAGTTTTGGTTTTAATGAAATCCCATAATTTAATGAATAAGTTATCTCTGTGTAAATAATTGCTAAAATTAGCCACCAGTCAACTTCAATCGGTCAGCAGACGTACACACTTTACAAGTATAATTCCACGTTTTAATTAGTGATACGCTGCTTTCACTGCCTTGAACTAGTTTCAGACTTCCGTAACTGATTGCTGGATTATTTAATTAATTAATCAATGACGTTAGCTTGTAAAATCTACCTGATTGTCAAATAAAGTCAGTGTTCATCATTCGACGACCTGGATCTAGGACTTAATGACAACGTACACGCCTAGGACTTCGGATTTTCCGACGACCAGGGCTAAACGGTAATCCTTGGTAGGTCTAAACCACCTGAGCCAGATTCGGGAAAATTGATTCCTTTACTAACTTTAACAAAGATAAATGAATGAAACACCGTGGCCAAATGACATCACTACATTCTCTAGCATCTGGTCGTCGAAAAATCGAAATGATGACGATTATGATGATAATTTGTTGAATATTACGACTACATCATACAGGATGATGAATAAATATAATACTCAAATAAACATTTTAATCGATAAAAGCGATTGATTGATCAATTAAATAAATGATTGATGAATAGTGTTTGTTTTTGACTAACTCACAAAGTACGCAAAAAAGACGTAGGTCTACAATCTGTTTTTGACTAATATAGGTAGGGGTCCGGGACCGTGACAGAACGAGAACGGATGGGGACCCTTTTTTGTTTTTTTTAATGCGCCTTGAGCACTCTTGAGTGGTATGTGCGCTATAAAAATCCTGTTATTATTATTATTATTAATATTATTGAAACTTCATTGATATTTCTCCAAATGACCGTCTAACTGATAAATCAGTACATTTGGTACTTTAATTAATTTTTTTGGTACTTTTTAACCTTATATACGATAAGGCCAAACCCACCTACAAGAACTAAGATTTCCCTGTATCATCGCTTATTGAAAACGATCTGATATTAATTACTACAGTATAATGTAATCAAGTTATTCATTTAATTTTGTACTACGTATACGAGTATACTGTATGATAATAAACGCGCATTTTTTTAATATTGGTAATATGAATTACGGATTAATTAATTTTCGATGGCTATAATAAAAGGACGAGCATTGTAGTTCTGTTTAATTATAACATTGACTGAGTTTTATTGGTAGTACAAGATTACAAAAGACCGATCAATGGTATTTACCATTAGATGAAATTTTGGTTTGTCAGTTGCTGGTTAAAGGAATAAAACATAAGACATAATATTGACAATCTTGTTCAAGATGAATGTTGTCAGTGTTTTTATTTTGGCATTGATGTTGGCAGTATTTAGTATTAGCGATGCAATGTATATAAGAAAAAAAGGTAAGATTTGTATCTTTAGTTCCCACCATTTTCCTCTATTATTTTATCTTCTTTTTCCGCATAGTATTCTTCCCATCTTATCACTTACTTCTTTTTTCTTATTTCCTCCTCCCTTCTTCTACCCATCTTTCACATTTCATTCTTATTAAGTATTTACTTACTAAGTTTTTTTCTCGTTTCTTCCCTTTCGACTTTGTAAATTTTACATCCTGTTTTAATTATCTTTTCTTCTCCATTCTTTTCTCCTGTTTTCGATTTGAATTTTCTTCTCATTTCTTTTTAATTCTTTCTTCTTCATCCTGTTCTGTCTTCATATATTTTTTATTTATTTTTCTTCTTTTTCCTTCAATCATCCTATTTTCATCTTGCTTATCTTTTATCCGATTTCTTATCGTCATACGTTCTTCTACTTTTTTTACCTTTCTTCGTTTCATTTCCATTATTCATACTATCTTCATCAAATTTCCTTAGCGTTGTACACTTAATTTTGTTTATAATTTTTGATATAAAGTCATATTTTAAGAACTACCTTTGAAATGGTAAACACAATTTGTCTTGAAATAGTATACTCAAATTGTCTTGGAGCATCAATACTTTTTCCTATAAAAGATGGATTCAGTAAGCAATATTTGTCGATAAATGTCTGGGAACTAATACCAAATGTACTTTTTTTCTGCTCAGTATACCAATACAAATTGTAATTATCTAGAGCATTTGAAAAAAATTAAATTAATACAAAATATGGATTCAGTAAGATCGTTCATTAGTTCTTGACGAATGCCTGTCATATCAGCTATCATAATTACAGGAAGCAATACATAGGCCTATAATGAATAATATTGTTTACATTTGTTTTGTATTGAGGAACGACATGTGACAATTGCCGTGGTAGTGATAATATGTGCGCTTATGCATGCAGTTCTGGTAGAAAAAGGGCTGATAGCATGATACAGGGTAAGATGGTATATTATACTAATAATATTAATTAATTAAATTGGTATTTTCTTCACAAAAAATAAGTAAGAACTTTGTCGGCCCAAAATAATTCCACTGACTTAGAATGAGCGTTCGGATTTGGTCGAAATTTGGTAAGTGGGAAGGAAAATGCTCTGGAAAACACTGGAAAATAAACCTGTTAAAACTGTTGACTAACTTTCTTTATTTTAAAAGTTTATACAACACAAGGCAGGCCTACACACAATTATGTATTTAAGATTACGTACGCTATGTTTTTTTGACAAATAATAATTGGTTCCAACGCTTGAATATCGAAACCGTTATCATTGTTGCTTTAACTTTTGGTAGTTCTTTATCTTGAAGATTAGGAATTTTTGAAATAATTTTTTTCCTTCTACTTCATAAGTGTAAACATTTACATACAGGCAAAATTTAATATTCATTTGACCTAATTAATTGGCGTGATTTAAACAAAATATGCATTGAAATTCTGTGATGCGAGTAGTATCATCGGTTGTATCAATCAAAATCCATCCAAGATTTTAACACAAAATAAAAAAATAACAATTAATTAATCAATTAAAATCAAAATGTTGTAACACATTTTTCTTTATCCTTTCTTAGGTTCATACGAGAGGGTAAGATGTATTTTGTATTATTATTATTATTATTACCATGGCAATCTAATAAGACTGAGCTCCGGAGATCAAAGGGTTTATCAGTGACTGCGACGTGATGAGTTCCACGCCCTTTAACAGACACCGCGCGATGCGGAGAATAATATTAGTATTTTTGGTATTTGTCGCAGCCGGACATAAGATCATATGACTGTTACGAGTTCCTATCTTGGCAAGGCGAGCTCAATCCTGTTGTTACAGGATTAACTTGCTCTTACAGACAACCTAACAACATAAAAATAATAATATATTAAGCCTACAAAATAATAATCAATTCATTTTATAAAATCATAAATAAAATTGTATATTATATAAGGAAATAACACTGAAAGCAAATAAAGTACTGTAAACTCCGTTAAAAAAAGAATTAATAGAAAAACTAATATGTTACTAAAATGTGTATAATTAAGGTAATAATAGACAGTATTATATCTATAATTTATTTCAGAAAAATACCGCGAATGATTATGAAGAAGCATTTCAAGCATGTTTATATAACTGGTATTTATATAATAGGAGATAATTCGTATTAAAGGTATTTTACAATTTATTTTATCAATTCTATTTATTGCGATACAAAATTAATTAAAATGGAGAGAATATTTTCATTCGTTAGAATTTTTACTGTAGGATATTTACGCTTTCAACGAATCCAAAATAGTCATTATTTTACAGCTTACTGTTTTGAAGTAAACTTTAATTTATTTATGTTGAAAATTAAGCTTTTAAAATTCAGGGGTTTGGGTTTTAATCACCAACTATATATCCGTTATAGACAGCGCAAACTCGTTAAATTTTGATCGATATTCACTAGCCTACAGTATCTGCTTCTCCGCCTCCAACACAATTTAAAAATATTTAGAAAAAGCTAAGCGTTCAATACTAAAGTAGTATTTTCAGCTGGGAGAAACTGTACGTGATACGAAACCAACCAATCATTCAATGATTTTTAGATTTTGCTTCAACGCTGAATATTATACCGTCATGAAAGAGTGAAATATACTCAGATTGACAGATTGAGTTTCGGCCAATTCGTGGCCCACGTACCATATTGAAGCTTAACGCGAAATTGTATTCTATTTATCTATTTAGTGAGTGAGTGGCCGAGCGGTTAAGACAGTGGAATCGGCAGGGGTTCGAGGCTCACTCGCTCCACGGTTCTGGTGGTAGAACGAGTCTTCTCGGATAAGGACTATAAACCGTAGGTCCAGTGTACACAACTTGCTCGTGTGCACTTTAAAGAACCTAGTACATCTTTCGAGACGAGTAGGGGGTTACCCCGGTGTATTAGTAGTAGGCCTACATCACAGCCACTGATCACCAACTGGGCCCTCTGGGAGATCAGTCTTTGACTGAAGAGGTCACCCAGTATAAAGATAAAAAAACCAAAAACAAACAAACTTACAACCAAATATTTGCTGTAGGCCTATTCTTCTTATTCTTACCTTATCCGAGAAGACTTGTTCTACCAACAGAACCATATTCGAAGAGAGACCCATGTTAAGTTTGTTTACGCATTTTAAAAATTGCCTAAATTCATTTCATATTCGCATGCATTCTTTTTCAATACATTAAGTCGTAAACTTATATTCTATGTACACGATTTATATTCCATGCTCCTGGAGGCCTTACACATTTTTATTGTATTTATTGATTTTATCAACACTTAAAACATCACGTAGATCAAACATCATGTATTTCATTAGACATTTACTTTATTTGAATTGCATTTTTTTCTCTACATAATAGATCCGTGATGTGGAATAATGAGCACAGTTTTACAGATGCACTTACTTTGATAAGAATATATAATATTTGAAAATGAGTTTAGACTCATCCATCGTTTCTATTCAATATTACTGGATTCAAATATGCATATAATAGCAACTTATAGTGTAATTTGAAACAAAATATAAACATAGTTATTAATAGCCTATTAATCTCGAAATTTGTTTTTTCAAATTTTAATGTTTTTATAGAAACCAAATTATAGAAAAGCTGATATTTAGAAACTTTTTAGATTTGGTATATCTTTGTCGTTTAACTTGCAAAATTATAATGCTGTACTGACGTAACCATTTTGGCTCCACGTTTCGCTGTGTCCTGTTTGATAGATAGACGTTTGTTTTTTATATAGATGTCGATTTAATCTCCTTAGGCACTATACTTTTAAAAGGCGGTTATCCTATAGTCAAATCTATTCGTTAGTGCGAATAAAACAAATTCTGAGCTCTAAATGCTTGCGTACTTTTTCGCATCGCAAAAAGGAGCAATCGCTTAATGGAAATACCAATAAGCATGCGTATAGTCATGTTGACGCTTCACTCAGTGAAAACCCGAAATTCTTGTCAAAAACGACATACTGTAAAAGGTACTCCTGTAGCTTCCTATGGTTAAATATCTGGCGCCCTCTATCTATAAATTAACTTTTATTTAAATATTAAATTGTACGAATTCACTTTAAAAAAAATGAATCTAAAATAATCTTTAGATCAAATTATTTAATAAAATGAAGTATATCGAATCAAGTTTTAGAATTTTATTTCTGTGTACGTGTCGTTAAGATTATTTTACATGTTTAAAAATGCTATAGCGCCATCAGGATTGTCAGTAATTACGTCCTCTTCAGGAATACGTGTAGTTCCAAAACCACAAAACTAAATTGATCTTGACTGACTATTCCAAGCCTACTGACGATAATTATGACGTCGACGATGTTTAAAATTGGCAACGAATAACATTGACTGTTTTACCAGGGAGTTGTAAAATAAAATTTTACAACTCCCTGGTTTTACTAAGAAATGGATCCCATGTTTGTTGCCTAACAAACTGTTTATCACTTTAGGTCACGTGGCGGTAATATCCGGTGCTGTAGTGGTGGGCACTATTATATATAACCATTTCGTGCACAATGGGCGGGCTAGACTCTAAACGCATTTCCGTTGTTTTCTTACTATAGGATCAAAATATAATCTGCCTGAAAGTTTTTTTGAAAATTGAGGCCTAACTTTGTGTTGTGTTGTGTTAATAAATATGCCAGGAATTATGTATTTGCTTTGTAATAAAAACTTGTATTAGCATAACTAGCGTCCCCAGATGGTGTGTTATGATTCAATATACCAAATGTTAGCGTGTATGTTTGCCATTTCAAGTCTACCACTGTTGTTTTGACAACAAAATGTTTCTGTCCGTTCACAAAATGGACATCTATCATTCTTACTAAAATGTCTTATGTATAGCGCCATCTACGGTGTATTCTAAGGCGTCAATATCAACAGATTATCTCACGAGCCTACTTGTAAAGTCATTAATGTTTTAATAATGTATAAATTTGTCGGGCGTATTGTTCCCGAATATTGAGTATCACATAATATTCATCAGTAAACAGGACACGACAATCATTATAACGATACTCGTTCACTATAATGTATAATTGATGCAAGCCACTAGTGAAATTGATTAAGGCGTCTAGACCACCTACCAAATTATTCATAAGTTACCGGTAAAGAGGGTTATAATATTCTGATACAATAAGTAAATAAGACGTTAACAATATTTTTTAAAACATAGATTACAATATTAAAAATAAAACGTATGAAATCCAGACTTGTTAGAGAGAGGATGGGAGTTGGGGTTGATGAAAACTATATTGGGTGCGATGGTATCGATTTCGTATCTAAACATGAAGATGTGATACTTTATAGCATGTATCTTTTTGGTTAGCGAAAATGTAATGATGTTGCATTTCTTTTCATTCACTTTTATTGGCATTAAAAATAATAATAATAATAATAAACAAGTAGGCTAAAAACAGATAACATCAACTTATAAAATTGCAATAGGCCTATGAGGTAATACTCTTCAAGTATAAATGAGCATATTCATTAAAAGCTAGTAGAATGAAATGAAGGGAAATTAGATGTAATTAAATATATAAAAAAAGTTTCTTTGAACTAAAACTTACGAATATCAACAGAAATGGAATTCCAAAAATAAACTTCTTCATAAACAATTTTATAATTACGGCGAGATTTTGATAAAATTAAATTATATGTATTATTAAATCTTGTATCGTGCAATTGATCAACAGTGGAAAAATAACAACTTAAAAAACTCTGTGTTGAAAGAAATGTATTTATTCAAAATAAGTATGTAACAAAAATATGAAATAAAAGGTGAGTGAATCTCACAAAAGAGATAGAAAAAACAAAAAAAAACTCTGTGGTAATGGTATAAATCAGAGACAAATTTTAAAACATATAACTTGTGGATTATATATCCATCAAACAGTTTATAGAACAAAGATGTGTTAGAATGACGTAAGTTCCGGGAATAAAATAAATGATCAAAACATAATCAACTTGAAAATAATTCTCATATTAATCTGAAGATTAATATGCCACGTGTATATCTTACTTCGCGTAGGCTATGTTTTCAGTAATGCACCACAATTGGATACTACACGTTCGTTACAGACCAATCACGGGTTATTCGTTGTCTTTGATGACTAAATACAAATTAATCGTTTAAGACAATAATTATGATCACTAGATTATGTTAATCTTATCAATAACAGGACAAGTACGATGGTTTGTCAACAAAAAACAATAAAGATTAACAGTTTTACATATAAAATATGAAAGCAATCGCCACTTGCAAACACAGGAAGTAACATAGGTGTATTGATAATGACGTAACAAATTGAAAATGATAACGTGTTGATAACGATAACATATTGAAAATTATGATGATATGATTACACATTGATAATAAATTAAGATTGTGACGATAGCATATTGATAATGAAGTAACATTTACTCATAATGATAACATGTTGATATGATACATAATTGATAATATAGTAATGACGTATATTGATAATGATAACATGTTGATATGATACATAATTGATAATAAAATAATGCCGTATATTGATAATGATAACATGTTGATATGATTACATACTGATAATAATGATATTGATATCGATAAAGCGTGTTTCCCACTAGCGACGCAACGCAAGGACGTAACGCAACGCAAGTAAATTGACCAATCACAAGCGATGGCTTATTCGTTTGTGATTGCTAACTGTCTATAACTTCGCTTGTCATTGGTTAAAACGCTTGCGTTGCGTTTACATCCTTGCGTTACGTTCTAGTGGCAACCAAGCTTAAGATATTAATAATGATAACATGTTGATATGATTTCCCCACATAACGTAGTAACGCCATTACTACAGGAGGAACACAAATAGAATAGTAACGAAAAACAAGTCGTGTTATGAATTTCAAGTGCGATGGTTGACATCGTAAGGTCAAAGAGCTATAAATGAATGTTGGTATTTATATTTGATATGTTAAATGTTATTATAGAACTTCAAAATTTAAAGGATAAAATCATAAGAAGTATACGGGGAGATAACTCTCCAAATGTAGAATGAGTAGAAAGTTGTGATTATGTAAGAAAGTATATTAATAAGGTGGTCAGCTCTCAAAAGTTAAATAAATAATATAACTTTTAATTAATAAACACAACAGGCAAAGAATATTAATTCTAAACCGCCCGGTGATATACTGAAATTTAATTAATTAATTTGAAACGATAAAGATGAGGAAAGACTCGGACCTATATAGTTGTGTGAATGGAGAGTTAAAGAAGTTAAATTTCATTCATTCATTCATTCGGTCAAGATCAACATACAATACATGATTACAAAATAATGTTACAATACAGAAAGTTAAAACTTGAGAGACTCACAATTAATTATTAATTATCATTAACAATAATTAACAGAAAATACATACAAAATGTATAATGCAACTAAATGGTTCACAATTGTTATTTCTTATTTCTTTGCATGTGAGGACATATTGATAGCTTGGTTCCGACTTGGACGCAACATAACAACGTAAGCGCAACGTGTATATCTTACTTTGCGTAGGCTATGTTTTCAGTAATGCACCACAATTGGATACTACACCTTTTGAGTTGACCAATCACTAGCGACAGTTCGGATTGGTCAAATTACTTGCGATGCGGTTACATCCCTGGGTTGCGTCGAAGTGAGAACCGAGCCTTAATATTAAGTATATCAACTATGATGATTCGACATTCATAAAACATGATACTGGTTCTCAAATGACTGATGGACCTTAGTGTCCGAAATAAGGTTTAATAATATTCAATATATGCAAAGAAATGAGTAATTATGGAACTCTTTTGTTAGAAAATATCTTAATATGAAGGGGAAAGCGGTAAATTCTGTTACGAATGACTGACGAAATTGACATCATGTTAGTGTTTACCCTGTCCTGTTTTCTTAGAATCTATGCGTAGGTAGTCACTTTCTAGAATTGTTTTTAAGACGTTACTAATTTTAAAATATTAATTTATCATTATTTTTAAACTTGAAAACAGACATTATGTTGTTTCCTGGTAAGTCAACAGGGCAGCCTAGTTTATACAAAAAACGTTAGAGACGATCCGGAAACGATAACTCCCGCAACCGGCTTATATCGGATGAACCAAGGCAATCAACAGGATACTGAGCTCGCCTTGCCGATATAGGAACTCGTAACAGTTCTCTAATTTATATCTGGCTGCGACAAATACCAACAGTTCTGTACTATGTACATATTCTCCATATTTAACTGTAAATTTCATGTAGCTAACTGCTAATTTCATGTACCTTTATTTAAATGTATTCAATGTATTGTATTCTTCAATTTTGTAGTTAGTAAGTGTATCATTTATTTCATTGTAATTATTTTATTATCTGCTTTGATAACTTAATTAAGGTATTTTTACATTTTTTTGTTGGCGTTTTCTTTTGAGCACGGTCTTACTGAAAAACAACTTTCAGTTGAGTTAAGTATCCATGATTAAATAAGGCTTATTATTATTATTCTATCCTGGCATAGGCCTACTGCATTTATATTTAGAATAAGATATACCGTATGTGACTATAATGCGTCTTTGTTTTTAAACAAAACTGAGTTGAGTGGTTTTGATGCTTGGCTACCACTCCAAGAATCCTGGGTTCAAGTCCCGTTACCTGTCGGGATTTTAAGGACATAATTACAACTCCACTCCCAAAAACTTGTAATAAGACTTTGTTTATGTAGAGCATCTTGTGTATATGTTTGTCTTGTGAACCTCTGAGGGTCCCTAATGATCAGCAACAGCTGGATGGATCACCCTCATTAAATATGGTAAAAAACAACAAAACAAAAAAAACCTATACTGTGAACAACCCTCTCCGGATGTGAACCAATCTTAAAAGGTTGTACGTGCTTATTTACGGCGCATGTGTCATAAAGTACAGTAACAAATTAATTTACATTTATTTATTTAAAAAAAGATATATTTGTTCTCTACTTTAAAACGAAAAACCTTTTCAAGAGGTTCCAGCTACACAAACATACAACAAACAAATAAATAAGTTGTGTTGGTATTTTTTTTTTGATAAACCCTGAAAAAGTATATAGACTTACTTGTTTGTGCTAAGTTTTAAACTTACAAATGGTTATCATAATATTGTTTTATTCATTTTAAAGATGAGAGAAAAAAATTTTTATTGTTTTAACTACCGTACCTTTCTTCTCTTCATGAATTTTGTATTATATTATTTATTTTGTATATTATGAAGGAAATAAATGTTACTATGAAATGAAATTAAATAGACACAGAAAGAAAGAAAGAAAGACAGAAAGAAAGAGAATAACTGAGTGTGATTTCTGCCAAGATCTACCCTGTTAAATCTTAATCAAATGCAATTTAGGCCTAACTAGTTTATTTCTACGTGAATGCACGGTCGGCCCTTTTACATCAAATAACAAGCAACACCCACCCAGGAAATTGTACACGCTAATACGTCTAAAAATAAAAACATGTAAGGTAAATTCAAAGATCGTAGGATACTTTGAGCTTTAATATTATGTTTTAATGACATTGTATAAACATTCGGGTAGAATAGGTATACAAGTATTATTGTATTGACTCCTCAGGGAAATTTATCAAAAATTCTTGTTTCACACTTGTAATAATACAAGACGTATAAGGCGTATACAACATGTCAGGATAATAACGTGATTAAAGGTGGAACTCTTTAAGTTTAATGAATATGCAAATTAGATATGTCATTTATTATATATAAAACCTGAAGGATGTAATATTAAGGTTAGCTGCGGGATACGTGCTGGGTGATAGTCAGTATGTATACCTCGATACACGCCGCTCTTGTAGTTCTTCTTTTACTTACTTCAATACTCGCAGTAACACCAAATTGCGTCGAAAGGTGTAAAGCTAGGTTTAAAATGAACAGATGGAATAATTGCATACATAATTACTGCATCTACAAAAAGAGTAAGTGTTTTAACAATTGTTACTTTATATAACAGCTTTAATAGTTAAAAAAAAGTTGTTAAATATGCGACTGTCAATTTTTTTAATTTCTTAATTTCTAAAAAACAAAAGCAAATATTTTCTTGCTACATTGCACACTTTTAAAAGTTTAAGAACAATCTGACCGATGATTTGTCAAATTTTGTAATAAGTTAAGCAGAAAAAGATTCATCTTAACAGGTTCTATTTGTTCTAAGAAAGATATGAAAGATTGTTTTGTCAACCTTTTATTAAAAGGCTATGACGAAACGACCCGCGTGATTTCCATTTCACTTTTAATTTTATAAATTTAATTTTTTCATTTTATAAGTTTAATTTCTTAATTTTATACGTTTAATTTGTTCATTTTTTAGTTAAATTTGTTAATTAGTTAAACACATTATTTTGTTTATACTTTTATAAACATTCTGGCCGATTATTTCGTCCATTTTTAAAGGGTTACGACGAAACGATCTTATTCGATTTGTTTTAATTTATTTACAAGTTTTTTTTAACAATTTTTTCAATTCATTTAATTTAGTTTGTTGTGGTGCAGTTGTGTATTTCATTTTTAAACATTCTTCTTGAATATACCTTTACACACTGAACATAATTTGTCAAAAACGATTTACACTATACTCATTTCAAAATTAGTGAAGCCACACTAAGCTCACCAACCGACCAATATTCGATACTCAGAAGATTATTGCAGTAACTGTTTTGAGTTAAGTCGAAATTTGAAAGATTGTCAGATTTCGAAACCTTTATACCACTGAGCCCAATGACAGATGTTTCAGTTGATTAGTTGGACGTGAATAGAGTCTGAAAACGACACAAATTGACATCTAAAATGTTACCGTTATGCTACATATATTATAATTAATAACGATGATTAAATTATAACATTTACTCAATTATATTAATTTCGTACAATCTTCATTTTATGTTTAAATAAAATTGTTTGAAAACTGCAGAATATAGATATTCCGAAAGAAGGTTACATCTGTATCACCATAAGATATTCTGAAAATGTGGGTCGTTATATTTTAAAGTGTATACTTGCTATTTTATCCATGAATGCAACTAATTCATCTAAGTTTTAACCAATTTACCAGTAGCAAAACGTTATTAGTAAAGTGAAGGGGTTATCGCTTTTATTTATTCAGGAGGTTTTCCGTCGTTGAGTGAGCGACATATTACAGATTCAACGGTGCAATCACATCCAGATAGACCTACTCATTGTATTTTAGATAACATGTGGAATGACCTATCTAAAAGTTCTCAAGAATTTATACTTAAGGTAAGCTAGTTTGCTTTTAATATAATAAAGAATAATTTGAAAATCAAGTGTCTAAATTTTAAATAAAGTAGGACTACTGTAAGTACCGAAATCAAACATAAATTCAATGCGCGCGTATAAATGTAGTATCTACTGAAGTGTTACTTACCATATACAAGACACTTACCAGTGTTGACTATGGTATTATTGTAGGCCTATGGGGTGCAGGAAACAAAGAAAATATGGACCGCCATCTTTTGCTTCAGAAAAAAGCTCTTAAGATCATTTGTAAGGTAGACTTTCATCATCCCTCTTCTCAGCTCTTGAAAACGGGCACATTTAATATACTTGATTTGTATAAAGACAGTGTTTTAAATTGTATGTTTAAATACCAAAAAGGACAACTTCCAAAGTGTTTTAATTTTTTATTCAGTTTATTTGATAATTATCATAGGCCTACACATAACACTCGAAATAAAGACAATTATTGTATAAAATTAAAATCAACTAATATGGGTAAGCAAAGTATAGCATATAGACGACCTAAGCTATGGAATCAACCTATAAGAAATATAAGAGAGAGTAAAAATATATAATTTTTTTGCTTGTGATTATCCTGTTTTTCACACTTTAATGTACTTTATTTTCTTTTTTTATATATATTTTTATGAATGTTGTGTGAGAAATAAAAGAATCAATCAATCAATCAATCAAAAAATTGTAAAAAGGAATTTGAACCTGCGCGTATAAAGACATTTGAACGTGCGCGTCCGATTCCTCCTTCCGATTGCTTGATATGATGAAATGTGAACGTGCGCGTCCGATTCCTCCTTCCGATTGCTTGATATGATGAAATTTGAACGTGCGCGTCCGATTCCTCCTTCCGATTGCTTGATATGATGAAATGTGAACGTGCGCGTCCGATTCCTCCTTCCGATTGCTTGATATGATGAAATGTGAACGTGCGCGTCCGATTCCTCCTTCCGATTGCTTGATATGATGTTGATGATAATTATAGAAAGCTTATGTTTCATTAATTTTAAACAAGCAGAAGAAAGAAATTTGCAGGCCGAGGCTACATTATCTGAAGTATTCCATTGACGAATTATGTAGGCCTATGTATCGTAATATCGCCTACAAAGACATTTAAATTAATTATCTAAACCAAATGGGAATGATATCTAATTAATTAGACCTACTAATATGCTATGTTGTACTTGGATAAACCACGGTGGAATTGGTATATTGGACTAAATTTTAGTTTACAAGTGAGCAATATTTGCAAATTGACCAATCAAATTATTCCACCTTTAGATGAAGCTGCTTAAACAAACAAATGTCTATTTTATACCTATACAATTTACAATTTACATCCGGTAGTTTTTAAATAAGTAACGTTACAAATTATAAATCAAACTAAATATTCTTGAAAAGATATATTTTTAATGAAAGAAGATTCGTTAGTTACAAAAAAAGAAATAGATATTAACAAGCACGTTCATATATTGATGAAAATTGGACTGCTTGTATACATGCGCGCGCTGCTTATGCAATACGCGTGTGTGTATGTGCGCACACTATTTGTTTTGCAGCTTTATCTATCAACCATGTATGTTTAATTATATATAATTGGAAAGTGTTGCCATTTTTGCATGAATCTGATTTTTTAGAAGTTCACTTTTTCTTTTTTTATTTTAAGGTATTCGACAATGAGCTGAATTTAGAAAACTTATCGAAAGAATGATCGGTTTTGACCTTCATTTATTGTTCTCACGATGTAAACATTTTAAGGAAATAGATTGGAAATAAACACATATTCCACACCAGACAGATGAAAAACAAACTACATCAAATCTTAACAGAATAATATACTGTGCGTGTAGCAGACCATCTATCAAGTTTTTACAGGTTGCGCGTTATTTTTACATTACGGTATAATATGTATGGAACGCCGACTGACAAACCCCAAAATATGACTGACTGAACGAACAGGTGACAATAGCATTATTGTAATGACGTAGAAAGTATATCTGTACTCAAGATAGTTTAGTGGCGTGTGTACAGAGATTCCATCCCTTATCATAACATATCTGGTTTGCCAAAGCCCCGAAATAATGGACCGCTCTATTTTAAATCTTGGTTACCAAACTTGGATGCAACGTAACAACGCAGGCGCAACGCAATTGAGGTGACAAGCAAGCGTGTCGTGATTGGTCAAATTAGTTTCGGTGCGTTTACGTCCAAGGTTAGACCTAGAAATGACTGACTAACATACATATTATTGTACACGTGTTTTTTCTATGGATACTGGCGCACAATAAAACCTGAATTAGTATTATTAATTTGAATTTCATGACAACGATACTGTCATGTTAAGTGTTTTCTAGAGAAGTTTTAATACAAAACTTTCCAAAACGTTTAATGTTAATTGGTTTATATCTGCAAATTATCTTCCATTTAGGATTTTTAAGCAAAATATTATTAGAATGTTAATAGGTATTACTTGTTAGCAATAATTTTAAAATTATTTTAAAAAATGAATATAAATTATATGTAGGCTAGATTAACGACCAATGTGTAACTGACCTTCTAAAACTATGTTCACATAGAGCCTGGATTTAGAAATCGTGAAAATGGATGTAGTTTTTATTTATAATGCTTGGTTCCCACTAGAGAGGCATCGCAAGTGATTTGACAAATCTCAAGCGATGGATTATTCGAACTGTCGCTTGTAATTGGTCAACTCACTTTTGTTAAGCTTGGTTCCCACTAGAACGTAACGCAAGGACGTAAACGCAACGCAAGCGTTTTAATCAATGACAAGCGAAGTTATAGACATTTAGCAATCACAAGCGAATAAGCCATCGCTTGCGTTGCGTTACGTCCTTGTGTTGCGTCGCTAGTGGGAACCACGCGTTATGTCTAAGTTATTGCGTTGCGTCCTGGGAACCAATCTTAAGGATGGAAACTTACGTGTGTGTAAACGCAGTGTCCGAAGAACGTAAAATAATTTTCTCCGGCCGCCAGATTAAATCCGATCTCAATATGAACGTAGCTTAAAAGATCAATATTTAAAACCATTTTAATTTTTATATTCATTAAACAATTGAAATGTTATATTTGGCTTAATAATGATCGTAATCGATCGTGTGTTGTTTTTATGAAATTCTTAATTTGAAATTCTAAAAGATTGACTAAACAAGTTTAATAATAATCAGCAATAGTCACCGCAAGATGTTGTCATTTCACAATTTCAAATTTAAAAATAACCTTCGAACTAGCAACAATAAATACAATATATGTTAATGTGATTGCATTTTTATATCCTCTATCAAATTTTGCATGTCAATTTATCATATTTGATTTTTTGTTCATTGTCAAAGATATAAATCTCAACATTTATTTTATGAGGGAATATTAAGTAGGGATTGTAATTTACAATAACGCACTTACACTGATGTCTAAAGATATTTTGCATAATATGTAAGCTTTAAATTAGATCTAAATAAAAAAAAATGCTTTTATGATATTTTTTATATATTGTGTTTTATATGAGTTTCCATATCGTATTCTTTGACAGTACTTTCATAATGCAGTATATAAGAAGACACTTTAAGTGTGACTTAAAAATAAATACAAAAAAAGAGCATTTAAAGATATTTTGTCCCACCACAAATTTGTTTCACATTTTTTATGTAATATGTCATTTTAATGTCACGTAATAGTTATTCACTTTTTGACCAAAAACTGGATCCAAAATTATTTACCTGAAAAAAAAATGTAATTTAAACCAAAAACAAAATGCTTAAATTGTCTGTAAGACAATGGGTTTTGGTTAAAATTATCCGTTTCTTTTGTCTTTTTATAAATGAAATAATTTTTTTTTTCAGAAGTGAATATCTCTATTAAAACTACAAAATGGTATATTTAAAGTCTGATTTTATTAATCTTAATTGTTCATGTTTTTGGGGAACAATACATCTTTAAATATTTTCATGAGGAAAATATATCTTTAAAGTTTAAATTCCTGTCCAAAATTTATTATAACCATGGTGACGGCTTAGCATTTTAGACATTACATTAATTATTTAACTAATGTGATATAATCCTTGTATTATCGGATGACATTTAAGAACATAACCTCAATTAATTTGGATGAAAGTATAAATACATGAACAATGGTGCATAAAATCACCGTATAATGAGCAAATAAAATAATATCAATCTTCAATATGATTACAAAATTTATAGGGCCTATATTCTTCTTCTGTGTTAATTCCAATTCTAGATCTAAAATACACAACGTGCTTTTGTGAAAAGTTATCTACTACTATTGATTAAAGTTATCTACTACTATTGATTAAAGTTATCTACTACTATTGATTAAAGTTATCTACTACTATTGATTAAAGTTATGAATGATTGTCAGTAAAATATTATTGATTTATAATTTATAATTCGATAAACCTCTATTTTCTAAATAAATGTTTAATTTTCTCATCTTTAAAACGTAAAATACTAGAAATTGATTTAATGTATCATCTGAGAATACAACCAAAACACCACAACCACTAATAGAAAATAAAAGTATACATAAGTTTTAACTTAAAAACATAATTTAACTTAACTTAACTTAACTTAACTTAACTTAAAAACCTTTTTAAAAAGTTCATAAACTCTGCATTTTCGTTACTTTCGATACAAAGGATTTATTTTCACTTGAATTCATACATTTTTTTCTTGATTTATTTAAATTTTTACTAAAATATGACAACAAATATCAATGAAAGTTGGTATTATAAACTATATACTTAATTATGAATGAATTAAAAAGCCGAGGCGACACGCACACAAATGTTTACAATCTTTTAGAAGCGTACAGGCACTGTGCCAGCGCTGGTAAATCTGTTATATAGTATTGTTTAATAATTCACTGTTTATACTTTTGAAGTATACGTTACTGCGCTAAATACAAACCGATTAAATTGGCTGTAACAAAACCATATTTATTTAACACCGTCACAATTTTCTAGTGTCCATTGGAACTTCCAGTTCTCATACTACCATTCTAGTACGATATCACGTCTGGCGATGCATTCGGAGTTACAATTATATTGACCGAACTGGTTCATAAATGTAACCGAACTGGGTTATATTAGTTAACAGAACTGGTTTATTAATTAATTCATTCAATCTTTTATTTCGGAATCTCTGGTCCATAGAAAGTAAAAATTACATATAAATGAAATAAAATAAACAAGACTAATTACTACTACTCATCTCTGGATGGCATAAGTTAACCGAACTGGTTTATATATTTAACCTCCAGTATGTGACTGTTACCGTACTTTTAATGTACTTTAATCCTATTGAATCTATCAATTTAAATAAGACAAATGTAATGTGAATTTAATATCATCATTTTCGCGTAGTAAACTTGTTTAATTCTGTTGTCTACGTTTGTGTGAAATTACCCTAAGGGTAATAACTTAAGCTGTATCATTATGACACGCTTCATACCTAACAATTAAAACTGTAATTTGATAATGATTATAAACAAAGGCTGTTGAAACTTTATTATTAATAGGAATGAAAGAAGACGTGTTATGATGCGTCATCAAATATATGACACGGTTCCCGTATCAATTCTAAGAATTGCAGTTACTGTATACATTTTAAGACATGCACGCAAACGTATCAATATTAGGAATTTCAGCAACCATATCAATTGAAGAATTGCGGCAACCGTATCAATTTGAGAATTGCAGCAATCGTATCAATGTTAAGAATTGCAGAAATCATATCAATTTTAAGAATTGCAGCAATCGTATTAATTTTAAGAATTGCAGCATGCCGTATCAATTTTAAGAATTGTAGCAACCGTAACAATTTTAAGATTTGCAGGAACGTATCAATTTTAAGAATTGCAGTAACTGTATCAATGTTAAGAATTGCAGAAATCATATCAATTTTAGCATGCCGTATCAATTTTAGAATTGTAGCAACCGTATCAATTTTAAGATTTTTAGGAACTGTCAATTTTAAGAATTGCAGCAACTGTATCAATTGAAGAATTGCAGTAACCGTATCAATGTAAAAACTGCAGCCACTGTATCAATGTTAAGAATTGCAGAAATATTATCAATTTAAAGAATTGCAGCAATCGTATCGTTTTTAAGAATTGCAGCATGCCGTAAACTATCAATTGTAAGAATTATAGCAACCGTATCAATGTTAAGATTTGCAGGATCTGTATCAATGTTAAGAACTGCAGAAATTGTATCAATTTTTAAAGGACAACTGTACCGAGGACCATATTTTAAAAACGTATTAGGGGTATACATATGATTTCAGAACCATCGCGAAATCGAGGATATCGCCGCACGCGCTCGCCGTACAGCCGTCGCCGTAAATTGCTGTGACGTCACAGGTGCATCGCATAATCTACTTAATGAGTTTTCGCTGTTGTTACCATACAATAGATAGGTACCGTCACTTCAATTGCTTATTTAACCTTTTAAATTACTTAAATTTGCCAAAATGTTTTCCTGGTATTTTGAAGAAACACTTCAATATCCAGATAGACAAAACAAACAATAAAACAATTCAACTTTTATATTTTTTACGATTTATTTAAAAAGTGTGTTTACTAGAAATGTTCGCGCTTTGCGAGACTTGTCTATGGGACCCGAAGAGTAGCTAGTAGAAACATGACGTATGACGTTCTGGAATCATTCAACCATATCGGACTCAAAACTTTTTCTCTGCTGCATGCTAGCTGCTGTGTGGTGGTGGTGTGTATGTGACGTGTGGTGATGTGGTAAACTGTGTGTGTGAGATAGTTGTAATTTTTCCAGACAAGTTTTTTAGCATTGATCGTGGGCTTATCACGTAAGTTTAAAAAAAAAATTAGATTATGTTTGTTTTTGTGTCAGGGTCTCGTAATTTCAATTTTGGAAAACAAAACTAGGCCTAACCTAGGCCTAGGCCTAGGTCCCCTCTGGCTCTGCTGCCGCTGTTTTCTTTTATATATATGCCTAGCCTAGGTCCTAGTAGGAGTCTGGGTAAGCCTATTCTACTAGGCTAGGCCTATAATAAATAGGCTACTAATTGATATGCGCAAGAGCCTAGTATAGTACTATGCCTACCTAGTACCAGCCTAGGCCTAGTAGTACTCTACTACTAGCTTAGAGTGGGTCTGATTATTTTGGGCCTTTGGCCATGGCATGGGTGGGGCATGGCCGCCGTTTATGAACGCCTAAAAATTCATGAACTTATTATAATAATATTAATAATATTTTACTCGAAATCCTCACTCATAATCATATTGTGCCCAGCTAGAGGAAGGGTTAGGCAGATGGATTGAATACTACTAGGTAGACCCAGGGCCTACTAGGCAGTGCATATCAAATCGGTATTTAATATAGCCCAATTTAATACTCTCATTTAATTTCATCATAGACACATAACGATAAAACATGGCTGAAGTGCATGAAACAGAAGAAGAAGAGTATGGAAGTGACGACGATATTTTTTATTCTGTTCCAAGACCATATTTATTTGAACCACAATACTCACCAACCGAGATAGAGCGCAGAAGAAAGGAGAAGAATAATAGTGCAGTTGCACCCCTGCCAACAGCTTTAGTAAGTAGACTGAATGACAGTTTTTGGTGTACATGTGGTTTTTGTACACCAATGGCAACGGAAGACGAATGTGTATGTTGCAATGAAGTTCAACAAACATTGTCTTTGTTAGAGAGAGAGAGGCCTACTACAACTCCAATGGAAAAAGATGACGATTTATTATTACGGTGCATTACATCTCATTGTGATCTTGAAGCACACTTAAATACAAGTGTTTTGACAACATTTTTTCGAAGTCATCGACACAACTGGAAACAATTTCCGAAACCAAGGGGCCTACATGGCCAACTAAATAATGAGTAAGGCTTTTGGTTTTTTATTCAAGATATCTTTCTTCCTTTATTTTTTTTATTCTTTCTACATAATACATTCATTTTGCCGCTAGTTCCATTGTGTTAAACTCAAGAGAACTACTCTATAAGCACAAGAATATGTTTTGTTTTTAAAAATACATTTGACCACTAAATCTGTTTTGCATGACCATGTTTTCAAAAGTCACTCTAATAACCATTTACTATATAGAATACTAGATATCAACAAGCAGTGAGTAAAACAAAATATAGAAAACATGGCACTTTTTATTTTTAACAGACTTAGCTAAAGTCATTCATTTTTTTAAATTATCAGACAATACCGCCTTGTAGCTTACAGAGTTGTACTACAATGGATTCTACAAGGTGAAAAACTAGGCTACAAGAACAGAATGGTATTGCCAGCTTGTTTGGTCAAGAAAATTAGAGAAAAGTTTCCTTCACCTGATGGAACATACAAAGGTTTTTCTTGGCCTGCTACTGATGATGCATAATTTGTTCGATTAAACTGAAAAATAAACTTTGTATAACAACAGTATTTAAATCATCACCATCATAATCATCTACTGATTATCCATAATTTGCTCGGTTCTTTGACAATATTCATTTATTAATAAATCTTTAGAAGGTTGTTCCTGCTTTGAGATGTTTTTTGGTAATTCTGGAAGAGGCACTGCAGATTCTGTATATTTGTACCTTATACCTGGGTCCATTCGTCTCTGTAGCGTCTTCTCAACCAGATCAACAACGTAATCATATTTTTTAGCTTCATAAATTTTTTTGGCAGACCATGATCCATCGCCCCGTTTTGGGCAAACCATTTTGTATCGAAGATCACCTACAATTAAATTCAGAAAAACAAATCATTTTTAATAGGCCTATTATGTAGCTGGACTAGACAGTTTAGACATGGGTGAACAGAGAATATAATAAAATGTTGTATATTAACTTAAAGTGTCTTGTTATTTTATTACATGCATTATAAGTATTACCTGCAATTGTTTGTGCCTGTTTCCTGCCAACATTAGCATTATGATCTATAACTGCTAGCTGAGTCCTGCCTTGCATAGAACCATAATGAAAGTGAATTCGTTTTGGGGCAAACTTGGTGTACGAGGCATGATAGGACTCTAAGGTACCTGAATTGAAGAATTGAGCAGTGAGTAAGTAAAATGGGTTTTACACTAACGTTTAATTCTTATTGTCTACACAAAAAACATTTCACACCCACCAGTATGCTTAAATTCTCCAAGTTGACCAAGATCATTATCTAATCTTTTATCCAGTACAATTTTTTTCAAAGCATCATAGGCTGGCGAATCATATTCTAGCCATATCTTGCTTTCTGCTTCTTCTTCTGTTAGGGCACTGTGTGCACAGGTATTCTCAATCCCATCTTCCTCCCATCTGTGAACATTTACCACGTGATTTAAAATTGATTTCCACCTGTTTTTGAGTACCTAAACATTAGTAAAAAAATAGTGTAAAGCTCAATTTAGAGAATGATGATGATGGTGCTCTTTTTTCTTTTATACTAGTATAAGAGCAGTTTATATAGTACTGCAATATTTTTTATTGGACACAACTTTATTTTTATTTCTGTATTAATTATATAGTACTTATTAATAATAAACACAGTATAAAGCAGAACTGATTTTTTAATTTTGAGTATTTTATATATCAATTATCAATATGATGATGTACATAAATATATATTTTTGTTTTGTTTACAGTATATTGACAGGGCTTGTTAAGCACATCACAAGATGAGAGTTTCATTACTTTTGCTTTTCCTCTTCACCCCTGTCGATTGAAAAAAAAATTCACTAGTGGTCATACCTGGACATCACCTTTACAAGTTGCACAACAGAACCACAAATGGTTTGTTATGCTCTTGGTCCACAATAATAGGTGCTCATTTCCCTTCTTTTTACCACTTGCCAAGACTTTCTTTTTAATGCCTGAAATATTTGATAAAATATACAATATAGTATTAGTAAAACAATTTATGAACTTTACAAACATGATTACAGTATATACTGTACTCGCTGGTGCTACACTAGTAGACTAGAAGAAGTGTCAATTGAAATTACACTGTGCGAGATGAGATAGATTAGAGCAAACTCATATAATGCTCATTTGTACAATATGTATATGGTGCTTATTTATATACTGATGAGAGTAAAAAAAATGAAGGATTTAATTTGGTTTTAGTTTGTTAGAGAATTATTTTACTGTATCAATCATACCTTTACAAACATGCCAGCAATCAAGCTGATGTGATATCTCCCAGTATTCGTCCTTCATAACTTTTCTGATTGATGGTGATCTGTCAGTTGTGATTGTTTTGATGTTGATGCCATGACCCAACAAAAACTCTAAACTTCTGATGAAACCTTCCTTTTCCATTGCTACTGAGCTGGAACATTCCGTCACTTGTATCAGCCGAGCATCAACAATTTTGTCACTTTTCTCTTCAATAAAAGAGTACGTAGAATATTTTGCGGAATACCCTGGCGAGTCTGACCGGGCGTCCCCCAAAATTGAGATAGTCTCATTATCCAAACTTCTTAAAATGAGTTCGGCAATCATCACATCTTGTTGTTCCTTATATGCTTCATTTATGACTGGCAACAAATAACATTTTTGAATTTGATAAAAACTTGATGATGATAAAAAATGCATATCAAGAATTTTAGCAAAATTATTAATTGCTTGATATGTGTTTCCACTGTACAAAATAGCAGAGGCTGTAAGTAAATTGATTTCTGCCATTCCACGAACATCTGGACAGCTTTCCCATTTGCCAAAGTGATATTCAGTACATTGCCAATGTACAATTATTTTTGCTCCCCTGTATAACACATTTGTTGATATTATCTTCTGACCGCATTCTTGGCATCGCTTAAACATTTCAAGCACACTATCAACATTGACTATCACTTTTCCTGTAACATTATCATCTACTACTTCTATTTCTTCTTCAGAGGAAGAAGAACTGTCCTCTTCTGGTATCCATCCCATCGACTCATTTCCATGTGATGATGAAAAGCTTACATTTAAGTCCTGTAAAATTATAATATTATATAGTTTACAGAATTTGATATTACATACACTACGCATTCACAAGTTGGTGAAGATAGATAAACCATAAATAATCATACCTCATCATCATTGCCATGTACTGATTTTTTTTCTTGGACATCATGTGATGTATGCGATGATTCTGAGCCTGTGAAAAACTAAATATATTTATTTTTCTTTAATACCATTTCTACACAGTAACAAAAAATAGAATTGTTTTTTTAAACTATAGTTAGTGTTAATTGTTGTTGTTCTCAATCACCAAATGATGGCTAGTAGTTAGTAGGCCTAGTTAGTAGTAATCATCATTATAGCATTTTTCATTAAAAAAAAATAATGCACTAAGAAAGGGCCTATCTCTAGCTAGTAGTAGTAGTAATACTATCTAGCATAGGCCTAGGCTATATTTTTTCTTGTTTGGATTTATAGGCTAGGCATAGCCTAAAATCCCTAGGCCTATATCATAAATGTAATATTTTAATAATGTACAGAGTAGTAGGCCCAGTCAATTGTTAATTTTTTTTTAGGCTTAGCCTAAACATAAAAAGAAAAAAAAAACTTATTAGGCCTATAATTTACTTTGATATATTAGGCCTAATTATTAATATTATTGTTCTGGTGGTAAATTCATCATTGTTCTTACCGATTCTTGATTACCAGCCTCCTGTCTTTTTTTAAATGCACTTCTCATAGTTGTACTACTAGGTTTGTTAAATGCAAATATACTTGGTACTGCGTCAGGTTTCAGGCGGTGTTTTGGCTTGTAAAGATGCGGAGCTAGATCGTGTTTTGGGTCAGGTAGGTAATCTGACTTCATGAAGTGCTTTCCACAAACTCGCAAAGTTCTGTATGTCGACGGCTTACAGCCGGGATTCAAATTAGCGTTTCTAATAACAGTTAACCATCTTCTGGCCAACGCCTTATCATTTGGAAAAGTATGAAAGGGTATTCCATCTAATCGGGCTTTTTCGTATTCCCAACAATTTGAAACAACACACGCCGGCATTTTCAGTTCCCTCTCTCTACTACTACTCTACACAATGTTGATCACACCACCGTCACACACACGAGAGGAGGAGGAAGCTCGCACACGGCCCAAAAATCGCTAGCTAGCAGAGAAAAAGTTTTGAGTCCGATATGGTTGAATGATTCCAGAACGTCATACGTCATGTTTCTACTAGCTACTCTTCGGGTCCCATAGACAAGTCTCGCAAAGCGCGAACATTTCTAGTAAACACACTTTTTAAATAAATCGTAAAAATTATAAAAGTTGAATTGTTTTATTGTTTGTTTTGTCTATCTGGATATTGAAGTGTTTCTTCAAAATACCAGGAAAACATTTTGGCAAATTTAAGTAATTTAAAAGGTTAAATAAGCAATTGAAGTGACGGTACCTATCTATTGTATGGTAACAACAGCGAAAACTCATTAAGTAGATTATGCGATGCACCTGTGACGTCACAGCAATTTACGGCGACGGCTGTACGGCGAGCGCGTGCGGCGATATCCTCGATTTCGCGATGGTTCTGAAATCATATGTATACCCCTAATACGTTTTTAAAATATGGTCCTCGGTACAGTTGTCCTTTAAGAATGGGCAGAAACGACGTGGCAACTTGTACCATCAACAGTTAATTGTAAATAGTAACCAGCATTACTGTATCATCGTTCTCACATTCTCGTCACCATCCTAATTCTCAACAACATCATCACCACTATCCTTCTATATAATTATCCTCGCCAACTCCAAATTTTTATCACCATCACCTCTCTCTCCTACTCAGCATCATCCTCCTACTCCTCCTCCTCATTCTTATCATCGTTATAATTGATAGAAACAGCCGTATATTCTTAACGTGTAAATAACACCTCAACTACTAAATAAACCTGTACTTGGGAGGACACTTTCCCATGAAACAAAAATGTTTTTACCACTAAAGATACGGCCATTCAATGGACACCTTTTAAGTGAACACTTTGTTTGGTCCCGAAGGTTTCTCCTTAAATAAGGGTTCTACTGTATCTATGTCAAAATGATATCCAAATGATATCCATCGATAATGAAATTAGGCATGATATTTGTATACAAAAATGATCGTTGACTTTCAATAATATTACAACCATCCCCCAGGCCTTTCTTAATTGCTATCAAGTTTGTCCAACAATCCCTCGATAATTCACCAATCCTGGTTTGATGCTAATGTGTCGTATAGTATCCTTTGTTGTATCAATCAATAAACTATAATCATGTTTTAATTAATCAAATTAATTTTATTATTATTAATATTAATTTGTACACGAAAATGTGTCGTTTCACACGTCAAAAGTTGCTACATTTCATTTTCATGGAGAAATACATGGATGCATATAGGCCCTATCACATGACAACATAACAATGTGTACGCGCGCGTTCAAATGTTGTACCATTAATGTATCGTCGAAGTTAACAGTTAAGGAAGTGATGAAAGTTTAATTGCATACATACCGTGCCCTACTAAGTAGGAGTGACGTAATTAATCATTATAAATCATCATTAGCTATAATATAACATAAAATAAAAACGTACCTGCACAGAATAGCTATTTACCACAAACACCTGGCTTTCAAGTCCCTTTCAAGTCCCTTTCTAGTCTAGGCCCACAAAACAGACACATTTTATATAGGCCTAGCTTTATAAACATACCTTATTCCTTCATCACATTTTGGTGGTAATCAATTGCTTGGTAGCGGCCTTAGGTTGCTATTTTTGTAGTCTGGTCAGTTTATATTCCATTAACAAAGATTTTCTCTTAATACTTAATTAAATCAATGGAGTAATATTACTCCATGATTAAATGATCTGGGCCAAATGTCCAGCTAATTTGATTTCGTCACGCTCTATTATCTTGATAAATGTTTGTACTTTTGTGATTGACATCTGGGGCTTTCACAAAATAATGTGCTCCGATTGGTCGCTGTCAACCAGCGTGAATGACGTATGTAAACGTTTTAAAATAGCAATCAATCAATATCAATCAATAATTATGCCAAATGAATTTTTTATTCAATATCGTATTTTGTGAATTCTTCTCTCTTAAACTTAGTGATTGTTTACAATCATATTACCAAAATTGCTTCAAAATCACAACAAAAACTAATTAAAACTTCAAAACATATTAATCAAAGCATCGGTAGGCCTATGATAATTTTACCATAAATATAAATTCGGCACTCATATGGGTTAAAAACGATATGTGTATAATGGTAAAGGTGCCTATCGCCAATTGGATAATGTCGTTTCCATGTGAGGAGAACAGGTAGGCCTATACGTGACGTAAAGCGACGTCAAGTAAGAGAAACATCAAATTTCGTCTCTGTCCCGTTGCTGCGTCAAACGTCTTCCGTCGATTAAGTAAAATTGTCTTGATAACAAAAAATGATATCGAGAAAGGAGTTGTAACAGAAATTATAGGTAGGTGGTACGGCACTGTGGAATACAATTTTATATTATTATGTGGGGACGGAAAGGTTGCATTTTTTTTTGCATAACAACAATTATGGAAGGAAGTATTGGCACGACATAGATTAGAGAAAGAACAAGTTAATGTTGATATTAAAAATGAATTATTCAAATCAAATGTTAAAACAGGTTTTTATGATAAGTTTATATTTGAACTAAAGACAGTGCCAATCTCCCAAGTAAAATGGAAAGCAGAGTTTTTAAATAAGACTATGGTATGGAACAAAATATGGAATAATAAAGTCAAAGATATGAAACATATGGTAAAAGTTGCGCAATTCAATTTTAAACTTTTACATCGCATACTTGTTTGTAATAAAAGATTACATATTTGGAAATTGTCTAAAACTAATAGTTGCGATAGATGTAAGAATGTGATAGAAAACGAAGAACATATGTTACTTAAGTGTAAAGTGATTAAGCCAGTTTGGAGGAAATTCAATAATCTTATTGTTGAATGTTTTCCTAATGAAACGCCAATACATTGGTTTGATATAGTTACTGGTTCCAAAGATAAACTTGTAAATGAGCTAACATCTATCTTTACGTTTTGTATATACAAAATCCCGCATAAGGCTTAGTTTATTAGATAACATGATGGGTAACGAATCAAAAAGTATCTTGAATATGTTTAAGTTTGAATTAAAAAATCTTATAAAAAATGAATACGCATGTAATCAGTATAAAGCAGTTATAAAATGGAATGATGTTAAAATGAAATTACAGTAATAGAATTCATAAAATAAGAAAAATATAAAACTAGTACAAGCTGTAGTGTAAAACTAACACCTAGACTTATACTAAAACTAATACATGATAGAAATAAATGTATTAGGGTAAAAAACACACTGTCAAACATATAAGTAAACAAACTGGTAAATGTAAAGGGCCAACATAGTAAGAAAAGAACT
Organism: Antedon mediterranea; assembly: GCF_964355755.1. Lineage (NCBI taxonomy): Eukaryota > Metazoa > Echinodermata > Crinoidea > Comatulida > Antedonidae > Antedon > Antedon mediterranea. Next base: position 2,920,436 of record NC_092671.1, read on the forward strand.
TTAAAGGAAGAGAAATAGTGGAATGAAACAAATGTTATACAAGGCCAAAACATAAAAAGTAGCATATAATGTGTTTATAATAACTATATTAAACTGATTCGTAAATGTAAACAGGTATATTAATGTGTGTATGTGTGTATATATTTGTAACGGATGTAATATAAGGTAAAAAGAAATAAAGAAACAAATTGTGAGTACTGATTTAAGATATAATAAAAGAAACACCTACTTTTTAATACATTTCTTAATATAAAGTAAATTTAAATGATAAATAGTCGTACTTTTACTATAACTTGCAATAAACATAAAATGTACGTTTTTAAAGCATACTTTTACTCCATCGATTTTATGTACATGTATAGATATAGTGCCTTTTTAGCTGTTATATTGAATTTTATTGTTCTTTATTTTTATAAAAATGTATGTATGTTATATAATATATATTTGTAAAAGGAATGAATAAATGTGGGTGACCCCCACGAAAGAGAGAAAAAAAAATTAAAAAAAATAATGGAACAAACGTTAGTACAGTTGGCACCTGCATGAATAGGCCTACTACAATATTTTACCATATCACCCTAGAGAAATGCAATATAATAGGCCTACCATCCGGTCAAAATCGGAATGACCACAACAATAAAAATAACAATTATTAAAATTAATACGACGAGTTTTATCATAAATAATTAAGGGTTTCGACTATCATCTCACCAGGTATATTTGAAGATATCAATCTACTCAATAACATATTCTCGAACCAAACACGAAAAAATGGCGACACGGACAGGATCACAGAAACACCAACAAAATAGCAGGAAAGTAGAGAGAATGTGATTTTGGGCGACCTTCATTAAGTCAACCTATATGGATAAAACATTCAATATTTAATATATATTATAATATAAGATCATTCAATACACGATTACTCGATGGTATAGAAAGTTAGTACATACTTTCGGTACTGTTGTGAGAACAAGAACACTGATTCAGTTAGATAATTATTAGTTATTGGGATTAAAACTAATTTTAGTTGAACGATGTGTCTAATGGTTGCCGATGCTGAAACATACCGCACACATTAGACGAAGATGCTTCGCATTTATTTACTTCTCTTCCTATTATACAATAATTGTTTTTAATCGACGGTAATCGCGATCGTTGACAACCGCAAGAGTTGAATCAAGGCAAGCTGTAATAATAATATCCTGGATTTATATAGCGCCTAATGTTGTGATCCTCTAAGCGCTGAACATTATTACCCCAGTCATTTTTTCCTGATCAAACAAACTAGTAATCAGCGCAAAGTTGTGTCTTGATCTAACCGGGTTCCCGTTTATACACCTGGGTGGAGAGAGGCAAACGTAAGTAAAGTATCTTGCCTAATGATACAAGCAATGCGGCGGGAGTTGGATTCGAACCTCGATTTCACGACCCACCAGTAGTCGAACGTTCAACACACTGCGCCACACGCCCTTATAATTTCCAATAATGGTATCGTAACAGACTTTGATCTGCGGTTAGGCTTCGACGAATTCATACATTTATGTACACCATACGTTGACTTGTTTTTGTTGCTACAGTATTTGATTGTATTTCAGTACATTAAAAGGTCTTATGTGTCTTATTTTTAACGAATATGAAGTTTTAATAGGCATCTCATTTTTAAAATTGATTGAAAATCAAATAGACACAATATATTGACAAATCTAAAGTGTTTAGTTTCCATGCAAACCATTCAACAATACTGTAGGCCCTACATTAGGTTACGATTGACGTAAAGCAAAAAACAATGTACTATGTTTATGTAGTTTATTTCAAATTATCTATGCAAAGAATAAATTTGTTTTTAGGAAAATGTATTTTGCTTACGTTTCCCGAAAAATTATGTATAGTTAGTTAACATTAACATTGATTAGTTTCTATCAATGGTAAAGCAATACAATAAAATGTACTTTTTCAGTAAAAAAGTACAATGTTGATAATGTTTTATTTTATTGAAATATATCTGCAAATTATAAATTTGTTTTTTTAAAATGTATTTTCCTTACGTTTCCCGGCAATTTGA